>NC_137930.1:2602018-3202018 GCF_963969265.1 Rhamphochromis sp. 'chilingali'
ATCTCATGGATCGCCTGGATGTATCAGTGCTTCCAACCAAAGAGAACTTAAAAGGCCTTCTTCTGAAAGTCGCACACAAACAATTAATCCAAAAACCAGCATATGCCGCAGAGAAAATGTCCTTAGTTGCAAGCTACTTCCTAAAAGAAGCTTTTCAAAGCCCACAAGATGTCCTACAAATGTATGAGGATAAAAAGCCAACAACGAGAAAGCTTTTGAAGTTGCTTACTGCCTCTCCCACCACTCAAGCAGAGAAGCAGAGCTTCAGATTTCTGCACCAGTACATCAGAGGACTTGACGATACAGGGCTCAGAAGGATGTTCAGGTTTCTTACTGGGTCAGATGTCATCTGTGTTGACAAGGTTGAGGTACTGTTCACGCCTGTGGATGGACTGGCACGACGACCTGTGGCACACACATGCGGCCCTCTTCTGGAACTACCATGGACATACACGTCCTACCCAGAACTACGAAATGAACTGGACAATGTTTTGGCTGCTAAAAGCTCTTATGAGTTCAGCATAGCTTGATTAAAGTCCATCATGTTTAAACCAAAGAATGAAAGGTTTGCACTAACAATGACTGGCTATGAAGCTCTAAAGTTTGTTAAACCCACAAACAGGAAACACATCATTGTATAAAAAAAGAAAGAGCTTAAATTTCAGGGAAGTGTTTTATTTCATATTTGAATTTATTTTCAAAAATTGTGGATAACATCAATTTGTTTCCACCATGAAAAATGTAAATTTCAGTTTAAATTTTCATACTTAAAAGTTTTACTAGTTTAAATGTTAACTAATTATGTTTAATAAGTTCATATGGTTAGCAGCAAGTGGTGAACTATGCTTATTATTAGTTCTTATCATGTGTCAAGGTCCTTTTCCACAGGTCTGTGGTGCAGTTTTGTAGGATACAAGATGTCTGCTAGAGGGGATGTTTTGTTTAGTAATAATTCAAAAGACTTAATATTAATTATTTTCAAGTATATTTTTTTTACCTTTCCACCAGTCATTTGTTTAGAACATATTTTAAGGGAATAACTTTGGAAGGCAATGTGTTTGATGCAATAGTTGACTGGAATAAAAGACAGAAAATTGGCACATAAGTTAAGTTTTGTAGTGTTTATCAAGAGTCCGTGTTTTCTTCTCCTTGAACACAAATAAAAGGGAGGTTAACATCTAACACTATTTGTTAATTATTAAATAATGCAGAATTTGTACATTTACCAGTTTACAAGAAACTGTTCGTGGATGAATAGCAGTTGCACAATGTGTTCAGTAAAATTGAAAACAATATTTCATGAATGATAATGTATAGGATCAGCAGTTTAAAAAATGTTTTTTTGACAGTCTTAAAACAGAAATCAGATATAATAGAAATTCCGTTAAAAAATAATTGGAAATGCCAAAAGGTTGGAGTACGCAGATTTGGTTAAATATATTTAGACATGCTTGCTTGCTACTATCTTGAACCGAAAATCCAAACAAAATAATAATGATTGTCTTTTCTATTGTTTATTGCACAAATAAAACATTGTACCCAAAAATATATGCGTAAAAATTCCCAAAGCCCAATTATATTTAGGTTTATAAGTCCTTCAGTATATAGGCTCTCAGGAAGAGATACAGTTCAATGGATTCATCTGCTGTGCTTGGTGGAAGTAAGAAGTTCTCTGACATTATAAGGCAACACAAGCTGAAAACGGTTTCATCACAGGTATAAGGTCCTCTCTGTTGACATTCTTGCTTACAAGCATCCACTGCCTCCCGAGAAACCTCTTTCAGATGATCCTGTCCTCCAAAGAGATGAGGGATGGTGTACATGAGAATCGGACGTCCACTTGGAGCAACTGCATTTCTGCTTCTGCGTATTATGTGGGTGTTCCACATATGTGCAACTTGCTGCAGCTCTTCCTATTCAATATTAAAAATTAAAAAATCTCATATCAGTAAAAGAACACATTTCTCTTGGCTCAACATGTTACCCAAAACGGCGCTGGCACGGCTGGCAGCCTTAACCCAATTTCCCTCGGGATGAATAAAGTACGATCAATCAATCAATCAATCAATCAATCAAAAGCACCACACAATGACAGTCGGAAAAACAGAGTTTATCAAAAATACTCAACAACAAGAATAACAGTGGTAGACACGTGATACTTTGGAAAATTTTAAGTAATTATTAAACGTGAATTGTTTTAGACAGTGCGATTTTATGTTTCTGGCCAGTGAAATATGCATTTTTTTTCATATCCTCAACGGAGTGATAATAGGGATGGTGCATGGTAGGTGTTAAAGCAAACTTTTTATTCTCTCTCCGTGTCTCTCTTTCTCTCTAACACACACACACACACACACACACACACACACACACACACACACACACACACACACACACACACACACACACACACAATGACTCATTAAAAGAATATAAACATGGTTACATACCTCGATGACGTTCAGGCACGTAAACAATATGAACTGCTTGTCCAAAAAACATCCAGAAAAGCAGTCATGATCTTTTAGTTCCTGGAGACGATTTATCCAGTGCTGAGCATGATGTCGTCTCAGAAAGGCCCACCAGCCTTCAATACGCTGATTGTGATTGCTGGATCCAGTAATAAAACAGTTTCTGACGTTCGGATCCATAGTCCAGCGCAAGAATCGTTGCATCTCGGCCATTATGACATTTTCTGTTCCCAAATCAGAGCGAATCCTAGCAGGTGTTCCCATCCTCTTTTCAACTTCTGCTATGAAATAGCCAGCAATGACTTTGGGATCATTGTTTGTTGAATAGGCATGAAGCCAAATCATAACTCTCGAAAACCCATCAATAGCTCCATTTATACAGATTCCAAAAGGCTTCAGTTTGTCATAGGAGTCAACATGCCACATGAAATTTGGTCCAGGATTTACATACGTGCGTCGCATTAGGCGATTTCTGCGTCGTTGCTCAACACCGTAAGGGTCAAGATATTTCAGTAAATGTCTCACAGTACTCTGCGTGACAACATAACCTGCCTGAATGCAGTTCAGGTGATGTAGTTTGTATCCATGGAGCCTCCCATGTCCCTCCAGTTGATCAATAAGAAATCGTGCCACCTCAATCGGATCGGACTCATTCTTTCTCCTGTACAGTCCCATGCGTTTTAGGTTTCTTCTAAGTGTCCGCATGCTTATCACAATACTGTCCAAACTGCTCAATAACAGCAAAATCTCCCCATGCCTCAATCCAAGCATAAAATAGAACTTAATTAATTCCAATAAACGAGCCATTTTCTCGCACTCTGATCTGCACTGTCACCCACTTCACTATGTTTTACACTTCCGTATCTTTACGGCAATATATCATGCTCGAACAATAAAATATATGTTATAACGTGAAAATTTTATTGTTCAAACAATATAATTATCACGTTCGTACAATATAATATTTATATTGTACGAACGTGATAATTATGTATATTGTAATAACGTGATATTATGTTGTTCAAACGTGAAAAGTATATTGTACAAACAGGAAAAGTATCTTGTTAGAACAATAAACCTTTCACGTTATAACGTGATACACTTGTATTTTTCTTTTGCAGTGGGTGGCAGCTCTACGCTTCCGTAATATATATATATATATATATATATATATATATATATATATATATATATATATATATATATATATATACACACACACACACACACACACACACACACACACACACACACACACTGTATGAAATACACAATGTTGACAGCATGTGATGGAGGAGTCGTTCTGCTGAATATAAAATAGTGGAACAGTTTAGAAAAAACACCTTTATTGCTGGTGGAAAACTGTCTAGCGAGTTTCCAAAACTATCAAAAAAATAACCGCGTCTGTCTCTCAAAATAAACAGCCAGCCAGTGTTCCCCGGGCACTGTAGAAGGGTGAGTGTTTACAATAGCCATAGCTGGGAGTCTTTGAAGCTGCGCATTGGGTACCTGATCGCAGGCTAACACGCCAAGAAAATGTGTTTTTATTGATAATCATGCCCATCACAGATGTTGGTTCTATAGTGTTCATGACCGTCTTTGTCGTCTCAATAGTAATCCAAGAGCACCTGTCTCATGTTAGATATTTCAATGACTGAATCAAACACAGAATAACACAACACAAGCTCTTGGCCAACGCCCTCAGCGACTTTAACTGCCGTTTTGATGAGCCATCAAGAAGCCTTCACACAATAGAGACACTTTGGACACTCACCCCCCCAGAGCCATCACCTTCACCCTGCACCCCCCTTCTTCACCCTAGACCACCTTCTCCCACTACAACCCTTCATATTCATGAAGCAGATGTGAGGAAGCAGTGTAGCAACTCTTTACCCTATTCAGGATACATCTCACTGTCAATCTGATGTCGGGGATTGTGACGACAGACAAAAGTACATGCTTGTGGAAGAGCGCGTGTCATAGATGCCTAAAAGGAGCAGATAGAAATTTGTCAGGTGAGATGCCAAAACCTTTTTAAAAATCTACAGCAGCATAACAAAGATGTGAAACTTAAAGGTTTGTTATGCATCAGTTTGCTTATATGCAACTTCATTTGTTCAAGATTTGTAAATTCCAGAGGATACATTTCAGGCCAGTCTTAACCTTGTAACAAATCAAAGCCAACCAACCACACGGATTTAATATTTACGTTGTTGCACCTCCTGAGTTGGTACTGATCAGCCTGGCCATGCCCACACTGTAAACTATTCCCCTGCTAAGATAATTTTTCAAACCAGACTGGCTGCATAGATTTCCTTGTTGTTCTTGCAGGTTTCAAAACTACATTCTCTGGGCTGCCAGCCTATTCTCTTTCTTGGCCAGAATAACCATAAGGGTCATATTGTATGAGACCTGATCACCCACATCGAGCCAGTGGAAGATGCTGCGCATGAGATCCTCATGAAGATGAGGAAACTTTATGAACACCTGCTGAGGAGATGTCCTCTGTCCATCATTTCCTTATCAGGTAGCCTATCCTAGCGGACTCAGGGTACACCCTAGATAAGTTGGCAGTTCATCATGGGTTACCAACCACCATTTTCAACACTGCAGTGACTGCTCACACCCTCACCAGAGTCCTGACACCCCTCCCCACCCATCACTTTCACTCAAGACCAGGTACAGTTGCAGATTAGGAGACTCCAATCAGGCGAGTCTGCTGGATCAGACGAGTGGGTCCCTGTGTCCTCAAGTCCTGTGCCCCCAGCTTTTTTTGAGTCTTCCATAAACTGTTCATGCCGAGTCTGCAGAGGGTCCCAGTGCTGTGGAAGACATCACATCCCAGTGGCCCCCAGGATTACAGGCCTGTGGCACTGACCTCCCACATCATGAAGACCCTGGAGAGACTCATCCTGGACCAGCTCCGACTCATAGTCAGACCACATCAGGATCCCCTTCAATTTGCTTACCAGCCATGTCTTGGAGCTGAGGACGCCATCATCCATCTGCTCAATCATGACTACGCCCATCTGGACCAGCCGGCGAGCACTGTGAGGGTCATGCTCTTTGACTTTTCCAGTGCTTTCAACAACATCAGGCCGACTCTCCTGGGTGATAAGCGAACAGCGATGCAGGTGGATGCTTCTTTAGTGTCCTGGATTATTGATTACCTGACAGGAAGACCACAATGTACGTCTTCACCTTGTCAGACAATGTTGATCAGCAACACAGGAGCACCACAGGGGACTGTCCCCTCGCCCCCCTACACCAGACTTCAGCCACTGAACAGAGACCTCCATCTGCAGAAGTTTTCTGATGACTCTGCGGTGGTTGGATGCATCAGCAGGGGCGATGAGTCGACTCCTTTGCCACGTTGAGTTGCAAAGGAGACTTGACCCCTGTTTCAATCCACGGGGTCAACGTGGACCTTTGAGTACACAGACAAACTGGACTGGGTTAAAAAACACCACTGCACTTTACAGGAAGGGCCAGAGTCGTCCCTGAGGTCCTTCAACATCTGTCAGACAATCTCAAAGTGAGACAGGTATGTGCCAACTCCACGTGAGCTGATTGTTCAGAGTGAGTATCACAATAGTCTTTGAGCAAAATGACAAAAAAAAAAAGTTTAAAAATCGAGGTAGCGCTACTCTTTACTGGACAAAAAGTGTCCTCAATGGTAGAGGCAAGAGCACAAATAATGAAATAGCTGACTTTAGATACATTTTTAAGTCTGTGTATATAGTCCTTCCCCGGCCTTGTTAGCCTTTGTCAGTTATGCAGATGGTAGTTTTTAAAACAGTTAATGAACAAGAACTGCTTTAGACAAGTTCCTTTGATCCTTTACCCCGAGTCCTAAAGTGTACATTTATTTTCTTACTCATTTTATATTTATTGTTTGTTTACTTGCACTGCTGTAGCTGGAGCCTCGTCGTCTCGTCTCTATATGCTGGACTGTCTGTAGCGGAGATGACAATAAAGTTTACTTTGACTTCAGCAGCGAGCACGCGCACCGAGGGCTCTCGCTCACTTTTCGTGTACAGAATTTCAAAAAAAACATCGATGCAAATTATAAGTCTGTATCATGATGTCTGGTGTTTTCGTGTTTGTTTTTATTTTGTTTTATTTTGCGAGTTGGTTATTAGATGCTGCTCCAGCCACCAGAGAATCCCCCGCCGCCCCGCCCTCTCCTCCCTGCCGCAAGCAGCAGGCGCAGGGCGCCCTTACTCCCAGCAAATGGGCGATAGAAAACCGATCGGTGCCTGTGACATTCCCACTATGCGCTGGCATGACGTCGGGGCAGCATGAGTAGGAGGATTTTTTTTTTGCAGATGCCCATGATGCCGCCCCGGGCAACTGCCCGTATGAAAATCCGCTACTGCATGTCGCACATGGGGCGATTAGGAACCAGTGACACCAACGAGATGAGGCCTTCTGGCACGCCTTAGATTTGCCACCTCAACATGCAGTTAAGGTCTAGAGTCTGGCTTATGAGCTACTAAAGTTTAAATTCAGGTGTGTTGCAGCAGGGACACGTAAGGGTTTCAGGAAACTGGCCCTCGAAGTAGAGGGAAGGGTCTACCATTGCACTGGCTTTGAAATGCTTGTATTTGAGGGGAAAGCACCAGAGTTTGTGGCCCTGCATGGAGCGCAGACGCAAAGTTAACAATGTTTGATGGGAAGATCTGGAGTAGATGCTATCAGCTTTAAATTTTATCAAAAATGGGAGTCCCTAATAAAACATGCAACTTGTTTTAATGTTGTGAAGTGGCTGAGTTAGCGTTGGATTATTTTTATCTTTACGGCTAATATCTCAGCACCTCACATTTGTGTTTTGTCTTTTACTGCATGGTGTATTGTAAAACAGTCTTGATTCACTCTGATGCTGGAAGACAAACTTTAGGACGCAGTATGAGTCTTTATGTCCCTGCTAATGATGGACGGGCAGATTTATTTTGTTTGGGAGAAACACAGCTGTCAGCTTGCAGATTGGCCGTGGGTAAGCCTTTAGAAATTAAAACCTCTATATAAACACTGCAGAACACAAACTTATATACTGCCTAAAAGGCCCAAAGCAACAGCAAGACCCAACAGACACAACAACCTGCTGAAGACTGACAGAGAGAGAAGCCACACTAAATACACCGGCTCCAGGAGGCGGGATAACAACGCACAGGTGAACCCAACCAAGACAATAACGAGGGTCTTCCTGCAAAAGAGGGAAGGAAAAATCACAGAAAGCCACACGAGAAACTCACTTTGGAAAAAAACCAACAAAACTAAACAGAAAGGAAATCTGAAAGAAACGAACAAAGAAGAGGAAGCTGCTGCGAGGGGAAACACTGGTTACCTGGTGTAGATACATCACAGCAAGTTACAACACAGATGCAAAAACATCCACAAGTCTTTATCCTTGCTATCATAAGCTTATGTTTTTGACTCACACTGAGGATAACAAGGCTCAGGTGCTCCGACGAGACAGTAACGAGGAGGGAAAAGGAACAAAGGAGGGAAAGTCCAAAAAGCCACTTCAGGATAAAAAAGAGGGAAAACATGCAAGGTTCAGAATCAATTCATAAAAATGTATTAATAAATGATTTCTGCTGCTTTTTCATTGTGTGTACATGAAAACTGGGTGTTGGAGTTTGTTTGTCTTCACATCTTTTTTTAGTGGGTTCAAATCTGAGAGCCTGAAGTGATCGGTGGGCAGATTTTCAGGGAGCTTCAATACTTTAGTTTCTGTTGAATATTCTTAATGCTCTGCTGGACAATAAAATGTCCTTTTAATATTTATGTATTTATTAATTTTTCCTTTTGTTTCTACTTATTTTTTTCTATTGTGGCTTTGTTTACATTTTCACATGGTCTTACTGAGGTGATGCAAAGTGAAACATGCTTTCTGTTCGCTTGTTTTTTCGGTCATGTACTCGAAAAGCTTGAACATGGACCTTGAAAGATCTTAAAAAGTGCTTGAATTGGAGCCAGATAAAGGAACCCTGTTTAAAGTTGATTGGGAGGTGATGGAGTCTGAAACCATGTGATCACTGTAAGCTCTGTGATTTATTACCCGATGGACCAGCAACGCCTTCACTGTGTTTAAATGAGAATGAATCCAGCTTTACTTTAATATAGTCGGTACTGTGCAAAAGTCTTGAGCCCTCGTTTCACTCGTTTCTTTACATTTTGCAGGAGAATTGGAAACAGATGCAGCGATTCACTGAAATGTGCAAATATTCATTAAAAATACAGAATATGAGGCAAAAATCTAGTCTTTACAGTTCTAACGAGCTTGAACGTGAATGTTTGGTCTGGCCTTCATCCTTCAGCTCTCTCTGAACTCTCTGAGCAGCTCTCTGGCGTCTCTGTGAGGACCTGCAGGAACACTTCTCCAGACTTCTTGAAGGACATTCAAAGCTCTTCTGCCTTCTGTTGATGATGTTGATGACTCCACGCTGTTTATGTCCTGCTGAGCTTTGTGCTCTGGGACTGCCAGACCATGACTGATAGTGTTATTGTCTTATAGCTCACGTCACTGCTTATATCTGAAGTCCTGCTGGCAGAAATGCCCTTCAGTCAGAAAGGTTGATGGTCAGGATGAACCTGGACACTTCTTTGCACACATGTGTGTCGTATCTTTTGCATGATAAGTACTGATAGAGACAGACGTGAGTCTGTATTTATATTTCTTGCAGCCTGTTAGCACTGTACCTCCTGCCTTTCCAAATGGCTCTTCTGTGTTTCTGTCTCATCGTTCTGCTGATGAACATTTGTCGCCCACCGTGATCTCAGCACGTCGTCCTGGTTCTGGACAGCAGACGTGTGTTGATCTGAGTCCTGTGATTTCCAGTAGTGATTTATTCCCAAGACCAAATCAAACCGTCCTCTGCTGCCGTGTTGTTGCACAATAAAAATGATGCAGCTGTCAGAAACGGTCCGGCCCTGGTTATTGTCTCAGATATGACGCTCGTCTTATCCTGTCGGCTTCTGTCGCTTTCCTTCATTTACTTCTTGTTATTTTCCTGAAATGTGCTCCAGAGTGACAAAAATATGTGCTGGAGTTTATGCTGCACTAAAACCTCTGTGACATCGATGCACTCACTGCTAACAGGAAAGCCAGAGGAGCAGATGCATCCCAGCAAAACACTGATGCAGCTTTTTCACATTAAACTGAAGTGATATCAGATACAGTCCTGATTAAAGCTTTAAGACCACTTGAAAAATGGCAAAAATCATATTTTGCATGGTTGGATCTAAATAAATGTTGTTACTAAGAGAATGTTTTATTCACAAATGCAGACATTTCAAAGCTAAACAACATGATTTTGAAAATGAGAAGTGATATGAAGTGTATGTTAATCACAGAATCATAATTCATACATGATTTCATTGATAGTTAATTATGTTTAACTGCTCAGCACTGATCAGGATATAACCAGGAATACGTTTAAGCTGTTTGATAGATCAGCAAAGATAATATAGACGAGCTTCACACAGAGTCTGTGTGTCTGCGTGTGTGTGTCTGTGTGTGTGTGGCAGCTCCAATTATAGAGCCAGCATTCCTCACTAGTTTGTCTCCTCTCCTTGCATCCTTGTTCCTGATGATGCCCCCCAGCAGACTGCAGCAGCACGCTTCCTGAAGCAGACTGAGTGCTGCAGATGACAAGTGACATTTCTTAAAGAGAGGCTCGACCCTTTTGAATTCTACTCTCTACCTGACAGTCCTGAATGTCTGACCATCAGTTTGTGCCCTGAAGTTCAAAAGCACTCCAGTTATGCAGCAGCACCACGATCAGCAGCACGTCCACCTCTCAATGAGTCCAAAAACAGATGAAGTGTTTGGAGTGCCCGAGTCAAAGTCTGGACTGAAATCAGACTGAGGTGCTTCAGCGTGACCTTAAATATGTGTCTGAATTCCAACAATCCTCCAAATAAGAGTGGACCAAGATTCCTCCACAGTGATGTGAAAGACTCACTGCAGGACCACAAACACGTGACTGCACTTCCTGCTGCAGAGGGTGGAACAACCAGTGATCAGGTTTAGGGGGCAGTTACTTTTGCACACAGGGCAGGTTTGGGGAAAGTTTTTCGCTTTATAAATGAAACCATCATTTAAACAATACTGTTTGTATTCTCTTTATGATCTTTGTCTAGAATGGAAACAAGTTTTATCATGTAAAACATCAATCAGACCATCTTCTCAGCACTACACCCACTCTCCTGTTGGCATATGTCTGCTGTTTCCTGTTCACCAGTGGATCAATGGATTCATGTAAATGTTGAAATGACGGCCATGAGAATAATCTAAATGTACATCCACCACATGGTCAAATATTACTGAACCGGTGGTCCAAACCTCCACAGGATGTCGGGATCTGTCTGTGGAAGTTTCAAGGTTCATTTGTTTGGATCACCTGGAGAGTTTCCCTCCTGCAGGGTTTTCCTCTCTATCAGCAGTGCTTCCATCTGTGCAGCCTGTCCAGTTTTCCCAGCAGAGGAGGAAACATTTCAGGGCTGGTTAATCATTTTTGATCTAACTGCAGCACAGACTCTACTCTCACCCTTCCATGTTTTAGACATGCTGTGCTGGATTCCCTGCTTCTTTCTGGGCTTTTTATTTTGGGGCTCAGCTCATGGGGTTCCCCAGACAAACGCCCGCCCCGACGTCACAGACCAGGAGCTGTTCTGGGGTTCTGACCAGTACGACTTTGCTATAGTGCTTCCTGCTGCTGGGTTGGAGTGTTTCTGGCACTTTGCTCACCGTGGAGAGAGATTTTACTTGAACTTCATGGTAAGAAGAAAACTCTGTGTCAAGCTAAGTGACGCCACCTGACATGTAGTCTGTTTTCCCACAAATGTCAGATTAGCATGGACACCAGCATCGGTACCATCTGTTGAAAAGAGCTCACAGTGGTAATATCAAACAGGATATTTTACACTGACAGAGCTGCTGCTGCTCGTTCCTGCAGTGTGTGGACGCTCTGTATGGTTTTTAACTCTGTATTGGTTTTGTAGGTCCAGTGGGTGATGGGAGTCGGCCATGACAGACACCTGTCTGTCACCGTCAACACTCCGAGTGATCTGTTGCTGTCTACTGTTGATGATGCGAAGGGCCAGATCAACTTTGAGGCTGCAGAATCAGGTAGCTGTCTGTCTGATGGATAGCTCTTCCATGCTGTTATTTCACTTCAGCTGAATGCGATGAACAGATTGTAGGAAATTATGTCTAGATATTCACTTTAACATTAAATGTTGATACAACACAAACTCTCGTAGAGGATATAAAGTCAGAGAGATACATGTTTTAAAGGTGAGCAGCCAAATAATTATTAAAACACAAAAACACCTTGTTAGCGTTAGCTGGTAGATTAGCATTTGAGATTTCCATTGAGATTTCATCTTTTATTCTCATGATACAGGTCGTCCCACTGCATCTCACCCTGCAGGAGTTTTACAGAAATGTTCAATAAAATCTTCTAATTTTCATCATGTTTTTCTGTAATGGTGCCTGGGTGGTGCCAGTGTTTTAAGTTTGGACATTTTGTTAGTGTTTAGTTTTCCTGTGTCTGTTTCCTGTTTTATTATGATAGTCTTTTGTCCTGTGCTCGTTATGTGGAGTGTACTTCCTGTTTCTTTAGTTTCTTCCAGCCATGTTTTCACCTGTTTCTCATCCTGTCATTATTTATTTGTCTCTGCTCATTGTCACGTCATCGTCAATGCCTCGTGCGTGCACCCTGTAGATCAGCGGTCTCCAACCTTTTTTGCGCCACGGACCGGTTTATGCCCGACAATATTTTCACGGACCGGCCTTTAAGGTGTCATGGATAAATACAACAAAATAAAACTAGTACCGGTACCGAAAAAAAGAAAATTTATTCATAACACACGTGGAAAGACCCAGGAAAACCGAGTAAACGATAAAAACGATAACAAAATAACACTGAAAACCGATAAAAACCCTGAAAACCAGACATTTCACACCTGAGCCTGAACTCTCGCGGCCCGGTACCACACGACTCACGGACCGGTACCGGTCCGAGGCCCGGGGGTTGGGGACCGCTTCTGTAGATGTTATTAGTCTCATCATTGAGACTCAACTCTTCAGTCGGTTTCGGCACCGTTCTCTGAAGGTCCCACCACAGCTTCTCCGTCAGGCTGAGGTCTGGACTGGCTGGAGCATTGCACCACTTTGATTCTTTTTCTTTTGGAGGTTTGGCACTCTTCTTGGTATCATCGTCCTGTGGCTGATGGCCTCACATCTGACTCTAGAATACATTTGTATACAGAGGAGTTCATGGTTTACTGAGTCACTGCACGGAGCCCAGATCATCATCCCTCCACCACAGTGCTGACAGCTGGTCTGACATGTTTCGTTTTCTCCTTTATGGACAAACATGTCCACTTTGGTTTTGTCTGTCCAAAGGAACCTGAGCGTTGCTGCAATGTTCAGTTAAAGAGAAGAGGCTTCCTCCTGGTAACCCTTCCAAACAAGTCACACTTGTTCCGTCTGTTTCTATTTGTACTCTCATGAACTTTAACATTTAACATGAGGCCTGTAGAGTCTGAGAATGAGAATTCTTGGGGGTTTTGCAGTTTTTCTGAGCGTTTGGATGGTCTTAGGTTGAATTTGCTGGAACATCCACTCCTGAGATGATTGTAGTATTGTGTTAACACACAACTGAATGCTGCAGACCAGCAAACTGCAAAAACGTCTGCATTTGCAAAGGTTCTCACATCTGCCGTTGGATACACCAATCAAATACAACTGATTTTAATTCCTATGGAAACATTAAGGATAAACTCAATTTTCACAGGATTCTGCGATACGTAATAGGTTTGCTTTAACTGGAAAACATTTTGTGTTTGCTGTGTTACTTTTAACTGTGCTATATGGAAAAAAAAAAGAAAAACATCTTGACTTGTCTACTTCCAGGTTTCTATCAGATGTGCTTCAGCAACTTCCACAACCGTTTCGGCTCGATGCAGGTTTCCCTCAGCTTTGGTGTTTACTATGACACCTACCAAGATCCCTCAAAGAGCGAGGAGGAGGAGAAGAAGAAGGAGGAGATCAGCAAAGAGCTGAACAACACACTGAGCGTCATCGAGGTACACATAGCTACCTGCTGTTACAGTTGTTATAGTGTTGTGGTGTCTGTGGCAGTACTGACAGCAGTTGGTGAGCCAAAACAAGTCAAATGTATTTAAACTTCACACTTAAGTTCAAAGTGTTTCACAAAATGAATTAAAAACAGTAACTGGTAGCAGAGGCGGGATTGTTGGAGTTTGACACATCAAAAGTGAATAAACAGATTTTTATACCTGCATCTGTTCTGCTGTGTCAGACTACGACCCACAAAGTGGAGACCTACGTCTTTCACATGTTCCGGCACTACGGCTTCAGTCGGATGAGAAAGAGCGTAGACTACTTCCTGCTGCAGTCCAACTCAAAGTACATCACCTGGTGGTCGATGGCCCTCAGCCTCCTCATCGTCACCTCTGGGTACCTGCAGCTACTCTTCCTCAAAAGCCTCTTTGTCAACAATACCGGCACAGAGGGCGAGAAGCCTCGATGCTGATAGACTAAAAATAAAAATGTCTGGATGTTTTGTGGAGGAAAGGCAGACACGAACAAATTGAAAAGCAGTGATGGTTCTTTCTCTTTGAATGAATAAATATTAGAAATAATCATGTTGAGACTTTGTGATGCTTTTCCAAACAGACTCGATCAGTTATCTTAACACGTTTTTTTTTCACAATATACTGCATTGATACAGTTTGATAACAAATAAAAACAATAACATATATGTGATGGTGATTTTAAAAATATGTAAACATATTATACTGATAGCTACCAGTACTCTCCAGAAACCATTCATCAGCTGTTTGCAGAATCTACACGTTGGCATAGCAATGGGCGGTTGGCGAGGGGTTAAGGACCGGTCTCTAGGCCAGCATGACGGGGCAATAGCAGCTAATCACCAAGCACTTACAACGGGTTGGGAATGATTGGTGGTTCAATGGTTTCCTACAGGTCTCTGGGCCTTTGTGACACAATATGAGTAGACTGTGTTGCCAGTAGGTTATGGGGCTTCTGTGTTCACATCTGCTCTGTATGACATTAAACTCCAAGGACCAAATAAACTGCAAATTTGAGTGTTTCGAGCAGCCTGAGCTTTTAGCTTACATGCACTGGCATTATTATTAAAAATGTAAAATAAAAGATGTTAAACCATGTTTCACATGAACATCCACCACCAGAACACAAAATATATGATGGGAAAGACAGAGGAGCAGAACAAGTTCATCTAGAGGCAGATGTTGCTTAAGGAAGTAGACTAGAAGCCAAGTATAATAAAACTGACCGCATGTTTTAAAAATGCAGGGGTGGTTAGTCTTTAAATGTTAACAAAACAAAATTTCAAGGTTGAGGTTTGAAAAACTGTAAAGTCCAGAAATCAGTGGTAAATGTCACTTTGTTGATAAAGTGTGCTGGTAGAACCTGGAATTGTGGTTTCCTGTTAAAATGTTACCAGATCCAGCATTTATGTGTGACTTCAGACTTTATACATAATAATGACCCAGACTGAACACTGCAGTTATTATTGATCTGAATTTCAGGAGTGGGACCACACCTCCATACACGTCACTTCCTCTCCTATGTCTATATATGTCGCCTGCCCTATAACCTATAACAGGCACTATAACCTGTTCATTATTGTTTCCATGCCCCACCCATCTCGCCTTTTCAAGCCTTTCACTTCTCATTAGTATCTGCACAGCCTGGGACCTGCCTCCAGTCCCCTCTGAGGCCTTCCCCAAACCACAGCCTCAATTCAATCTCAAGCCATTATCTACTAGAAATGCTGTCAAACCTAAAATGAGGACGATAGTATTTTGCAGGCATCTGTATTCAATTCAATTTAATCTTATTTATATAGCACCAAATCACAACAACAGTCACCTCAAGGTGCTTTATATTGTAAATGGTAAATGGCCTGTATTTATATAGCGCTTTACTAGTCCCTAAGGACCCCAAAGCACTTTACACATCCAGTCATCCACCCATTCACACACTGGTGATGGCAGCTACGTTGTAGCCTGGGGCGCACTGATAGAGGCGAGGCTGCCGAACACTGGCGCCAGCGGTAGGCAGAGGGCCCGGTGGGTGAAGTGTCCCAAGGACACAACGACCGAGACTGTCCGAGTCGGGGCTCAAACCGGTTACAAGGCGAATTCCCAACTCTTGAGCCACGATCGCCCCCAGGATATTGTAAGGTAAAATCATATGACCCTGTGAGCAAGCACTTTGGCGACAGTGGGAAGAAAAACTCCCTTTTAACAGGAAGAAACCTCCGGCAGAACCAGGCTCAGGGAGGGGCGGGGCCATCTGCTGCGACCTGTTGGGGAGAGAGAAGGAAGACAGGATAAAGACATGCTGTGGAAGAGAGACAGAGATTAATAACAAGTATGATTCCTACGGTGGCTGGGAAGTGCAAATCACATTTACAACATCAACAACAAAATAATATTTCCGAAAACACTTTTACATTAAAAAAAGGTTTTGACCTTGACTTCCAGGTGTTCTGAGTGTGGTGTTCAGAGCTGCCCACCAGCAGGTTGAGGATTGAAGCCAGAAACTTGGAGATGTTATAGGTGACTGAGTTGATCATGCAGACAATTGGTCTTAAAGGTGCACCCTGTTTATGTATTTTTGGTAAACCATAGTGGTTGGTGTAGATTCCCCTGGGTACAGCCTGTGGTATGAGGTCCGGTCAATAGCCTTGTCTTGTTCTAACTGCTTCAGACAGTCTATCACCCTCTTCCTGTAGCCACTAAAATTTATTTATACAGTAAAACTGTTAATTTTCATTTGTTGCCTCAAGACAACACTGTGCAGTTAGCCCAATTTTTTTCAGGCAATATACAGTAATGCATTTGCATTTGCGTGTAGAGATGTGTTTGTGTGCATTTATATGATCATAGTCAATGTTTATTACTTTACAATCTACTCATAATTACAGGACATGGATGTAAAAAACCTTTTATGGAGGGAAACCAAGGGAATGTGCACTTTCTGTCCTCAGAAAGTGAGGACAGTGAAGTAGAGGAGTGGATCCCTGAATCAGGTTTGAGGGACAATTAGGAGCTCAGGAGTAACTGTGTCTGTGTGTCAGATGAAGAAAATGGCGAGGGGGCCAATCTCGAATCTTTGCAAGAGGGCATTAAAAATATCAGCCAACAAATCTTTGACCTCCGGACGGAGATGAAAGCTGACTTCGACGCATTCAAAGAAGACCTCAGGCGTGAGTTGAAAGACGACCTAAAGAAATTCAAAGAAGACACAAACCAACAGCTATCGGCTAACAAGCTAGCGCTCCAAGAACACGGCGAGAAACTCGAGGAAGCCGAAACACGAGTGGCGGGGCTTGAAAGCTGGTCAGCGGTGGCCTATGACGCGCTGAGACAATCGCTAATGGAGCAAAGGAAACTAACCGAAAGGCTAGAAGACCTTGAGTCTAGATCGAGAAGGAGAAGGAGAAGAGGGCAGTTCGGTAATGAGCTTTGTTGAAAATGTGATCAGAAGAGAGAGACTAATACCTGATGGCACTGACCCACAAATACAACGGGCTCACCGATCCCTCGGTCCTAAGCCAGGTGCTGATGCCGCTCTCCGTTCCATTGTCGTCTGTTTTCTTCCGTTCAAAACAAAGGAAACCGTCCTCAGAAACGCATGGCAGAAGAAGATCCTCGTCAAAGACAAACCCATCGATTTTGACCATGATTATACTGCCACGGTAGTACAACAGCGCCGTGCACATAGAGAAGTGAAAAGCGCACTTAAACAAAAGGGCATACGATTCCAATTCTCTCCAGGGTTTAATTAGAGCCCCCGGGCTCGGTGTGAATAATGCAGCACCTGAACGCACCTGAGCGGCCTGCTCGAGCAGAACGAGGAGCCGCAGGGAGGCCGAGAGAGCACCACCTCCAGAGGGAGAGAGAGGGTGGTGAAAGGGTTTGAAAGAGTAACATCATAACATCTGAAGGTTTTCATGTCACTCTAATGATGTCCTGACAGAACCACGAGGGGCATCAGAAACATCTGTGTCACACCTGTCCATCACTACATCTGTGTTAGTGACACTGCTGGAAGAATCCAGATTGCTTTGATTATTGTTTCCTTCCATTTTGTTTGCACCAACACTGCAAGCATCAGACTAAATCATACTTAGTATGTATGACCCCACAGTACCATATCACCCTATTAGAGCACTTCGCTCTCGCTCTGCAGGCCTACTTGTTGTTCCTAGAGTATTTAACAGTAGAATGGGAGGCAGAGCCTTCAGTTTTCAGGCCCCTCTTCTGTGGAACCAGCTTCCAGTTTGGATTCAGGAGACAGACGCTATCTCTACTTTCAAGATTAGGCTTCAAACTTTCCTTTTTGCTAAAGCATATAGTTAGGGCTGGACCAGGTGACCCTGAATCCTCCCTTAGTTATGTTGCAATAGATGTAGGCTGCCGGGGATTCCCATGATGCACTGGGTGTTTCTTCTTCACTCACTATGTATTAACAGACCTCTCTGCATTGAATCATATCTGTTATTAACCTCTGTCTCTCTTCCACAGCATGTCTTTATCCTGTCTTCCTTCTCTCACCCCAACCAATCACAGCAGATGGCCCCGCCCCTCCCTGAGCCTGGTTCTGCCGGAGGTTTCTTCCTGTTAAAAGGGAGTTTTTCCTTCCCACTGTTGCCAAAGTGCTGCTCACATGTCATTGTTGGAGTTTCTCTTTTGTCTCTTTATTATCATAAGGTTCTTACTCTACAATATAAAGTACCTGGAGGCAACTGTTGTTGTTTTTGCTGTATAAATAAAAGTGAACTGAGTTGAATGTAATTTGGTTGAACAGGAAATTCACATCATGGATCTGGAGCAGCTGTGTGATGATGTCATGTCAACATGGACCAAAACCTCTGAGGGATGTTTCCAGAAACTTTTTAAATTTGTGCCACAAATGACTAAAGCAGAAGAGAGCTCAGACTCAGCTTCACTGTCATTCAGCCATTTGACATGATATGAATGAAAAACAGATTCTCTGTCCAGGACCTGGGTCTGAGCGACCCAGGGTCCATGAGCATTTATGACTCTTGTTATATGATATGTGTTTGTTTCTGCATTGTGCTGCTGTTCCTGTGTCTATGATGTTGGAGACCTCACCTGCTCAACCGCCTGCCATAACCACGCCACCATCACTTTACCTACCTGTTGCTGCTGCATCACCGTCCAATCTACCCCCAGTGGCTGCTACACCACCATCATTTCCACTGCCTGCAGCTGCCACACCAGCACGGCCTGCGTGTCACAAACCACCTGCAGTGCTTCGCCATGGGCCATCGGAGCTCTTACGTGGCTGGACCTACTACAAGGCTGTCATCAGATCACTGGCCGGCCACCAGAACTGCTATGCCACAGCTGCCAGACCTGTGGCAGGCCGCTCGAGCTGTTTTCCTGCCGTCACCGTCCATCGGGCCAGCTGCCAAAACTGTGGCAGAACTGTGGTTGATTTTTTCAGTTTTTTGGGGACTGTTTTGACAGCGCTGCTGGACGTGCGGTCGGACTTTGAAACCGTTGGGATTAGGGGCTCTGTTTGCTAGAGGATTTTGTTTTTGCACGGAGAGTGCGGAGACTCGGGAGCAGAGTACAGACACTTGGGAGAAGGCGCGACACGGGAGTCGTGGGAGCGCACTGGAGATTTGTTGTGTGTTACATTTACTTCACTGTAAATCAACGCACTGTTTACTGCACAGAGTCCAGCATTTAGGTCCTTTCTCCCCCACAGTCTGCCACACAGACCGTGACATTCTCAGGTCTCAGTATTGCAGCATGCTACCAAACAACGAGTAAAACATTACAAATAACTACAATTAATAGAACAAGAAATTCTCAAAAATAAGTACTGAAATATGCAAAAACATAAATAACAATCACAAATATATAATATTTATATTTGGTTCTTCTTTATTTTAATGACTATTTACAGATTTTCACTGGAGGCATCAAAACTATGGATGAACACATGGAATTAAACCCTCGGCCTTCTCTCAGCGAGCTTCATGCTGTAGTCACCTGACATGGTTTCACTTCACAGGTGTGTTAACTCCAAAGCTGGAATCCTGGAATTTCTTGCCTTCTGAATCTGGTTGGGACTAGAAGTCAGGGTGGCACGCAGTAGGGCTGCACGATATTAGGAAACCCTGCGATGTGCGATAACTGCGATCAATATTGCGATAACGATATGACTTACGATAAAATAAATAGCAAAACAAACAAAAAACCCCGAATACATAATTTACGTTTTACTGCAACAGTTTTATTTAAAGAAAGCTGCTGTATTAGCAGTGTAACAACAAAGTGCACTTTAACATTGAAACATTGCCCCCATAAAAATTTTTGGGTCTTCTTTAAGATCCCAGCTGGCCAGCACCTCACGTAATACACGGGCTATATTTTCACTAGTGTGAGAGTTTGGAAAACACACAGTCTCTAGACACCGTGTTTTCAGTTCAAAGTCTTCGGTGAGGAAGAGCACTGTGAAACTCATATATGGCTCTGTTGTACGACTTGATCATAGGTCTGTAGCGTAGTTTTCAGCTTGGCTCAGTTCAAATGTGACGGTCTTGTGTAGGGCTGGGTATCGTCCATGATTTCTAGAATGGATTTGAATCCGATTCACAAGGTCCTGAATCGATTCGATACACGATTCGATTCAATTTGATTCGATTCGATTTAAATCTGGGAAATTTTGCCTCAGTCAGATTATAATTCAGATCAGTACATTTACATATTTTTGTATCTATAAAAAGGAAGCTGACACTTTCCAGACTTTATCACAGGTGTGAGCGTCACAGCAGAGGCCTTTGTGTCAAAGTAGCTGAAGATAAAACACAGAAACACATGAAGGTGGTTTTCCTGGCCTGGATTTTATAAAAATATTCTGCAGTACATCAAAAACGAAAGAAAACCATTAACCAGCTTATGAACATTGCCTCTGAAGTTACAGCGGTTTTATTAGAGACACAGCGTTTTGCATAATTTTAAAAAGTTTACATTTGTTCAGAAGCCTATTGAACGGCAGAAATTAGGTTTTCTTTTTGGAAGTAAGTAAAAAAAACATCGGCCGACAGCCTGTAAACAACAGTAGACTTGTGCGTAACAACCAAGCGAATAATGCAGAAAACAGATTTCGGGGACAGACGGGAAACTGTTCTTGAAGTACAGAGAGAGAGAGAGAGCTGTGCATGAAGTGTGATTTTATCCTGGTGGAAGCAAAACAGCAAAAGTCAGAGTGAATCCATGACGATGTTTATGTGAAGCGTAGTTTGGATCTTCTTTTGCTGCTGGTTCGGTCAATATTGTTTGGAGAGAGATCAAACTAACAGCTTTAGAATCTGTGCAAAAAC
The DNA here is from genome assembly GCF_963969265.1 of Rhamphochromis sp. 'chilingali'. Classification (NCBI taxonomy): domain Eukaryota; kingdom Metazoa; phylum Chordata; class Actinopteri; order Cichliformes; family Cichlidae; genus Rhamphochromis; species Rhamphochromis sp. 'chilingali'. The sequence continues at coordinate 2,622,942 of NC_137930.1, forward strand.
GGCGTGAACACAAAGCGCGGACCCGCCGAAACATCAGAATCAGCGAGCTGTCGGCTTTCAGCCCCGAGCGTGTCCGTGCCGTCGGGTGAGAAAGTCACATCTCACTGATCCTGATCCGTCGGCGCTTTGTGTTTACGTCTCTGTGCAGAATCTGTGTTCTTGCTCTCATTCACTGTTTTAAATGTTTGGTGGTTGTCAAAATTTTGTGAAGTTTCACCTGAGATTCTGGAATTTCAGGCAAAATACATTTATATTAAAAAAATCAATTCAGGATTTTAATGAATCGATATCACGTTATCCAAGCCAGAATCGATATTAATCGATGAATCGATTATTAAAACCCACCCTAGTCTTGCGGCATGTTTCGTACATTTGTGGAATGGCGACATGGGAAAAGTAGTTTCCTGAGGGGATGCGGTATCTCCGGTCCACTTTATGTATCAGACTGGTGAAGCCCTCCCTGCTAACTGTATTTATAGGCATCATGTCTTTGTCAAAAAATGTGTAATGGCCTCTGTTATTTCTTTGTAGCGCTTCCACGTTTTCTCATAAGGAGTTCCACTTGAAAAACTCGGATACAGAGACGGCCGTTGGACTGCGGCGCTCTTTGTCTTAACATTAGCAACATTAGCTAGCCCTGTCTTTCTGGAACTCTTCAAACAGTTCTCTGTGGTCGTGTTGAAGATGATGGTGGAGTCGTGTTTCCTCTGGTGGTTGCCACGAGTGTTCGGCAAGTTTTGCAGAGCACCTGTGTTTGGAGAACGTCGTCTTTACCAAATCCAAAGTACCTCCAAATAAGCGAGGTACTATTTTTTAGCCACGAGTTCATAGTCAGTAGCGTTCTCGTCATGCGTCTCGCTCTCAGCCATTACAACTCCGACTCGTCGCTGCAGCGTTGTTCGCTCCCCACCTACATAGGAGGCGGGCCTCTAATCCATTTGATTGGTTAATGCCGTGAAGGGCTCTGTTCGACTGGTCAAATGTGTAAAGGGGTTTCTTTGATTGGCAAATTCTTTAAAGCACGTGCGTAAACATTTTAAGGTACCCAATTATCGCAGTTTGCGCCGTCTTTTGCAATGGGCCCATCGCACAGGCTGATATTGCGATGACAATAAATTTTTTATTTATTGTGCAGGCCTAGTACACAGCTGACAGCTCTATTTGACAACTGTTAGAATTCATATTATGGCAAGAACCAATCAGCGAAGGAAATGTCACGGGGTGAAACGGGACAAGTTATTTAGAGTTTTATTGTGCATGTTTTGCAATGTTTTATCTGTTTTAATATTTTAATATTGTATATTGGGTTTGTTTGTATGAGCTTTATTGCATGTTTTTATCTTATTTAAATTGAACACCTGTCCTGTAAAGACTCCGCCCCTACCTGATAGTAAACTGATCACACCTGCGAGAGATCCCAGAGAGGCCAATAAGAGGGCCTGGCAGACCATAGAGCAGCGGGGGGAGAAAAAGCTTGAGAGAAGGCTTGAGAGGAGGAGAGACATGGCATGGTAACCGGTGTGGGCGACGGCCGCGCAGAGCGGCACAGAGGCCCGGCTATAGGCAGCTGGCCAAGGCGTGCGGCAAAGGAGAACGAGACCAGAGATCGCGGACGACCGCGCACTGGAGGGAGTGATCGGAGCTGAGCGGAGAGGTCTGTGCTGGTGTTGACGGGAGGTAGCTCCTCGCCGAGAGAGGCCCACGGCAGGGGATAGAGAGGCAGCGGGATGGCGCCTTATGTCCCCGGGACGGCGAGTCTATGGCTACGCGTGTGAAGCACAACACAGTGGTGGGCGGAGTTAGGAGCTCTGCCCATCTGGGGTAAGTCCCGATTCATCCCGTCTAAGACGAACCTCCAGTGGAATTTAAGAATGGTGACTGCCGCTGGCCCTCTCTCCCTTTTCTAGTTGGCATCAGAATGAAGAGGCCGACAGGACGGCGACAATCCTGTTGGTTTCTGCACCGTTTGGACTTTTATATCGTGGCGGATGCCACTGGACTGTTAATGTTGTGTTTTATTGCTTTTTATTGTGTTACCCCTTGGCCAAGGTTGTTTTAATTCATTTTGCATTTTTAACTATTTAAATATAATAAATTATATTTTAATTATACAGTTTTTTTTAATCGTGTGCTTTCCCTTGGCGGCTCCACTGCTCTGTCTGTTTGGAGGAAGGTTTCCTTCCTTTAAAAAACGACACTGTGGAAATAAAATCAGCCTTTCCGCTCCGTTACAGAAACAACAGTCTGTCATTTCTTTAAGAACTGAAGGTCAGTCAATCCAGGAAATTGCAAAAACTTCACAAAAACCATAAAGCGCTACAAAGAAACTGGCTCACACGAGGACCGTCCCAGGAAAGCAAGAGCCAGAGTCCCCTCTGCTGCTGAGGATACATTCATCCACCAGCCTCAGAAATCACAAGTTAACAGCTACTCAGATCAGAGCGCAGATAAATGCCACATAGAGCTCCAGTAACAGACACACTCTACATCAGCTGTTCAGAGGAGACTGTGTGAATCAGGCCTTTATGGTCAAATAGCAAGCAGAGGAGATTAGTTTGGGCCAAGAAACACAGGGAATGGACATTAGACCATCTGTGCTTTGGTGTGATGAGTCCAAATCTGAGATCTTTGGTTCCACAAAGGTGAACGATGGTCTCTACATGCATGGTTCCCACCATGAAGCATGGAGAAGGAGTGTCTGGTAGTGTGTGCGCCAGTGAACATGAACTTTTAAAACTCAAAATATTTTTTTATATACTGGTTCAAAGTGTTTGTGAAATACTTTGTTCTTTATGCTGGACTAACAAACTGCAGTCACAAAGACTGACTGTGAGCACTTTTCGGTGATTACAGAGTCATAATAACGTGTCATATATGAGATTATCACCATGGCATGACATCACATCATGTATGTATTTGCAATATTTAAAAAAAACAGCTGACAGTGTGTTTTCATATTTTCATTCTGTGCTTAAAGGGAGAAAGGTTTATTATTTCTGCAGTATTGCTGTCATTGCTTTTATCTATAGTTTTTTTGTTGTTGTTGAGAATAACAGAGTGAGTCAGACTGCAGGATGAACACTGAGCTGTTTGTGCCCCCCAGTGGTCTTTGACCACAACGTGCTTCCAGTGAATTCCCGAATCCAAGCTGTGTGTCATCAGCAGCCACTCCACCTTAAAACTGACTTCACGTATAAAACTTGGGTCATTTATTTAAGAATTTGCACCATATCCAGCCTTCTTGTGCCCCCCTGTACAGAAACTCAAATGTTATTTTCAGACTTTTATTTTAGGGAGCCTTACACCTGTACACATGGTACGCATTCACAAATAACGTTTCATTTAAAAATTTGTAATAGAGGGGAGGACACATATGCTAATGTAATGTTAATAAATGGGTATTTATGAACACTAAACTTTCATGTTCAGAGAACACTCTCAGGTATATCTTGAGGATCTGAGTGTTCATGTGATTTATATTCTTTGCTATATATATGCAACAACGTCCAACGTTACATGTTAGTCAACTTCATTCACATTAATTAACCTTCAGCTATCGAAACTTGAGTTTTTATATTTCCTTGAACCACTTGAATGCACCTTTTCTAATTCGTGTTTTACCGGGGGTCCGCGAAGGCGCTTCGTTGGCATTTTACGGCCTCCGATTGGTTTGGTTTGTGTTATTTGCACCACGTGACACCAGACATGGCCGCCAGCGAGCCGAGTAAAGACGGTAAGTGTGACTTTTTAAACGTGTCCGCGGCTTTAATGCTGATATCTGGTGGTCTGCGTGCAAAGGTTTGGGTGTCGGTGACTCTCCGAGTCTGTGGGAATCCACAATCAGCAGAAAAAAGGCTAAAAAAAATCAGAAAAGCAGGCGGGAACCCGCCCGGCTAAGCTAGCAGGCTAGGAAATAGCTGGGCTGCTAACTGTGATTATACAGCAATCTCTATATTCAGTCAGTACTCAGTCTGACAGCTGTGAAGTTTATTCAGGATTTAACAGCGTGTAAAGTCTGAGTTCGATTAATGAGTTATTTAATTCATTAATTTATTTATTTTTTTACTTTTAGATCATAGTTTTGTCCCCACGGGTGATGAAAATAATTGTATACAGACAGATTTTTGTAGATCAGAGGGAAATGCTTCTTCATGCCAGGCTGTACATTCTCGCTTCCGCTTGGTTTTGACTCACCTGGTCTGGAGTAGAGTGTGTGTGGTATATAAGGTGTAGTCTCTCTTCTGCTTTCTCAGGTAAGGACAGCATTCTGGAGCCGCTGTGTTTCCCCGATCAGCCGGCTGACACCTCCAGCCCTCCGGTGTTCAATGTCCCGGCTCCGAGCCGCTGGTCTGCCTGTTCTGCTCTGAGTCCGTCCCACCGCCGCGGAAAGACGTCCTCCTCAGACACCTGCTGATGGAGCACAAGCTTGTCATCGCCGACGTCCCAAAGTACGAGCCACACATGCTCCGGCTCACTCGTTTAACTCTCGGGAACACGTTTGGATGTTTTTAGCATTTGGAACTCGATCATTTCACCAAAGACTTCCTGTAATTATTTGGGGTGATGGGGGGAAACCCTTACCTTACAAGTATAAATATATACAACAAGTCCAGCATGTCCACGCCTGTTAGTGTGCTGCTTTTATGAACCGTGACGAAGTGTTTCTGTGCGCCGGTAAACCTGGCTGTGAGTCGGTTTTTACTGACGAGTTTCCTCCATCAGGTACTTGCTGTACTGGAAGGGCAGATTCCTCGAGCAGCCGCTCACAGATTTCTGCAGCGTCATCAAAACCAACTCCACGGGCCCAGTCGGTGAGTTCACTCAAACCCACAGAGGACCTGACCTTTCAAAGTGAACCACGCACACTTCCTCCAGCTCTGATTAATGACTCATTAAAAACTCTTCTTCCTCGCTGACCTGACAGAGAAGCAGGAGGACTACTTCCTGCTGTGTGACGTCCTTCCAGAAGACAGAGTCCTCCGAGAGAAGCTGCAGCAGAAACGACTGGTGAGGAGACGTGACACTCGGAGCATCCTGAGTGAATCTTGTGCTGCTGGAAGTTTCGTTTCTTTTAAACTTTATTTTGAGGCAAAGTCTGAAAATCAGGAAAAATCAGAAAAATTGCAGATTTGAGTGATTTGACACGCTTTGTGTCGTTGTAATCTCTGCACTTTAAATATCTGAGCACTCTGAGGTAGTTTTCTGAAGAATTCCTCTGAGCTCTTCTTCTGTGCTCCCACAGGAGGAGGTCCTGGAGCAGCAGCAGAAGGAGCGAGACGACAGCAGCTTCCATCGTCTCTGCATGTTCTGCAGCGAAGAGTTCACGGGAAACAGGTAACGCGCCGCGGGATTCCCATCAGTCCTGGAAACCTCACGTGTGTTAGATTAAAGCAGACAGAAGGTAGAGCTTCCTGAAATCATGTGACTAAAAGCTTCTTTGCTTCCTGTAGTCATCTCTTATGTCAGCCTGGATGCAAAAGTTTCAATCAAGTCCACTTCCTAGTCCTCCTCTGATCCTGTGTAAATGTCTGCTCGTGTCATCTCTGTATCGTCCGCAGTGATTGGTCGGACTGGCAGGCTCATCCGGTCTCTGCAGTGTGTCTGTTCTGTGATCACCAATCGGAGACGTTGGAGCAGATCTACGCGCATATGAAGGTACAGGAACGTAGAAGTTTCAGAGAAGGAAAATATCGTTTTCTGCTTTTCATCCCTGAAACGATTCTGCAAAGGCTTCTGGGAGAACGGAGACAGTGCACACTAACAGGAAACGATCTGCTTCCTGAGGTCTCTGCAAACATATGAATCCATCGTTCGCACAAAACGTGGATTTTACTCAGGAAGTGCCCTCACACACAGACGGACCGAAGCTGAAGAGCTTTTAAAATGAAGCGCCTTTTATTTTGAAAAGTTTCCAAATAAATACATGATTGTCAAAACTTTAACGAGCAAATAAAAATGTTTCCTCGTTGTTGGGTCTGTTTCCACAGGCCCCGCTAGTTTAGAGACTTATTCATCATGAAGGAAACAAGACATGACAGAACATCTTCAACCGGTTTTTCACTCGCTAACGAGGGAAGTCTTTGGTCAAGAACCAGCTCTTGGAGCCCACGCCCCTGTCCTGTCTCAGGCCCGAAGTCCTTCAAAGAGCAGCTTCCCCCGTAGCTATTTATTGACATGGCAGTTACAATACACAATACAACACAAGCACCTCCCACTGTAAAACCCCCCAGTGGTTCTAAGACGTGTGTGTGTGTGTGTGTGTGTGTGTGTGTGTGTGTGTGTGTGTGTGTGTGTGTGTGTGTGTGTGTGTGTGTGTGTGTGTGTGTGTGTGTGTGTGTGTGTGTGTGTGTCATAAAAGCAGGAAGCTCACAACAGATCTGTCAGGATGCATCTGCAATAAAAGCTCCCCCAGCACAGAGTGGCTGGAGAGGTCAGAGACAAAGGAACGTCTTGATCCTATAGGTTGAACTCAGACCGTACAAATTTAAGAAACACGATGACAACATTCAACAATTAGACTTAACACTCGTGAACAATAAATAAATCTAGGATTGGACGTCGACTGCAGTCCGATTTTGTCGTTGATTAAACGTTCTGGTTTAAAGTCAGAACCAGTTTCCCAAACGTGACTCTAAGTTTGTGCTCACGAGTGACGAGTTTACCTGAGAGGCAGAAAAGTTTCTCTCTGCTTTCTGGTTTTGTTATTTATGAAGTCTGTAACGGGCGTCGCGTGCGTGACCCTGACATCTTTCTGTTTTGTGTTTGCAGGAGGCTCACGGCTTCGACCTCCACCTCCTTAAGACCGAGCTCAGTGGGTGAAATCGCCGTGGTAATTCGAGCGCAGTTTGCTTCTATTTCTTCCTTCTGAGTGTTTCTAATGTTCTGTCCTCCCTCAGACCTCAAGTTCTACCAGCAGGTCAAACTGGTGAACTTCATCCGGCGGCAGATCCATCAGAGCCGCTGCTACGGCTGCACGCGGATGTTCGACTGCCGGGCGGACGCCCTGCGTCACATCGCGGCTGAAGGTCACGTGATGAAACTGCCAGAGATGTCCGCCTGGGACCAGCCGCAGTAGGTTTAAGGAAGCGCCTGCAGAATTAACCAATGAGAGCACGGGCTTTAAAGCTGGCGTACAGCTGCTGATGAACGTGGTCAACGCCACAGATGTTTACACTTCATTTGGAGTATTTTTATCAGCTGAGGAAAATGGCGTCCTTTTTGGGACTAATTTGAGCCTGAGCACTAAACGTCGTCTCGCTCCGCAGGTATTACTTCCCCACGTACGAGAACGACGCTCTCCTGTGCACGCTCTCTGACAGCGAGGAAGGCGACGGTGACGAGGAGCATCGCGGCGAGGAGATCCCGGTCATCGCGGAGGACATCTCTAACCTGAGAGCGCTGAAACAGTCCAGTGTCCTCAAGCAGCTGCTGAAGGAGCGAGGAGGCAGCAGCTAGGACCACAGACGGACACGTGTCATACGTTTGACTCAAAGGCGTCTCTGACGTCGGCTGAGCTCAGCTCATGGTGACCACATGCCACATGGCTGGAACGCAGCGGCACGGGTTTGAGTCCGGCCCTTTCCCTCTCAACTATTTCCTGTACGTCTCTACTTAGTAAAGATAAGAAAGGCAAAAGAAGAGTCCTCTCCACAGCTGGACACGCGGACGCCATGATGTCCGCTGAAACGTAATTGCTCTGCCTCGTGCAATGAAGCTGAAACATGCGTTTTCTTGAATATGAATTTTAGTACTCGAGTAAAAATGATTTTCTTTTGTAACTTGTAACTGAGCTGGATTCAGTGCTGTGGTGGACGAGCTCATCGTCAAGATGAGACGAGAGACTCTTTATTGTCATTGCACAGTCACACTTAGAACAACAGCACTACACAATTGCAAACTGTCCCGCGTCGGCACTACGCACAACACAAACAACAAAACACAGGAACTTAATAAATGAAAAGAATGAGTGTATGTTTTACTGCACATTGTTATTATTATTGTTGTTGTTGTCCCCTCAGAAAGCCCAGGGACGTCTCGTGCCTGAAACATCTGTCCTATTTGGTGTTTCTGTTGTTTTTCTGCATCGCTTTGCTGAGCGACACCTGCCGTATGGTGGAGCCGAACTGCAGCGCTCAGAGTTTTCACCGCGTCCTTCGCGTCCAGGCTCACGTTCACGAACATGCAGCACTGAGGAGAGAAACGAGAGGTCGCTGCAGGAACTCACTGCTGTCAAACTTCCTGTTTTATCCTCATTTCGTACTCTGGCAGGCTGTAGGACATTTTGGACAATCTATAATCTTCTAACACAAAAACATACAAGTGTTCACTGAAGTAAACACACAGAGCAGTAGCAGATTTTTTTAAGTGTTTTATTTATTTTCATTTGCTGCTAACTGCCTTGTTTTCATTTGTAGTTTTTGTAGTAGGAAGAACTACAAAATCTACAAATAAACAAAGAGCAGTTAGCAAATGTAGTGCTCTCCACTATGTGAAGCCCTCACATGAATTTTTAGATTTTTCAGTTCAAGCCAATTAAATGAAATCCAAAAATTCAGCCCCAACAATCAAATGATCCCCTATGAGCAAGCACTCTGGCAACGGTGGAGAGGAAAAACTCCCTTTTAACAGGAAGAAACCTCTGGCAGAACCAGGCTCAGGGAGGGGCGGTCTTCTGCCATGACTGGTTGGGGGGTGAGGGGCAAAATTAAATCAAACATAAAGGAGAGCACAGCATATTTATGACAGGTCGGTGGACTGTGGCTCGAGTTCAAAAGATGCTCGAATCCCGCCTGAGGTGGTATGGACACGTGATTCGAAGCAATGAGAACTCAGCAAAAACGACTATTAAGGATCGACCCAGACGGACGCCGGCCTCGAGGCAGACCCCACAGAGCGGGACATTCGCTTCAGCTGAAAATCTTAGAGGCGACCCAGAAAGCTGCAGGAAACGCAACAGTTAAACCTTTACACCACACGAACCAGGCGATTCTCTTTCTGTTGTCTCTTGTTCCCGTACCGCTGGGCGCTGAAGATTTTCCACAGTTTGTCTGAGTTCTGCCATCTCTTGCCTGAGTTGTGTGTTTTCTTGACAGAGTCGTGTGTTTTTTTGAATGTGTCGTGTGACATCGTTACTGAGTTCTATGTGTTCTTTACTGAGTTCTATGTAGTTTTCACTGAGTTGTGCGTTTTCTAGATTGAGTTGTGCGTTTTCTAGCTCGAGTTGTGCGTTTTCTTGACCGAGTTGTGTGTTTTCTCGACCGAGTCGTGTGTTTTCTTGAATGTGTCGTGTGACATCGTGACTGAAGTCTATGCACATTTCATTGACTCGTGCGAGTTCTTCGGTGAGTCGTGCGTTTTCTTCCCAGAGCTGTGCATTTTGATGCCGGAGTTCCTCTCTCGTACGCTCCAGTTGGTCTAACGAATCTCCACTTGCCTGTGACATTTTTGTAAAGGTTTAGGGCTCAAGGGTGTCAAAGGGTAGCTGTGTCTCAAACAACTGTCTCTTTCTGCTGTAAACTGTTGAACGAGCTCCTATTTATAGACTCGGTGGGCGTGGCAGAGAATGCGATGTCGCTGTGACAAAACAATGATCCTTTGATCTTCTCAAAGGATCATTGTGATGTCGCCGTGACGTCACGATGATCGTTCGAGAAGATCAAAGGAGCGCTGTGGATCATTCTGCGCATGCTCAGATCAATGAACGGGAGAACTATTTGTAAATACTTTGCTAGCTAACAAAGGTGCTTTTAGCAACAGCTGGTGGTGGTTCGTCGTTATCAACCCTTAAACTCGTGAACTGGCTCTCTAGCTTTTCGATTGCTACTGTTGTCTATCACATATGTATTATTTGGAACCCAGCTTACCTGTAAAAACAGACACACAGCAGGTAACAGGAACTACTCGGTGCGCCAGCTCGGCACCACTAGGCTGTGTCCCAATTCAGGGTCTGCACGCTTGAAGTACGCGCACTACGCACGGTGCGTACTATAAGTATGAGAAGTGCGGAAGTGAGAGGCTTGTGAAATAGGACGGTCTTGCCTTCGTCGCGCTGCTCAGGTTGCCTAGCAACCATGATACTAACCGCGAGAAACGTGTCATACAGCTTTGTGTGACAGAAACGAAGGAGAACATGTTTTGTTCATTTGAGACCAAAGGACCGTAAAACATGATTGTTGGGCTTCATTCCTGTGCTGAACAGTCATTTAAGATTAGCTAGTAAATAACAATTAGCTGATGTTGGTCATGAGACTAAAGTCATCTCACTGTGGTAATGTAAATATAATATGGCCAATATTAAAGTTATAGTCAGATTATTATGATATATTACAGCAGTGAGCTTGAACAGTTGTTTATATGTCCTATCACCTTAAATCTTCACTCAAAGACGAGTATCTGTGACAGTGTGTATACAGATGTGTTATATATAAGAGACAAATATTGTTCGTTTAATACGTTGGCATTATTACATTTGGCTCCATGCTTACATATGTGTATAAAGCAAATGTACGAGCTGTGATAACTGTGTCTGATAGAATGAAGAGTAGACTGATATATGAAATATTCCTTTATTGGGTGAGAAAATCAGACCATGTCATAACTGCTGTAAGTCACACAGAATAGACATCAGAGCCTTAAACAGGCTGACGTCTGCTAAATGGGTCAAACTGGGCAGAAAGTCTACAAACACATAACATCCTTATAGAATATGATGTAACACTATAGATCAACTTAGCTCAGAATATATAAAGCATATAAACAGTTACAGCAATATGATGCAACAAACACAGCAGCTACTGATCCAAAATCCTCAAAGCTTCATAGAACTGAAACCAACATTTATTTTAGCTCCATTCTGCTGCTGATACAGACTTTAGGTTTCTGAACATTAAACTTGTTGCTGCCTTTCATGGTGTGTAACTTGAAGGCCCTGAGTACTCTGAGTACTTTCTCCCACACTGGAAACACTGGGATGATCACATTATGTGAACATTACCTAATAAGACTGATTCAGCACAGACAGTTCTGTTAAACTTTCCTAGCAGTCCTTCACAAACAGGGAACAGTCTGTCTATTCTCTCCATCTGTCAGCTGCTGCTGGCTCTTCCTCCTCCTCTTCCTCACACACTGCCGAGTTTGTCCTGGTGGATCATCAGGGCTGCAAAGCCTCACAGATGATGTGCAGCAGTGGGTCCCTCAGTCTGTTCTCACTCTGGACACTTGCAGTCGTCACACATGGACATCAAATGTGTGATAAGCTGCAGGATTCAAACACAAGTGTAACTTATAAACACACGTTCATACTTTTATTCCACAATCAGAGAGAAAGAAACAGAGAGAGAGTGCAGGACAGACAGACAGGTGACAGTCTCAGGTGTACACACTGCTACACAACAGCACAGAGAAGCAGGATTTAGTGTTTGTGTTATTACGAGTGTAAACAAGAAGAGTTCCAGATGGTGCAGTGGACACATGTGTGACTGCTGTGATTAAAGCATCTTTCTTTCAGCTTAACGAGTGAACCGTCAGCTCGTTCAAACACACGTTAAAGTCCGTTTGGCTCGACACCACCGAACAGAGGCAGCAATATAACACAGCTCACATTAACAGTGCAGTGGATCCTGCTTGTGCCGTGATATTCAGGACTGCAAACCGAGCAGCATCACTGACTTTCAGCTTGTTGTGTTTGTGGATATATGACTGACTTTAATTATCCATGAAATCATCACATTCTCTGTAAGATTAAGGTCGACTATATATATATTTATTAGGGGTGCAACGATACACAAAATTCACGGTTCGGTTCGGTTCGATACTTTGGTGTCACGGTTCGATATTTTTTCGATACAAAAAAATGTTCATGCATTTTTAATTTGTCATTTATTAAAATTATAAATATATATTTTAACTCAAAAGTACAGTTTTTAAATTTAACCCTAACCCTTGTGCGTGTTTTTTATTTTGACAGCGAATGCGCACCTGCGGACCACTTATGTGCAGCCCTGGTTATTTAGCTCGTCATATTGCAGCCACAGAAATAATTTTGTCCATGAAACCATAAAGCTGCACTTTCTTTTTGCCTTATAGTCTGATTTGTCATAACTTCTCCGTTTTGTGGTAAGCTTTTCTTTGGCTGTCACTTCTTCACCCTGACCTGTCTTATTTGGCTCAGCAGAACTAAAATATATATACTGCTGCTTTTACACACACTCACATAAGCTCAGCGATTCTCTGCGATCAACCTCTCACATGTTTAAGCTGCAGGAGATTTCACTTGTCATGTTTGCATAGTAAGCTAACGATTAATAAGACGATGTCAGAGGAATTGGTGCACAAATTATCATCACTCACAGATCAGTGCTGTCGCTCTCTATACACAGTTCGCACGATTGCAAAGTGAAAGCAAAAAAACAAGCGCAAATTCAAACGCGACTTCAATATGTCACATATTGACAGTGGCTCACCGATGCCAATGACATAATTACCCAGCTACATTTCTGAAAGAATGCAAAAGCATTGACATATATTTTTCCTACAATAGCCCGACGGGCAGGGAAGAGATAGATTTTGGTAGCCCGACTGAAAAAATCGCTAGCCCCAGGACGTTGGGCTAGCGATATTGCGAGCCCTGTATCTGATTGAGGAATCACTCATCTTTGGAAAAGAGAGTTTATTACAGAGAAATGTCTCTTTCCAAAATAAAAGCTATACTATCCGCTTCTTCTGGACTATATTCTCAGCAGCATAAGGAGAATCACGTGCTAACAGCTGTCTAAATGACTCGGCTAAAGTTAGTAGCATGCTTGTTGTTTTTGTCTTTGCACTAGGATGATGTAAATGTGCAGTCATATTCGTTGTGTTCCCACTAGTGCTTTCAGGTTAATCTCGTTGAAATGACCTTAACGCCACAACACGGCAAATCTCCGTTAACGAGCTACCGCCGATCGCTTCGTGCATGGGGCTAGACGGCCAACACGTTAACGAGCTAACTGCGCTAACACACTAGTTCACACCAATGTAATTGAGCATTGCATGGCACATCCAACATACTGTTTTACTTTAGTCCATGACTCGCTTACCTTCAGGGTCATACGTCACATGAAAACCAAAATAATTCCAAACGCCAGATCTGAATGAGGTTCAATTTGCCTGTTGCAAGCAGAGCTTAACTTCTGTCTCGCTAGCTTGCCCTGCGCTCTCAATGTGAGAGATTTACATTGCTGTGCTTGAGAGCCACCATCTACCGGAACTAAATTCCCTATATGTAGGGTTGCCAACTCCCTGAAAAATAAATAAGGGACACCTCGTGGCCAGGGCCGGGCGACCCAGTTGTCTTCACCCTTCCCAGTGTGGTGAATTTTCTAGCTCTTTTTTTGTGTGTGAAATTATTTTTTTAACCATTTGACTTGAAGTTGATTTAAGTAGATGCATATTCTATTCTTTGTGATATGAACACATGTGAAACAAATGATCATTTAGCCATTTATTTTTAGCTCAAAATGACAACATTAACACAGTAAAACTGGTCTCTTTCTTAAACAGAAGCCTGTCATGCTTAACTTTTGAGAATATAAGTAAATCTTTCTTTAAAAGAACTCTGTCCTGCTTAACTTAAAATAATAGAAAACAATAGAAAGAAAAATATTCTTGTAACAGTGCACATTTAGTGCATTTAGTACAATTGGCTTCAGTTGAGGTATTATTTCAGCTTTTCTAAAGCTAATCAGCTGCTCCTGTTTGTAAACCCGCTTGTTCCCATGATTACGCATCATAACTCATCATCATTATTCATCTATGTATTACTTTTATGTATTAGTCATCAATTTGTTGTAATCATCTATCCTTGCAGTTGTTTATTACACAAAATAAATTATATTATCACACTTCTGGCCACATAGCGCTGATATTCACTGCACATGCCCATATTAACGTTTTCCAGCCAGGTGTTTTCCTTTTCCCATTCTTCCCTTTCTCTGCGGGGAACAAACATTGCTGCTCTAATGCTGGGCTCACACTGTGCGATTTTTGGCCCATTTTGAGCCGATTTTTGAGTGATCGGACCGATTTTGGCCTTCATCGTGCGTCGTGTAGTATACGTGGGGTAACGAGAAGTGATTAACACCTCACGACCAGCTCCCGATCATCAATCGCTCGTGAGGGTCTCACCACAGCGCTATGTGGCCAGAAGTGTGATAATATAATTTATTTTGTGTAATAAACAACTGCAAGGATAGATGATTACGACAAATTGATGACTAATACATAAAAGTAATACATAGATGAATAATGATGATGAGTTATGATGCGTAATCATGGGAACAAGCGGGTTTACAAACAGGAGCAGCTGATTAGCATTAGAAAAGCTGAAATAATACCTCAACTGCAGTGGCGTGTCTAGAAAATTTTTGTTGGGGGGGCCAGGTAGGGGCACAGATTTGGAGAAGGGTGGCAGATTTAATTGGCAGATAATGTTTTAAAAAAAAATTCTACCAACCCTTAACCATAATTCAATAATCCTATAAACCTAATAACCAAATGCACTTTTAACTCTTATTAGAATGAGATTTTAACCACTACGGTGCAAAGTTTTTAGATACTGCGTTGATAAAGTACAAGAGATACAATCAGTGCTTTGTCAGTGTTTACTCAGCAGTCAAGGACAACAATATTTGCATAGTATTTTTACTGACATATAGTGCACATATGTTTTGGGCAAAAACATTTTTGAAAATTAAAATACGAACATTTGTAACAAACAATTGACAAATTAGCCAATGCCAATGCAAAACTTTATCTGCCTGTTAAAAAAAGAAGATAATCTTCTCACAAACTGGTGTTTGATTTTGAAACAGGAAAAAAGTGGAGAAACAACTGAAAAGACTAACATTTGAATGAAACCTGAAAGCAAGTAAATACTTTCTATGCTGCCTTATGGTAAACTTTGGTAATATTGATAAAGAACAACACTGGCTGATGATAAAATACAGTCAGCTGGCATGGTGACACTGCCAGTATTAACCTGCAGGGCTGGACTGGGACAAAAAAATTGGGCATTTTTACTACTGACCGACCCACCAGGTAGTAAAGCCATAAAGACTTTGACTGAAAACAAACCCTGTTGTGACAGTGATGTACAGTCTTGTTGGTATATGTATGATTTCTATACATTTTACGTCAGATAAAAACTTTGGTTGTAAGATTTAGATAATTATTTAATAAAAACTAGGTATTTTAAATGAGAATAAGAAAGAAAAGTATTTCTTTGTGCCCACCTTTCCCTGTTAATGCCCTACCTGGCCCCCTGGCAAAACTTTGCTAGACCCGCCCCTGCACAGTTACCAGCTGTCTGCTACATAAAAAAGGATCCTGGTGTTATTTGTCTCTCAGAAACAGTTCATAACTTCCCTTCAACTCATTCATGTCACCTAAAAGGTAAACCTGTTTCTCCATCACCTGTTCAGCTCTGATGGTTCAGTAAGGACATCTCCTGGTTTCATCTTCATGTTTCCCTCTCACCACATATCCAAACTGACATCATGACCAGCAGCTTTACAGCTGTGGCTCCAGCAAACATCAGCTGATACTAGAAATTAATATTAAATACATTCTAACAACAGCCGATCAAGCTTAAACGTGCTGCTGTTGTTTAGCGCAACATCTGCTGGTTTCCTCTTTCTGGCGCAAAGTGGGCGATAAACAAGAGAGAAAAGCCGATCAGCTGATCATTGATCAGTTTCATGATTGAAGTAGCAACAGGAGAGGGAGGGGGGAGAATGAAAGAAGAGGCAGCTGTGCAGCATAAAGACAGAATAAATCCAGTTTTGTGTCTTTTTCCATTCTAGCTAAAGTCCGGGACAAACTGCGTCTCTTCTCAGCTCAATACGAAACGCGTAATATTTTCTCTGAATGAGGGACCATTCCATTTTTTTAAGGAGCCGTTGGCAACTCTACTAACCTTATGAATAAAATAAAGTTCACTATCAGTAACATCATAGCACCCACCCAGCTGTATAAAAACTCCGTCAAACTGGCTAGAACGCAGTATGAGTTATTGCAACTGACAGTAAAAAGTCAGCAACATGAAAATAAACTCCACCTAAACTTGGTTTATATCTGACCCAGATAGACTGCAGGTCATAACTTCTTACCTGAAGTTCAGTTCACCTGACACTCGGACTGGCGGCTGCCTCGGGGCTCTCCTCCTGCCTCCCCTTCCCTCATCCACCTGTTGCCTCTGTGGAAGCCCCGTCATAGTCACCACCAAACAACGGAGTTATTTCTACACATCGACCTGCATCTGGCCAATCCACCACCTCTCACTGTTCATGCCATTACAAAAAAAATAAAAAATAAGTCACTGGGGATATGCCCGGTATGCCCGATGGCCAGTCCAGCTATGTTAACCTGCAACCAAATCTGCAGCTCCATACAGCAATGTTACGACTTAGATTATATCTTATAACGCATAACTCTTATGTTAGCTGCCCTCAGTAGCATACTGTCTGAAATATTCCACAGCTGCAATAATTCTTTAAGTGTTATTTTTTTCCTTGGTATTCTAATTTCACCGAAGTTTACTAAACTCAACAAACTTGATATTACTTACCGGGACATTTATTCTGTCCTCATTTTCTTTCACCGAAAAATTGTTTCCTGCAGTGCCATCTTTCGTGCTTGGCTCTCCTACCTTTGCTAACGTGATGCGCATAGCGCAGAAGCGATGCTGCATTCACTTACACTCGGATATCTGAGCGTCACCGTGAAAACATAATCGGACATTTGATATTTGATTGAATTTTATTGTTTTGCCTTTGGGGTGGCACCTGGGGTGGCCAGTCTGGTTTGGGGGGTGGCCTGTGCCCCCCCAGGCCACCCCGCTGGACACGCCATTGCTCAACTGAAGCCAATTGTACTAAATGCACTAAATGTGCACTGTTACAAGAATATTTTTCTTTCTATTGTTTTCTATTATTTTAAGTTAAGCAGGACAGAGTTCTTTTAAAGAAAGATTTACTTATATTCTCAAAAGTTAAGCATGACAGGCTTCTGTTTAAGAAAGAGACCTGTTTTACTGTGTTAATGTTGTCATTTTGAGCTAAAAATAAATGGCTAAATGATCATTTGTTTCACATGTGTTCATATCACAAAGAATAGAATATGCATCTACTTAAATCAACTTCAAGTCAAATGGTTAAAAAAATAATTTCACACACAAAAAAAGAGCTAGAAAATTCACCACACTGGGAAGGGTGAAGACAACTGGGTCGCCCGGCCCTGGCCACGAGGTGTCCCTTATTTATTTTTCAGGGAGTTGGCAACCCTACATATAGGGAATTTAGTTCCGGTAGATGGTGGCTCTCAAGCACAGCAATGTAAATCTCTCACATTGAGAGCGCAGGGCAAGCTAGCGAGACAGAAGTTAAGCTCTGCTTGCAACAGGCAAATTGAACCTCATTCAGATCTGGCGTTTGGAATTATTTTGGTTTTCATGTGACGTATGACCCTGAAGGTAAGCGAGTCATGGACTAAAGTAAAACAGTATGTTGGATGTGCCATGCAATGCTCAATTACATTGGTGTGAACTAGTGTGTTAGCGCAGTTAGCTCGTTAACGTGTTGGCCGTCTAGCCCCATGCACGAAGCGATCGGCGGTAGCTCGTTAACGGAGATTTGCCGTGTTGTGGCGTTAAGGTCATTTCAACGAGATTAACCTGAAAGCACTAGTGGGAACACAACGAATATGACTGCACATTTACATCATCCTAGTGCAAAGACAAAAACAACAAGCATGCTACTAACTTTAGCCGAGTCATTTAGACAGCTGTTAGCACGTGATTCTCCTTATGCTGCTGAGAATATAGCCCAGAAGAAGCGGATAGTATAGCTTTTATTTTGGAAAGAGACATTTCTCTGTAATAAACTCTCTTTTCCAAAGATGAGTGATTCCTCAATCAGATACAGGGCTCGCAATATCGCTAGCCCAACGTCCTGGGGCTAGCGATTTTTTCAGTCGGGCTACCAAAATCTATCTCTGCCCTGCCCGTCGGGCTATTGTAGGAAAAATATATGTCAATGCTTTTGCATTCTTTCAGAAATGTAGCTGGGTAATTATGTCATTGGCATCGGTGAGCCACTGTCAATATGTGACATATTGAAGTCGCGTTTGAATTTGCGCTTGTTTTTTTGCTTTCACTTTGCAATCGTGCGAACTGTGTATAGAGAGCGACAGCACTGATCTGTGAGTGATGATAATTTGCGCACCAATTCCTCTGACATCGTCTTATTAATCGTTAGCTTACTATGCAAACATGACAAGTGAAATCTCCCGCAGCTTAAACATGTGAGAGGTTGATCGCAGAGAATCGCTGAGCTTATGTGAGTGCGTGTGTAAAAGCAGCAGTATATATATTTTAGTTCTGCTGAGCCAAATAAGACAGGTCAGGGTGAAGAAGTGACAGCCAAAGAAAAGCTTACCACAAAACGGAGAAGTTATGACAAATCAGACTATAAGGCAAAAAGAAAGTGCAGCTTTATGGTTTCATGGACAAAATTATTTCTGTGGCTGCAATATGACGAGCTAAATAACCAGGGCTGCACATAAGTGGTCCGCAGGTGCGCATTCGCTGTCAAAATAAAAAACACGCACAAGGGTTAGGGTTAAATTTAAAAACTGTACTTTTGAGTTAAAATATATATTTATAATTTTAATAAATGACAAATTAAAAATGCATGAACATTTTTTTGTATCGAAAAAATATCGAACCGTGACACCAAAGTATCGAACCGAACCGAACCGTGAATTTTGTGTATCGTTGCACCCCTAATAAATATATATATAGTCGACCTTAATCTTACAGAGAATGTGATGATTTTGTGGATAATTAAAGTCAGTCATATATCCACAAACACAACAAGCTGAAAGTCAGTGATGCTGCTCGGTTTGCAGTCCTGAATATCACGGCACAAGCAGGATCCACTGCACTGTTAATGTGAGCTGTGTTATATTGCTGCCTCTGTTCGGTGGTGTCGAGCCAAACGGACTTTAACGTGTGTTTGAACGAGCTGACGGTTCACTCGTTAAGCTGAAAGAAAGATGCTTTAATCACAGCAGTCACACATGTGTCCACTGCACCATCTGGAACTCTTCTTGTTTACACTCGTAATGACACAAACACTAAATCCTGCTTCTCTGTGCTGTTGTGTAGCAGTGTGTACACCTGAGACTGTCACCTGTCTGTCCTGCACTCTCTCTCTGTTTCTTTCTCTCTGATTGTGGAATAAAAGTATGAACATGTGTTTATAAGTTACACTTGTGTTTGAATCCTGCAGCTTATCACACATTTGATGTCCATGTGTGACGACTGCAAGTGTCCAGAGTGAGGACAGACTGAGGGACCCACTGCTGCACATCATCTGTGAGGCTTTGCACCCCTGATGATCCACCAGGACAAACTCGGCAGTGTGTGAGGAAGAGGAGGAGGAAGAGCCAGCAGCAGCTGACAGATGGAGAGAATAGACAGACTGTTCCCTGTTTGTGAAGGACTGCTAGGAAAGTTTAACAGAACTGTCTGTGCTGAATCAGTCTTATTAGGTAATGTTCACATAATGTGATCATCCCAGTGTTTCCAGTGTGGGAGAAAGTACTCAGAGTACTCAGGGCCTTCAAGTTACACACCATGAAAGGCAGCAACAAGTTTAATGTTCAGAAACCTAAAGTCTGTATCAGCAGCAGAATGGAGCTAAAATAAATGTTGGTTTCAGTTCTATGAAGCTTTGAGGATTTTGGATCAGTAGCTGCTGTGTTTGTTGCATCATATTGCTGTAACTGTTTATATGCTTTATATATTCTGAGCTAAGTTGATCTATAGTGTTACATCATATTCTATAAGGATGTTATGTGTTTGTAGACTTTCTGCCCAGTTTGACCCATTTAGCAGACGTCAGCCTGTTTAAGGCTCTGATGTCTATTCTGTGTGACTTACAGCAGTTATGACATGGTCTGATTTTCTCACCCAATAAAGGAATATTTCATATATCAGTCTACTCTTCATTCTATCAGACACAGTTATCACAGCTCGTACATTTGCTTTATACACATATGTAAGCATTGAGCCAAA
This sequence comes from Rhamphochromis sp. 'chilingali', assembly GCF_963969265.1. Taxonomy (NCBI): domain Eukaryota; kingdom Metazoa; phylum Chordata; class Actinopteri; order Cichliformes; family Cichlidae; genus Rhamphochromis; species Rhamphochromis sp. 'chilingali'. The sequence goes on from NC_137930.1 coordinate 2,643,055, forward strand.
TGTAATAATGCCAACGTATTAAACGAACAATATTTGTCTCTTATATATAACACATCTGTATACACACTGTCACAGATACTCGTCTTTGAGTGAAGATTTAAGGTGATAGGACATATAAACAACTGTTCAAGCTCACTGCTGTAATATATCATAATAATCTGACTATAACTTTAATATTGGCCATATTATATTTACATTACCACAGTGAGATGACTTTAGTCTCATGACCAACATCAGCTAATTGTTATTTACTAGCTAATCTTAAATGACTGTTCAGCACAGGAATGAAGCCCAACAATCATGTTTTACGGTCCTTTGGTCTCAAATGAACAAAACATGTTCTCCTTCGTTTCTGTCACACAAAGCTGTATGACACGTTTCTCGCGGTTAGTATCATGGTTGCTAGGCAACCTGAGCAGCGCGACGAAGGCAAGACCGTCCTATTTCACAAGCCTCTCACTTCCGCACTTCTCATACTTATAGTACGCACCGTGCGTAGTGCGCGTACTTCAAGCGTGCAGACCCTGAATTGGGACACAGCCTAGTGGTGCCGAGCTGGCGCACCGAGTAGTTCCTGTTACCTGCTGTGTGTCTGTTTTTACAGGTAAGCTGGGTTCCAAATAATACATATGTGATAGACAACAGTAGCAATCGAAAAGCTAGAGAGCCAGTTCACGAGTTTAAGGGTTGATAGCGACGAACCACCACCAGCTGTTGCTAAAAGCACCTTTGTTAGCTAGCAAAGTATTTACAAATAGTTCTCCCGTTCATTGATCTGAGCATGCGCAGAATGATCCACAGCGCTCCTTTGATCTTCTCGAACGATCATCGTGACGTCACGGCGACATCACAATGATCCTTTGAGAAGATCAAAGGATCATTGTTATGTCACAGCGACATCGCATTCTCTGCCACGCCCACCGAGTCTATAAATAGGAGCTCGTTCAACAGTTTACAGCAGAAAGAGCCAGTTGTTTGAGACACAGCTACCCTTTGACACCCTTGAGCCTTAAACCTTTACAAAAATGTCACAGGCAAGTGGAGATTCGTTAGACCAACTGGAGCGTACGAGAGAGGAACTCCGGCATCAAAACGCACAGCTCTGGGAAGAAAACGCACGACTCACCGAAGAACTCGCACGAGTCAATGAAATGTGCATAGACTTCAGTCACGATGTCACACGACACATTCAAGAAAACACACGACTCGGTCGAGAAAACACACAACTCGGTCAAGAAAACGCACAACTCGAGCTAGAAAACGCACAACTCAATCTAGAAAACGCACAACTCAGTGAAAACTACATAGAACTCAGTAAAGAACACATAGAACTCAGTAACGATGTCACACGACACATTCAAAAAAACACACGACTCTGTCAAGAAAACACACAACTCAGGCAAGAGATGGCAGAACTCAGACAAACTGTGGAAAATCTTCAGCGCCCAGCGGTACGGGAACAAGAGACAACAGAAAGAGAATCGCCTGGTTCGTGGGGTGTAAACCTACTTAAAGTAGGTTTAACTGTTGCCGGATGTGTCATTGCGTTTCCTGCAGCTTTCTGGGTCGCCTCTAAGATTTTCAGCTGAAGCGAATGTCCCGCTCTGTGGGGTCTGCCTCGAGGCCGGCGTCCGTCTGGGTCGATCCTTAATAGTCGTTTTTGCTGAGTTCTCATTGCTTCGAATCACGTGTCCATACCACCTCAGGCGGGATTCGAGCATCTTTTGAACTCGAGCCACAGTCCACCGACCTGTCATAAATACGCTGTGCTCTCCTTTATGTTTGATTTAATTTTGCCCCTCACCCCCCAACCAGTCATGGCAGAAGACCGCCCCTCCCTGAGCCTGGTTCTGCCAGAGGTTTCTTCCTGTTAAAAGGGAGTTTTTCCTCTCCACCGTTGCCAGAGTGCTTGCTCATAGGGGATCATTTGATTGTTGGGGCTGAATTTTTGGATTTCATTTAATTGGCTTGAACTGAAAAATCTAAAAATTCATGTGAGGGCTTCACATAGTGGAGAGCACTACATTTGCTAACTGCTCTTTGTTTATTTGTAGATTTTGTAGTTCTTCCTACTACAAAAACTACAAATGAAAACAAGGCAGTTAGCAGCAAATGAAAATAAATAAAACACTTAAAAAAATCTGCTACTGCTCTGTGTGTTTACTTCAGTGAACACTTGTATGTTTTTGTGTTAGAAGATTATAGATTGTCCAAAATGTCCTACAGCCTGCCAGAGTACGAAATGAGGATAAAACAGGAAGTTTGACAGCAGTGAGTTCCTGCAGCGACCTCTCGTTTCTCTCCTCAGTGCTGCATGTTCGTGAACGTGAGCCTGGACGCGAAGGACGCGGTGAAAACTCTGAGCGCTGCAGTTCGGCTCCACCATACGGCAGGTGTCGCTCAGCAAAGCGATGCAGAAAAACAACAGAAACACCAAATAGGACAGATGTTTCAGGCACGAGACGTCCCTGGGCTTTCTGAGGGGACAACAACAACAATAATAATAACAATGTGCAGTAAAACATACACTCATTCTTTTCATTTATTAAGTTCCTGTGTTGTGTTGTTTGTGTTGTGCGTAGTGCCGACGCGGGACAGTTTGCAATTGTGTAGTGCTGTTGTTCTAAGTGTGACTGTGCAATGACAATAAAGAGTCTCTCGTCTCATCTTGACGATGAGCTCGTCCACCACAGCACTGAATCCAGCTCAGTTACAAGTTACAAAAGAAAATCATTTTTACTCGAGTACTAAAATTCATATTCAAGAAAACGCATGTTTCAGCTTCATTGCACGAGGCAGAGCAATTACGTTTCAGCGGACATCATGGCGTCCGCGTGTCCAGCTGTGGAGAGGACTCTTCTTTTGCCTTTCTTATCTTTACTAAGTAGAGACGTACAGGAAATAGTTGAGAGGGAAAGGGCCGGACTCAAACCCGTGCCGCTGCGTTCCAGCCATGTGGCATGTGGTCACCATGAGCTGAGCTCAGCCGACGTCAGAGACGCCTTTGAGTCAAACGTATGACACGTGTCCGTCTGTGGTCCTAGCTGCTGCCTCCTCGCTCCTTCAGCAGCTGCTTGAGGACACTGGACTGTTTCAGCGCTCTCAGGTTAGAGATGTCCTCCGCGATGACCGGGATCTCCTCGCCGCGATGCTCCTCGTCACCGTCGCCTTCCTCGCTGTCAGAGAGCGTGCACAGGAGAGCGTCGTTCTCGTACGTGGGGAAGTAATACCTGCGGAGCGAGACGACGTTTAGTGCTCAGGCTCAAATTAGTCCCAAAAAGGACGCCATTTTCCTCAGCTGATAAAAATACTCCAAATGAAGTGTAAACATCTGTGGCGTTGACCACGTTCATCAGCAGCTGTACGCCAGCTTTAAAGCCCGCGCTCTCATTGGTTAATTCTGCAGGCGCTTCCTTAAACCTACTGCGGCTGGTCCCAGGCGGACATCTCTGGCAGTTTCATCACGTGACCTTCAGCCGCGATGTGACGCAGGGCGTCCGCCCGGCAGTCGAACATCCGCGTGCAGCCGTAGCAGCGGCTCTGATGGATCTGCCGCCGGATGAAGTTCACCAGTTTGACCTGCTGGTAGAACTTGAGGTCTGAGGGAGGACAGAACATTAGAAACACTCAGAAGGAAGAAATAGAAGCAAACTGCGCTCGAATTACCACGGCGATTTCACCCACTGAGCTCGGTCTTAAGGAGGTGGAGGTCGAAGCCGTGAGCCTCCTGCAAACACAAAACAGAAAGATGTCAGGGTCACGCACGCGACGCCCGTTACAGACTTCATAAATAACAAAACCAGAAAGCAGAGAGAAACTTTTCTGCCTCTCAGGTAAACTCGTCACTCGTGAGCACAAACTTAGAGTCACGTTTGGGAAACTGGTTCTGACTTTAAACCAGAACGTTTAATCAACGACAAAATCGGACTGCAGTCGACGTCCAATCCTAGATTTATTTATTGTTCACGAGTGTTAAGTCTAATTGTTGAATGTTGTCATCGTGTTTCTTAAATTTGTACGGTCTGAGTTCAACCTATAGGATCAAGACGTTCCTTTGTCTCTGACCTCTCCAGCCACTCTGTGCTGGGGGAGCTTTTATTGCAGATGCATCCTGACAGATCTGTTGTGAGCTTCCTGCTTTTATGATACACACACACACACACACACACACACACACACACACACACACACACACACACACACACACACACACACACACACACACACACACACACGTCTTAGAACCATTGGGGGGTTTTACAGTGGGAGGTGCTTGTGTTGTATTGTGTATTGTAACTGCCATGTCAATAAATAGCTACGGGGGAAGCTGCTCTTTGAAGGACTTCGGGCCTGAGACAGGACAGGGGCGTGGGCTCCAAGAGCTGGTTCTTGACCAAAGACTTCCCTCGTTAGCGAGTGAAAAACCGGTTGAAGATGTTCTGTCATGTCTTGTTTCCTTCATGATGAATAAGTCTCTAAACTAGCGGGGCCTGTGGAAACACAGACCCAACAACGAGGAAACATTTTTATTTGCTCGTTAAAGGTTTGACAATCATGTATTTATTTGGAAACTTTTCAAAATAAAAGGCGCTTCATTTTAAAAGCTCTTCAGCTTCGGTCCGTCTGTGTGTGAGGGCACTTTCTGAGTAAAATCCATGTTTTGTGCGAACGATGGATTCATATGTTTGCAGAGACCTCAGGAAGCAGATCGTTTCCTGTTAGTGTGCACTGTCTCCGTTCTCCCAGAAGCCTTTGCAGAATCGTTTCAGGGATGAAAAGCAGAAAACGATATTTTCCTTCTCTGAAACTTCTACGTTCCCGTACCTTCATATGCGCGTAGATCTGCTCCAACGTCTCCGATTGGTGATCACAGAACAGACACACTGCAGAGACCGGATGAGCCTGCCAGTCCGACCAATCACTGCGGACGATACAGAGATGACACGAGCAGACATTTACACAGGATCAGAGGAGGACTAGGAAGTGGACTTGATTGAAACTTTTGCATCCAGGCTGACATAAGAGATGACTACAGGAAGCAAAGAAGCTTTTAGTCACATGATTTCAGGAAGCTCTACCTTCTGTCTGCTTTCATCTAACACACGTGAGGTTTCCAGGACTGATGGGAATCCTGCGGCGCGTTACCTGTTTCCCGTGAACTCTTCGCTGCAGAACATGCAGAGACGATGGAAGCTGCTGTCGTCTCGCTCCTTCTGCTGCTGCTCCAGGACCTCCTCCTGTGGGAGCACAGAAGAAGAGCTCAGAGGAATTCTTCAGAAAACTACCTCAGAGTGCTCAGATATTTAAAGTGCAGAGGTTACAACGACACAAAGCGTGTCAAATCACTCAAATCTGCAATTTTTCTGATTTTTCCTGATTTTCAGACTTTGCCTCAAAATAAAGTTTAAAAGAAACGAAACTTCCAGCAGCACAAGATTCACTCAGGATGCTCCGAGTGTCACGTCTCCTCACCAGTCGTTTCTGCTGCAGCTTCTCTCGGAGGACTCTGTCTTCTGGAAGGACGTCACACAGCAGGAAGTAGTCCTCCTGCTTCTCTGTCAGGTCAGCGAGGAAGAAGAGTTTTTAATGAGTCATTAATCAGAGCTGGAGGAAGTGTACGTGGTTCACTTTGAAAGGTCAGGTCCTCTGTGGGTTTGAGTGAACTCACCGACTGGGCCCGTGGAGTTGGTTTTGATGACGCTGCAGAAATCTGTGAGCGGCTGCTCGAGGAATCTGCCCTTCCAGTACAGCAAGTACCTGATGGAGGAAACTCGTCAGTAAAAACCGACTCACAGCCAGGTTTACCGGCGCACAGAAACACTTCGTCACGGTTCATAAAAGCAGCACACTAACAGGCGTGGACATGCTGGACTTGTTGTATATATTTATACTTGTAAGGTAAGGGTTTCCCCCCATCACCCCAAATAATTACAGGAAGTCTTTGGTGAAATGATCGAGTTCCAAATGCTAAAAACATCCAAACGTGTTCCCGAGAGTTAAACGAGTGAGCCGGAGCATGTGTGGCTCGTACTTTGGGACGTCTGCGATGAGTTTGACGTCGGCGATGACAAGCTTGTGCTCCATCAGCAGGTGTCTGAGGAGGACGTCTTTCCGCGGCGGTGGGACGGACTCAGAGCAGAACAGGCAGACCAGCGGCTCGGAGCCGGGACATTGAACACCGGGAGGGCTGGAGATGTCAGCCGGCTGATCGGGGAAACACAGCGGCTCCAGAATGCTGTCCTTACCTGAGAAAGCAGAAGAGAGACTACACCTTATATACCACACACACTCTACTCCAGACCAGGTGAGTCAAAACCAAGCGGAAGCGAGAATGTACAGCCTGGCATGAAGAAGCATTTCCCTCTGATCTACAAAAATCTGTCTGTATACAATTATTTTCATCACCCGTGGGGACAAAACTATGATCTAAAAGTAAAAAAATAAATTAATTAATGAATTAAATAACTCATTAATCGAACTCAGACTTTACACGCTGTTAAATCCTGAATAAACTTCACAGCTGTCAGACTGAGTACTGACTGAATATAGAGATTGCTGTATAATCACAGTTAGCAGCCCAGCTATTTCCTAGCCTGCTAGCTTAGCCGGGCGGGTTCCCGCCTGCTTTTCTGATTTTTTTTAGCCTTTTTTCTGCTGATTGTGGATTCCCACAGACTCGGAGAGTCACCGACACCCAAACCTTTGCACGCAGACCACCAGATATCAGCATTAAAGCCGCGGACACGTTTAAAAAGTCACACTTACCGTCTTTACTCGGCTCGCTGGCGGCCATGTCTGGTGTCACGTGGTGCAAATAACACAAACCAAACCAATCGGAGGCCGTAAAATGCCAACGAAGCGCCTTCGCGGACCCCCGGTAAAACACGAATTAGAAAAGGTGCATTCAAGTGGTTCAAGGAAATATAAAAACTCAAGTTTCGATAGCTGAAGGTTAATTAATGTGAATGAAGTTGACTAACATGTAACGTTGGACGTTGTTGCATATATATAGCAAAGAATATAAATCACATGAACACTCAGATCCTCAAGATATACCTGAGAGTGTTCTCTGAACATGAAAGTTTAGTGTTCATAAATACCCATTTATTAACATTACATTAGCATATGTGTCCTCCCCTCTATTACAAATTTTTAAATGAAACGTTATTTGTGAATGCGTACCATGTGTACAGGTGTAAGGCTCCCTAAAATAAAAGTCTGAAAATAACATTTGAGTTTCTGTACAGGGGGGCACAAGAAGGCTGGATATGGTGCAAATTCTTAAATAAATGACCCAAGTTTTATACGTGAAGTCAGTTTTAAGGTGGAGTGGCTGCTGATGACACACAGCTTGGATTCGGGAATTCACTGGAAGCACGTTGTGGTCAAAGACCACTGGGGGGCACAAACAGCTCAGTGTTCATCCTGCAGTCTGACTCACTCTGTTATTCTCAACAACAAAAAAAAACTATAGATAAAAGCAATGACAGCAATACTGCAGAAATAATAAACCTTTCTCCCTTTAAGCACAGAATGAAAATATGAAAACACACTGTCAGCTGTTTTTTTTAAATATTGCAAATACATACATGATGTGATGTCATGCCATGGTGATAATCTCATATATGACACGTTATTATGACTCTGTAATCACCGAAAAGTGCTCACAGTCAGTCTTTGTGACTGCAGTTTGTTAGTCCAGCATAAAGAACAAAGTATTTCACAAACACTTTTAACCAGTATATAAAAAAATATTTTGAGTTTTAAAAGTTCATGTTCACTGGCGCACACACTACCAGACACTCCTTCTCCATGCTTCATGGTGGGAACCATGCATGTAGAGACCATCGTTCACCTTTGTGGAACCAAAGATCTCAGATTTGGACTCATCACACCAAAGCACAGATGGTCTAATGTCCATTCCCTGTGTTTCTTGGCCCAAACTAATCTCCTCTGCTTGCTATTTGACCATAAAGGCCTGATTCACACAGTCTCCTCTGAACAGCTGATGTAGAGTGTGTCTGTTACTGGAGCTCTATGTGGCATTTATCTGCGCTCTGATCTGAGTAGCTGTTAACTTGTGATTTCTGAGGCTGGTGGATGAATGTATCCTCAGCAGCAGAGGGGACTCTGGCTCTTGCTTTCCTGGGACGGTCCTCGTGTGAGCCAGTTTCTTTGTAGCGCTTTATGGTTTTTGTGAAGTTTTTGCAATTTCCTGGATTGACTGACCTTCAGTTCTTAAAGAAATGACAGACTGTTGTTTCCTTCGCTGATTGGTTCTTGCCATAATATGAATTCTAACAGTTGTCAAATAGAGCTGTCAGCTGTGTACTAGGCCTGCACAATAAATAAAAAATTTATTGTCATCACAATATCAGCCTGTGCGATGGGCCCATTGCAAAAGACGGCGCAAACTGCGATAATTGGGTACCTTAAAATGTTTACGCACATGCTTTAAAGAATTTGCCAATCAAAGAAACCCCTTTACACATTTGACCAGTCGAACAGAGCCCTTCACGGCATTAACCAATCAAATGGATTAGAGGCCCGCCTCCTATGTAGGTGGGGAGCGAACAACGCTGCAGCGACGAGTCGGAGTTGTAATGGCTGAGAGCGAGACGCATGACGAGAACGCTACTGACTATGAACTCGTGGCTAAAAAATAGTACCTCGCTTATTTGGAGGTACTTTGGATTTGGTAAAGACGACGTTCTCCAAACACAGGTGCTCTGCAAAACTTGCCGAACACTCGTGGCAACCACCAGAGGAAACACGACTCCACCATCATCTTCAACACGACCACAGAGAACTGTTTGAAGAGTTCCAGAAAGACAGGGCTAGCTAATGTTGCTAATGTTAAGACAAAGAGCCCCGCAGTCCAACGGCCGTCTCTGTATCCGAGTTTTTAAAGTGGAACTCCTTATGAGAAAACGTGGAAGCGCTACAAAGAAATAACAGAGGCCATTACACATTTTTTGACAAAGACATGATGCCTATAAACAGTGTTGGTAAAGTTACTTGAAAAAAGTAATCAGTAACTAATTACTGATTACTTCCCCCAAAAAGTAATCCCGTTACTTTACTGATTACTTATTTTCAAAAGTAATTAATTACTTAGTTACTTTTTAAAAACACGATTTACAACCTGAATAGGTGATAAAGCGATAGATCTTTCAGCCCAATTCTACTTTTTCTGCATAATCCATCATACAAAATGTAATCAAATGGAAAAGTCTCTTTTTAAAACTTTTATAGTTTTATTAATTTTAATCTTTTTAACTTTATGCATCAAGCAAAAATTTAATTATATGCAGCATTCTCTGACTGGAAGAAATTTGTTTAATATTTAAACCTATTTTCTGCACATTCCAGCACATAAAATAAATTTTTTTTGTGTTTACACTCAGTCTTTCAAATAGATGCAAGTAAAACACAGCAGAAAATAAATAAAATCAAAGACTAGCGGTCCTGTTGCTCTATTTTCACCTGTACAGCAGGAGTTGGGTAGGCGGAGGTTTACCCTGGTGCAGGTGTGCCGCAGCGGTCAGTGGAAGGATACGGCAGTTTCTCTGTGAATTTTCCATTACGTCATAGCGCACTCGGAGCTTGCTTGGAAGTTTAGGGGTTTTTTTCGCTGTAAAAAGAAGTTTTCTTCCCACGCACAATGCTAATGGACACTAATGTTTTTGTCACTTTTTATGGAATCAAACTCAAAGTAAGGTCAGTACTTCCACGCTTTAAACGCTGCACGCTCATACTCTCTCCTGCACTCGATATATTATCCATTGTTGATCTGCACACAGCTGTTGTCACAACCGTAGCACTCGCTTACGTCACTGTCATGAGACATTCTTGCAAAAAAATCACGGTTTTAGTAACGCAGTAACGCAGCGTTCCTACGGGAAAGTAACGGTAATCTAATTACTGTTTTTGCAATAGTAATCCCTTACTTTACTAGTTACTTGAAAAAAGTAATCGGATTACAATAACGCGTTACAAGTAACGCATTACTGCCCATCTCTGCCTATAAATACAGTTAGCAGGGAGGGCTTCACCAGTCTGATACATAAAGTGGACCGGAGATACCGCATCCCCTCAGGAAACTACTTTTCCCATGTCGCCATTCCACAAATGTACGAAACATGCCGCAAGACTAGGGTGGGTTTTAATAATCGATTCATCGATTAATATCGATTCTGGCTTGGATAACGTGATATCGATTCATTAAAATCCTGAATTGATTTTTTTAATATAAATGTATTTTGCCTGAAATTCCAGAATCTCAGGTGAAACTTCACAAAATTTTGACAACCACCAAACATTTAAAACAGTGAATGAGAGCAAGAACACAGATTCTGCACAGAGACGTAAACACAAAGCGCCGACGGATCAGGATCAGTGAGATGTGACTTTCTCACCCGACGGCACGGACACGCTCGGGGCTGAAAGCCGACAGCTCGCTGATTCTGATGTTTCGGCGGGTCCGCGCTTTGTGTTCACGCCGTTTTTGCACAGATTCTAAAGCTGTTAGTTTGATCTCTCTCCAAACAATATTGACCGAACCAGCAGCAAAAGAAGATCCAAACTACGCTTCACATAAACATCGTCATGGATTCACTCTGACTTTTGCTGTTTTGCTTCCACCAGGATAAAATCACACTTCATGCACAGCTCTCTCTCTCTCTCTGTACTTCAAGAACAGTTTCCCGTCTGTCCCCGAAATCTGTTTTCTGCATTATTCGCTTGGTTGTTACGCACAAGTCTACTGTTGTTTACAGCCTGTCGGCCGATGTTTTTTTTTACTTACTTCCAAAAAGAAAACCTAATTTCTGCCGTTCAATAGGCTTCTGAACAAATGTAAACTTTTTAAAATTATGCAAAACGCTGTCTCTAATAAAACCGCTGTAACTTCAGAGGCAATGTTCATAAGCTGGTTAATGGTTTTCTTTCGTTTTTGATGTACTGCAGAATATTTTTATAAAATCCAGGCCAGGAAAACCACCTTCATGTGTTTCTGTGTTTTATCTTCAGCTACTTTGACACAAAGGCCTCTGCTGTGACGCTCACACCTGTGATAAAGTCTGGAAAGTGTCAGCTTCCTTTTTATAGATACAAAAATATGTAAATGTACTGATCTGAATTATAATCTGACTGAGGCAAAATTTCCCAGATTTAAATCGAATCGAATCAAATTGAATCGAATCGTGTATCGAATCGATTCAGGACCTTGTGAATCGGATTCGAATCGATTCTAGAAATCATGGACGATACCCAGCCCTACACAAGACCGTCACATTTGAACTGAGCCAAGCTGAAAACTATGCTACAGACCTATGATCAAGTCGTACAACGGAGCCATATATGAGTTTCACAGTGCTCTTCCTCACCGAAGACTTTGAACTGAAAACACGGTGTCTAGAGACTGTGTGTTTTCCAAACTCTCACACTAGTGAAAATATAGCCCGTGTATTACGTGAGGTGCTGGCCAGCTGGGATCTTAAAGAAGACCCAAAAATTTTTATGGGGGCAATGTTTCAATGTTAAAGTGCACTTTGTTGTTACACTGCTAATACAGCAGCTTTCTTTAAATAAAACTGTTGCAGTAAAACGTAAATTATGTATTCGGGGTTTTTTGTTTGTTTTGCTATTTATTTTATCGTAAGTCATATCGTTATCGCAATATTGATCGCAGTTATCGCACATCGCAGGGTTTCCTAATATCGTGCAGCCCTACTGCGTGCCACCCTGACTTCTAGTCCCAACCAGATTCAGAAGGCAAGAAATTCCAGGATTCCAGCTTTGGAGTTAACACACCTGTGAAGTGAAACCATGTCAGGTGACTACAGCATGAAGCTCGCTGAGAGAAGGCCGAGGGTTTAATTCCATGTGTTCATCCATAGTTTTGATGCCTCCAGTGAAAATCTGTAAATAGTCATTAAAATAAAGAAGAACCAAATATAAATATTATATATTTGTGATTGTTATTTATGTTTTTGCATATTTCAGTACTTATTTTTGAGAATTTCTTGTTCTATTAATTGTAGTTATTTGTAATGTTTTACTCGTTGTTTGGTAGCATGCTGCAATACTGAGACCTGAGAATGTCACGGTCTGTGTGGCAGACTGTGGGGGAGAAAGGACCTAAATGCTGGACTCTGTGCAGTAAACAGTGCGTTGATTTACAGTGAAGTAAATGTAACACACAACAAATCTCCAGTGCGCTCCCACGACTCCCGTGTCGCGCCTTCTCCCAAGTGTCTGTACTCTGCTCCCGAGTCTCCGCACTCTCCGTGCAAAAACAAAATCCTCTAGCAAACAGAGCCCCTAATCCCAACGGTTTCAAAGTCCGACCGCACGTCCAGCAGCGCTGTCAAAACAGTCCCCAAAAAACTGAAAAAATCAACCACAGTTCTGCCACAGTTTTGGCAGCTGGCCCGATGGACGGTGACGGCAGGAAAACAGCTCGAGCGGCCTGCCACAGGTCTGGCAGCTGTGGCATAGCAGTTCTGGTGGCCGGCCAGTGATCTGATGACAGCCTTGTAGTAGGTCCAGCCACGTAAGAGCTCCGATGGCCCATGGCGAAGCACTGCAGGTGGTTTGTGACACGCAGGCCGTGCTGGTGTGGCAGCTGCAGGCAGTGGAAATGATGGTGGTGTAGCAGCCACTGGGGGTAGATTGGACGGTGATGCAGCAGCAACAGGTAGGTAAAGTGATGGTGGCGTGGTTATGGCAGGCGGTTGAGCAGGTGAGGTCTCCAACATCATAGACACAGGAACAGCAGCACAATGCAGAAACAAACACATATCATATAACAAGAGTCATAAATGCTCATGGACCCTGGGTCGCTCAGACCCAGGTCCTGGACAGAGAATCTGTTTTTCATTCATATCATGTCAAATGGCTGAATGACAGTGAAGCTGAGTCTGAGCTCTCTTCTGCTTTAGTCATTTGTGGCACAAATTTAAAAAGTTTCTGGAAACATCCCTCAGAGGTTTTGGTCCATGTTGACATGACATCATCACACAGCTGCTCCAGATCCATGATGTGAATTTCCTGTTCAACCAAATTACATTCAACTCAGTTCACTTTTATTTATACAGCAAAAACAACAACAGTTGCCTCCAGGTACTTTATATTGTAGAGTAAGAACCTTATGATAATAAAGAGACAAAAGAGAAACTCCAACAATGACATGTGAGCAGCACTTTGGCGACAGTGGGAAGGAAAAACTCCCTTTTAACAGGAAGAAACCTCCGGCAGAACCAGGCTCAGGGAGGGGCGGGGCCATCTGCTGTGATTGGTTGGGGTGAGAGAAGGAAGACAGGATAAAGACATGCTGTGGAAGAGAGACAGAGGTTAATAATAGATATGATTCAGTGTAGAGAGGTCTGTTAATACATAGTGAGTGAAGAAGAAAAACTCAATGCATCATGGGAATCCCCGGCAGCCTACGTCTATTGCAGCATAACTAAGGGAGGATTCAGGGTCACCTGGTCCAGCCCTAACTATATGCTTTAGCAAAAAGGAAAGTTTGAAGCCTAATCTTGAAATTAGAGATAGCGTATGTCTCCTGAATCCAAACTGGAAGCTGGTTCCACAGAAGAGGGGCCTGAAAACTGAAGGCTCTGCCTCCCATTCTACTGTTAAATACTCTAGGAACAACAAGTAGGCCTGCAGAGCGAGAGCGAAGCGCTCTAATAGGGTGATATGGTACTGTGGGGTCATACATACTAAGTATGATTTAGTCTGATGCTTGCAGTGTTAGTGCAAACAAAATGGAAGGAAACAATAATCAAAGCAATCTGGATTCTTCCAGCAGTGTCACTAACACAGATGTAGTGATGGACAGGTGTGACACAGATGTTTCTGATGCCCCTTGTGGTTCTGTCAGGACATCATTAGAGTGACATGAAAACCTTCAGATGTTATGATGTTACTCTTTCAAACCCTTTCACCACCCTCTCTCTCCCTCTGGAGGTGGTGCTCTCTCGGCCTCCCTGCGGCTCCTCGTTCTGCTCGAGCAGGCCGCTCAGGTGCGTTCAGGTGCTGCATTATTCACACCGAGCCCGGGGGCTCTAATTAAACCCTGGAGAGAATTGGAATCGTATGCCCTTTTGTTTAAGTGCGCTTTTCACTTCTCTATGTGCACGGCGCTGTTGTACTACCGTGGCAGTATAATCATGGTCAAAATCGATGGGTTTGTCTTTGACGAGGATCTTCTTCTGCCATGCGTTTCTGAGGACGGTTTCCTTTGTTTTGAACGGAAGAAAACAGACGACAATGGAACGGAGAGCGGCATCAGCACCTGGCTTAGGACCGAGGGATCGGTGAGCCCGTTGTATTTGTGGGTCAGTGCCATCAGGTATTAGTCTCTCTCTTCTGATCACATTTTCAACAAAGCTCATTACCGAACTGCCCTCTTCTCCTTCTCCTTCTCGATCTAGACTGAAGGTCTTCTAGCCTTTCACACAAACGCGGGGGCAAGCTAAGATGTATGTTATGTATGTTACGTCGTTGTTTTAAAGTAAACTAACAAAATCCAGAGCGACTGCAGATATGTGTAATTTCGCATAAAATTACTCACCGTTCGCGATGAACACAGCTCTTGATAAACCTTGAACACGTGCTGTTGAATATGTCCGCTTGTGTAGAAGAAGGGAACTGTGAGCTGTTTACACGTCATCAAGTTGTATTTTACATCGACAGAACTTAAAATTATATTGTTTTTTGATTAAAAGAAGATTTTAAATTCAGACAAATCACGATTATATATTGAGTAAAGAGGCATAATTTATGTGTCACCCGAACTCAATAAAATAAAAATTTTAATTAGGAAGTCTAACAGTATTTATGAACTTGATTTTTCATTTCACAACAACATATATATGTAAGTAATGACTAAAGATCCCATTAATTACTTTTTAGAGTGACAGCCAATCACCTTCTCAGCAGAGCGCACAACACGCTGCAGTCTCTGTTTGTCCCTGATAGTGGCTCCAGCGTACCACACGGTGATGGAGGAGGTGAGGATGGACTCGATGATTGCGGTGTAGAATTGCATCATCGTCCGTGTTGGCAGGTTGAATTTCTTCAGCTGCCTCAGGAAGTACATCCTCTGCTGGGCTTTCTTGATGACGGAGGTGATGGTGGGCTCCCACTTCAGGTCCTGAGTGATGGTGGTACCCAGGAAGCGGAATGAGTCCACAGAGGTGATGGGGGTGTCAGTCAGGATGATGGGGGGGAGTGGAGCTGTGTGCTTCCTGAAGTCCACAATAATCTCCACTGTCTTCTGGGCATTCAGCACCAGGTTGTTGTGGCTGCACCAGGACACCAGACGTTCAAAAGCAGAGCAGGAAACTGTTTTCTTTGTGAAAGTGGTCGCTGAGGAGTCCATGTGCGCTCAACGTGAGGTTCAGAGATTCAGCAATCCTAGTCATTATAATTTGAATGTGACTCATTGAGGGCTGAATAAAAACATTTTGTTCCCTGGCACATGTCTCTTCAGCTGAACAAGGAAATAATGACGACATTCAAGGATGTTCACAGAACGATTGAGAAGATGAAGGATAATGTCCAGCAAATTCAAATTTTATTTGTCACGTACACAGTCATACACAGTACGATATGTAGTGAAATGCTTGGACAACTGCTCGTGACCGAAAGAAAACAAAAAAGGAAAAGGCTATGAATAAGATAGGAAATAAATATGAAAAATTAAAAAGGGTAAATTTAACTAGGAAGGAATAAAATATAAATTAAGGTTAAAAATGAAATAACTGTACAACACAAATTAGAATGAAGGGTAAATTTAACTGGGAGAATAAGATAAAATATATAAATTAAAGTTGAAAATAAAATAACTGTACAACAAAATACACAATATAGAACTATATAAGAATGTATGAAGAAATATAAATAAATATATGCACAATAACAGCAGCATATACACAATAACAGCAGCGTGATTTAAGTAATGAAGTGAAAACAAAGTCCAGAAAGTCCAGTGTGTGTGTAAGAACTGTATGTGTGGGTCAGGACTGTGTGGTGGTGTGATTGAGAGACCGTATCGCCTGCGGGAAGAAGCTCCTCCTCAGTCTCTCTGTGTTGGTCTTCAGGGAGCGGAATCGCTTTCCTGACCTCAGCAGAGAGAACAGTCTGTTGTTGGGATGGCTGAGGTCCTTCACCATCTTCCTGGCCTTGGTCCAGCACCGCCTGCTGTAGATTGAGTGCAGGTCAGGGAGCTCGGAGCGGATGGTGCGCTCAGCTGACCGCACAACCCTCTGTAGAGCTCGTCTGTCCTGCATGGTGCTGTTCCCGAACCAGGTTAAGATGTTTCCCGCCAGGATGCTCTCTATGGTGCAGGAGTAAAAGTTCCTGAGCACCTTGGAGGGCAGTTGGAAGTCTCTCAAGCGTCTGAGGTGGTAGAGACGCTGTCGGGCCTTTTTCACCACGGTGTTGATGTGACAGGACCATGACAGGTCCTGCGTGATGTGAACTCCGAGGTATTTGAAGCTGTCCACTCTCTCCACTGGGCACTCGTTGATGACGGGGGTCTGGTAGTTCCTCTCCTGCTTAGTGCTGAAGTCCACTATCAGCTCCTTTGTCTTACTGACGTTTAGAAGGAGGTTGTTCCTCTGGCACCAGTTCTCCAGATTCCTAATCTCCTTCAGGTAGGCCGTCTCGTTGTTATCAGAGATCAGGCCCACCACGACGGTGTCGTCAGCAAACTTGATGATGGTGGTGGAGCTGGTAGTGGCCACACAGTCATATGTGTACAAAGAGTACAGCAGGGGGCTCAGAACACACCCCTGGGGGGCTCCAGTGCTGAGAGTGGTGGAGGCTGAGACATGTCCGCCCATCCTTACTGCCTGTGGTCTGCCAGTTAGGAAGTTGGAGATCCAGGCTCCCCTCGTCGTGAAAAGACTTGAAGCTCTGTGGAAACTGGTGTTTTTCCTCGACCAGAGGAAGGAAGTTCAGCTGTCTGATGTGAAAAAAGCTCTGGAGAATTTCCTAGAGACTTTGCAGAAAGCTGAACTACTGAACATCAAATTCACAGAGGCTCACAAGATGAATCAGATGTGGAAGAGTTTGAAAATCTGAACAAGAGCCTCACTGATGACTACATATCGCTGTCTGGGGCTCTACACATCGATCGGGAGATGAAGCTGGATAAACGAGAAAAAAATGTCCAAGCTGGAGGCAAAATTAGCAGAGCAGGAGGAGACACTGGAGGAGACACAGAAAGGAGTGGCATCAAATTCAGCCCAAGAAAATAACACGTTCTACTGTGTCCTGCAATGAAGATCAGACCACACATTATAGGAAACTTTGTTAAACCTCTGAAATCACAAAGTTTAAAATATTTGAGATTATTATAATTAACTAGCTCACCACGCTGCATCCTCAGACTGCACAGTTTGAAGCAGATCAGATGAACGATTGTTAAATTAGATGAAAACCACACAGACACACATAGGCTCCTTGATTTATTAGAGATTCATTTAGCACTAGGACAAGAGGACACAAATTACATAACAATGTGAAAGAGAATAAATATGTGTGCACTCATTTCAGCAAGGAATAATTTCATTGTTTCACAAAACTTTATTAAAATTGTTTGTTTTTGAATCCCTCTCAAATCTATTTAATCGTGAAAAAAAGTAGTATTTCTTTTACAAAAGAATTTCTCGAGAATGAAAGTTACCTTCACAGCTTCCCAGTCAAGAAGACCTTCCAGGAGGAATGAAGGCCCATGAGGATTAAATAGGGATTATTATTGATCACAAATCATGCAAAGCGACTGGCCAAACTAGTAGAGCCGAAAACCCATCGGTGAAACAGTTCTGACGACAGAAACAGGGCTGATGGTCCTAATGACGGGCATCGGGGGCATGTTATTGGAGACAAGAACGCGAACTGTTGTAGTTTTGCAGAAAGGCTGGGCCAGAACAGGCGTCGAAGCCCGCATGGGTGCCATGATGTAGGCGGCAGACACGGGAGGAGAGGGGATAGGCGGTGCTGCTGGGGAAAACGTAGGACATGGGGGGTTAGGCAGCGGTGTGTAGGGGCGCCCTAAAACAGTTTCATACACCTTGTGCAGTATGTCGCTCTGCTCAACCTGCAGAGCTCCAGAAAGCATCTGGAAGTTCTCAGTGAGTCTTTGGTTCACCTCGCTGAACTTTGCTCCAATGCTGCCTGACATCATGAACTGCTTAAGCCGATTATTTTTTGAGAATTTTGACACCAGTTTCTCAGCATGTTTCAAGATGGTGTGGAGTTCCTTCAGCGCTTTCTCCACAGCGCCAGAGTTTCTGCCTGATCCCCTTTCTTTGACGGTTAAAACCAGTCCCTCCAAAGCTCTGACCCTGTCAGCAATCCGCCTGCAGCGTTCGTCATTGTTCTTCATATTGTCATACATCTCGATGATGGTTGGGCAGAGGCCGAAAAGTTCGGAGACCAGCTTATCCATGGTGAACTGTAAGGAAAGAAAGGTAACAGAACTGTAACGGTGCCATGGAGAAGTAAACTTAACTAGACTGAATTCAAATCAAAATCAAATCGAAATTTATTTATATAGCACATATTAAAACAACAGTGTTGACCATAGTGCTTCACAGTCAGTATAAGCATGAGACAATTAAAACAAACAATAAAACAGGACAACAAACAATAGGTAACAACACAACAAGCTAGACCAACTAGTTAGAATCAAAAGCCAAAGTAAAAAGATAAGTTTTAAGACGTGATTTAAAAGACTGGATCGACTCGGCAGTACGAACATGAACAGGGAGGTTATTCCAGAGTCTGGGTGCCACGGATGCAAAGGCCCGGTCACCTCTCGACTTCATTCGAGACCTAGGTTGTGCTAGGAGCCTGTGATTGGACGATCTGCTCTGTTGGGATTGTATGAGTGGAGTAGTTCAGATAGCTGGGCGCTAAATTATTCAGAATATTAAAAGTGAACAAAAGAATTTTAAAATCTTTGCGATATTTAACAGGGAGCCAATGTAATTTGGCTAACATTGGAGTTATGTGTTCATGAATTCTTGTACCTGTTAAAAGACGCGCAGCTGCATTTTGAATTAACTGAAGCCGGCAAAGAGAGGAGTGTTGGAGGCCCGAGTAGAGGGAGTTACAGTAGTCCGATCTGGATGTAATAAATGCGTGGACAAGCTTTTCAAGATCTTTTAAAGGAAGGAACGGCTTTGCTTTGGATATCTGACGCAACTGGTAAAAGCTGTTTTTTACCACAGTGGAGACCTGTTTCTCAAGTTTAAAAGAGCCCTCCAGGAACACTCACAGGTTTCTTACAGTGGGCGAGAGATGGCTAGCGAGAGGGCCTAGGGCATCAGCTAACTGGTTTAGCGGAGTGTGACTACCAAAGACTATGATTTCGGTCTCGTTCAATGTAGGTCAAAATGTATTAAAGTTAGTGAAGGGCAGGATTTAGCCTCTGGCTGCTGAATACAACACGTTTCAACTCTAAATTCCCATTTGAAGAAAACACTTTCAAAGCATAGTTAAAAATATTAAACTGCTGCTGGTTTTAACAAAGATGACTCCAGGGTAAAATCTCCCATCGTACAGGAGCAGAGGAGTAAAGAGTTTGGGTATTTACCAGTCAGTGGAGGTCACAAGTGTTGCTGCTCAGGTGTTGAGGAAAATGAATGTCAATTTCATTCTTGTGAGTTTTTTAGGTGATTTATCTGAAACATCTCTGTGCTGACGTACAGCAACAGACACAACGATCTGCGTTAGCCCCGTTTATTATCAGCAGAATACTTCAAAGTAAAGCACGGATACCTGGAATGCTTAAGTATTTTGTACTTAGTTACCACCCAGCTGTTCTTGGTTTTGTTCTGACATGAATTGAATCAGAGTGAGCCGATGTTCTGAGCACAGACGGTCCAATCCTGACCCAGGTGAGCCTCAGCCCAACAGTCCAAGCAGAGAGGCCTGTAACGCTTCAGGTGAGTCACAGCCAGCGAATCACAACTGCCTGCTGTCGGTTTGCTTCATCCACACAGGAAGTGGCCCTCTGTGAAAAGACGTTTCTGTGGTGTGTGTTGGTAATCGTAAATGTAAAAACAGAAATGTTAACCAATTGTTTTTGAACTAATTCTAGTTCATAGAGTCCAGTTTGATGTGAGCGGCAAATATTTGATCTCTTTAAATATTTCACAGCAAACCCAGTAAGGCTGCACAGTTGGAGGCGATACCTGCGCTGCATGCACGTCATTGTTTACATCATGAAGGTACCAGTGTTGGGACTAACGCGTTATTAAGTAACGCGTTACAGTAACTACGTTATTATTGTGGTAAGTAGCACGGTAACTAGTTATTATGCCAAAACCAGGAACGCGTTACTCGTTACTGGGATTTAGATAGGCACGTTATTCGTTCGTGTGGTGGCTGTCGCGGAGCTTCCACAGATTCAATAACATTAGCAAGTGGTGGAGGCAGCAGGTGGAGGAGGGAAAGGGGAGACAAGAGGAGAGACCCGAAGCAGCCGCTGGTCCGAGAGTGTCAGGTGAACTGAACTTCAGGTAAGAAGTTATGACCTGCAGTCTCTCTGGGTCAGATATGAACCAAGTTTAGGTGGAGTTTATTTTAGCTGTGCTGACTTTTTCGTACTGCATACTAGCTAGCATGACAGGGTTTCTATACAGCTGGGTGGTGCTATGAAGTTAATGATGTTGAACTTTATTTTGTTCATACGGTTAATTATTAGAGTTTCCAACCGTCCTGTAAAAAACGGAATCGTCTCGTATTCAGAGAAATTATTACGGGTTTCGTGTTGAGCTGAAAAGGAACAGTTTGTCCCGGACTTCAGCTACAATGAAAAAGACACAAAGCTGGAGTTTTTCTGCGTCTTTACACTGTCAGCTGACTCTTCTTCGCTCCCCCTCCCTCTCCTGTTTCTACTTCAATCATGAAACTGATCAATGATCAGCTTATCGGCTTTTCTCTCTTGTTTGTTTATCTCCACTTTGCGCCAGAAAGAGGAAACCAGCTGATAAACAACAGCAGCACGTTTGAGCTTGATCAGCTGTTGTTAGAATTTATTTAATATTAATTTCTAGTATCAGCTGATGTGTCAGGGCTCTGTGTGCGGGAGGGCAGAGAGGAGGATCCAAAGGCAGGACTCAGACACAAACGTGAAACTCAAAAAACCTCAGCTTTATTGCTGGCAGAAAAACAAACATGGAGTGAGGATGGAACACTGAGACCAAGGACACACAGGCATAATTCTGAGGGTACAACACGACACTGAGCATGGGAAAACACAGGGCTTATATACACAGGGTAGTAACGGGGGAATCGGCAACAGGAGGGAGACACAGCTGGGAGAGATCAGGGCTAACGAGACGGGGGAGCTAAGCTGCACACACTAACATAAGACAAAGACTTTCACAATAAAACAGGAAACATGAATTACTGAACAAGCATGCAGACTTTACACTGAGAGACAGACAGAATGACACATGGAACCTGAACTAAACTAAACGTGAGATATAACTGAGAACAAATCCTTAAGCACGGATAAACAGAAACAAGAAACTAATAATAATTATCATCTACGAGAAGAAAACAATCCATGAAGCAGAAATAAACCAAAACATAATAAACTCAAAATACTGGGTCCAACGGACCCAGAACCGTGACATGATGTTTGCTGGAGCCACAGCTGTAAAGCTGCTGGTCATGGTGTGGGTTTGGATATGTGGTGAGAGGGAAACATGAAGATGAAACCAGGAGATGTCCTTACTGAACCATCAGAGCTGAACAGGTGATGGAGAAACAGGTTTACCTTTTAGGTGACAGGAATGAGTTGAAGTTATGAACTGTTTCTGAGAGACAAATAACACCAGGATCCTTTTCTAAGTAGCTGACAGCTGGTAACTGTGCAGGGGCGGGTCTAGCAAAGTGCTGCCAGGGGGCCATGTAGGGCATTAACAGGGAGAGGGGGGGCACAAAGAAATACTTTTCTTTCTTATTATCATTTAAAATGTCTCGCTTTTAAAAAAATAATTATCTGAGTCTTACAACAAACGATTGATAGATTGATGCATATATACCATCAGAACAGTGCACATCACTGTCACAACAGGGTTTATTTTCATTCAAAGGCTTTATGATTTTTCCTATAATGGTGGGCCGGTCTCTAGTCAAAATGCCCGGGCCGATTTTTTGTCCCAGTCCAGCCCTGTAAGCAGCTCATCTGCAGTCTGGTGTTACCTACATCTTCCTATTCAGAAGGCAGAATTTCCGAGTTCTGAGTACAATCGAAAGCACCACGACTGCAGTTTTTGTGTTGGATGTAAAAAGCAGGATAGGATAGAATCAGGCGTGGGATTTCTCTCGTGGAAATGTGCACATTATTTTTTTCCTTTCTATTGGTAGGTGGCACAGTGCACTGTGGCAAGTAAGCAAGCTAGAAGACTGACAGTCTGGCTGGGTATCCAGTTATGGAAGCAACACATTAACAAGAGAATTCTGAGTAAAACCAAAGTTACTTTCCCTAGTAACTAGTTACTCTGAAAGTAACGAGTAACTTGAAGTAACTGAGTTACTTTTGATAGAAGTAACTAGTAATGTAACTAAGTTACTAATTTAAAGTAACTTACCCAACACTGGAAGGTACAGCCAATAGAATGAGAGGTGATATTTTGTTTCTAAGAGATGCACTCAGGTCAGGTACATGGAGACCTTATTTGTCTGCAATGATGTTTTGATGAACAGGAATGTAGCACAAAGTAAAGGTGAAAGCAGCCAGCTGTTAGCTTTAATGTTAACAGTTTCATTTATATTTTTATTCTACAAGCTGCACTGAAGTTAGGAGAGAAGAACAATCAATTATAGTTTGCTGCAAATACCTGTATATGTCTCCATCACTAACTGACACAACAAAGGGGACTCTTACCTTGTAGCGTGAGTGTTGTTGGGAAGCACAGCAGTGACACCTTGTGGTGAATAAGTTAATCACCATCACATAGCTGGTTGCCCTCCATCTACAGCAGCACAGCAGCCAGTAGCTGGAGATTCTGAGGCTGACGGTGCACCGGAGCCCTAGCATCCATACGCTGTTCCAGGCAGTGAATGTTCTCATGTTACCTGATGAATCTGTCTGATTGGTTATTATGTGTTATTATTGTGTATCACGCGTGCATATAACAGGTATTACGGTAAATGATACCTGTTGTACCGTAAAGTAAAAGCTATGTTTTTAGGTGTGACGTTAACAATGACAAACATACATATATATACACATACATACACATATGTATATGTATACCATATATTAGAACATTAGACTGCTGATTTATTGTGAATGGATGATATTGTTTTATGATGCACTATACTGCTGAGTTAAGAAGAGAATATTGTGTGCAGAGAGTCAGGGCCTTGCTGTTCTGATAGCAGAGGAGACAGAGCACATTCCACAGGAGGTTCACCCCACCACCTTGTTGGGAGCAGGAAAAACAATGAGCCGAGGTCATAACTTTGGCGCCGTGTGAGAGAAAGAATGTGAATGTTTAGGCCTTTACGACTAGGTGTTGCCCATTAGAGGCTATAAGAGCTTGAGTAACCCTCCACCAGTTTGAGATTTGCTGTGTCACTCTGCATGCATGTCTCCCCATCCGGAGGGTTTGTGCTCTTAAAGTGTTGAATTGTATGGAATAAAGGATTGTTGATTGAGCATTTATACACCGAGTATTGTCCTTCCTTCAGCCCAAAGATCAAAAGAATACATGCACACACAGACATACATATATATATATATGTATGTCTGTGTGTGCATGTATGTATGTATTGTTCAATTCTCCCAATTCTTTTATTTATATATATATATATATATATATATATATATATATATATATATATATATAAAACACCCAGCACGCCCCTGCGGGCGGTTTATCCTTCAAGCTCGGGTCCTCTACCAGAGGCCTGGGAGCTTGAGGGTCCTGCGCAGTATCTTAGCTGTTCCCAGGACTGCGCTCTTCTGGACAGAGATCTCCGATGTTATTCCCGGGATCTGCTGGAGCCACTCGCCTAGCTTGGGAGTCACCGCACCTAGTGCTCCGATTACCACGGGGACCACTGTTACCTTCACCCTCCACATCCTCTCGAGCTCTTCTCTGAGCCCTTGGTATTTCTCCAGCTTCTCGTGTTCCTTCTTCCTGATATTGCTGTCATTCGGAACCGCTACATCGATCACTACGGCCGTCTGCTTCTGTTTGTCTACCACCACTATGTCCGGTTGGTTAGCCACCACCATTTTGTCCGTCTGTATCTGGAAGTCCCACAGGATCTTAGCTCGGTCATTCTCTACCACCCTTGGGGGCATCTCCCATTTTGACCTCGGGACTTCCAGGTTATACTCAGCACAGATGTTCCTGTACACTATGCCGGCCACTTGGTTATGGCGTTCCATGTATGCCTTGCCTGCTAGCATCTTGCACCCTGCTGTTATGTGCTGGATTGTCTCTGGGGCATCTTTACACAGCCTGCACCTGGGGTCTTGCCTGGTGTGATAGACCCCAGCCTCAATGGATCTTGTGCTCAGAGCTTGTTCTTGTGCTGCCATGATTAGTGCCTCTGTGCTGTCTTTCAGTCCAGCTTTGTCCAGCCACTGGTAGGATTTCTGGATATCAGCCACCTCCTCTATCTGCCGGTGGTACATACCGTGCAGGGGCCTGTCCTTCCATGATGGTTCCTCGTCTCCCTCCTCTTTCCTGGGTTTCTGCTGCCTGAGGTATTCACTGAGCACTCGGTCAGTTGGGGCCATCTTCCCGATGTATTCTTGGATGTTCGTTGTCTCATCCTGGACTGTGGTGCTGACACTCACCAGTCCCCGGCCCCCTTCCTTCCGCTTAGCGTACAGCCTCAGGGTGCTGGACTTGGGGTGAAACCCTCCATGCATGGTAAGGAGCTTTCTTGTCTTTATGTCAGTGGCTTCTATCTCCTCCTTTGGCCAGCCTATTACCCCAGCAGGGTACCTGATCACGGGCATATATATATATATATATATATATATATATATATATATATATATATATATATATATATATATATATATATATATATAATATGTGTGTGTATACAGGGAGTGCAGAATTATTAGGCAAGTTGTATTTTTGAGGAATAATGTTATTATTGAACAACAACCATGTTCTCAATGAACCCAAAAAACTCATTAATATCAAAGCTGAATGTTTTTGGAAGTAGTTTTTAGTTTGTTTTTAGTTTTAGCTATTTTAGGGGGATATCTGTGTGTGCAGGTGACTATTACTGTGCATAATTATTAGGCAACTTATCAAAAACAAATATATACCCATTTCAATGATTTCTTTTTACCAGTGAAACCAATATAACATCTCCACATTCACAAATATACATTTCTGACATTCAAAAACAAAACAAATCAGCGACCAATATAGCCACCTTTCTTTGCAAGGACACTCAAAAGCCTGCCATCCATGGATTCTGTCAGTGTTTTGATCTGTTCACCATCAACATTGCGTGCAGCAGCAACCACAGCCTCCCAGACACTGTTCAGAGAGGTGTACTGTTTTCCCTCCTTTAAATCTCACATTTGATGATGGACCACAGGTTCTCAATGGGGTTCAGATCAGGTGAACAAGGAGGCCATGTCATTAGTTTGTCTTCTTTTATACCCTTTCTTGCCAGCCACGCTGTGGAGTACTTGGACGCGTGTGATGGAGCATTGTCCTGCATGACAATCATGTTTTTCTTGAAGGATGCAGACTTCTTCCTGTACCACTGCTTGAAGAAGGTGTCTTCCAGAAACTGGCAGTAGGACTGGGAGTTGAGCTTGACTCCATCCTCAACCCGAAAAGGCCCCACAAGCTCATCTTTGCTGATACTCGGCCCTGAAAATCTTAGAAATATGGTATCTAACCAGATTCTTACCCTGGATGGCATTACCTTGGCCTCCAGTAACACTGTGAGGAAACTTGGAGTCATTTTTGACCAGGACATGTCCTTCAACGCACATATTAAACAAATATGTAAGACTGCTTTCTTCCATTTGCGCAACATCTCTAAAATTAGAAATATCCTGTCTCAGAGTGACGCTGAAAAACTAGTTCATGCATTTATTACTTCCAGGCTGGACGACTGTAATTCATTATTATCAGGAAGTCCAAAAAACTCCCTGAAAAGCCTTCAACTAATCCAAAATGCTGCAGCAAGAGTCCTGACAGGGACTAGAAAGAGAGAGCATATTTCTCCTGTTTTGGCTTCCCTTCATTGGCTTCCTGTTAAATCCAGAATTGAATTCAAAATCCTGCTCCTCACATACAAGGTCTTAAATAATCAGGCCCCATCTTATCTTAATGACCTTGTAGTACCATATCACCCTATTAGAGCGCTCCGCTCTCGCTCTGCAGGCCTACTTGTTGTTCCTAGAGTATTTAAAAGTAGAATGGGAGGCAGAGCCTTCAGTTTTCAGGCCCCTCTTCTGTGGAACCAGCTTCCAGTTTGGATTCAGGAGACAGACACTATCTCTACTTTCAAGATTAGGCTTCAAACTTTCCTTTTTGCTAAAGCATATAGTTAGGGCTGGACCAGGTGACCCTGAATCCTCCCTTAGTTATGCTGCAATAGACGTAGGCTGCCGGGGGATTCCCATGATGCATTGAGTTTTTCCTTTCCAGTCACCTTTCTCACTCACTATGTATTAACAGACCTCTCTGCATTGAATCATATCTGTTATTAATCTCTGTCTCTCTTCCACAGCATGTCTTTATCCTGTCTTCTTTCTCTCACCCCAACCGGTCGCAGCAGATGGCTCCGCCCCTCCCTGAGCCTGGTTCTGCAGGAGGTTTCTTCCTGTTAAAAGGGAGTTTTTCCTTCCCACTGTCGCCAAAGTGCTGCTCATAGGGGGTCATATGATTGTTGGGTTTTTCTCTGTATCTATGAAGCGCCTTGAGGCGACTTTTGTTGTGATTTGGCGCTATATAAATAAAATTGAATTGAATTGAATTGAATTGAATTGAATACCAGCCCAAACCAGTACTCCACCTCCACCTTGCTGGCGTCTGAGTCGGACTGGAGCTCTCTGCCCTTTACCAATCCAGCCACGGGCCCATCCATCTGGCCCATCAAGACTCACTCTCATTTCATCAGTCCATAAAACCTTAGAAAAACCAGTCTTGAGATATTTCTTGGCCCAGTCTTGACGTTTCAGCTTGTGTGTCTTGTTCAGTGGTGGTCGTCTTTCAGCCTTTCTT
This sequence comes from Rhamphochromis sp. 'chilingali', assembly GCF_963969265.1. Lineage (NCBI taxonomy): Eukaryota > Metazoa > Chordata > Actinopteri > Cichliformes > Cichlidae > Rhamphochromis > Rhamphochromis sp. 'chilingali'. The sequence continues at coordinate 2,670,315 of NC_137930.1, forward strand.
ACCTTGGCCATGTCTCTGAGTATTGCACACCTTGTGCTTTTGGGCACTCCAGTGATGTTGCAGCTCTGAAATATGGCCAAACTGGTGGCAAGTGGCATCTTGGCAGCTGCACGCTTGACTTTTCTCAGTTCATGGGCAGTTATTTTGCGCCTTGGTTTTTCCACACGCTTCTTGCGACCCTGTTGACTATTTTGAATGAAACGCTTGATTGTTCGATGATCACGCTTCAGAAGCTTTGCAATTTTGAGACTGCTGCATCCCTCTGCAAGATATCTCACTATTTTTGACTTTTCTGAGCCTGTCAAGTCCTTCTTTCGACCCATTTTGCCAAAGGAAAGGACGTTGCCTAATAATTATGCACACCTGATATAGGGTGTTGATGTCATTAGACCACACCCCTTCTCATTACAGAGATGCACATCACCTAATATGCTTAATTGGTAGTAGGCTTTCGAGCCTATACAGCTTGGAGTAAGACAACATGCATGAAGAGGATGATGTGGACAAAATACTCATTTGCCTAATAATTCTGCACTCCTTGTATATATATATACATACACGTATATATATGTATGTTAGCGTGGGCTGCAATGCGTTAGCACGGTTAGCTCATTAATGCGTTAGTGCCATGTAGCCCCACGCACGGGGCGATCCGCGATAACTCGCTAAGGCAGATTTGTCGTGTTAATGCGGTTATGGCGTTAGCATCATTTTAACGAGATTAACGCTGACAGCACAAGTTTTTACAAAAGTCTGCAAGGTCAGCAGACATGGGGACATTTGTGTGCGGACTGAATTATAGCACGTTCGCATGAAGACAGGAATTACATCAAGGGTTTCTACTTCTGCTCCACTAGAGTAGCTTTGCATGAATCACAGTTCAAATATATGTTTTAGCTCCTCCCCTTTTACAGCCAACCTACCTTTACATCAACTGTGTGCCTCAGATACCAGAGATTTCACCTGTGTGTGTGTGTGTGTGTGTGTGTGTGTGTGTGTGTGTGTGTGTGTGTGTGTGTGTGTGTGTGTGTGTGTGTGTGTGTGTGTGTAGATCAGCGGGCTCTGTCCAGAAGAGGCAGCAGCTCAGGAGCAGTCGGGACAGGTGACAGAGTGTCTGAAGATCAAACTGGAAGACTGTAAGATGGTAAATGAGCTCGCTGATGCCTTCACTGACCTCTCAGGGTGTAGTGAAACCCAGCTTTATAATTTAAAATGTTTTAGAGAACTACCTGAGGCTGCTCGGCTGGCATTTACAGTGGCTTGCAAAAGTATTTGGCCCCCTTGAACTTTCCCACATTTTGTCACATTACAGCCACAAACATGAATCAATGTTATTGGAATTCCAGGTGAAAGACCAACACAAAGTGGTGCACACGTGAGAAGTGGAACGAAAATCATACATGATTCCAAACATTTTTTACAAATAAATAACTGCAAAGTGGGGTGTGCGTAATTATTCAGCCCCTGAGTCGATACTTTGTAGAACCAGCTTTTGCTGCAGTTACAGCTGCCAGTCTTTTAGGGTCTGTCTCTACCAGCTTTGCACATCTACAGACTGAAATCTTTGCCCATTCTTCTTTGTAAAACAGCTCCAGCTCAGTCAGATTAGATGGACAGCGTTTGTGAACAGCAGTTTTCAGATCTTGCCACAGATTCTGGATTGGATTTAGATCTGGACTTTGACTGGGCCAGTCTAACACATGGATGTGTTTTGTTTTAAACCATCCCATTGTTTCCTGGCTTTATGTTCAGGGTCGTTGTCCTGCTGGAAGCTGAACCTCCGCCCCAGTCTCAAGTCTTTTGCAGACTCCAAGAAGTTTTCTTCCAAGATTGCCCTGTATTTGGCTCCATCCATCTTCCCATCAACTCTGACCAGCTTCCCTGTCCCTGCTGAAGAGAAGCCCCCCCAGAGCATGATGCTGCCACCACCATATCTGACAGTGGGGATGGTGTGTTCAGAGTGATGTGCAGTGTTAGTTTTCCACACACAGCGTTTTGCATTTTGGTCTCATCTGACCAGAGCAGCTTCTTCCACATGTTTGCTGTGTCCCCACATGGCTTGGGGCAAACTGCAAACGGGACTTCTTCTGGTTTTCTGTTAACAATGGCTTTCTTCTTGCCACTCTTCCATAAAGGCCAACTTTGTGCAGTGCACGACTAATAGTTGTCCTATGGACAGATTCCCCCACCTGAGCTGTAGATCTCTGCAGCTCGTCCAGAGTCACCATGGGCCTCTTGGCTGCATTTCTGATCAGCGCTCTGCTTGTTCGGCCTGTGAGTTTAGGTGGACGGCCTTGTCTTGGTAGGTTTACAGTTGTGCCATACTCCTTCCATTTCTGAATGATGGCTTGAACAGTGCTCCGTGGGATGTTCAAGGCTTGGGAAATCTTTTTGTAGCCTAAGCCTGCTTTAAATTTCTCAATAATTTTATCCTTGACCTGTCTGGGGTGTTCTTTGGACTTCATGGTGTTGTTGCTCCCAATATTCTCCTCTGAGGCCATCACAGAGCAGTTGTGGAGCTGTTTTGCAAAGAAGAATGCGCAAGGATTTCAGTCTGTAGATGTGCAAAGCTGGTAGAGACATACTGTAAGTGTCACAGAAATGGCTTGTGTATAAAGAAGTTTAATAGATGGTTCCAGCAGTTAAAATGTTCTTGATTGTACATTTCTGTGGTCAATATTGTAAAGGTGTGTTTATCTTGTATAGGAGACATGTTTATCTTGTCACAAAGAACAAGTTGTTACACCGCTATTATTGCGAGGTTTGGGCGTGATAATATAGGGTCGAGCCACGATCGCCCCATATATAAATATATATATAGTCGACCTTAATCTTACAGAGAATGTGATGATTTTGTGGATAATTAAAGTCAGTCATATATCCACAAACACAACAAGCTGAAAGTCAGTGATGCTGCTCGGTTTGCAGTCCTGAATATCACGGCACAAGCAGGATCCACTGCACTGTTAATGTGAGCTGTGTTATATTGCTGCCTCTGTTCGGTGGTGTCGAGCCAAACGGACTTTAACGTGTGTTTGAACGAGCTGACGGTTCACTCGTTAAGCTGAAAGAAAGATGCTTCAATCACAGCAGTCACACATGTGTCCACTGCACCATCTGGGAACTCTTCTTGTTTACACTCGTAATGACACAAACACTAAATCCTGCTTCTCTGTGCTGTTGTGTAGCAGTGTGTACACCTGAGACTGTCACCTGTCTGTCTGTCCTGCACTCTCTCTCTGTTTCTTTCTCTCTGATTGTGGAATAAAAGTATGAACGTGTGTTTATAAGTTACACTTGTGTTTGAATCCTGCAGCTTATCACACATTTGATTTCCATGTGTGACGACTGCAAGTGTCCAGAGTGAGGACAGACTGAGGGACCCACTGCTGCACATCATCTGTGAGGCTTTGCAGCCCTGATGATCCACCAGGACAAACTCGGCAGTGTGTGAGGAAGAGGAGGAGGAAGAACCAGCAGCAGCTGACAGATGGAGAGAATAGACAGACTGTTCCCTGTTTGTGAAGGACTGCTAGGAAAGTTTAACAGAACTGTCTGTGCTGAATCAGTCTTATTAGGTAATGTTCACATAATGTGATCATCCCAGTGTTTCCAGTGTGGGAGAAAGTACTCAGAGTACTCAGGGCCTTCAAGTTACACACCATGAAAGGCAGCAACAAGTTTAATGTTCAGAAACCTAAAGTCTGTATCAGCAGCAGAATGGAGCTAAAATAAATGTTGGTTTCAGTTCTATGAAGCTTTGAGGATTTTGGATCAGTAGCTGCTGTGTTTGTTGCATCATATTGCTGTAACTGTTTATATGCTTTATATATTCTGAGCTAAGTTGATCTATAGTGTTACATCATATTCTATAAGGATGTTATGTGTTTGTAGACTTTCTGCCCAGTTTGACCCATTTAGCAGACGTCAGCCTGTTTAAGGCTCTGATGTCTATTCTGTGTGACTTACAGCAGTTATGACATGGTCTGATTTTCTCACCCAATAAAGGAATATTTCATATATCAGTCTACTCTTCATTCTATCAGACACAGTTATCACAGCTCGTACATTTGCTTTATACACATATGTAAGCATTGAGCCAAATGTAATAATGCCAACGTATTAAACGAACAATATTTGTCTCTTATATATAACACATCTGTATACACACTGTCACAGATACTCGTCTTTGAGTGAAGATTTAAGGTGATAGGACATATAAACAACTGTTCAAGCTCACTGCTGTAATATATCATAATAATCTGACTATAACTTTAATATTGGCCATATTATATTTACATTACCACAGTGAGATGACTTTAGTCTCATGACCAACATCAGCTAATTGTTATTTACTAGCTAATCTTAAATGACTGTTCAGCACAGGAATGAAGCCCAACAATCATGTTTTACGGTCCTTTGGTCTCAAATGAACAAAACATGTTCTCCTTCGTTTCTGTCACACAAAGCTGTATGACACGTTTCTCGCGGTTAGTATCATGGTTGCTAGGCAACCTGAGCAGCGCGACGAAGGCAAGACCGTCCTATTTCACAAGCCTCTCACTTCCGCACTTCTCATACTTATAGTACGCACCGTGCGTAGTGCGCGTACTTCAAGCGTGCAGACCCTGAATTGGGACACAGCCTAGTGGTGCCGAGCTGGCGCACCGAGTAGTTCCTGTTACCTGCTGTGTGTCTGTTTTTACAGGTAAGCTGGGTTCCAAATAATACATATGTGATAGACAACAGTAGCAATCGAAAAGCTAGAGAGCCAGTTCACGAGTTTAAGGGTTGATAGCGACGAACCACCACCAGCTGTTGCTAAAAGCACCTTTGTTAGCTAGCAAAGTATTTACAAATAGTTCTCCCGTTCATTGATCTGAGCATGCGCAGAATGATCCACAGCGCTCCTTTGATCTTCTCAAAGGATCATTGTGATGTCGCCGTGACGTCACGATGATCGTTTTGTCACAGCGACATCGCATTCTCTGCCACGCCCACCGAGTCTATAAATAGGAGCTCGTTCAACAGTTTACAGCAGAAAGAGACAGTTGTTTGAGACACAGCTACCCTTTGACACCCTTGAGCCTTAAACCTTTACAAAAATGTCACAGGCAAGTGGAGATCCGTTAGACCAACTGGAGCGTACGAGAGAGGAACTCCGGCATCAAAACGCACAGCTCTGGGAAGAAAACGCACGACTCACCGAAGAACTCGCACGAGTCAATGAAATGTGCATAGACTTCAGTCACGATGTCACACGACACATTCAAAAAAACACACGACTCGGTCGAGAAAACACACAACTCGGTCAAGAAAACGCACAACTCGGTCAAGAAAACGCACAACTCGAGCTAGAAAACGCACAACTCAGTGAAAACTACATAAAACTCAGTAAAGAACACATAGAACTCAGGAACGATGTCACACGAGACATTCAAAAAAACACACGACTCTGTCGAGAAAACACACAACTCAGGCAAGAGATGGCAGAACTCAGACAAACTGTGGAAAATCTTCAGCGCCCAGCGGTACGGGAACAAGAGACAACAGAAAGAGAATCGCCTGGTTCGTGGGGTGCAAAACTACTTAAAGTAGGTTTAACTGTTGCCGGATGTGTCATTGCGTTTCCTGCAGCTTTCTGGGTCGCCTCTAAGATTTTCAGCTGAAGCGAATGTCCCGCTCTGTGGGGTCTGCCTCGAGGCCGGCGTCCATCTGGGTCGATCCTTAATAGTCGTTTTTGCTGAGTTCTCATTGCTTCGAATCACGTGTCCATACCACCTCAGGCGGGATTCGAGCATCTTTTGAACTCAAGCCACAGTCCACCGACCTGTCATAAATATGCTGTGCTCTCCTTTATGTTTGATTTAATTTTGCCCCTCACCCCCCAACCAGTCATGGCAGAAGACCGCCCCTCCCTGAGCCTGGTTCTGCCAGAGGTTTCTTCCTGTTAAAAGGGAGTTTTTCCTCTCCACCGTTGCCAGAGTGCTTGCTCATAGGGGATCATTTGATTGTTGGGGCTGAATTTTTGGATTTCATTTAATTGGCTTAAACTGAAAAATCTAAAAAATTCATGTGAGGGCTTCACATAGTGGAGAGCACTACATTTGCTAACTGCTCTTTGTTTATTTGTAGATTTTGTAGTTCTTCCTACTACAAAAACTACAAATGAAAACAAGGCAGTTAGCAGCAAATGAAAATAAATAAAACACTTAAAAAAATCTGCTACTGCTCTGTGTGTTTACTTCAGTGAACACTTGTATGTTTTTGTGTTAGAAGATTATAGATTGTCCAAAATGTCCTACAGCCTGCCAGAGTACGAAATGAGGATAAAACAGGAAGTTTGACAGCAGTGAGTTCCTGCAGCGACCTCTCGTTTCTCTCCTCAGTGCTGCATGTTCGTGAACGTGAGCCTGGACGCGAAGGACGCGGTGAAAACTCTGAGCGCTGCAGTTCGGCTCCACCATACGGCAGGTGTCGCTCAGCAAAGCGATGCAGAAAAACAACAGAAACACCAAATAGGACAGATGTTTCAGGCACGAGACGTCCCTGGGCTTTCTGAGGGGACAACAACAACAATAATAATAACAATGTGCAGTAAAACATACACTCATTCTTTTCATTTATTAAGTTCCTGTGTTGTGTTGTTTGTGTTGTGCGTAGTGCCGACGCGGGACAGTTTGCAATTGTGTAGTGCTGTTGTTCTAAGTGTGACTGTGCAATGACAATAAAGAGTCTCTCGTCTCATCTTGACGATGAGCTCGTCCACCACAGCACTGAATCCAGCTCAGTTACAAGTTACAAAAGAAAATCATTTTTACTCGAGTACTAAAATTCACATTCAAGAAAACGCATGTTTCAGCTTCATTGCACGAGGCAGAGCAATTACGTTTCAGCGGACATCATGGCGTCCGCGTGTCCAGCTGTGGAGAGGACTCTTCTTTTGCCTTTCTTATCTTTACTAAGTAGAGACGTACAGGAAATAGTTGAGAGGGAAAGGGCCGGACTCAAACCCGTGCCGCTGCGTTCCAGCCATGTGGGATGTGGTCACCATGAGCTGAGCTCAGCCGACGTCAGAGACGCCTTTGAGTCAAACGTATGACACGTGTCCGTCTGTGGTCCTAGCTGCTGCCTCCTCGCTCCTTCAGCAGCTGCTTGAGGACACTGGACTGTTTCAGCGCTCTCAGGTTAGAGATGTCCTCCGCGATGACCGGGATCTCCTCGCCGCGATGCTCCTCGTCACCGTCGCCTTCCTCGCTGTCAGAGAGCGTGCACAGGAGAGCGTCGTTCTCGTACGTGGGGAAGTAATACCTGCGGAGCGAGACGACGTTTAGTGCTCAGGCTCAAATTAGTCCCAAAAAGGACGCCATTTTCCTCAGCTGATAAAAATACTCCAAATGAAGTGTAAACATCTGTGGCGTTGACCACGTTCATCAGCAGCTGTACGCCAGCTTTAAAGCCCGCGCTCTCATTGGTTAATTCTGCAGGCGCTTCCTTAAACCTACTGCGGCTGGTCCCAGGCGGACATCTCTGGCAGTTTCATCACGTGACCTTCAGCCGCGATGTGACGCAGGGCGTCCGCCCGGCAGTCGAACATCCGCGTGCAGCCGTAGCAGCGGCTCTGATGGATCTGCCGCCGGATGAAGTTCACCAGTTTGACCTGCTGGTAGAACTTGAGGTCTGAGGGAGGACAGAACATTAGAAACACTCAGAAGGAAGAAATAGAAGCAAACTGCGCTCGAATTACCACGGCGATTTCACCCACTGAGCTCGGTCTTAAGGAGGTGGAGGTCGAAGCCGTGAGCCTCCTGCAAACACAAAACAGAAAGATGTCAGGGTCACGCACGCGACGCCCGTTACAGACTTCATAAATAACAAAACCAGAAAGCAGAGAGAAACTTTTCTGCCTCTCAGGTAAACTCGTCACTCGTGAGCACAAACTTAGAGTCACGTTTGGGAAACTGGTTCTGACTTTAAACCAGAACGTTTAATCAACGACAAAATCGGACTGCAGTCGACGTCCAATCCTAGATTTATTTATTGTTCACGAGTGTTAAGTCTAATTGTTGAATGTTGTCATCGTGTTTCTTAAATTTGTACGGTCTGAGTTCAACCTATAGGATCAAGACGTTCCTTTGTCTCTGACCTCTCCAGCCACTCTGTGCTGGGGGAGCTTTTATTGCAGATGCATCCTGACAGATCTGTTGTGAGCTTCCTGCTTTTATCACACACAGACACACACACACACGTCTTAGAACCATTGGGGGGTTTTACAGTGGGAGGTGCTTGTGTTGTATTGTGTATTGTAACTGCCATGTCAATAAATAGCTACGGGGGAAGCTGCTCTTTGAAGGACTTCGGGCCTGAGACAGGACAGGGGCGTGGGCTCCAAGAGCTGGTTCTTGACCAAAGACTTCCCTCGTTAGCGAGTGAAAAACCGGTTGAAGATGTTCTGTTATGTCTTGTTTCCTTCATGATGAATAAGTCTCTAAACTAGCGGGGCCTGTGGAAACACAGACCCAACAACGAGGAAACATTTTTATTTGCTCGTTAAAGGTTTGACAATCATGTATTTATTTGGAAACTTTTCAAAATAAAAGGCGCTTCATTTTAAAAGCTCTTCAGCTTCGGTCCGTCTGTGTGTGAGGGCACTTTCTGAGTAAAATCCATGTTTTGTGCGAACGATGGATTCATATGTTTGCAGAGACCTCAGGAAGCAGATCGTTTCCTGTTAGTGTGCACTGTCTCCGTTCTCCCAGAAGCCTTTGCAGAATCGTTTCAGGGATGAAAAGCAGAAAACGATATTTTCCTTCTCTGAAACTTCTACGTTCCCGTACCTTCATATGCGCGTAGATCTGCTCCAACGTCTCCGATTGGTGATCACAGAACAGACACACTGCAGAGACCGGATGAGCCTGCCAGTCCGACCAATCACTGCGGACGATACAGAGATGACACGAGCAGACATTTACACAGGATCAGAGGAGGACTAGGAAGTGGACTTGATTGAAACTTTTGCATCCAGGCTGACACAGTAAATAAGAATATTATCAGGAGGGACAATCCAAGGTTCAGTATCTGGGATCGAGCCGGGGATCAAACCTCCAACCTTTCGCTGCACCTCCTGATCCACAGCTACCCCGAGCTCACAGCACCTGGTTCAGCACCTGGTTAGCGCTGGAGATCAATTTTTCCTCATGTGATCCTTCAGCGTGGTTTTATCTCGAAACGTTTTCTCGCAGTACAGACACTGCAGACTGAAGCGAGGGGAGCAAAATGAAAAGGCGCGCGAAACAAAACTTAACGCTGTGAATAAAAAGCAACGATTAGCGTACCTGTCCAGTTTGTCCTGCAGCGTGTCGAGGAACTCGCTGCAGTAGACGATGTTGTCCGGCAGTCCGATGCTGAAGGAATGCTCTCTGGCCATGTGGTTCAGCAGAGACGACCTGGAAACAGCACGTGGAGCCATTTTTAATAAACAAAAGAAAACATCAGCTGACATCATCACTGTTAGCACTGCGCTGCAGTCCTTTGGCCTTCGTCCAGAAGTTCCCATTTGGACAAGACTTCAAGATCCACGCAGCGTGCCCATAGTGGCAGACAGAGGGAAGCAGCCTCTCTCGCCATGGGCCGCTGCATGTCCAAATGTGAGGAGACCCGGAGCGGACGCGGGTTATGTCTCTCGGCGTCCTCCCGCAAGGAGCTGGAGGTGGTGGCTGTGCAGAGGGAGGCCGAGCATCTGCGAACCAACACAGTGACTGAAAATGGATGGATGGAAGCTTAACTGGAGGTAAGACACAGATCCACACAAGAACTGTGGTAAACACCAGTGAGTCACACCTTCATGCCATTCATGAACCAGCGCACACCTGCACAGGTCTGAGACCTGACCCTTAGCAGGAGAGGAAGAAGGGTGAGGAGCTGCACTGGTCTCAGATCAGCTTCTTGGTTCAGGCTCAGACATGTCACTGAATGATGTTTATGGAATTATGGGTCAAAGCAGCTTTTGGGGGGTTGGATCATAAGAGATGACTACAGGAAGCAAAGAAGCTTTTAGTCACATGATTTCAGGAAGCTCTACCTTCTGTCTGCTTTAATCTAACACACGTGAGGTTTCCAGGACTGATGGGAATCCCGCGGCGCTTTACCTGTTTCCCGTGAACTCTTCGCTGCAGAACATGCAGAGACGATGGAAGCTGCTGTCGTCTCGCTCCTTCTGCTGCTGCTCCAGGACCTCCTCCTGTGGGAGCACAGAAGAAGAGCTCAGAGGAATTCTTCAGAAAACTACCTCAGAGTGCTCAGATATTTAAAGTGCAGAGGTTACAACGACACAAAGTGTGTCAAATCACTCAAATCTGCAATTTTTCTGATTTTTCCTGATTTTCAGACTTTGCCTCAAAATAAAGTTTAAAAGAAACGAAACTTCCAGCAGCACAAGATTCACTCAGGATGCTCCGAGTGTCACGTCTCCTCACCAGTCGTTTCTGCTGCAGCTTCTCTCGGAGGACTCTGTCTTCTGGAAGGACGTCACACAGCAGGAAGTAGTCCTCCTGCTTCTCTGTCAGGTCAGCGAGGAAGAAGAGTTTTTAATGAGTCATTAATCAGAGCTGGAGGAAGTGTACGTGGTTCACTTTGAAAGGTCAGGTCCTCTGTGGGTTTGAGTGAACTCACCGACTGGGCCTGTGGAGTTGGTTTTGATGACGCTGCAGAAATCTGTGAGCGGCTGCTCGAGGAATCTGCCCTTCCAGTACAGCAAGTACCTGATGGAGGAAACTCGTCAGTAAAAACCGACTCACAGCCAGGTTTACCGGCGCACAGAAACACTTCGTCACGGTTCATAAAAGCAGCACACTAACAGGCGTGGACATGCTGGACTTGTTGTATATATTTATACTTGTAAGGTAAGGGTTTCCCCCCATCACCCCAAATAATTACAGGAAGTCTTTGGTGAAATGATCGAGTTCCAAATGCTAAAAACATCCAAACGTGTTCCCGAGAGTTAAACGAGTGAGCCGGAGCATGTGTGGCTCGTACTTTGGGACGTCGGCGATGACAAGCTTGTGCTCCATCAGCAGGTGTCTGAGGAGGACGTCTTTCCGCGGCGGTGGGACGGACTCAGAGCAGAACAGGCAGACCAGCGGCTCGGAGCCGGGACATTGAACACCGGGAGGGCTGGAGGTGTCAGCCAGCTGATCGGGGAAACACAGCGGCTCCAGAATGCTGTCCTTACCTGAGAAAGCAGAAGAGAGACTACACCTTATATACCACACACACTCTACTCCAGACCAGGTGAGTCAAAACCAAGCGGAAGCGAGAATGTACAGCCTAGCATGAAGAAGCATTTCCCTCTGATCTACAAAAATCTGTCTGTATACAATTATTTTCATCACCCGTGGGGACAAAACTATGATCTAAAAGTAAAAAAATAAATTAATTAATTAATGAATTAAATAACTCATTAATCGAACTCAGACTTTACACGCTGTTAAATCCTGAATAAACTTCACAGCTGTCAGACTGAGTACTGACTGAATATAGAGATTGCTGTATAATCACAGTTAGCAGCCCAGCTATTTCCTAGCCTGCTAGCTTAGCCGGGCGGGTTCCCGCCTGCTTTTCTGATTTTTTTTAGCCTTTTTTCTGCTGATTGTGGATTCCCACAGACTCGGAGAGTCACCGACACCCAAACCTTTGCACGCAGACCACCAGATATCAGCATTAAAGCCGCGGACACGTTTAAAAGGTCACACTTACCGTCTTTACTCGGCTCGCTGGCGGCCATGTCTGGTGTCACGTGGTGCAAATAACACAAACCAAACCAATCGGAGGCCGTAAAATGCCAACGAAGCGCCTTCGCGGACTCCCGGTAAAACACGAATTAGAAAAGGTGCATTCAAGTGGTTCAAGGAAATATAAAAACTTAAGTTTCGATAGCTGAAGGTTAATTAATGTGAATGAAGTTGACTAACATGTAACGTTGGACGTTGTTGCATATATATAGCAAAGCATATAAATCACATGAACACTCAGATCCTCAAGATATAGCTGAGCGTGTTCTCTGAACATGAAATTTTAGTGTTCATAAATACCCATTTATTAACAAAATCAAAATCAAATCAAATCACTTTTATTGTCACATCACATGTGCAGGCACACTGGCACAGCACATGCGAGTGAAATTCTTGTGTGCGAGCCCCACAAGCAACAGAGATGTGCAAACACAACAACACAAACGAGCAAAATACAAGAATGGCCAACCTGAAACTAATAAATATATGTACAATATATAATAGTGTATGCATTTCTGGATGTGTATACTAAATATTTTCCTACGTGTGTGTGTGTGTGTGGTGTGTGTGTGTATGCACATTTTTACAAATTAAATAGTTAAAAAAAAATTTAAAAAATAAATAAATAATAATAATAATAAAATATACAGAGTTGAATATGTGCAAAACAAGTGGCATTTATATACAGTGTGGAGTGCATAATGTTAAAGTTCCAGTAGTGAAGCTGAGGTGTCTATGACGTGTTCAGCAGTCTGATGGCCTGATGGAAGAAGCTGTCTCTCAGTCTGCTGGTACGGGACCGGATGCTGCAGAACCTCCTTCCTGATGGAAGTAGTCTGAACAGTTTATGGCTGGGGTGACTGGAGTCCTTGATGATCCTCCCCGCTTTCCTCAGGCAGCGCTTCCTGTAGATGTCTTGGAGGGAGGGAAGCTCACCTCCAATTATCCGTTCAGAGCACCGCACTACTCGCTGGAGAGCTTTGCAGTTGTAGGCGGTGCTGTTGCCATACCAGGTGGTGATGCATCCAGTGAGGATGCTCTCAATGGCACAGTGATAGAAGGTCCTGAGGATGCGGGGGCTCATGCCGAATCTTTTCAGTCTCCTGAGAAAGAAGAGGCGCTGCTGCGCCTTCTTCACTGTTTTGTTTGTGTGTACTGACCACGTAAGATCCTCAGCCAGATGTACACCAAGGAACCGGAAGCTGCTCACTCTCTCCACAGCAGCGCCGTTGATGGTGATGGGGGTGTGTACTTCTCTGCACCTCCGGAAGTCCACTATCAACTCCTTTGTCTTTGCGACGTTGAGGGTGAGATGGTTGTCTTGACACCAGTGGGTCAGGGCGCTGACCTCCTCCCTGTAAGCTGTCTCATCACCGTTGGTGATAAGACCCACCACTGTAGTGTCGTCCGCAAACTTCACAATGATGTTGGAGTTGTTAGTGGCTGTGCAGTCGTAGGTGTAGAGTGAGTACAGGAGAGGGCTCAGTACACACCCCTGTGGAGCACCAGTGTTCAGTGTGATGGGGGATGAGGTGATGCTGCCCAGTCTGACCACTTGGCGTCTGTCAGACAGGAAGCTAAGGATCCAGCTGCAGAGGGAGCTGCTCAGTCCTAGATCCTGCAGTTTCCTGTCCAGCTTCGAGGGAACGATGGTATTGAATGCTGAGCTGTAATCTACAAACAGCATCCTCACATACGTGTCTCTCTTCTCCAGGTGTGACAGGGCAGTGTGTAGTGTCAGGGCTATGGCATCATCAGTGGACCTGTTGTGGCGGTATGCAAACTGTAGAGGGTCCAGTGAGTCGGGTAGTGCAGAGCAGATGAAGTCCCTGACCAGCTTCTCGAAGCATTTGCTTACGATGGGGGTCAGGGCTACAGGTCGCCAGTCGTTCAATGAGGAGATGGTGGAGGATTTGGGTACAGGGACGATGGTGGCCATTTTGAAGCAGGCTGGGACTACAGACAGAGAGAGGGAAAGGTTGAAGATGTGCGTGAACACTCCAGCCAGCTGAGCCGCGCATGACTTGAGGACGCGGCCGGGAATCCCGTCCGGACCAGTAGCTTTGCGTGCGTTCACCTTCCTGAAGCACTTCCGCACATCCTCCTCAGACACAGTGTGCGCACTGACGTCATCCGCGGTGCGCACACTGTCCGGTCTCATGGTGTTCGCTGTGTCGAATCTAGCGTAGAATACGTTTAGATCCTCACACAGAGAGGCCGTGGTCTGCGGTGTGCTGGTTTTCCCTCTAAAGTCTGTGATCGTGTTTAGTCCCTGCCACATACTCCGAGGGTTGTCAAACTGTTGCTCCACCCTGTCCCTGTACTCACGTTTGGCTGCTTTGATCGTCTTCCGGAGTTGGTAATGTGCGTGTTTGTAGTCCGATGTGTTCGCGGAGGCAAAGGCGGTGCTCCGTGCCGCGCGAACATCTCCGTTAATCCAGGGTTTTTGATTTGGGAAGGATTTAACTGTTCTGGATGGGACGACATCTTCCACGCATTTCCTGATAAATCCACAGACTGAGTCTGTGTATTCATCAATGTCTCTGGCGGCCACGTGAAACATTTCCCAGTCCGCGTGATCAAAACAGTCCCGCAGCGCAGACTCCGATTGGTCCGTCCAACAGTGCACCGCCCTCCGGGTTGGAGCTTCCTGTTTCAGCTTCTGCCTGTAGGCGGGCAGGAGCAGGATGGAGCAGTGATCTGATTGGCCGAATGGGGCGCGGGGGAGGGCTTTGTACGCATCCCGGAAAGAGGTGTAACAGTGGTCGAGTTGCCGGTTTCCACGTGTGTTGAAAAGGATGTGTTGATGGAGTTTTGGTGAGACTTTCTTCAGGTTTCCCTTATTAAAGTCTCCGGCTGTGATAAACGCTGCCTCTGGGTGTGCAGTTTCCTCGCTGCTGATCGCGCTGTACAGTTCCCTGAGTGCACGGTCAGTGTCGGCTTGTGGGGGAATGTAAACAGCCGTAATAATCACTGCTGTAAATTCCCTCGGTAGCCAGAATGGCCGGCACTTAATCATCAGGTACTCCAGGTCCGGTGAGCAGAAGGATTTGACCGGGTGCACGTTCGCATAATCACACCAGCTGTTGTTGATCATGAAACACACAGTAAGATCCTGTGACCTGTCCGCGCGGTGCACGGAGAACCCCGGTAGTTGTATTGCGGAGTCCGGTACTTTGTCCGATAGCCAGGTTTCTGTGAGGCAGATCACGCAGCAGTCCCGCATCTCTCGCTGGAATGAGATCCGTGCCCGAAGCTCGCACAGCTTGTTCTCCAGAGACTGCATATTAGCCAGTAATAAACTGGGTAACGGTGGTCTGTAAGTGCGCCGTCTCAGTCGAACCAGAACGCCAGATCTTCTCCCTCTGCGTCGGCGTTTGCGGCCTCCAGGGCCAGAGAACAAAGGCGTCTCAGGTGAGATGAATGGGGGGTCTGCAAACGGAGCGTCCGTGTTGCAAAACTTGAACTCCGGAAAGTTATAAGAAAGACCGTCTTTTATGTCCAGTAAGGTTTGTCGGTCGTACACAAGGAGACATGTGCTACTCGCGAAAAAATGAAGGAAAAGTAAAATTAAACACAGAAAAAAGCTGTTGCTTGGGGGAGCTCGCGACGAGGCTGCCATACTCGGCGCCATCTTGATCACATCTTGATATTGCGATGACAATAAATTTTTTATTTATTGTGCAGGCCTAGTACACAGCTGACAGCTCTATTTGACAACTGTTAGAATTCATATTATGGCAAGAACCAATCAGCGAAGGAAACAACAGTCTGTCATTTCTTTAAGAACTGAAGGTCAGTCAATCCAGGAAATTGCAAAAACTTCACAAAAACCATAAAGCGCTACAAAGAAACTGGCTCACACGAGGACCGTCCCAGGAAAGCAAGAGCCAGAGTCCCCTCTGCTGCTGAGGATACATTCATCCACCAGCCTCAGAAATCACAAGTTAACAGCTACTCAGATCAGAGCGCAGATAAATGCCACATAGAGCTCCAGTAACAGACACACTCTACATCAGCTGTTCAGAGGAGACTGTGTGAATCAGGCCTTTATGGTCAAATAGCAAGCAGAGGAGATTAGTTTGGGCCAAGAAACACAGGGAATGGACATTAGACCATCTGTGCTTTGGTGTGATGAGTCCAAATCTGAGATCTTTGGTTCCACAAAGGTGAACGATGGTCTCTACATGCATGGTTCCCACCATGAAGCATGGAGAAGGAGTGTCTGGTAGTGTGTGCGCCAGTGAACATGAACTTTTAAAACTCAAAATATTTTTTTATATACTGGTTCAAAGTATTTGTGAAATACTTTGTTCTTTATGCTGGACTAACAAACTGCAGTCACAAAGACTGACTGTGAGCACTTTTCGGTGATTACAGAGTCATAATAACGTGTCATATATGAGATTATCACCATGGCATGACATCACATCATGTATGTATTTGCAATATTTTAAAAAAAACAGCTGACAGTGTGTTTTCATATTTTCATTCTGTGCTTAAAGGGAGAAAGGTTTATTATTTCTGCAGTATTGCTGTCATTGCTTTTATCTATAGTTTTTTGTTGTTGTTGAGAATAACAGAGTGAGTCAGACTGCAGGATGAACACTGAGCTGTTTGTGCCCCCCAGTGGTCTTTGACCACAACGTGCTTCCAGTGAATTCCCGAATCCAAGCTGTGTGTCATCAGCAGCCACTCCACCTTAAAACTGACTTCACGTATAAAACTTGGGTCATTTATTTAAGAATTTGCACCATATCCAGCCTTCTTGTGCCCCCCTGTACAGAAACTCAAATGTTATTTTCAGACTTTTATTTTAGGGAGCCTTACACCTGTACACATGGTACACATTCACAAATAACGTTTCATTTAAAAATTTGTAATAGAGGGGAGGACACATATGCTAATGTAATGTTAATAAATGGGGATTTATGAACACTAAACTTTCATGTTCAGAGAACACTCAGGTATATCTTGAGGATCTGAGTGTTCATGTGATTTATATGCTTTGCTATATATATGCAACAACGTCCAACGTTACATGTTAGTCAACTTCATTCACATTAATTAACCTTCAGCTATCGAAACTTGAATTTTTATATTTCCTTGAACCACTTGAATGCACCTTTTCTAATTCGTGTTTTACCGGGGGTCCGCGAAGGCGCTTCGTTGGCATTTTACGGCCTCCGATTGGTTTGGTTTGTGTTATTTGCACCACGTGACACCAGACATGGCCGCCAGCGAGCCGAGTAAAGACGGTAAGTGTGACTTTTTAAACGTGTCCGCGGCTTTAATGCTGATATCTGGTGGTCTGCGTGCAAAGGTTTGGGTGTCGGTGACTCTCCGAGTCTGTGGGAATCCACAATCAGCAGAAAAAAGGCTAAAAAAAATCAGAAAAGCAGGCGGGAACCCGCCCGGCTAAGCTAGCAGGCTAGGAAATAGCTGGGCTGCTAACTGTGATTATACAGCAATCTCTATATTCAGTCAGTACTCAGTCTGACAGCTGTGAAGTTTATTCAGGATTTAACAGCGTGTAAAGTCTGAGTTCGATTAATGAGTTATTTAATTCATTAATTAATTTATTTTTTTACTTTTAGATCATAGTTTTGTCTCCACGGGTGATGAAAATAATTGTATACAGACAGATTTTTGTAGATCAGAGGGAAATGCTTCTTCATGCCAGGCTGTACATTCTCGCTTCCGCTTGGTTTTGACTCACCTGGTCTGGAGTAGAGTGTGTGTGGTATATAAGGTGTAGTCTCTCTTCTGCTTTCTCAGGTAAGGACAGCATTCTGGAGCCGCTGTGTTTCCCCGATCAGCCGGCTGACATCTCCAGCCCTCCCGGTGTTCAATGTCCCGGCTCCGAGCCGCTGGTCTGCCTGTTCTGCTCTGAGTCCGTCCCACCGCCGCGGAAAGACGTCCTCCTCAGACACCTGCTGATGGAGCACAAGCTTGTCATCGCCGACGTCCCAAAGTACGAGCCACACATGCTCCGGCTCACTCGTTTAACTCTCGGGAACACGTTTGGATGTTTTTAGCATTTGGAACTCGATCATTTCACCAAAGACTTCCTGTAATTATTTGGGGTGATGGGGGGAAACCCTTACCTTACAAGTATAAATATATACAACAAGTCCAGCATGTCCACGCCTGTTAGTGTGCTGCTTTTATGAACCGTGACGAAGTGTTTCTGTGCGCCGGTAAACCTGGCTGTGAGTCGGTTTTTACTGACGAGTTTCCTCCATCAGGTACTTGCTGTACTGGAAGGGCAGATTCCTCGAGCAGCCGCTCACAGATTTCTGCAGCGTCATCAAAACCAACTCCACGGGCCCAGTCGGTGAGTTCACTCAAACCCACAGAGGACCTGACCTTTCAAAGTGAACCACGTACACTTCCTCCAGCTCTGATTAATGACTCATTAAAAACTCTTCTTCCTCGCTGACCTGACAGAGAAGCAGGAGGACTACTTCCTGCTGTGTGACGTCCTTCCAGAAGACAGAGTCCTCCGAGAGAAGCTGCAGCAGAAACGACTGGTGAGGAGACGTGACACTCGGAGCATCCTGAGTGAATCTTGTGCTGCTGGAAGTTTCGTTTCTTTTAAACTTTATTTTGAGGCAAAGTCTGAAAATCAGGAAAAATCAGAAAAATTGCAGATTTGAGTGATTTGACACGCTTTGTGTCGTTGTAACCTCTGCACTTTAAATATCTGAGCACTCTGAGGTAGTTTTCTGAAGAATTCCTCTGAGCTCTTCTTCTGTGCTCCCACAGGAGGAGGTCCTGGAGCAGCAGCAGAAGGAGCGAGACGACAGCAGCTTCCATCGTCTCTGCATGTTCTGCAGCGAAGAGTTCACGGGAAACAGGTAACGCGCCGCGGGATTCCCATCAGTCCTGGAAACCTCACGTGTGTTAGATGAAAGCAGACAGAAGGTAGAGCTTCCTGAAATCATGTGACTAAAAGCTTCTTTGCTTCCTGTAGTCATCTCTTATGTCAGCCTGGATGCAAAAGTTTCAATCAAGTCCACTTCCTAGTCCTCCTCTGATCCTGTGTAAATGTCTGCTCGTGTCATCTCTGTATCGTCCGCAGTGATTGGTCGGACTGGCAGGCTCATCCGGTCTCTGCAGTGTGTCTGTTCTGTGATCACCAATCGGAGACGTTGGAGCAGATCTACGCGCATATGAAGGTACGGGAACGTAGAAGTTTCAGAGAAGGAAAATATCGTTTTCTGCTTTTCATCCCTGAAACGATTCTGCAAAGGCTTCTGGGAGAACGGAGACAGTGCACACTAACAGGAAACGATCTGCTTCCTGAGGTCTCTGCAAACATATGAATCCATCGTTCGCACAAAACATGGATTTTACTCAGAAAGTGCCCTCACACACAGACGGACCGAAGCTGAAGAGCTTTTAAAATGAAGCGCCTTTTATTTTGAAAAGTTTCCAAATAAATACATGATTGTCAAACCTTTAACGAGCAAATAAAAATGTTTCCTCGTTGTTGGGTCTGTGTTTCCACAGGCCCCGCTAGTTTAGAGACTTATTCATCATGAAGGAAACAAGACATAACAGAACATCTTCAACCGGTTTTTCACTCGCTAACGAGGGAAGTCTTTGGTCAAGAACCAGCTCTTGGAGCCCACGCCCCTGTCCTGTCTCAGGCCCGAAGTCCTTCAAAGAGCAGCTTCCCCCGTAGCTATTTATTGACATGGCAGTTACAATACACAATACAACACAAGCACCTCCCACTGTAAAACCCCCCAATGGTTCTAAGACGTGTGTGTGTGTGTGTGTGTGTGTGTGTGTGTGTGTGTGTGTGTGTGTGTGTGTGTGTGTGTGTGTGTGTGTGTGTGTGTGTGTGTGTGTGTGTGTGTGTGTGTGTGTGTGTGTCATAAAAGCAGGAAGCTCACAACAGATCTGTCAGGATGCATCTGCAATAAAAGCTCCCCCAGCACAGAGTGGCTGGAGAGGTCAGAGACAAAGGAACGTCTTGATCCTATAGGTTGAACTCAGACCGTACAAATTTAAGAAACACGATGACAACATTCAACAATTAGACTTAACACTCGTGAACAATAAATAAATCTAGGATTGGACGTCGACTGCAGTCCGATTTTGTCGTTGATTAAACGTTCTGGTTTAAAGTCAGAACCAGTTTCCCAAACGTGACTCTAAGTTTGTGCTCACGAGTGACGAGTTTACCTGGCGTCCTTTTTGGGACTAATTTGAGCCTGAGCACTAAACGTCGTCTCGCTCCGCAGGTATTACTTCCCCACGTACGAGAACGACGCTCTCCTGTGCACGCTCTCTGACAGCGAGGAAGGCGACGGTGACGAGGAGCATCGCGGCGAGGAGATCCCGGTCATCGCGGAGGACATCTCTAACCTGAGAGCGCTGAAACAGTCCAGTGTCCTCAAGCAGCTGCTGAAGGAGCGAGGAGGCAGCAGCTAGGACCACAGACGGACACGTGTCATACGTTTGACTCAAAGGCGTCTCTGACGTCGGCTGAGCTCAGCTCATGGTGACCACATGCCACATGGCTGGAACGCAGCGGCACGGGTTTGAGTCCGGCCCTTTCCCTCTCAACTATTTCCTGTACGTCTCTACTTAGTAAAGATAAGAAAGGCAAAAGAAGAGTCCTCTCCACAGCTGGACACGCGGACGCCATGATGTCCGCTGAAACGTAATTGCTCTGCCTCGTGCAATGAAGCTGAAACATGCGTTTTCTTGAATATGAATTTTAGTACTCGAGTAAAAATGATTTTCTTTTGTAACTTGTAACTGAGCTGGATTCAGTGGTGTGGTGGACGAGCTCATCGTCAAGATGAGACAAGAGACTCTTTATTGTCATTGCACAGTCACACTTAGAACAACAGCACTACACAATTGCAAACTGTCCCGCGTCGGCACTACGCACAACACAAACAACACAACACAGGAACTTAATAAATGAAAAGAATGAGTGTATGTTTTACTGCACATTGTTATTATTATTGTTGTTGTTGTCCCCTCAGAAAGCCCAGGGACGTCTCGTGCCTGAAACATCTGTCCTATTTGGTGTTTCTGTTGTTTTTCTGCATCGCTTTGCTGAGCGACACCTGCCGTATGGTGGAGCCGAACTGCAGCGCTCAGAGTTTTCACCGCGTCCTTCGCGTCCAGGCTCACGTTCACGAACATGCAGCACTGAGGAGAGAAACGAGAGGTCGCTGCAGGAACTCACTGCTGTCAAACTTCCTGTTTTATCCTCATTTCGTACTCTGGCAGGCTGTAGGACATTTTGGACAATCTATAATCTTCTAACACAAAAACATACAAGTGTTCACTGAAGTAAACACACAGAGCAGTAGCAGATTTTTTTAAGTGTTTTATTTATTTTCATTTGCTGCCAACTGCCTTGTTTTCATTTGTAGTTTTTGTAGTAGGAAGAACTACAAAATCTACAAATAAACAAAGAGCAGTTAGCAAATGTAGTGCTCTCCACTATGTGAAGCCCTCACATGAATTTTTAGATTTTTCAGTTTAAGCCAATTAAATGAAATCCAAAAATTCAGCCCCAACAATCAAATGATCCCCTATGAGCAAGCACTCTGGCAACGGTGGAGAGGAAAAACTCCCTTTTAACAGGAAGAAACCTCTGGCAGAACCAGGCTCAGGGAGGGGCGGTCTTCTGCCATGACTGGTTGGGGGGTGAGGGGCAAAATTAAATCAAACATAAAGGAGAGCACAGCATATTTATGACAGGTCGGTGGACTGTGGCTCGAGTTCAAAAGATGCTCGAATCCCGCCTGAGGTGGTATGGACACGTGATTCGAAGCAATGAGAACTCAGCAAAAACGACTATTAAGGATCGACCCAGATGGACGCCGGCCTCGAGGCAGACCGAAAAAACGGTGGATGGACAAAATCAGGGAAGACATTAAGACCATCAACGCGTCACCCGAGGACGCCTTGGACAGAACCAAACGGAGAAACCTTTGCTGAGGAGCGGACCCTGCACCAGCGGGAACAACGCCAGGATGAAGGTGGACTGTGGCTGGAAAAGATCATTACTGTTTTTAAAGGGTAACTGGTCCACATCCACAATGACAGCTCTACTGTCATTGTGGATGCGGACCACAATCCACAGTTGTCGATGGGACGTGTGCATGCAAGCATACGCAAGCGATCCACAGAGCGGGACATTCGCTTCAGCTGAAAATCTTAGAGGCGACCCAGAAAGCTGCAGGAAGCGCAATGACACATCCGGCAACAGTTAAACCTACTTTAAGTAGGTTTACACCCCACGAACCAGGCGATTCTCTTTCTGTTGTCTGTTGTTCATGTACCGCTGGGCGCTGAAGATTTTCCACAGTTTGTCTGACTTCTGCCATCTCTTGCCTCAATTGTGCGTATGCTTGCCCGAATTGTTCGTATGCTTGCCCGAATTGTGCGTTTGCTTGCCCGAGTTGGGCATTTTCTTCCCTGAGTTGTGCGTTTTCTTCCCTGAGTCGTGTATTTTCTCCACTGAGTCGTGCGTTTCTTTGACTGACTAGTGTGATATGTTGACTGAATTCTATGCACGTTTCAGTGAGTTGTTCGTTTTCTTCCATGAGCTGTGCATTTTCATGCTCGAGTTCCTCTCTCGTACGCTGCAGTGGGTCTAACGGATCTCCCTGTGACATTTTTGTAAAGGGTTAAAGCTCAAAAGTGTCCAAAAGTTAAATCTCTGAATGATTTAAATGCAAAGGGTAGCTGTGTCTCAAACAACTGGCTCTTTCTGCTGTAAACTGTTGAACGAGCTCCTATTTATAGACTCGGTGGGCGTGGCAGAGAATGTGACGTCGCTGTGACATAACAATGATCCTTTGATCTTCTCAAAGGATCATTGTGATGTCGCCGTGACGTCACGATGATCGTTCGAGAAGATCAAAGGAGCGCTGTGGATCATTCTGCGCATGCTCAGATCAATGAACGGGAGAACTATTTGTAAATACTTTGCTAGCTAACAAAGGTGCTTTTAGCAACAGCTGGTGGTGGTTCGTCGCTATCAACCCTTAAACTCGTGAACTGGCTCTCTAGCTTTTCGATTGCTACTGTTGTCTATCACATATGTATTATTTGGAACCCAGCTTACCTGTAAAAACAGACACACAGCAGGTAACAGGAACTACTCGGTGCGCCAGCTCGGCACCACTAGGCTGTGTCCCAATTCAGGGTCTGCACGCTTGAAGTACGCGCACTACGCACGGTGCGTACTATAAGTATGAGAAGTGCGGAAGTGAGAGGCTTGTGAAATAGGACGGTCTTGCCTTCGTCGCGCTGCTCAGGTTGCCTAGCAACCATGATACTAACCGCGAGAAACGTGTCATACAGCTTTGTGTGACAGAAACGAAGGAGAACATGTTTTGTTCATTTGAGACCAAAGGACCGTAAAACATGATTGTTGGGCTTCATTCCTGTGCTGAACAGTCATTTAAGATTAGCTAGTAAATAACAATTAGCTGATGTTGGTCATGAGACTAAAGTCATCTCACTGTGGTAATGTAAATATAATATGGCCAATATTAAAGTTATAGTCAGATTATTATGATATATTACAGCAGTGAGCTTGAACAGTTGTTTATATGTCCTATCACCTTAAATCTTCACTCAAAGACGAGTATCTGTGACAGTGTGTATACAGATGTGTTATATATAAGAGACAAATATTGTTCGTTTAATACGTTGGCATTATTACATTTGGCTCAATGCTTACATATGTGTATAAAGCAAATGTACGAGCTGTGATAACTGTGTCTGATAGAATGAAGAGTAGACTGATATATGAAATATTCCTTTATTGGGTGAGAAAATCAGACCATGTCATAACTGCTGTAAGTCACACAGAATAGACATCAGAGCCTTAAACAGGCTGACGTCTGCTAAATGGGTCAAACTGGGCAGAAAGTCTACAAACACATAACATCCTTATAGAATATGATGTAACACTATAGATCAACTTAGCTCAGAATATATAAAGCATATAAACAGTTACAGCAATATGATGCAACAAACACAGCAGCTACTGATCCAAAATCCTCAAAGCTTCATAGAACTGAAACCAACATTTATTTTAGCTCCATTCTGCTGCTGATACAGACTTTAGGTTTCTGAACATTAAACTTGTTGCTGCCTTTCATGGTGTGTAACTTGAAGGCCCTGAGTACTCTGAGTACTTTCTCCCACACTGGAAACACTGGGATGATCACATTATGTGAACATTACCTAATAAGACTGATTCAGCACAGACAGTTCTGTTAAACTTTCCTAGCAGTCCTTCACAAACAGGGAACAGTCTGTCTATTCTCTCCATCTGTCAGCTGCTGCTGGCTCTTCCTCCTCCTCTTCCTCACACACTGCCGAGTTTGTCCTGGTGGATCATCAGGGCTGCAAAGCCTCACAGATGATGTGCAGCAGTGGGTCCCTCAGTCTGTCCTCACTCTGGACACTTGCAGTCGTCACACATGGAAATCAAATGTGTGATAAGCTGCAGGATTCAAACACAAGTGTAACTTATAAACACACGTTCATACTTTTATTCCACAATCAGAGAGAAAGAAACAGAGAGAGAGTGCAGGACAGACAGACAGGTGACAGTCTCAGGTGTACACACTGCTACACAACAGCACAGAGAAGCAGGATTTAGTGTTTGTGTCATTACGAGTGTAAACAAGAAGAGTTCCAGATGGTGCAGTGGACACATGTGTGACTGCTGTGATTAAAGCATCTTTCTTTCAGCTTAACGAGTGAACCGTCAGCTCGTTCAAACACACGTTAAAGTCCGTTTGGCTCGACACCACCGAACAGAGGCAGCAATATAACACAGCTCACATTAACAGTGCAGTGGATCCTGCTTGTGCCGTGATATTCAGGACTGCAAACCGAGCAGCATCACTGACTTTCAGCTTGTTGTGTTTGTGGATATATGACTGACTTTAATTATCCACAAAATCATCACATTCTCTGCAAGATTAAGGTCGACTATATATATATTTATATATGGGGCGATCGTGGCTCGACCCTATATTATCACGCCCAAACCTCGCAATAATAGCGGTGTAACAACTTGTTCTTTGTGACAAGATAAACATGTCTCCTATACAAGATAAACACACCTTTACAATATTGACCACAGAAATGTACAATCAAGAACATTTTAACTGCTGGAACCATCTATTAAACTTCTTTATACACAAGCCATTTCTGTGACACTTACAGTATGTCTCTACCAGCTTTGCACATCTACAGACTGAAATCCTTGCGCATTCTTCTTTGCAAAACAGCTCCACAACTGCTCTGTGATGGCCTCAGAGGAGAATATTGGGAGCAACAACACCATGAAGTCCAAAGAACACCCCAGACAGGTCAAGGATAAAATTATTGAGAAATTTAAAGCAGGCTTAGGCTACAAAAAGATTTCCCAAGCCTTGAACATCCCACGGAGCACTGTTCAAGCCATCATTCAGAAATGGAAGGAGTATGGCACAACTGTAAACCTACCAAGACAAGGCCGTCCACCTAAACTCACAGGCCGAACAAGCAGAGCGCTGATCAGAAATGCAGCCAAGAGGCCCATGGTGACTCTGGACGAGCTGCAGAGATCTACAGCTCAGGTGGGGGAATCTGTCCATAGGACAACTATTAGTCGTGCACTGCACAAAGTTGGCCTTTATGGAAGAGTGGCAAGAAGAAAGCCATTGTTAACAGAAAACCATAAGAAGTCCCGTTTGCAGTTTGCCCCAAGCCATGTGGGGACACAGCAAACATGTGGAAGAAGCTGCTCTGGTCAGATGAGACCAAAATGCAAAACGCTGTGTGTGGAAAACTAACACTGCACATCACTCTGAACACACCATCCCCACTGTCAGATATGGTGGTGGCAGCATCATGCTCTGGGGGGGCTTCTCTTCAGCAGGGACAGGGAAGCTGGTCAGAGTTGATGGGAAGATGGATGGAGCCAAATACAGGGCAGTCTTGGAAGAAAACTTCTTGGAGTCTGCAAAAGACTTGAGACTGGGGCGGAGGTTCAGCTTCCAGCAGGACAACGACCCTGAACATAAAGCCAGGAAACAATGGGATGGTTTAAAACAAAACACATCCATGTGTTAGACTGGCCCAGTCAAAGTCCAGATCTAAATCCAATCCAGAATCTGTGGCAAGATCTGAAAACTGCTGTTCACAAACGCTGTCCATCTAATCTGACTGAGCTGGAGCTGTTTTACAAAGAAGAATGGGCAAAGATTTCAGTCTGTAGATGTGCAAAGCTGGTAGAGACAGACCCTAAAAGACTGGCAGCTGTAACTGCAGCAAAAGCTGGTTCTACAAAGTATCGACTCAGGGGCTGAATAATTACGCACACCCCACTTTGCAGTTATTTATTTGTAAAAAATGTTTGGAATCATGTATGATTTTCGTTCCACTTCTCACGTGTGCACCACTTTGTGTTGGTCTTTCACCTGGAATTCCAATAACATTGATTCATGTTTGTGGCTGTAATGTGACAAAATGTGGGAAAGTTCAAGGGGGCCAAATACTTTTGCAAGCCACTGTACATGCCAGCCGAGCAGCCTCAGGTAGTTCTCTAAAACATTTTAAATTATAAAGCTGGGTTTCACTACACCCTGAGAGGTCAGTGAAGGCATCAGCGAGCTCATTTACCATCTTACAGTCTTCCAGTTTGATCTTCAGACACTCTGTCACCTGTCCCGACTGCTCCTGAGCTGCTGCCTCTTCTGGACAGAGCCCACTGATCTACACACACACACACACACACACACACACACACACACACACACACACACACACACACACACACACACACACACACACACACACACAGGTGAAATCTCTGGTATCTGAGGCACACAGTTGATGTAAAGGTAGGTTGGCTGTAAAAGGGGAGGAGCTAAAACATATATTTGAACTGTGATTCATGCAAAGCTACTCTAGTGGAGCAGAAGTAGAAACCCTTGATGTAATTCCTGTCTTCATGCGAACGTGCTATAATTCAGTCCGCACACAAATGTCCCCATGTCTGCTGACCTTGCAGACTTTTGTAAAAACTTGTGCTGTCAGCGTTAATCTCGTTAAAATGATGCTAACGCCATAACCGCATTAACACGGCAAATCTGCCTTAGCGAGTTATCGCGGATCGCCCCGTGCGTGGGGCTACATGGCACTAACGCGTTAATGAGCTAACCGTGCTAACGCATTGCAGCCCACGCTAACATACATATATACATATATACACGTGTATGTATATATATATACAAGGAGTGCAGAATTATTAGGCAAATGAGTATTTTGTCCACATCATCCTCTTCATGCATGTTGTCTTACTCCAAGCTGTATAGGCTCGAAAGCCTACTACCAATTAAGCATATTAGGTGATGTGCATCTCTGTAATGAGAAGGGGTGTGGTCTAATGACATCAACACCCTATATCAGGTGTGCATAATTATTAGGCAACGTCCTTTCCTTTGGCAAAATGGGTCGAAAGAAGGACTTGACAGGCTCAGAAAAGTCAAAAATAGTGAGATATCTTGCAGAGGGATGCAGCAGTCTCAAAATTGCAAAGCTTCTGAAGCGTGATCATCGAACAATCAAGCGTTTCATTCAAAATAGTCAACAGGGTCGCAAGAAGCGTGTGGAAAAACCAAGGCACAAAATAACTGCCCATGAACTGAGAAAAGTCAAGCGTGCAGCTGCCAAGATGCCACTTGCCACCAGTTTGGCCATATTTCAGAGCTGCAACATCACTGGAGTGCCCAAAAGCACAAGGTGTGCAATACTCAGAGACATGGCCAAGGTAAGAAAGGCTGAAAGACGACCACCACTGAACAAGACACACAAGCTGAAACGTCAAGACTGGGCCAAGAAATATCTCAAGACTGGTTTTTCTAAGGTTTTATGGACTGATGAAATGAGAGTGAGTCTTGATGGGCCAGATGGATGGGCCCGTGGCTGGATTGGTAAAGGGCAGAGAGCTCCAGTCCGACTCAGACGCCAGCAAGGTGGAGGTGGAGTACTGGTTTGGGCTGGTATTCAATTCAATTCAATTCAATTCAATTCAATTTTATTTATATAGCGCCAAATCACAACAAAAGTCGCCTCAAGGCGCTTCATAGATACAGAGAAAAACCCAACAATCATATGACCCCCTATGAGCAGCACTTTGGCGACAGTGGGAAGGAAAAACTCCCTTTTAACAGGAAGAAACCTCCTGCAGAACCAGGCTCAGGGAGGGGCGGAGCCATCTGCTGCGACCGGTTGGGGTGAGAGAAAGAAGACAGGATAAAGACATGCTGTGGAAGAGAGACAGAGATTAATAACAGATATGATTCAATGCAGAGAGGTCTGTTAATACATAGTGAGTGAGAAAGGTGACTGGAAAGGAAAAACTCAATGCATCATGGGAATCCCCCGGCAGCCTACGTCTATTGCAGCATAACTAAGGGAGGATTCAGGGTCACCTGGTCCAGCCCTAACTATATGCTTTAGCAAAAAGGAAAGTTTGAAGCCTAATCTTGAAAGTAGAGATAGTGTCTGTCTCCTGAATCCAAACTGGAAGCTGGTTCCACAGAAGAGGGGCCTGAAAACTGAAGGCTCTGCCTCCCATTCTACTTTTAAATACTCTAGGAACAACAAGTAGGCCTGCAGAGCGAGAGCGGAGCGCTCTAATAGGGTGATATGGTACTACAAGGTCATTAAGATAAGATGGGGCCTGAT
Source organism: Rhamphochromis sp. 'chilingali' (assembly GCF_963969265.1). Lineage (NCBI taxonomy): Eukaryota > Metazoa > Chordata > Actinopteri > Cichliformes > Cichlidae > Rhamphochromis > Rhamphochromis sp. 'chilingali'. Next base: position 2,698,844 of record NC_137930.1, read on the forward strand.
TATTTAAGACCTTGTATGTGAGGAGCAGGATTTTGAATTCAATTCTGGATTTAACAGGAAGCCAATGAAGGGAAGCCAAAACAGGAGAAATATGCTCTCTCTTTCTAGTCCCTGTCAGGACTCTTGCTGCAGCATTTTGGATTAGTTGAAGGCTTTTCAGCGAGTTTTTTGGACTTCCTGATAATAATGAATTACAGTCGTCCAGCCTGGAAGTAATAAATGCATGAACTAGTTTTTCAGCGTCACTCTGAGACAGGATATTTCTAATTTTAGAGATGTTGCACAAATGGAAGAAAGCAGTCTTACATATTTGTTTAATATGTGCGTTGAAGGACATGTCCTGGTCAAAAATAATGGATTGGATTTATATAGCGCTTTTCAAGGCACCCAAAGCGCTTTACAATACCACTATTCATTCACTCTCACATTCATACACTGGTGGAAGCAAGCTACAGTTGTAGCCACAGCTGCCCTGGGGCAGACTGACAGAAGCAAGGCTGCCATATCGCGCCATCGGCCCCTCTGGCCAACACCAGTAGGTAAGTAGGGTAAAGTGTCTTGCCCAGGGACACAACGACCAGGACAGAGAGCCCAGGGATCGAACCGGCGACCTTCCGGTTACAGATGCGATTCCCAACCCCCTGAGCCACGGTCGCCCAATAAAAAAATGACTCCAAGGTTCCTCACAGTGTTACTGGAGGCCAAGGTAATGCCATCCAGGGTAAGAATCTGGTTAGATACCATATTTCTAAGATTTTCAGGGCCGAGTATCAGCAAAGATGAGCTTGTGGGGCCTTTTCGGGTTGAGGATGGAGTCAAGCTCAACTCCCAGTCCTACTGCCAGTTTCTGGAAGACACCTTCTTCAAGCAGTGGTACAGGAAGAAGTCTGCATCCTTCAAGAAAAACATGATTGTCATGCAGGACAATGCTCCATCACACGCGTCCAAGTACTCCACAGCGTGGCTGCAAGAAAGGGTATAAAAGAAGAAAAACTAATGACATGGCCTCCTTGTTCACCTGATCTGAACCCCATTGAGAACCTGTGGTCCATCATCAAATGTGAGATTTAAAGGAGGGAAAACAGTACACCTCTCTGAACAGTGTCTGGGAGGCTGTGGTTGCTGCTGCACGCAATGTTGATGGTGAACAGATCAAAACACTGACAGAATCCATGGATGGCAGGCTTTTGAGTGTCCTTGCAAAGAAAGGTGGCTATATTGGTCGCTGATTTGTTTTGTTTTTGAATGTCAGAAATGTTTATTTGTGAATGTGGAGATGTTATATTGGTTTCACTGGTAAAAAGAAATCATTGAAATGGGTATATATTTGTTTTATATATATATATATATATATATATATATATATATATATATATATATATATATATATATATATATATATATATATATACATATATATATTTGTTTTTGATAAGTTGCCTAATAATTATGCACAGTAATAGTCACCTGCACACACAGATATCCCCCTAAGATAGCTAAAACTAAAAACAAACTAAAAACTACTTCCAAAAACATTCAGCTTTGATATTAATGAGTTTTTTGGGTTCATTGAGAACATGGTTGTTGTTCAATAATAAAATTATTCCTCAAAAATACAACTTGCCTAATAATTCTGCACTCCCTGTATATACACACACACACACACACACACACACACACACATATATATATATATATATATATATATATATATATGCCCGTGATCAGGTACCCTGCTGGGGTAATAGGCTGGCCAAAGGAGGAGATAGAAGCCACTGACATAAAGACAAGAAAGCTCCTTACCATGCATGGAGGGTTTCACCCCAAGTCCAGCACCCTGAGGCTGTACGCTAAGCGGAAGGAAGGGGGCCGGGGACTGGTGAGTGTCAGCACCACAGTCCAGGATGAGACAACGAACATCCAAGAATACATTGGGAAGATGGCCCCAACTGACCGAGTGCTCAGTGAATACCTCAGGCAGCAGAAACCCAAGAAAGAGGAGGGAGACGAGGAACCATCATGGAAGGACAGGCCCCTGCACGGTATGTACCACCGGCAGATAGAGGAGGTGGCTGATATCCAGAAATCCTACCAGTGGCTGGACAAAGCTGGACTGAAAGACAGCACAGAGGCACTAATCATGGCAGCACAAGAACAAGCTCTGAGCACAAGATCCATAGAGGCTGGGGTCTATCACACCAGGCAAGACCCCAGGTGCAGGCTGTGTAAAGATGCCCCAGAGACAATCCAGCACATAACAGCAGGGTGCAAGATGCTAGCAGGCAAGGCATACATGGAACGCCATAACCAAGTGGCCGGCATAGTGTACAGGAACATCTGTGCTGAGTATAACCTGGAAGTCCCGAGGTCAAAATGGGAGATGCCCCCAAGGGTGGTGGAGAATGACCGAGCTAAGATCCTGTGGGACTTCCAGATACAGACGGACAAAATGGTGGTGGCTAACCAACCGGACATAGTGGTGGTAGACAAACAGAAGCAGACGGCCGTAGTGATCCATGTAGCGGTTCCGAATGACAGCAATATCAGGAAGAAGGAACACGAGAAGCTGGAGAAATACCAAGGGCTCAGAGAAGAGCTCGAGAGGATGTGGAGGGTGAAGGTAACGGTGGTCCCCGTGGTAATCGGAGCACTAGGTGCGGTGACTCCCAAGCTAGGCGAGTGGCTCCAGCAGATCCCGGGAACAACATCGGAGATCTCTGTCCAGAAGAGCGCAGTCCTGGGAACAGCTAAGATACTGCGCAGGACCCTCAAGCTCCCAGGCCTCTGGTAGAGGACCCGAGCTTGAAGGATAAACCGCCCGCAGGGGCGTGCTGGGTGTTTTATATATATATATATATATATATATATATATATATATATATATATATATATATATAAATAAAAGAATTGGGAGAATTGAACAATACATACATACATGCACACACAGACATACATATATATATATGTATGTCTGTGTGTGCATGTATGTATGTATTGTTCAATTCTCCCAATTCTTTTGATCTTTGGGCTGAAGGAAGGACAATACTCGGTGTATAAATGCTCAATCAACAATCCTTTATTCCATACAATTCAACACTTTAAGAGCACAAACCCTCCGGATGGGGAGACATGCATGCAGAGTGACACAGCAAATCTCAAACTGGTGGAGGGTTACTCAAGCTCTTATAGCCTCTAATGGGCAACACCTAGTCGTAAAGGCCTAAACATTCACATTCTTTCTCTCACACGGCACCCAAGTTATGACCTCGGCTCATTGTTTTTCCTGCTCCCAACAAGGTGGTGGGGTGAACCTCCTGTGGAATGTGCTCTGTCTCCTCTGCTATCAGAACAGCAAGGCCCTGACTCTCTGCACACAATATTCTCTTCTTAACTCAGCAGTATAGTGCATCATAAAACAATATCATCCATTCACAATAAATCAGCAGTCTAATGTTCTAATATATGGTATACATATACATATGTGTATGTATGTGTATATATATGTATGTTTGTCATTGTTAACGTCACACCTAAAAACATAGCTTTTACTTTACGGTACAACAGGTATCATTTACCGTAATACCTGTTATATGCACGCGTGATACACAATAATAACACATAATAACCAATCAGACAGATTCATCAGGTAACATGAGAACATTCACTGCCTGGAACAGCGTATGGATGCTAGGGCTCCGGTGCACCGTCAGCCTCAGAATCTCCAGCTACTGGCTGCTGTGCTGCTGTAGATGGAGGGCAACCAGCTATGTGATGGTGATTAACTTATTCACCACAAGGTGTCACTGCTGTGCTTCCCAACAACACTCACGCTACAAGGTAAGAGTCCCCTTTGTTGTGTCAGTTAGTGATGGAGACATATACAGGTATTTGCAGCAAACTATAATTGATTGTTCTTCTCTCCTAACTTCAGTGCAGCTTGTAGAATAAAAATATAAATGAAACTGTTAACATTAAAGCTAACAGCTGGCTGCTTTCACCTTTACTTTGTGCTACATTCCTGTTCATCAAAACATCATTGCAGACAAATAAGGTCTCCATGTACCTGACCTGAGTGCATCTCTTAGAAACAAAATATCACCTCTCATTCTATTGGCTGTACCTTCCAGTGTTGGGTAAGTTACTTTAAATTAGTAACTTAGTTACATTACTAGTTACTTCTATCAAAAGTAACTCAGTTACTTCAAGTTACTCGTTACTTTCAGAGTAACTAGTTACTAGGGAAAGTAACTTTGGTTTTACTCAGAATTCTCTTGTTAATGTGTTGCTTCCGTAACTGGATACCCAGCCAGACTGTCAGTCTTCTAGCTTGCTTACTTGCCACAGTGCACTGTGCCACCTACCAATAGAAAGGAAAAAAATAATGTGCACATTTCCACGAGAGAAATCCCACGCCTGATTCTATCCTATCCTGCTTTTTACATCCAACACAAAAACTGCAGTCGTGGTGCTTTCGATTGTACTCAGAACTCGGAAATTCTGCCTTCTGAATAGGAAGATGTAGGTAACACCAGACTGCAGATGAGCTGCTTACAGGGCTGGACTGGGACAAAAAATCGGCCCGGGCATTTTGACTAGAGACCGGCCGCCATTATAGGAAAAATCATAAAGCCTTTGAATGAAAATAAACCCTGTTGTGACAGTGATGTGCACTGTTCTGATGGTATATATGCATCAATCTATCAATCGTTTGTTGTAAGACTCAGATAATTATTTTTTTAAAAGCGAGACATTTTAAATGAGAATAAGAAAGAAAAGTATTTCTTTGTGCCCCCCCTCTCCCTGTTAATGCCCTACATGGCCCCCTGGCAGCACTTTGCTAGACCCGCCCCTGCACAGTTACCAGCTGTCAGCTACTTAGAAAAGGATCCTGGTGTTATTTGTCTCTCAGAAACAGTTCATAACTTCAACTCATTCATGTCACCTAAAAGGTAAACCTGTTTCTCCATCACCTGTTCAGCTCTGATGGTTCAGTAAGGACATCTCCTGGTTTCATCTTCATGTTTCCCTCTCACCACATATCCAAACCCACATCATGACCAGCAGCTTTACAGCTGTGGCTCCAGCAAACATCAGCTGATACTAGAAAGTAATATTAAATAAATTCTAACAACAGCTGATCAAGCTTGAACGTGCTGCTGTTGTTTATCCGCTGGTTTCCTCTTTCTGGCACAAAGTGGGCGATAAACAAACAACAGAGAAAAGCCGATCAGCTGATCATTGATCAGTTTCATGATTGAAGTAGAAACAGGAGAGGGAGGAGGGAGAATGAAAGAAGAAGAGGCAGCTGTGCAGCAAAGACACAGAATAACTGCAGCTTTGTCTTTTTCATTGTAGCTGAATTACGGGACAAACTGTTCCTTTTCACCTCAATAAGAAACGCGTAATATTTTCTCTGAATACCAGACGGGACGGTTGGCAACTCTAATAACTTATGAACAAAATAAAGTTCAACATCAGTAACATAGCACCACCCAGCTGTATAGAAACCCTGTCATGCTAGCTAGCACGCAGTACGAAAAAGTCAGCACAGCTAAAATAAACTCCACCTAAACTTGGTTCATATCTGACCCAGAGAGACTGCAGGTCATAACTTCTTACCTGAAGTTCAGGTCACACTCGGACCGGCGGCCGCCTCGGGTCTCTCCTCCTGTCTCCCCTTTCCCTCCTCCACCTGCTGGCCTCCACCACTTGCTAATGTTATTGAATCTGTGGAAGCTCCGCGATGCCTCCACACGAAGTAACGAATAACCAGCATATTTAAATCCCAGTAACGAGTAACGCGTCCCTGGTTTTGGCATAATAACTAGTTACCGTGCTACTTACCACAATAATAACGTAGTTACTGTAACGCGTTACTTAATAACGCGTTAGTCCCAACACTGGTACCTTCATGATGTAAACAATGACGTGCATGCAGCGCAGGTATCGCCTCCAACTGTGCAGCCTTACTGGGTTTGCTGTGAAATATTTAAAGAGATCAAATATTTGCCGCTCACATCAAACTGGACTCTATGAACTAGAATTAGTTCAAAAACAATTGGTTAACATTTCTGTTTTTACATTTACGATTACCAACACACACCACAGAAACGTCTTTTCACAGAGGGCCACTTCCTGTGTGGATGAAGCAAACCGACAGCAGGCAGTTGTGATTCGCTGGCTGTGACTCACCTGAAGCGTTACAGGCCTCTCTGCTTGGACTGTTGGGCTGAGGCTCACCTGGGTCAGGATTGGACCGTCTGTGCTCAGAACATCGGCTCACTCTGATTCAATTCATGTCAGAACAAAACCAAGAACAGCTGGGTGGTAACTAAGTACAAAATACTTAAGCATTCCAGGTATCCGTGCTTTACTTTGAAGTATTCTGCTGATAATAAACGGGGCTAACGCAGATCGTTGTGTCTGTTGCTGTACGTCAGCACAGAGATGTTTCAGATAAATCACCTAAAAAACTCACAAGAATGAAATTGACATTCATTTTCCTCAACACCTGAGCAGCAACACTTGTGACCTCCACTGACTGGTAAATACCCAAACTCTTTACTCCTCTGCTCCTGTACGATGGGAGATTTTACCCTGGAGTCATCTTTGTTAAAACCAGCAGCAGTTTAATATTTTTAACTATGCTTTGAAAGTGTTTTCTTCAAATGGGAATTTAGAGTTGAAACGTGTTGTATTCAGCAGCCAGAGGCTAAATCCTGCCCTTCACTAACTTTAATACATTTTGACCTGCCAGGTTGTAGCTGTGGTCCGGTGCACAGAAGAGTGCACCTCTGCTGCATTTGCAATAAAAAGCTGACCAACGCAGAATGAAACTTAAAGGGAAGTTGGTGCCGGAGACAAAGAGAAACCTGTGCATGGATCTTCTCTCTTGATTTGTTGCAGGGAGGCTGCAGGGAGTCACTGAGCTCAAAGGAGTGTGTAGCTACGGCACAACAAGCAGTTTCTTTGAGCCGAATATAAAAGTGACGGAGCTTTATGTGCAGGTAAGTTGTAAGACTACGCCCGTTGTCCAGCGTGCTGTTGCCTAAATAACAAAGAAAACAATGACCCTGTCATGTCTGCGTCAGTCTTGAAAGGACAAACAGCATAATTATGCAGTTGCCACTTTAAAATAATCCTTCTTGTCAGTGGAAATTCTTTGTCATTTCCCAACGCGGACACTTGCAGCATGCTCTCATTTATGAGAAACTGGTGGAGTTTCTACACCCAAAGATAACGATCTTTCCTCAAATGCATTCTTTTGTAAAAACAAACTCACAGTGAAGAATGTGAAGGTGGACACGTATCAGTGCCACTCTGTTAACCTGCTTAACCTGCAGTAACCGAACATTCAAGAGATTCCCCACCCCACCCCCGAATGCACAGACCGAGTGGATAGCTCACAAAATGTGTCTTTTTTCACAACAAATTCTCTCTTAATGTCCATGAAAGAACTAGAAAAGCTGATCGCGTCCTTGATTGTTAACGTGAGCTTGTCCATTGCTCAAATGAGCTGAGCTTTAAATCAGCAGAAATAAAAAGCTAAGTGTTTCTTTAATACAGCAGTTAAATGTGGAATCAGCTGCTGCCACTGGGTCCAGTTTTACACGTTTGTATGAAAGTATATTTAAAGCTCCAGAAAAGTTTCATTTACCCCTAAAGATGCAAAATGCTCTTCATGCTTCGTTAGAAACTGCATTACTTATAAATGTGGAAATTATATATTTATTATTATTTATTTTTAAAAAAGGAGAACACTGAGGTCGATTAGCTCAGAACTTTGTTTTATATCTTCTCTTTGAACAAGATAGAAATTTAGGGGTAACATGGCCTTACAAACCTATTACACACAGCCTATTCAGTTCATAGGCTGTGTCTATGAACTAAAATTAGTTGAAACAATTGGTTAACATTTCTGTTTTTACGTTTGACTACGCACGTTTAGCTTCATTTCTGCAGTTCCACAATAGTATGTGTGTTTTATCCCTGGTATGAAAAATGTTCAGCTGCTGACGGGACAGAGTTCTTTGGAGTCGTGATGCAAAAACAACCTTTATCTTCACGGCGATGTCACACAGACACACTGAACACTGATTCTGAGGAATGCTTGACTTAACAAACACTGGTTGTTGCACAATCACAAAGCAGAACATGAACATATTTCAGTCTTCTTCTTCCTCCTGCTCCCTTCAGGGGGCGCCACAGCAGATCATCAGCCGCCATCTCCTCCTATCCCAGCATCCTCCTCTGTCACACCAACCCTCTGCATGTCCTCCGTCACTGCGTCCTTTGAGGTCTTCCTCTTTTCCTCCTGCCTGGCAGCTCCATCTTCATCACTCTGTCCAGTATATCCACTGTCCTTCATTCCCTGCTTGGTCATCTCTTTTCACTTCCTGTGTCATTGTCTTTTATTTTCTTATCTCTAGTCTATGTCAGAGCGCCTGTTTCCAGGCCCCGTCTGCGGTCTCCAGTTCCTTGTGCCTTTGGATTTTCTCCCTTTTGGACTTTTCACTTTTGCCCATTGGGACTTTGTTTTGTTTTCTCATTGTTTGTTAAATCTCACCTGTTTTCCATGTCTGCATTTTCACATCTCAAAGTGATATTTGAGTCAATTTCAGGGCCTGTAAAGAAGTTTAATCAGTAATTCAGCTTCTACCAGGTTCTGACTGTGAGCCTCAATTACACATACAGTCGGGGAAGATGGCCCCGCCCCTCCCTGAGCCTGGTTCTGCTGGAGGTTTCTTCCTGTTAAAAGGGAGTTTTTCCTTCCCACTGTCGCCAAAGTGCTGCTCATAGGGGGTCACATGATTGTTGGATTTTTCTCTGTATGTAGTATTGGATTGTCTACCTTAGAAGAGGAAAGCAGGTATTTGTTAGACCTTTCTCAACTTCAACACATTCTGTATACATGTTCTTCTACATGAGGTGTATATGTACAGTGGCAAGTGTTCATATTTTCTGCTTGTGAAGTTGTGTCTCATTGTTGTTTTTTAAATTCTTCAAATGCAGTCATCACTTCAAACTATTCACAGTAAATGATTTTTTGTTTCTATGGGCGGAGTCTCCAACTTTGTGATTGCAGCCTTTTCTTAGAACATAAATCTGTGTGTAATCCACCAGTTTAACGTATCCTTCCAGTTACTTTGGAAGCTCTCACACTCAGACCTCTGAGCCGAATCTGAAACTTCCTTTTTGAGAGATTTCAGGTTCAGCTCATCAGAGCTTCCAGATGAAGTTCATCCCAGTTTAATTCTGATACCACTTACAGGGACGCTTCCCCTGCTCTTTGTGATAAATCCTTAAAGTATTTTTCTGGAAAGATCTCAGCTTTAAGGGCTTCTCATCCATCTCATTCATCATCAGTTTTAGACCCAGTTCCAGCCTCTGAATGCTTGACTGTCTTTCAACAGTTTGAGCCAGTGTCTTATTCTGCTTTAAAAGATATAATTGATCATCTCAAAATCTCTGGTTCCCCGCATGATATTCTTCCTTCTCGTTTCTTTAAGGAAGCTTTACATGTTATTGGTCCTTGTATCTTATCTCTGCTGAATGCATCATTGTCATCAGGTTGTGTACCGTCTGTCTTTAAGCATGCTGTTGTGCAACCTATTATGAAAAAGAAAAATCTTGACCCTAATGCTCTCACTAACTACAGGCCGATCTCCAAACTCCCTTTTATTTCCAAAATATTGGAAAAGGTAGTTCTAAAACAACTTCAGGCCTTTTTAGATGTAAATGGTATTAATGAAAAGTTTCAGTCTGGTTTTAAACCTCGCCACAGCACAGAGACAGCCTTACTTAGAGTTTTTAATGATCTTCTTTTAACTGCTGACTCTGGATATTCTGTGGTCTTAGTTTTACTTGACTTGACTGCTGCTTTGGTTAACCACAACATTCTTCTATCAAGATTGGAACATGTTGTTGGTCTCAAAGGTTTTATCTTGGTTTAAATCTTATCTCTCAGAGAGGTCGTTCTCTGTTGCTATGGGGCAACACTCCTCGGCTTCTGCCCCTATTTATTGTGGTGTGCCTCAAGGGTCCGTGCTCGGTCCTGCTCTCTTCTCTTTGTACATGTTGCCCTTGGGATTAATTTTTAGTAAATACAACATCTCCTTTCACTGTTATGCTGATGATATCCAGATTTATTCACCTTTGAAATCTGATGTGACTGCTTCTTTGCAACCTCTGTTCAACTGCTTGCATGAAGTTAAAATTTGGTTATCACATAATTTTCTTACATTGAACGAGACCGAAATCATAGTCTTTGGTAGTCACACTCCGCTAAACCAGTTAGCTGATGCCCTAGGCCCTCTCGCTAGCCATCTCTCGCCCACTGTAAGAAACCTGTGAGTGTTCCTGGAGGGCTCTTTTAAACTCGAGAAACAGGTCTCCACTGTGGTAAAAAACAGCTTTTACCAGTTGCGTCAGATATCCAAAGCAAAGCCGTTCCTTCCTTTAAAGGACCTTGAAAAGCTTGTCCACGCATTTATTACATCCAGATCGGACTACTGTAACTCCCTCTACTCGGGCCTCCAACACTCCTCTCTTTGCCGGCTTCAGTTAATTCAAAATGCAGCTGCGCGTCTTTTAACAGGTACGAGAATTCATGAACACATAACTCCAATGTTAGCCAAATTACATTGGCTCCCTGTTAAATATCGCAAAGATTTTAAAATTCTTTTGTTCACTTTTAATATTCTGAATAATTTAGCGCCCAGCTATCTGAACTACTCCACTCATACAATCCCAACAGAGCAGATCGTCCAATCACAGGCTCCTAGCACAACCTAGGTCTCGAATGAAGTCGAGAGGTGACCGGGCCTTTGCATCCGTGGCACCCAGACTCTGGAATAACCTCCCTGTTCATGTTCGTACTGCCGAGTCGATCCAGTCTTTTAAATCACGTCTTAAAACTTATCTTTTTACTTTGGCTTTTGATTCTAACTAGTTGGTCTAGCTTGTTGTGTTGTTACCTATTGTTTGTTGTCCTGTTTTATTGTTTGTTTTAATTGTCTCATGCTTATACTGACTGTGAAGCACTATGGTCAACACTGTTGTTTAATATGTGCTATATAAATAAATTTCGATTTGATTTTGATTTGAATTCAGTCTAGTTAAGTTTACTTCTCCATGGCACCGTTACAGTTCTGTTACCTTTCTTTCCTTACAGTTCACCATGGATAAGCTGGTCTCCGAACTTTTCGGCCTCTGCCCAACCATCATCGAGATGTATGACAATATGAAGGACAATGACGAACGCTGCAGGCGGATTGCTGACAGGGTCAGAGCTTTGGAGGGACTGGTTTTAACCGTCAAAGAAAGGGGATCAGGCAGAAACTCTGGCGCTGTGGAGAAAGCGCTGAAGGAACTCCACACCATCTTGAAACATGCTGAGAAACTGGTGTCAAAATTCTCAAAAAATAATCGGCTTAAGCAGTTCATGATGTCAGGCAGCATTGGAGCAAAGTTCAGCGAGGTGAACCAAAGACTCACTGAGAACTTCCAGATGCTTTCTGGAGCTCTGCAGGTTGAGCAGAGCGACATACTGCACAAGGTGTATGAAACTGTTTTAGGGCGCCCCTACACACCGCTGCCTAACCCCCCATGTCCTACGTTTTCCCCAGCAGCACCGCCTATCCCCTCTCCTCCCGTGTCTGCCGCCTACATCATGGCACCCATGCGGGCTTCGACGCCTGTTCTGGCCCAGCCTTTCTGCAAAACTACAACAGTTCGCGTTCTTGTCTCCAATAACATGCCCCCGATGCCCGTCATTAGGACCATCAGCCCTGTTTCTGTCGTCAGAACTGTTTCACCGATGGGTTTTCGGCTCTACTAGTTTGGCCAGTCGCTTTGCATGATTTGTGATCAATAATAATCCCTATTTAATCCTCATGGGCCTTCATTCCTCCTGGAAGGTCTTCTTGACTGGGAAGCTGTGAAGGTAACTTTCATTCTCGAGAAATTCTTTTGTAAAAGAAATACTACTTTTTTTCACGATTAAATAGATTTGAGAGGGATTCAAAAACAAACAATTTTAATAAAGTTTTGTGAAACAATGAAATTATTCCTTGCTGAAATGAGTGCACACATATTTATTCTCTTTCACATTGTTATGTAATTTGTGTCCTCTTGTCCTAGTGCTAAATGAATCTCTAATAAATCAAGGAGCCTATGTGTGTCTGTGTGGTTTTCATCTAATTTAACAATCGTTCATCTGATCTGCTTCAAACTGTGCAGTCTGAGGATGCAGCGTGGTGAGCTAGTTAATTATAATAATCTCAAATATTTTAAACTTTGTGATTTCAGAGGTTTAACAAAGTTTCCTATAATGTGTGGTCTGATCTTCATTGCAGGACACAGTAGAACGTGTTATTTTCTTGGGCTGAATTTGATGCCACTCCTTTCTGTGTCTCCTCCAGTGTCTCCTCCTGCTCTGCTAATTTTGCCTCCAGCTTGGACATTTTTTTCTCGTTTATCCAGCTTCATCTCCAGATCGATGTGTAGAGCCCCAGACAGCGATATGTAGTCATCAGTGAGGCTCTTGTTCAGATTTTCAAACTCTTCCACATCTTATTCATCTTGTGAGCCTCTGCGAATTTGATGTTCAGTATTTCAGCTTTCTGCAAAGTCTCTAGGAAATTCTCCAGAGCTTTTTTCACATCAGACAGCTGAACTTCCTTCCTCTGGTCGAGGAAAAACACCAGTTTCCACAGAGCTTCAAGTCTTTTCACGACGAGGGGAGCCTGCTGGACATTATCCTTCATCTTCTCAATCGTTCTGTGAACATCCTTCAATGTCGTCATTATTTGCTTGTTCAGCTGAAGAGACATGTGCCAGGGAACAAAATGTTTTTAATTAGACCTCAATGAGTTACATTCAAATTATAATGACTAGGATTGCTGAATCTCTGAACCTCACGCTGAGCGCACATGGACTCCTCAGCGACCACTTTCACAAAGAAAACAGTTTCCTGCTCTGCTTTTGCTTTAAATGAGTCCACACATTACCAACTAAACACCACGCTCATCTTGAAACGATCTGAAGTGATACCTGCTGCAGCATTCTCGAGGTCATAAATCAAACAGGTTTATGCAACGACAATACATGCAATGATCCTGGGCTCAAGCCTGGGGAGGGGTCTTCATGTGATTTTTTGGGGGTATTCCAAGCTCTGTTTTTACCTGCCATCAAAAAGGAGGTGCCTTATCTAACAGAATGGTACAATACACTAAAACATTACATAACACAAGGCGATTGCAGATTTCAGGAACTCGAGGTCTCTGAAACACAGTGAGGTGAGGAGCTCTCGGAGCTCTCGGCCCGCCTGGACTCCTCACCTCCCTCAACACCTGCTGACAGACTTCCAGCAGTCTCAAATGGAAAGCCTCCTGAGCTGGTGCTTTATGGTTTAGGCTACCAGCTGCACAACAATAAGGGCCTGTAACAGCTGGGGAGGCTGAAAACAAACACATTTTAAAAACAACCTTTTCTCACAGGCAGTCCACGGGCACACTCCCTCCCACCCTCTCGCCACTCTCTCTGACTGACGTGTAATAAATCTCTATGTGAAGAACTGAAAGTGGATTAACCCAAATCATTCCCATGTACAGCTGTCCTTCTTGGCCAGGGACATTCTTGTAAAACAGATAAAGAGTTTTTTTCCTGGTTAAATAAAGTTAGAATTTCTACATTTACAATACATGTTATTATCCTGTTGCAACATCAGGTCTGTGGGTTTTTGTGTTACAGTGTTGTATGTTTTGTCATTTTGGCAAATTAATTGCACTCAACGTTTGAATGATTCGAGGTAAGTGAATCAGCAACTGTACAAAAGCTGCACACAAAGAACTCACACAGTTAAGCTACACACCTAATGAAAATATTTGTCCATCATGTTCACCTCACAGGAACTTTATCCAGGCTACAGATGCAAACATTTGGGACTGACCAACCTATCGCAACGCTGATTTTTCAAGATATGCCAAAGATATCTCAGAATCTCACCAGGAATTGCACCAATCAGAGCGCGCGGTACAAATGTACAAGGCCCGGCACATGATACAGTTATTATGTACTTTTTACTCAGAGAATGGGATAGGTGTCAACCAAAACTTTACTGTGAATGAGTAGAAAGTAATGAATGAAATTTAAAGGTACCAAACCAGTAAATGATTCACAGTGAGCAAACATTGGTTTGAGGGTCAAACCTGTCCCTTTCCTGTGAGGAGAAAAGCACACAAAACCAAAAAACATAAGCATAGCAGCTCCCTTTGTTCTGGTCTCGTCTGAAGATGCATTTTCCATCTCCTGTTGTGGGGTGTAAGTCTTTGCCACCTTCTCTGTTTCCAGAATGTGGAGGAGAAACAGCTGCTGTGCAAATCTGCTTGAACCCCTTCACACCAGGGCTTTGTAATTCTTTAAAACAGGAGGAAAGTGCAGTGCATGTCAGAAATGGCAGAAAGCCCATCTGCTGGCTTTTGTGTCTAAGGTTCCACCTTTTGGCACTGATGGACTTATATTATGGATTTTGTGACGATGATTCATCGGCCGTTGCTCTGACTGAACTTTTGAAGGCTCTGATGGAGTGTGTCGCTAGCAATCACGTAGCGTATATACCGTTACCGCACACGCTTCAAATTATATCGCGATATGAATTTTAGGCCATATCGCTCAGCCCTAACCTCCACTTACATCCCTCATCAGTTTATCTCAATAGGTCCAATGACAGGGTGAGGCAAAGCTTCACAACAATGGTTTCACCTGAAACCTCTGCTGATTTCACAACTTGTTTTTCCACAACTTGACTTGTGTGAGGTGGCACATGATCAACTACCCTCTTCAGGGACAACACCCAGCTGGGTTTAAATACCTAGAACCGATGAAACTTAAAGAAGTCCCCCCCCCCATGCTCCCTAGATTTTAAAATACATTTTCATGAGTATCCCAAAAATGATTTTCAGTCAGTGGTACCAAAATAGTACGATTACGATTTAATGTCCCAAACGTTAGACATGCAAGATTAAAGCATCATATTTCACCATAGTTCTGCTAGCTGTGGAAGCCATTTGCGCGTATATGTTTGCGTTCCTGTGTGCATTCATATTGTCTTCATAATGAACTCGTCTTTGTGTAAAAGTGGGGCAGAGGCCTTGAAAACAAGCACAACTCCAGCCCAAATGCATGAGGAGAAACTGTGGCAGGTTTCCAGGACCAAAGGAGATTTTCTGGCTACGTGACTGAGCAACAAAACAATGTGGCAGATGTTCACGGTGCGTTCACTGACTCTTCAGAATGTTGGAAATCCAAACTGGTGCCAAGGGGGTTTTCAAATATTATAAGAGGGTGGAAATGCACTGTAAGACTTTATATGCAATTTGGTATCAATTTGTTAACCCAACAATTGTGTGATACAAGTCAAACAGCTTTATTAATCCTTCACAGTGTTTCAGGTATGTTTTAATGCCTGTTGTTTCACGCATCCATGTGCTCAGTGCTCAGAGTTGCTGGGGTCAGGGGAGTGTGGATTGCAAAGTGGTGCACAGCAAGTGTGGGCAGGTTAAAGCAGCTGTAATAGCACACTTACATGGGATAGCTACTGGGATGTGTAGGAGGCTGTCAGCCTGAGGCCGAGCACTAATATTCACTGATGGCCTACCTGGACCACGGTTATTATAGTTAAATAAACCTAAACTAAAGACAAATGTGAAAAAACCCAAACATTTCAGCTAAGTAATACATCAACAATTAAAACCAAGAGAAACCATTATTTCTAAAATGATAAACTGTAATAACTCTGACCTCTGTCTTTGTCTCCTTCTGGCCACTGTGAGTATCTTTGTGGTGACTCACGTTTGTGATCATCTTTAGGTCATTTTGTGTGTCTTTGTAGTGGAATTGCATTTCTTTGTGTGTTCTTTGTGTTTTGTGAATCTTCTGGTTGGTTTGAGTCCATTTATCTCTTTGAGGTAGTTTCCAACCTCTTTGTGGTTATTTTTGGATCTTTTTGTGGGGTAGCTGTAGCTACCCCTAGGTAGCTAGACAGGGCACATCATCTACTAAAAAAAGTCATACTATTAGAATAAAAGAGTAATAACAAATATGTTTTATGCTGTCATAAATAACAGCTAAAAATTCTAATGATTGCAGCTTTTACAGTGGAAGTGGAATACATTATATGGATATAAGAGAGGTATTTTAATTATTGCACTTTCCACCTAAAGTACATGTTGCACAGGGATCGGCAGAGTTTATGCTGGGCCTGATGGCCCATGGGAGAAGCTGCTTTTTTAATCTGCTGGTCCTCCTTTTTATGCTCTTGTACCTTCTTCTAGAAAACAGCAAGCTAAAGAGGCTCCACAGGGGGCCTGTACTCTTTAAACTTCAGTATAATACAGGAATGTCAAACACAACTACAGCCAGACCAATTCAGTTTCATTTACTGTCACCAGTGAAACTCTCCTTTTGTGTCAGTGTAACGAAGTTTAACCACACATTTAAAACCTGAGATGTCTTAGTAAAAGAACAAGAAGTTCAAAATTTCAAAAAAACTGCAAAAAAAAAAAGTTGCCAAAAAGGTTCTGGTAGCCTATCACCAGTTTGGCGTCTTTCTGGCCCCCGGGCCTTATGTTTGTTTTCCCGGACTTCAGGATTGCTCTCTCTGTCCGACACTCCCTGCACGCACCGTCAGGGTTTGTTTTGGTCCTGCGGGGCTGTGTCACAGCCATCCAACCAGAGACGAGAAGGGTCGCGGGCGTGTCATGTGACCCCTCCCTCCCCTCCTTGTACGCCACTCCGAGATGCTGCGCGCGCGTCTCTCAGTGCGATTCATTCCCTGCGCGCGGACGGACGCATCTAGCTTGTCTCCATCATTTGCGAAGCTCGTACGATTATTTTCATCGTCACTGTTATTATTATTGTTAAAAAAGAGTTAAAGAGCAGAAACCTGCCGCACTGCGGGCTCCACACCGAGAGAAACAACTGAAATATATCCTTCTGCGACACACGCACCGGAGGGGGCCCGCGTTCGCCTACTTCCTGTCTTACTGTCGACAAAATGAAAACCAAATTCATCAACGGGGTTTCTTCTTCCCCCTCCATGTCGCTGGGCCTGCTGGTGACCGAGAACGCCCTGCAGGTCCAGCCAGACACCCAGGAGGACTGTGACGAGCTGGTCCGCTCCGACCAGCCCGACCCAGACACCCGGAGGAGGGCTTATCTGTGGTGCAGGGAGTTCCTGCACGGAGCCTGGAAGAGCCTGGCCGAGGACCTGTTCCAGATCACCATCATCAGGTGCGGATGATCATCGGAACCGTTATTTCTGTTTATTTTCACCATCCGATGTGTTTTTCTGTAAACCGTCTGATGAGATCATCTCACAAGAGCCATGTGACCCAGAGTGGTCGAAACAGCAGAGCTCATTTCATGTTCCTGTGTCAGAATCTGCTGCTATAGTGCAGTCTGTATTCTTAGCCCGACGGCTGATGTAGTTGATAGCAAGTGGGAGCCTACCTCCCACTCAAAAGAAAAAAAAATCTAAAGGGTCTACACTCAGAAAAGAAAAAAACTGTCCCAAAGACTTTAACTCATTTCAGTCATTACTGTTAAACCTCTCTGGCATCAGTGTTGTGATTATTTTTTATTGCAGATAGTTTTTAATTAAAAGTGTACAAATGTTTAAACTTAAAAAAGTCTGCCTTTTTTTAAGCAGCACTTTTCTTTGGTAGAAGTTTTGTAAGCAAGCACTTTTAACAGTGATGAGAAATATAATGAAAACATTAAAGAGGAAACATTAATGGGCCCAGGACTGAGCCTTGTGGAGCACCGTGGTTAGAGAAGCAGTGTTAAAAGAGATCGTGCTCACTCTAAAAAAACTCCAGAAATGCTGACTTTAAATAATTTAATTACATGAAAAACTGTAGTTTTGTTACATGAAGTGTAAAATGTTAGATTTAATAGGATCTGGTCCACTTTACTTGATTGGTAAACGTTCACCCTACACAAAGCACATTTTCCTCAATGATAAACTTTTTAAATAAACGAACCTTTGAGTGTAGATTAGGATTGATTGATGTAGTGCTGCCAGAACAATGAAACCTCAGGTCATGACCTCTTAAAATGATGGCTGGTAGCTGTATCTGTGTTTAACACAAGAACTTGGATGACAGCTGATGACATTATTTCTTGTCATTTTTTAAATTCTCTTCTTGCGTTTACAGTCGCTGTGCTGATATCAGTATCAGCCCGATAACAGTATTGGCTCCTAAATGCTATTTTAAGCCACTCCCTTATTCAAGAGGAAAACTTCTGTGGAAAAGAGAGCAGTGTGTCCTCCTGGGATCTTTTTATTGTTAGGCACATGTGAAACCACTACAGAGCTGCTAGTTTTGGGGTTTTTCTTCTATACACTGGTGAATCCATCATTTAATCACACACACGCAAATATCAATATCATATTCGCTGTCTGTCTGTGTTCCAGGGGTGGTCTGAGCAACAAGCTCTTTCTGTGCAGCCTCCCCGACAGCCTGAACTGTGTTGGGGACGAGCCGAGGAACGTCCTGCTGCGCCTCTATGGGGCCATCCTGCAGGTGGGAGCCACATCACATGTCAGTGTTTTACTGTGCAAAAAGTAACCCAGAGTCGCCACGAGGACGTAAGGAAGTAGTTCCCCCTCGGTAGTTTTTAGTCTGCAGTTACTGCTTTTTACTCACACTCACAAATAAGAGCAGACATGTAAAAGTGTTAGAGATAAACAACAAAATAGACGAGTGAAAGTGCCGTTATGTGTGAATGTGTGTCACATGCTTATATTAGTGTATGCATGCAGTTATGCCTTCATGTATGTGTGTTTGTGTGCGTGTTAGCCATTGTTGTACATGGTGATGTACCCCCATGGCTGTACATGCATGTGTTCTTTGCCGTAGGCTTCCCAAAGGAGCGTGCCTTGGGCACTCTTGTTCCCAGGTGAACCCACCCAAAAACACGGTACAGTATGAGATCTATGAAGTCTCAGCCTAATACAAAGATGTAACACACACTCATGTAGCTCAGCCGCTAGGAAGGAGAACAAAGTCCTCCTGCCTGTCCTTTTCCTGCTCTAAATCCCTGTCTTGTGATTCTTAATCATTAAGAAGTCAGCTTCAGTTTCAAGCTAGCGGACAAACGGCAGACCTGATGATGGCTCAGATCAGATAGATCAGATTTCTGCTGCCCATCAGGTGCTTCTTTTGGAAAAAATAATCTCTTTGCATGACGTGGCCGCTGAGTCCAGAGTTCATGATGTCAGACTCATCAGCAGATCCACTCTTACGATAGCGCTTAGCTGCTGGCGCTCGCCACATCGGAGTGGTTTTGCTTGCAAACAGCGAGCGGTAAGAGTTCAAGGCCAGCGAGATGTTTGCACAGCATATTCTAATCTCCTGCTGGCGATCAGAACACAACAGAGTCACAACTGAGATTCAGCCACTAAATTTGGCATTTGCAGCTGAGAGTGCATTAGCAGGAGACCTGCATTAAGTATTAACTCTGCTCTGTGTACTTGCTAATGAGCACGTAAGCAGTTAGCTTTTATTGCCGGGGATGTACGAGAGCACCGCATCACAGAGTCCTTTAACCGAGGTAACTGCGGTCGTCTCCGCCGTGCCGCAGGAGGAATTAATGATGTCTAATCAAAAAGCTAATATGATTAGGGGACGAATGCCTTTGTCTGAGTGCACAGCTACTAATGATTAAACCGAGCGTAACTGCACTGGAGGCTGTTTCTGAGCAATAAAGTTATGTGATGCTGATGAGCAGAAACCTGCAGCTCTCAGTAAAAGTGCAGGTTTCATATCCATCTGCCTCTGCTCTGCTCCTGCCTTCAGTCTGAGGGCCGCTGCCTGAACAGTCTTCTGCACTGTCGCATCCAAAAGACTCGGTGTGTGTTTGAGCTCATACTGTACTGTCTGCACCGCGGGCACAGCTTTGATGTTGACGGGCGGCTTGGCGGCATGTATTCATGGATAGTTCTTCCCTTTTTCTCTTGTTGATAGATGTCCTGTAATAAAGGGGATTCTCGAGAGTCAAACAAAGAAAATCACTTCCAAGTAAGTAACAGACGACAGTTTCTCTACTCAGAGTGTACGTCCACAGCAACACTCGACTCACATGTGTATGCCCCCTCCCCCGTCTCACTGTTTCTCAGAAGATTTGTTCTCCTCCCCTAAATTCCTCTCTAACTCACGCTGAGCCTGAAGAGGATCCGCCAGGTTTCTCTGAGCACGTGCGTTGGCGGGGCTTTGGGGGAATTCACAGGAACGGCCGAATACCAGTTAATTTAATACCTGGCTCACCCGACACTGCATGACTGAAAATCTAAAGTGTTACTTTTTTCTTCCGTTCAATTTCTGATTTTGTCTTTTAACATCAAAGCACAGACACCCAGGAGATATAAACTGTAGCTGGTCATTAACGTCTTAGCATCCTCAACGTCCCCGACAACCAGAGGTTCACAGGTTAGGTCCACATTTTCACTCATTTGGTCAAAATGCATCTCGAGGCTTGATTTGAACGGTAACACCTTCCAGTTTCTGAAACTAGGCCCTTTCAGCATAAATCTCGCCCTCGCTGGTTACCCGGTGGCAGACGTGACATTATTCCCCGTGTTTACACGCTCTTCCGCATGACCTGCAGTTTAAACAGCCCTCGTGGATGTGTATTTGCTTCCAGAAGACTTTCACAGTCGCATATTTGCAGGGACTTTTTCTCTGCAGTCGGTGTGAACACGCCTTTATTAAATGTGTAATGTTACCACCGTTTGGAGTTTTGCAATGTACTTCTGTTGACTCTTTGATATCACATTAAACTGACATATTAATGATACAAATGTAATTAACATGATTTGTGCATTTTTAAAAATAATTGTTGTTTTATGACATTGCAGCTGAATTTGCTGCCTCTGTGCACCACAAAGGTCATTTAGTGTCATTTAGTTCCACTATTCTCCAGCAAAGGTAAATGTTCTGGTTCGTTTACAGCAGTTTTCAACTCGAGAACTCAAAGTGCACTCTTTGGTGAACGCATTTAAAGCAAATCAGAGTTCAGTAACTTTCCTAAGGATACTTTGGCCTTTCTGCTCTACCACCACAGCCACCACAGCCGCCCAGGTCGATCGTGTATATCTTCAAAACAGGAAAACAGAAAACTAGGTCAAAGGTTAAAAAGCAAAACAGACAACAAAAAAGTTTTATTTCAATTTTAATTTAGCGAGAAATTAAAAAACTAAAGTACTGATGTCATGTTAGTGGTACACATATGAAAAATGTCTGATTGACACTAACCTCATAGTTGGTGATACTGCACCTTAACACTGTGGTCACAACATGCAAAACACAAAAAGGAGATGATGCAGTATTTAAGTAGCTAGAGTTACATCTACGACTGCAGACGTACTTGTTAAGGTGATAAAGGTTCGTTCAAAAAAGTCTTTAGATGTTACAATGTTACAATAAACTGTTCTGAATGTCTTTGTTGGCTTATGTGGCGTCAGCTGGCCAGCAGTGATGCAGGCTATCGTTATTGACCCCAAATGAATCATAAATGTAATGTTCATACAGTCTGAGGGTTTATGGAGTACACTGCCTACAATCACTGCAGCCCCACACACAAAGGTCACAATGGCTTAAAGAGGTGCTGCTTTGATGATTGCTTTGAAGGATGTAGTTCTTGTGTTACCTTCTCTCGCAGTCCTCTAAACTTTTTGGATGCCAACCTGTGATGTAACACATACGCACACCTTGTCCTAAAACAAATTAAGTCGACATGAAGCGACGATGAGCGGGTGCCGATGTTTCCTCACAAGAAAAGGAAGACATGGAGATTCTGGGTTGGTCCAATTCTCAGGAGAAGGCATGAGCGGGGAGGGTTTCATGGTTCAGTTGAGGAGGTGAAGCTCAGGATTTCGTCCATATTTCAGGGTCAGTTGAGCTCTTGTTGGCAGAGTTGGGACTACATGTGAGTAGCTGTGCGTCTGAGGTAAACTGGTATTATTTCACTATTTCCATCTCATTCTATAGTCAACAGCGGATCTGATTCGTTGGATCTGTTTATTTGCATCCTGCTGCTGTACATTTTACAATACGTGTGTTGTAAACCTGCTAAAAGCATGTTCAGGGTAATTACGAGCTGAGTGCTGACAGGCTGCATGTTCTTAATGTGCAGACAGGAAGATAAAATGCTGAAATGCACAAGTGAAGGAAGTTTGCGCGTTACGCAAGCCTCATAAAAAGACTAATTTTAGTGATAGATAACCAGCACAGATGTGTTCAGGGTATCACTGCAGGCAGTGTACCGAACCTTAAACCCACTGACTCAGAAAGTTCTGTACCCACGCGGCATCATGTGACCCCCTTTGACCTTCACCTTACAAAGCTGAATCATGACTCTCTGTCATGGGACTGAGATTAGGTCATCAGCAAGTTAGCCATTGTTTCCACTCAAGTATCTTTCCATAAAGATGGCAGCTCCTCCCCCTCGACTCCACTTCTCTAATCTTCAGCTCGCCGTGAGGCTAACGCTGGACTGCGAGTGTCTTCAGATAACCTCGCCTAGCCTAACAATGCAGTGTTCAACGTAAATCCCATTTGGATTAGAAAGGATGATGCGGATTAATTCCTTGGATGTTTCAGTCGTCACAGCAGAGCTGCAGCTCTCATGTCGGACAGTTTACATCCAGGTGAAGACGACACAGTGACACAGTTAGGCTACAAACCCTGTGCTGGTTTCAAGATGTAGCTTGATATAAAAGCGTTGGCCATTTTTAGCGATGAAGGCTTGTGCCGCCCCTTTCCTCCTGTATTTCTCTGAGATCTTAAGTTGTCACAGGCGGTAACGGTAACCTCGGTCCTTATCTTATATTTTGGAGAAGACCAAAACAGATATTTTGGGTAAAAATGTGAATTTTTTAAATCTGTGTCAGGCAGAAAGATTATTTTTGTTACCAAGCCGTTGGCAGATTAGTTGAATATGTCAAGGTCAGGGTTAGCGTTGTGATCATCACTTAGTACTCGGAGGAGGAACACCTAAGTTATTCAAAGGGAGTTCAGTTTGATCTATTCTCTTAGATAATGTGCTTCCTTTTGATGTCCTTTTATCACCTTCATTAATCCATCGTCTTACACTCATAGCAGAGTGGATAAGTATTGAGGTTAGAGCAGCAGCTGTCTGAAGCTCACAGTGCACCTGCTCCAAGGCCAGCCCGCGAAATACCTCTGAGCAGAGACGCAGCGCCGGCACATGACTGGCATAACAACTTGGATTCAGTCATAATCAAATATTCACCAGGAATAGAGTGCACGTTAGACCGAATGTTCCTCGGATAGCAGCACAGACGATGCCGTGTCAGGCGACAGAAAACTGCAGGAGTTTTTCATCAGGAATGTTTCGATTCTTCTGCGTCCGAGCCGCCAGCCGGGGTTACGGCTAACGCTGGTTGATAATTAACAAACCTGTGGGAGAGAAAGCAAGTCAAACATGCATGTAAAACAGACACTGGCATTTGGAATAGGTCAGAGGAAGTGAAAGTGAGGTCGAGGGAGGACTGCAGGCTGCGAGACCGTCGATACCGACCACGCTCACCGTGTGGGCTGATGCAGCAGCCTCTAAAGAGCCCATCAAACAGAAATGGACTTCACTTAACTGACATTTGGGTCACTCGTATGCTTTCACTTTATTATTATTAT
Organism: Rhamphochromis sp. 'chilingali'; assembly: GCF_963969265.1. Classification (NCBI taxonomy): domain Eukaryota; kingdom Metazoa; phylum Chordata; class Actinopteri; order Cichliformes; family Cichlidae; genus Rhamphochromis; species Rhamphochromis sp. 'chilingali'. Next base: position 2,722,561 of record NC_137930.1, read on the forward strand.
TTTTTTTTTTTTCAGCACAGTGTGATCGCTTTGAGGCCTCGTTATCTGCCAGCATTTGTGTGATCATGATAATGTGGATAATTCATGTCGGAGATTTGAAAATGCCTGCGATCAGGAATAAACGTGAACGAGCTGCTCTGCGGTCGGGAGAGGGAGCTAACGTGTTCACTTCCATCGCTCTGTACGTCCATTGTGTTCATACTAGCAAGTGGAGCATGAAGAGCACCACGGGTACCTGTATGATGCACCCATACGGGTCAAAAAGTCAGGCATCCTCTAAACCGCCTCACATTTTGGTTTAATGGTGGGATGAGAGGAGTCAGCACTGCCAGCGCTAGCTAACAAGCTAACGGCAGATATTTTCAGGCACTGGCATCACGCACGGTCGCACTTATTGGTGCAATGCTGTCGTCTTCACTGCAGGAAGCACTGAGTGTTACTGTTTGTGTGACGTTGTGGTTTTAAACATTCAGAACATGCTGCGTCTTGCACAACAATCAACCGCAGTAAATCAGCAGCTTGCTGTTTGCAGTTTAGAAAACCACAGCCCCGTCAAAATTCATGCACTACATAATTACACAGCGTACTGCATAACAGTACGTAGACAGAAGTATCTGGATGTAGGCAGAAGGATATCTATGCTATTAATAATCGACTGAAATAACCGTGAAAAAAGGAAATAACAGTTTGCTTTAAATGTATTTATGCGAAGTTCAGACGTTCCCTTAACCAGGTCAATAAACTATTAAGCTGCTAATAATCCCAGAACTCATGCAGTGCTGACAGTTACTGTAAATAGGTTGCCACTGTTATTGGTGGTAACTGTGGATGTTAGCAACAAAGTGCTCAGAGAACAATCATTGATGTGGAAATGGTTCACAAACCAGTTTGAGTGCCTCGAGACACCATCACAGGATCAGAGGACGCTCCACCTGACTGACAACCAGTGACGCTCACATGCACAACCACAGGCTCTGCCAGCTTACCAAAAGCCAACGCCCACGTATGTTTTTGAACCGTGTGACGAAAGAGAACATTCAAATTTTACACCAGCCGGGCAACAATCCTAACCAGGGAGAGATTCGAAGTACTGCCCAATTCACTGGTGTTTTGTTAGTGCTGCATTGTTTGTTCTGCTTTTTTCTTCAGCAGATATGATAGAAAACAGGAAAAGAGCCACATAGCTGCCGTAAAAGGCAGATGGAATATTGTCGTCATCCCACCAGGCAGCTGTAAACGTGATAACTCGAGAGCAAGGCGACGTTTTACCAAACGTGCATCTGCTAAATTTCTGCTGACGTCAAATTTTCCAAAAACTCAGTTCAGTTTAGTTTAAATCAGACTTATTCGTATAGCGCTACTATAATCTACTTCCTATGATGCTTCTCATCCTCACCTTGTCCATGTAACACATGAGAACCGAGAGAATCTCATCCGTGTGTATAGCTTTACCAAGTTACGTGGTAAACAGAGACTGGTTACTGGATGTGTAGGCAGCATGCAGCTTTGTCACAGCAGAGATTCCCATATTCCCTAAAGAGATTTTACCTGGAGTCCAATGTTGTGCTTCCTTGTTGGCAGATCAGTCCTGTTCTGCTTTGAGACGGACGTGGTTCATAATAATTCATAATGTTTAGGAGGCCACAGAGTGGGCAGCATTGTTTTCTTTGAGTCGGCTTCCTGTCGGGCACTCATTATGAAACATTCCCATGGCTGTTATCCAAAGAAGCAGGCGCACGTTTGGATCCAAACCTCTGTCTCTGCTGCAGTTTATCTCAAGGTTATTCACTCGACAGTATGAGGATGGCAATATATCACTGATTTTTATTTCAAGGCTTGAACTGCAGCACAACGTGGAGGTTATTCAAATCAAATGGGCACTTTAGCAATTTACACTTTACATTTTCAAAGTTAAGACACTAAAGAAAATTGAAAAAGTTAATAGTTTTTCAGAAATCACTGAGCTGATGAACGCTGCATGTTCCAGACTTTTCAAACAGTTTGAAGCTGATATAGCAATACAAGAAAATTCAGTTCAGTCTTATTCATATAGTGCCAAATAACAACAAAAAAACCTCCGACAGAACCAGGTCAGGGAGGGGCGGGGCCACCGGCTGGGGGGTGAGGCGAGGACGATGGGACAAAGACGCGCTGTGGAGGAGAGACAGAGTGATAATAAGTAATGATTAAATTCAGAGATGTGTATAAACACATGGTGGATGAAAAAGGGGACTGAAGAAGAAATAGTCAATGTATAGAGTGCTTATGCAGCTGTAACCATATGCTTTCTAAAAAAGGAAAGTTTTAAGCCTAATCTTAGAAGTAAACACAAATCAATGATAGCTGTGGTCTTTGGTTCCTGACAGGATTTAATAGCATGGATGGTCTGTTCATGACTTTCCCTAAACTAAACTCCAGTAAAAGTAAGAAACCCGACTGTAGACTTAACTCCAAACCTGGTGCATATTTGGTGAGAAGCCTGGTTTCCAGCAGAATCGAGTCGGCACACAGTTTTGTCTTTGAGGACACGTGACTGTGCTGGCATGAGACCCCCCCCGTTGGTCTCCGGGCTGCACGTGTTGCCGTGGGAGCTTTGTGCGTCTCTAAGATTAAACGAGAAAACACAAGGCCGTCTGTCTCCTCTGCTCCAGCAGCTTCAACTGCAAAGCCAAGTCTTGCTGGAGATTTTCGTCTACCTCTTGTGTTTCTCCTCACCGCTTTGACAGGCAAACCCTACTAACCCTAACCACAACATTTCTCCTCATTCAGAATCATCCATCCTTGTCCTCCACCACCTGATTGCCTCCTAAGCCCCTTTCAGACGTGCACTTCACTCTGCTGAAGTTGTGCCATTTTCACACGTCAGACCTTTTCATGTAAAGCAGCTTTGGCAGGCTGCCTACCAGAAACCCTGAAAAGAAGACTTTTCCTTTTCAAAGGCAGTCTGCCTGTGTCTGAAAGTGGCTGAGGAGAGGATTCATCCACTCTAATCTTAACGTTTTCAGCCTGCGTGACCAGAAAGAGCTCTTTGTCTCATTTGCTATTCTGCGGCTGTGATGGGAGCTAACGGTGGAGGTGCTGTGAACTCTGACACCGTGTTGCCTGAAACGTTGACGGTGTTGCTGTTGTGTATCTTCAGGGCGCCGAGGCCATGGTGCTGGAGAGCGTGATGTTCGCCATCTTGGCTGAGCGAGAGCTCGGACCCAAACTCTACGGTATTTTCCCTCAGGGCCGCCTGGAGCAGTACATCCCCGTAAGTCCCCGTGCGGAGCTGCACTTACACATCACGTTTCCTTCTACAGAAATCAAGTTAGAAGCAAACATTATGATCCAGACGCAGGTGCTTTATCGATCTGATCAGCTGTTACGGGATGAATAGGCATTATCACGTTGTCAGCACGAAATCACCTTTTCATGGACACCAGCTGCAACAGCAGGAAGTGATGTCACTTATAAATAAACACAATTGGAAATGTATTTCTTTCCTTGTTTTTGTCCAAGGCTTCTCAAAGCTGCACTCCTGCTGTCTGTTGAACTTTATCCCAAAGTACTGATGTTCTCAGTATCCTGTTGGAAATAGTTTATTTTGACGTACATCCTGTCTTTTTACAAAACAATGTGCATTTTATTTTCATTTTTGCTAAAGTTTATAAAGATTAGTTTAATGAAGTTGGGAACAAACTCCAAATACATTTCACCTGGTTTCAAAGTTTTGTTTCATTTACAAAAATCTGTTTTAGAGAAAATATTTTCTCTTTGTGGTTTATTTGATTTTTTTTAGCAGTTTAGGAGCACTCAAAGAAGTCCAATACTGCTGCCAATACTCACAACTTTATTTTTCAAGATTAGGACTGAGAGGAAAGAAATGTTAGAGTGTGTGTGTTTGTATTCAAATCTTTGTGGGGACCAGTCCCCACAAGTCTGACGGCATTTTGAGACACAAAATGTGGTTTTAGTTACAGGATTACAATTAGGTTATATTTAGGGTAAGAGGCTGGGAAAAGCATTATGTCCACACATGATATGAATACCCAACTGTGTGTGTGTGTCAGGATAAAAACAAGTGGAAACACAACCCTCCAGCTCGTGTACAGTTTGAGGTCCGGCGCTTTTCAAAATTGCTCAACGCAGTTTGTGATAAGTCGCAAAACTTTTCAAACAGGAATATCAGGTGTGACAACAAAGCTGGATATTTTTAAAAAGTTGCTCAGTGACGAATTTAGAGGCTTAAATTACTTACAGAACAGAATTTGACCTTAAAAATTGTTTGACGTTTGGATGCAGAGACCAGATTGTTTTCAGATGTCTGAAAAACCCCCAACGCCTCTCACACACCGGGGCTCTGCAAGATAAGATTTTAGTTTGGATGTCAAAGAAACCCTGACCAAACCTGTGATTTATGCAGTTAGAGCCAGAGTCATGGTTTCATGCAGTTTTATGATGTCCTGCTGACAGAGCCGTAAACTGGACACCTGTGAGCTGAGCGACTCCAGCATCTCGGCCGAGGTTGCGCAGAAGATGGCCAGGTTTCACGGGATGAGGATGCCCTTCAACAAGCAACCAAAGTGGCTGTTTGGAACCATGGACAAGTGAGTCACCCGAGCCCGTACGTCACCGCGTCAGGCAGTGAGCACATGAAAAGTTTCCTCAGTTCAAGTTCTCCCAGATAGCGTGTCACAGCACTGATTACTTATCGGCTTCTGCAGGTGGCCGTCCGCCTATCGCCGTGCACTTCCCCTTGAAATACCTTCAACCTCATGCGTCAAGTGTTTACGAGGTTTACATTGCACAATGTTTGTTGGCGTGTGCTGATAAAGGCCGCTGTCTTTTTCCATCAGTATTCCTCATACATGCCTAAATGTCTGGCTGATCGCCTGCTGAGTCCGGCCGTTCGGCTCTTTGACTGATTTTCCCGCCATAAAAGATTGACGGGAAAACCTGGGAACTGTTGTCCTGGGAAACACATGGAAGCTGCCAGATGTGATGAGATTATCTGGCCATTCTTTTGGTTTCCTGTAAAGAGAAAATTACACCCATAGAGCAGATGTGGTTAGAATATATTTGAAGTTCACTGAACTGTGGGCCTTACATGCATCTACATATTTGTCTGCTCAAATTGAAATAGCAGCCAACGTGAGCAAATAGCAAAAACACAAAGACATTTTTAGACCAGCTTAAAAATTGGAGAAAAGGTTTTCATTATTTTTAAAAACTATTGTTTATCATTTTTAAAACTAAGCTATCATTGACTAAATGTAACTTCAACACAAGTGTGTTCCATTTCCAACATATCTACTATGACTTTTTCCTCTTTTCATTAATGTGTGTGGATGTAACACTTTGATCAGGTACCTGAGCCAAGTGATGAGGCTGAGCTTCACCAGAGAGGCGCACCTGCGTCGCTTCAACCGCCTGCTCAGCTATAACCTCCCACAGGAGATGGAAATGCTCAGGTATGTTGCTGCAGACATGCAGCTGTAAAACACTGCACACATGACACATGCGTGTTTCCTGACTGTTACGCAAGACTTGCTGGTTTACCACAGGAAACATGCGTGAAAATCTCGGCTACACAGGCGCAGAGGGCAAAGGAAGCACAGCTGAGAGTCTCTAAACATCCATGACTTTATAATGAAGTGACCGCCTTTGTGTTTGTGCAGGTCTCTGCTCGAGTCCACTCATTCTCCCGTGGTCTTCTGCCACAACGACTGTCAGGAAGGTAAAACCTGAAGACGCGAGGTCGCCCTTCATACCATCCATTTCTTTTCCTCTGTTGTAGCAGTGCTAACTTGTGTGTGTTTGCCCCTTTCAGGAAACATCCTGCTGCTGAAAGGCCGCCAGAGCTCAGACAAACAGAAGCTGATGCTCATTGACTTTGAATACAGCAGCTACAACTACAGGTACACGAGCAGGACACCTGCAGTAACATCTGACCTGGGAACCCTCACCAGCTGTTTCTGCATCAGTCCATTGCTGTCTTTATTAATGTCATTACTGTTATTATTGTAGGTTAGCATTAGAAACAAGAAGCAGATCGATAAACCGGATCAGCATCATTAAAAATAAAAATTCAAATGAAATAAAAATATTAGAAATAAAAACACCTCCATGTTTACAGTTTTTTAATGGTTTGGTGAAACTGATGTGCCGAGCACAGCCTGACTCGAGTGCTGAGCTGCTGCGTCACTGTCACTCATCTCCTACCAACCTGTGTCACATTCAGTGCGCTCTAACCAGATTATAACCTGTAATCTGGTTATAATGGTAAACAAAGATACTAGAATCAGAGCGTAAACAAGAAGAAAAACTGCCACAGTCGGCTTATGGCTGCGTTTTAGTGATATTCCTACACTCATGCTGTGCGATACGACCAAAATCTCATATCCCGATATAAGACATCTATCGTCCCGGTAACGATATAAATCACACAAATGTAACATTTTCTGTAAATTCTGTGAATCTCGGGCAGCTCGACTTGTGTGAAGTGTTTCCAGCTGGAGTCGAGACTTTTAGCCGACGCATGAAACGATACATTTTTAAACACAAGTTGTAACAGCCGCCGTTTTCTTTGTATTTATTACACGGCGTGCTGCGGGGAAAAGCGTTCTAACGTTTGTGTCTAAGGTTTATTTTTTAGCACCTGACGCCTCTTTTTTGCTTCTCAGCCGTAAACGCTGCATACTGTTTCACGGGATTTAGTTTATTTTGAAAAGTCTCAACAGGATCTTGAGCTTTATTGTGAAAGGTTAATATGCAAAACAAACAAGCGGACGGCGGAGCCACGCCATTGTTTTACCGTCGCTTGTCCGTCCGTAGTGTGGTCATATTAAATATAAGAGAAAGAGAGAACTTTAATAAATGAATACAGCCACTACAGCGACCATCAAAACAGTTTATTTTGCCACACTACGAAACAAATAGACGTTTTTATATCGTCACCCGATATATATCGTTATATCGAGCGTCCTAACTCACGCCCACCCTAATCTGTTGAAATATTAACTGCAGCTGTTATGTAACCAGAACTTGGCAGGCTGCTGAGGGCACACAGGATGAAGGCCAGAGAAAGGCGACGATGACCCGAAGTAGACGAGAATACAACGATGTGCTTGTGTTTCTGCACCTCTCTGTCTTTATGCGTCGCTCATTTCTGGGAAACACTGCATGTTACCCAGAACTCCCTGCTCCTCCCAGCTCCCTTCAGCCTGGCCCCTTTAAGTCCTGCCCATGTATAACATAGAACACGTGACCCTGTGAGGCACGTGTGCTATAACACATGCACAGGAAGAACAACAAAACAAAACATGCTGTGGGTTATTGCTTTTTCTCTCTGGAAGCGACAGCAAAGGGTCGAGCTCAGGTCACTGCCTCCCCCGCCGCACGGGGAGGTCCTGCTCCTGATAACAGTGTGGGAAACGGCACTCGGGAATACTTGAGGGACGAATGAGACTGAATCACACACGGGATTACTGCGACTTTTCAGTCACTGCTTGTGGGAGAATCTTATCTTTTTAATTATAACTAAACCAAAACAAGGAACAGCACTGGCTCATAAACGTGCTCTTGTTTCTTTGCCATTCTCTGACCCTGCAGGGGATTCGACATCGGTAACCACTTCTGTGAATGGATGTACGACTACAACTGCGATGAGTTTCCTTTCTTTAAAGTCAGCGCTCAGAACTACCCTTCAAAGGCCCAGCAGGTGTGTAAAATATGTTAGTGGGCTCATTCGATTTCTCTAACGGACTGCTGACTGCCATGAAATGTTTCCTCGTAGCTCCTCTTCATTGAGAGCTACCTGCGCGAGTCCGATCGAGGGTTCGACGGCTTGAGCGCAGAGGACCAAATGAAGCTGAAAGAAGAGCTGTACGTGGAGGTGAACAGGTGAGCTTAGGGTACAAAGATGCGTTACCTAACGCAGAGTAAGTCGAAGGATGCTGCAGTGAAAAGCTAAATGGAAGTAGAAAACACTTTGTGTCTTTGTGATGCAGGTTCTCGCTGGCATCTCACTTCTTTTGGGGCTTGTGGTCCATCATCCAGGCCCGGCTGTCCACCATCAAATTTGGATATCTGGTGAGTCTTTGCTTCCTTACCTTGAGTCCTTATTTACTTTACTCAATATCAAAGTTGTTCGGGGCACAGATCTGAACTTCAGCTTTGGTAAAATGTCAAGTGGGGAAGAGGAGGATTTAATTTGAACCAAACTGAGATACATCGAAACAGGTAATTCAGGGCATTCCTGGTCGTCTCCTCTGCTGTCACAAAAGATGCGCAGTGGTCATTAAAAGAGAGAAGCATGGAATTTATATGTTTGTTCAGGACGAACAGTGACAGAAGTTACCGTTACCTCTGGTTGGAGTTTGAGCTTCTGCCTGGCTGTGCTCAGCTTCTTTGACAGCCTCGGGTCAGATCGGGCTGCCATGCAGCGGGACGCTGTCGCACCAGCTGGCAGGGCTTTGGTATCCTGACAGGAAGCTGCGCTTGGTGAAAATCCGAAGCGTGCACAGATTCTGGGATATGTGCTGGTTAAAACGATCCAGACTTAAAGCTCATCAATGTGACTTTTAAATAACATTTTCAACACTTAATTCAGATATTAGTGCAAAGTCACGGATGTGAATTTCAAGCAAACTGATGTAACATCTAAAACAAGAAGAAGGAAGAATTCACTGTGCAAAGAACTGATGTTCTATTAGTGTGACTTAACCCGGAGCACACAGGGTTACATTTGGATTTATTGTTTTTACTTAAAACAAGCCCTTGTTTCCACATATTCATTTGTGCTTACCTGTGTTGCAGGAGTACGCACAGGCCAGGTTTGACGCCTACTTCCAGCAGAAGAAGACCTGGGCTGTGTAAAGGAGGCGAGACGATTCAGTATTCTGACAGCACGTTCAGCCAAAACGTCAAGGACCCACGGGCTGATAAAGTTTCTACGCTTTACTTACACTCCCTGCCTTGCTGGTATTTGCTGGCTACTGTTGGTGTTGTGTTGACCAAAGCCAAACCTTGATCACGTGGCTAGTAGGTGCTTCGAATATGCCCCACAATCATTGCAGCTCAAAGTTTACACGGCGTAACTGAAGGCCAAAACCCCCCAAAACAAAACAGAGGAAACACATGGACTCGCACTAACCTTCATCGCTGGTCAGAAGGTTGTTTCGGCCCAGTTTGAACCATATCACTAACATGAACGTTCTGAAAGCGTGGCTAGCTCAAAAGTGTTAGCATTGCATCAGTGTGTATGTACAGTATGTGTCTGCTGTGTGGGAAAGAATCACAACCTCAACTTTTCTGCCAGAGCTCCCAGTAGCCTGGTTCTGTCTGCTACTGGTGGGCTGATGGATTAACACGTTCCACTTTCTTCCCACTTGGTGTTTGTTTCATTTTCTTTTTTGTGTGTTTGACATTATCTTCAGGCCAGGGCAAACACGGTTATTTTGAATGTCTAAACATGTGAATATTTTTCTGGGGTAGCCTCAACGAGTCGACATGAAAGCTATCGAACGTCAGGTATCTTCCTTACAACAGGACACATTGTAGCTGACTTACTTATAGTCCTGTGATTTCACTTAACTGTTTAAGGGACAAAGGTGTGGTGGTTTCATGTTGTCATTATTATTATGGCTCACTGTGACAGCTGCACACGTTACGTCGTGTTGTCTGATTTAGCCTGGCTGCTAAACCGTCTGTTGGGAACCAGATGTTGTTGCCGCATTGAAGAAAGCTTCACACTGAACACACGACAATGGCTCCTTATTGTGGTGATGGATTCGTTGGTGACGTCTCTGGTGTTTTGGCCCAAGTGCCTGCTGCCATGCTGGCTCGTCATTGTAGCCGTAATCCAGAGTAATGATGCTGACGGTTGCTGCAAAGTCAAACTTGGCATGATTACTTCTTGTAACTGGACTGCTGTTGAAGGGGCATTTAGTTAAGACCAAGAGCGCTCTGTTTCCAAGAGCTGAGTCACTGATGTGAGTCACGTCCAAGCGCACATTATGGCCACTGTCTGCTTGAGTGAGGGTAGAAATGCAGCAGTGCAGCAGACAAACACTGTCCTGTGTATGTCAAGCTTCCCTCTGAGGTGCTACTTTTAGGTGGTGATATAGAGGTTTGATATAGAGACGTGGCACAAAGAGATCATGCAGACATCCTGAGACCAGCCAAGTTCTACCTCACCCTGATTAGTTGTAATTGCATCATTGCAGTATTTTGCTATTATATACCAATCAGTGGTGGGGCATCATTTTTCATGCCTTTAAATGACATTGTGAAAAATGATCTTCCTGTTATTTCTGTGCCTCTTCATACTTTAATTGGTACCATGGGCATAGCAGTGCCTGCTAGACTGACAATGACAACAAAGCTTTCCATTAAAAAAAATCAATATACACTATTAATGTAACACAAGGACTCCTGCTGACATAGCTTTCGACCTCGTTACCAACTCTTAGTATATCGACTTTATTAACCTTTTAACATCATCAGGTCGTTGGCCACCCGTCTAGGCTTAGGCGTCAGCGTTGGGTTTAATCAAAGCCCACCCCGCTGTAGACTTTGACCTTTTTGTAGAAAGACAATCCTTCTAACAGGTTTATAGCTTTCAATCCTAAAATGTATGAGACCTGATCTAAATCTAGTTTCTAAAAATGTAAAGGAGGTGTCATCGGCGGTGGTGGTGACTCCAGCCCTCGGTATGAATCCTCACTCTTGTTTTGGAGAAAAGCAATAGGAAAAAAATGGAAATAGTTTTTAATGCATGTCAGTTAAAACGATTATTCTCGCTTCCCTGAATCCCAACACTTTGGACAACAGTTTAAAGTTAAACACAAGCGAGGTTTCAGATCATCACTGAGGATTAGTTGTGCCCAAAGCAAAAGCTAACCCTAGACTGGTCGAAAGGGACTTGGTGGTTGGGGTCGATGGCTGTCCTTTATGACCTTGTTAACTAGACTATAAGCAGCATCAGTAAGTATGTGATTGTCCATGATTGTAAAATCTCTGTTCGGATGTGGGCGTTTACCAAAAGCCAGTCCAAAATGTGACCCAAGGATTCTTCTGTTAGATCCTACTTTGACCCCAGATTTGAAAAATGTGATCGTGCTGCTACAAATAAAGTCGTACAGCTACCACAAAGGCGCTGTGGAAGCAGCCAAACTGAAAATGGGACCCTGGCGAATGCTGCGTTTCCCAGTGGAGGGAACCTGTTGATGGGGAAGCTGAACTTTTCTCTACACTAAACATTTGACGGCAGAAGCACGCACAGGTGTTTGAATGTCTACTGTGGCACTTTTGAGGACAGTTTTAGGAGGTGACGAACTGTGACTTTATTTTACATGCAGGTGTACTTTTGTACAGTTATTATATTTTCTTTTTTTTAGGTGTAGTGAAATTTTGATACAATGAGACTTAAGGTCTGCGAGCAGTGGATTATACTCGATAAATATTCAAATTCAAAGCGTTACAGTACTTGTTTTTCTGTTTTCGCGATCATTTCTTGTACTCCGTCTTTACTTGAAGTTGTCTTTAATTTGTTGAAATTTGCCCTGACCTTTCATTGCTGTACATGCTGTCTCTCAGTATTGTGATGTTTTGTGTGTTCTTACATTCCATATTGAAAAAACCAACATCACAACTTACAAGTATTTAACATTCTGTACTCGTTACTTTAGGTTTTATGCACATTTTGGACCAAAGGAACTAAAATGAGTCTTTAATTGGTTCTTCTAATCCAACTGTAATTAAACCCTTGCAGGGGAACAAAAACCTTCACTCCTGTTTCTGCTTCTTTTTGGCACTGTTCACTAAACTATATAGAAAACATTACTTAACTATAACTAATGAAAACCTTTTACATTACTGTTGTTACTGTGAATGTACTTTGTGTTGATTCAATCCACCTTTTTTATACAACGATGTTGTTTTGTGTGAAGAGCAGCCCCACCTACGCTGTCACGTGGCTCGTAGCGATAACCTTTGCTATCTATGCAGCTATACTGAATGCTTACGTACAGATAACAGCATACTTAAAGGTTTCAGGTGAACTGCAGCGACACAGAAATGACTTTGGCTGTAAATTTACTGCTTTGCACAAATAAAAGTTAAATGAGAAAACAGCTGACTCTGGTGGTTGTTTGGATACGCAGTCTTGGTTAATATGATTGGCACTTGCCAGGACGCGCGGTGCCTCTGAAGCCGTTATGCTGGGTTAAAAATAGCAAAGATTGGTGTCGTGCATGTTAAGTGATCATTCATCAAATTGAATGGAAACCAACACAGTATCTCAGTTTCCTCATTACATCACAACAGATTAACTGTGTTCTAATTTTCCAGTCCAGTCATGTTGTGGCTCCAGAAGAGCAAGCATTTGGTGATAGTGGGAAGGAAGAGCCAGGTTTAAGGAGGGGGGAGGCGGGGCGATGGGAACAGATAAGAAAATGAACAGAGAAAAGAGGGGCAGAGAGATCATGGATGAAATACCAACCAAAGGAGAGAGCTGACAAAGGTTCATGCAGTAGTTGCACTATGGGAAGTCCCCGAGCCTGTAGAACGGAGGGCTCAGGGTCACCTGATCCAGCCCGAACTCTAAGCTTTATCAAAAAGGAAAGTTTGAATTATTAAAAGTAGAAAGTGGGTTTTCCCAGTTAGAAGATTGTCAATTGCATCCCAGGAAACATTATTTTTATCCTTTTATATAACTAAAGTGATGTAGCATGAGGTCTTTAAGATATGATGATCATTCACTACTTTATACGTGACTTTGCTTGATTTACTTTTACGTTCTTTTGTGTTCTTCCTGCTTGAATGTCGCAGAGTGTTTGGCACAGTAGGGGCGGGTCAGATTAATGTATAATGTTCATTGAGATAATGGAGGCTGAGACGAGGGAGACGGTGTAATGTCGCACTGAGAACAGTGATGAGTCATACTTGGCTCAGAGCAGCCCAGCTACAGCCGGACGCACTGCTCAAAATCAAGATCACCTTAGCCAGCGTCAACATGTTGCCAATAAGGGCAGCTCTGTTTGATGACACAGCTACAATGTATCAAATTCCATAACAACGAATTGAGAGTTTGCGGCTTAGAGCAGATCCTACAGTTGGAAGTTAGGACAATAAAACCTCTCCATAAATGTGAAACTCAACTGTGTGGTGCTTCTTTACCATTAGTAAGCAGCACTGCAGTTCTGACAGTTGATTAAATAAAGTGGGAGCCTGTTTACATGTGTTTGGTTCATATTATGGTGCACATCATTTATGGGGGTCAGCTCACTCTCTTTGGAGCGTTCATCACCAGAAGTTAGCTCTGTTCTTTGCCCTGATGCAAAATATACACAGCTGACTCACTCACAACAAATTTAGTTAAGATTAAAAATATGCATCAGAGCCACAAGCTCATAATAACGCAGAGAATTCAGAAGAATTAAACCAGTATCTTTTTTTGAAGTCACTTCAACCAAACAGTTTAAAGTTGGCTTCTGTCTTGGTAGGTCCTAAAGTCAGGAAAACATGGCACCAAAGCATGGAGACGTTTCTTCTTTATATCAGTATTACCAAATCAGCAGTCTGCAAATACTCCAAATGAAGTGAAATGTGATGCGATCTCGCATCAATGGGATTTTTGACATTTTTAACATTTTTCCCAAAGAAATGAAAACAGGAAAGGGACACTGCCACCAACATCTTAAAAATATGTCATCCTCTTGCTCCTCGTGTCGTCTCATCTCCTGAACTAAAGGCAGAGCTCAATACATGAAAACATGCATCATTTATTCCCCGGAGTTGACAACAGCAAGTGTCCTAAAAGTCCGCCTCTCTTTTCTCACGCTCAGCTTGATTACGTTCTCATGTACGCAAATGTATCCACTACCTTATGTCGTCTAACAGAAGCTAACACCAACAAAAACAGCAGCGATTACTGACAGAAAAGATCAGCCTAGCCGCAACAATCAGCCTCATTATCGCTGCCGTGAGCTTCTCTGACTCACTGACTCGCATCACACTCGTTTCACTAAGTTTGAAAGACTCCTGTAGAGTAAATAAAGGCGGGCACTCGCACTAAATTCTTGGCTACCGTTTTGCTCTCATCATTTAAATTTTGACCTTGAAAGACAGCACTTCATTTACCAAGTTTGAAAATCTTTTCAAAAAGAATTTTCACATTTATTGCATTATATCATACTTCAGTGCTCAAATAAACTATGTTTGAAGTCATTTATGACTTTTATAGTTTGGTAAACACATTTTCATGAGCTTTATGTCAATGGTCCAGTAATACCACTTAAAGTTAGGAAGTGAAACCCTTCTCTCTATGTGCAGAAATGTAGATCTTTAACCCTCCTGCCATCCTTTAAAAAACTCACACCCATCACCCTAGGGACCATTCTCAGCCACGCCATAAAAAGACCATATATCCATATTTTATTCCACTTTAAATTAGCCAACCTTGTAAAACTACTTCTCCCTGAAATATTCATGTAAAGTTTTAATTATATTTTCGTTGTTTTAACCCTTCAAATCCCAGTGTTATTACATGAGCGCCCTGTGTTATAAGCCCCAAAAACCAAAAAACGAAACTAAATATTTCCACAAAAAACCAGTTGAAGTAATATGTGATTGTCATTATAAGTAGGCCTTTAGATGGACCAAAGATTGGCACCAACATACATTTTGACCTGCCATTATTTTTTTTGCATTTTTTTTGCAATTTAAAAATTAAAACTTCAAGGCCCTGAGTCTTCATTGACATCCAAGAAAAGAAGAAAAAATAAAATCATATGATGATAATTTGGGGTTGAAAAATAGCGTTTATAATGGAAGTCAATGGGCAGAAAATGGTCCCCAGGGTGATGGGTGTGGGGATTTCTGCTGCTCAGCCATTTTAGGCTGATTTAAGGAATTCACACTGGAATATTAACATTGACAGGTAAAAACTATCCTGTGGCAAGTTTGGTTATATTCCACTGAACACAGTGGAAATGGCAGCCATTTAACACATAGCAGTGGCACAAAAAGGTCCCAAGAAGGCAGGAGGGTTAAGATTTTTTTAGATTGAACTATAAGAATGAGGACAAATGATGTTTTTTCTGCTGGTAAAGTGTTCGGAGAAATCACTGAAAATTGCTTCTTTGTTAAGTTGTCTATTATGGATGCAACACAGCTTTACCTCTTCAGTTAGGAGCCTTCTTGTGCTTGAATGATTCACAGGTCAGTGTTAAGTGGGTTAACGAACACAGCATTCCTGTGAAAATGGTCAGGTACAAGGACCGGATTGAAAATGAGTGAAAACGCAGCCGATGTCTAAATAAAACCTTTGAATCAACAGGTTGCTGCTGCTGTGCATTAACAGAATAAGAGTCTTTTCTGTTAGTAGAATTTATGGTGCCGTCTAACAACAGCAGCATGTTTATTCCTGCCTGTACCAGCGTTCAACGAGGAGGATGCTGGTTCCTCGACATACGCCATGTGGTCAAGAAGTCCTCCCTTATTTGTTGTCTTTGGTTCCTCTCCGTCCATTTTTTAATCTCCTCTCCTCTTATGATACTTCCTTCAGCTTCTGGAGGGATCAGGCAGCTCTGACATGCCACCATAGTCTAAAGCCTGAAAGTGAAGAATACCATGAAGAAGGGTTGTCACGTGTAGTACACGGCCAGTTCTTGCATGAAATTCCTGCAACTCCTGTAACGTGCTGCAGGATGCGGAGGCTGTAGCTCAGAAGGCAGAGCAGGTCATCTTCACACTGGAAGGTTGGTTGGCCAACCCAAGTTGCTCCAATGCATCCATCTGAGTGTGAATGTTAGATGAAAGCACTTGAGCATAGAAAAGAAGAGCCAAGTGCTATGGCACTTTCAGAGAAGAATCAAATCAAAACATAAAGTGAGAAAATAGAAGGCAGAGTGGAAGCAGTGCAGAGGTGCACCAGGAGACAACCGTCAAGGATAATCACATCTAAAAAACAAAAAATTGAGGAAGACAAAGTTAGAGAGGCGGCAGATTTACTGGATGAAGGATTCCTGGGGCTTTTCAGGGTTATTTATTATGTTAAGACCGATGAGGTGTGAGCTGGTGTTCAGCATCTACAGATAGCACGAGCAAAAGGAGGAAATACCACTGTCAGAGCAGCAGGTAACGTTGACCTACATCACTACAGGTTTTTTGGCCCTGCAGAGTTCTGGCTCTCTTTGCACTGGCTTTGGCTATGAGCTCTAATCATCTGTGTTTTATGTTTTAATGCTGTTTGTTCAGTTCAGTTTGACTCATACAGCCAAATCACAACAACAGCCGTCTCAAGGTGCTTTGTACTGTAAGGTAGACCCTCCAATAATACATACAGAGAAAAATCCAACAATCATGTGACCCCTTATGAGCAGCACTTTGGTGACAGTGGGAAGGAAAAACTCACTTTTAGTAGGACGAAACCTCCGGCAGAACCAGGCTCAGGGAGGGGCGGGGCCATCTGCTGTGATTGTATGTGTAATTGTGGCTCACAGTCAGAACCTGGTAGAAGCTGAATTACTGATTAAACTTCTTTACAGGCCCTGAAATTGACTCAAATATCACTTTGAGATGTGAAAATGCAGACGTGGAAAACAGGTGAGATTTAACAAACAATGAGAAAACAAAACAAAGTCCCAATGGGCAAAAGTGAAAAGTCCAAAAGGGAGAAAATCCAAAGGCACAAGGAACTGGAGACCGCAGACGGGGCCTGGAAACAGGCGCTCTGACATAGACTAGAGATAAGAAAATAAAAGACAATGACACAGGAAGTGAAAAGAGATGACCGAGCAGGGAATGAAGGACAGTGGATATACTGGACAGAGTGATGAAGATGGAGCTGCCAGGCAGGAGGAAAAGAGGAAGACCTCAAAGGACGCAGTGACGGAGGACATGCAGAGGGTTGGTGTGACAGAGGAGGATGCTGGGATAGGAGGAGATGGCGGCTGATGATCTGCTGTGGCGCCCCCTGAAGGGAGCAGGAGGAAGAAGAAGACTGAAATATGTTCATGTTCTGCTTTGTGATTGTGCAACAACCAGTGTTTGTTAAGTCAAGCATTCCTCAGAATCAGTGTTCAGTGTGTCTGTGTGACATCGCCGTGAAGATAAAGGTTGTTTTTGCATCACGACTCCAAAGAACTCTGTCCCGTCAGCAGCTGAACATTTTTCATACCAGGGATAAAACACACATACTATTGTGGAACTGCAGAAATGAAGCTAAACGTGCGTAGTCAAACGTAAAAACAGAAATGTTAACCAATTGTTTAACTAATTTTAGTTCATAGAGTCCAGTTTGCTGTGAGGGGCAGAGCAGGAACAGCCCCTCCAGTTTCTCTCTTTCTCTAAGAGTAAAGACAGAACAACAGGTCCTGCAGATGTTTCACCCAACACTTTTAAAAAGCTAATTCAGTCACATACCCCTCACATCTCTGCATGTTTACAACAGCAGACTCAGGTGTGATAAGGAAAATAAGTCAAGCGTCAATAATAAATGACATTTTTTCCAGCCAATCACATCTGAGCAGACCTGCTGTCTGTTTGTTTCATCCACACACGAAGTGGCCCTCAGTGAAAAGACGTTCCTGTGGTGTGTGTTGGTAATCTGAAGGTAACAACGAGCAATTATGTCAGTTGGAGGCGTCGTGCACGCTTGGATCTCAGTTCCTGTTTTTGGGCTCTCAATTGCTTTTTTGAAAAGACACTAAAATCTTCCTTTTGCTTCGGTCTGTCGGTTAATGATCCCTGCACTCGTGCCTCAGCTCGTCTCAGCCTTCGAGACACTCCTTGACTTTGTGATGCTTTCCATTAAGAGGAAAAATATTTGATCTCTTTAAATATTTCACAGCAAACCCAGTAAGGCTGCACAGTTGGAGGCGATAGCTGCGCTGCATGCACGTCATTGTTTACATCATGAAGGTACAGCCAATAGAATGAGAGGTGATATTTTGTTTCTAAGAGATGCACTCAGGTCAGGTACATGGAGACCTTATTTGTCTGCAATGATGTTTTGATGAACAGGAATGTAGCACAAAGTAAAGGTGAAAGCAGCCAGCTGTTAGCTTTAATGTTAACAGTTTCATTTATATTTTTATTCTACAAGCTGCACTGAAGTTAGGAGAGAAGAACAATCAATTATAGTTTGCTGCAAATACCTGTATATGTCTCCATCACTAACTGACACAACAAAGGGGACTCTTACCTTGTAGCGTGACACATTTTAAGATGGCATATAGCAGGGGTGGGGACCGCCAGGGCTCAAGTGTCCTGCAGGTTTTAGGTCTCACCCTGGGTCGCTGAATCAAATGACTAATTCATTAGCAGACTTCTGGAGAACTTCAAGGCATGTTGAGGAGGCCATTTAGCCATTTAAACCAGCTGTGTTGGATCAAGGACACATCTAAAACCTGCAGGACACCGGCCCTCGAGGCCTGGAGTTCCCCACCCTCGGCATGTATGTTGGCTATATCCCAATTCAGGGGCTGCATCCTTCAAGGACGCATTTTAAGGCCGATTACGTCCCAGCGACGTGACGAAGTGAATGCTGCTCGGTTTGCAGTCCTGAACATCACGGCACAAGCAGGATTCACTGCACTGTTAATGTGAGCTGTGTTATATTGCTGCCTCTGTTCGGTGGTGTCGAGCCAAACGCACTTTAACGTGTGTTTGAACGAGCTGACGGTTCACTCGTTAAGCTGAAAGAAAGATGCTTTAATCACAGCAGTCACACATGTGTCCACTGCACCATCTGGAACTCTTCTTGTTTACACTCGTAATAACACAAACACTAAATCCTGCTTCTCTGTGCTGTTGTGTAGCAGTGTGTACACCTGAGACTGTCACCTGTCTGTCTGTCCTGCACTCTCTCTCTGTTTCTTTCTCTCTGATTGTGGAATAAAAGTATGAACGTGTGTTTATAAGTTACACTTGTGTTTGAATCCTGCAGCTTATCACACATTTGAATTCCATGTGTGACGAAGAACCATGAAGAACTTCCACAAATCCACAAATACAAACTGGACCTGGGAACAAAATTACAGACCTAATCTGCTTGTGATATCCTAAGACCAAGGAACCACGGAGACCATGTTTAGCTCACAGTTGCTTCTTTATTAAGAGAACCGGGGCTTGCGCCCCCACAGACTGAAAGCTCCCCAACCACTGTTGCCCCCTGGTGGACAAATCCCTGCCACAACATAACATGCTGGTGGACATTTTTGTCCACGAACAAGCTGAAGGGATTTTTGAACAAACCCAGAGGGTCGACAAACATTTAATTGGAACCATGTTTATTTCTCAGCAGCATCAATAGTAACAAAAACTCAATTTAGATTTTGCTGGCAAAGTCGATTGTTCTTATCTATTTGAAGTACATCCTATAAACCTTTTATTCCAAAATATTGCGATACAGGATACATTTTTTTCAAACAAGAACTTTATTAAACAAACAATGAGTTTACAACACACTGTTACGAACTTGTATGTCCATGTGTTTGTTTGTGCAGGTGTTGTGTTTTTTCTATGTTAATTTAGCTGTGCCAGGGCCCTGTTCCGATTGGTGCGTGGATATACTGCCCCGGCGTGATTGGATCCAGCTGGAGGACCCGCCCATTAAAAGGAGGCAGGAGTGCTACAGCGGGAGAGGTCCTCGCGGTTCTCCTCATCACCCAGCAGTAGTCCTGTGGTAACTGCTGGCTGCAGTACGCTTGAAAGTTGTGGAAGTGGAGTGGGTAGGGGTGAGCTGCAGTTTCTTTTGACCACCCGTTTTCTCCTGTTTTGAGTTAGTTAAGGAGGTTAGACTCTGTCTTTATTTTTGACTTTGTTTTGGTAAGGTCAGGGGTGCGGGATTTGTGTAGGTTTGTTTTGTTTATTGTTTTGGCCTTGGCTCACCCTGAAGTGCTGACACTCCCGTTTTGGTTCTCTTTATTCACATTGTAAATAAATCACCTTGTATCTAACGGATTTGTTTCGTGTGACTGCTTGGGTCTTGGGGGGGAAGCGAGTGCCTCGCTTATGTTATGGCCTGGCCTAGACGGGTCGTAACACAGATGAAGTATACAAGAGAATAGAACATGAATACAAATAACCAGGGGTAAAAAAAAAAAAAAGATTCACAAAAAATTCCCATATATGTTGTGTTTTGAGAGACTTTTTGCTGGTGGAGTCTGATAATGATTTTATGTACAATTCCACATCCTTAAGAAAATAACATTGGAGGCGGGGTGAGTGAGGGGCGGGGATTTAGCCTGGACGCTCTGTTTAGAGCTAATAAAACATTGGGGACATGATAGTGATGGGATTTCCGGCTCTTTTTAGAGATCCGGCTCTTTCGGTTCGGCTCACTAAAAAGAGCCGGCTCTTTCGGCTCCGAACCGGCTCTTCGGGTTGTTTTGTTGCTTTAATTAATTTATTATTAACAATAATATAAAATTATGCACAAAAGGAATTACTAACGTAAAAAAAAAGTGGTTTTATTTATATATGTTTAAATATAAACATATGTGGTGGCCCCTAGAGACAAAACAGGTACAAACTCCAAAACACATTTCTAGCATGAACTGAACTTCCAAAGCAGAGCTACTAGATCACTTAAATTACACAATTGAAAGCATGTGTGTATTGTTTGTGTATTTATACACAGGCACTCATATATATTCAAATAATTTAAAAAAAAAGTTCATTTACCTGTTACTACCACACACCAAATCCAGTCGTTGGTACTTGCTGGCTTGTGTAGCCACAAGATAACAAAGGCTCAACACTGCGCCCAGCATCCTGGAGCACTTCTGTTGTCTTTTGTACGTGTTTTGAGTTTTTATGTGCTTCTGAGTTTTTATATGCTTCTGAGTTTTTACGTGCTTCGGAGTTTGTACGTGTTTTTACGTGTTTTTGGAGTTTTTACGTGTTTTGGAGTTTGTACGTGTTTTTACGTGTTTTGGAGTTTGTACATGCTTCAGAGTTCGTACGTGATTTGAAGTTTGTATGTGCTTTGTCTCTGGGGGCCACCGTAAATATACTTTTATTTATTCACTCCACATAAAATGTAATAAATAAATCATATAATACAAAAATCAACTATTCACATTTCAAGTTTTAACTATTTAAATTTTCAGCTTTTTCCTGTTACAAATTTAAAGTGAAAAGAACACAAAACACTGCAAACCACAACACAATTAAATATAAATTATAATATGAAAACAAACAGAAGATGCACATTCTCTGTCATATGGACCTGCATGAATAAACTTTCTGAATCCTTTATCATCTGCAACCGAAAATAGTTGTGGATGATTACTATACCTTTCTAATGTTGTTGTCCCTGCCTCTCTTTCTCTCTCTCTGGCTCTGTTCCTGTGCTACTGAGTGTAACTACCGCCCCTCCCCCCTCTGCCCAGCGTAAAGCACAAGGCTCGCGTGCAGAGTGAAGCGGAAAAAAGGTGCGAGAGAGAGGCTGAGAGAAAGAAAAGAAAAGAAAAACCCCACGTGACGGCTCGCGATAAGGTGACGGCTCGCGATAAGGAGCCGGCTCGCGTCGTTCACGTCAAAGAGTCGGCTCTAAGAGCCATTTCGTTCGCGAACGACCCATCACTAGGACATGAAGCCTTCATTAGTGGAGCAGAACATTTATATGAAGCTTTTATCTGTCAAATGCAATAAACTTCAGCTGCACCAAACATAAACCTAAATACTGAATCATGGACGCAAACACAAATGAGGCAGAAAAACATTTTTGTTCCACAAACAACAATAAAAGTACCTAAACACAACCACCAATCGAACTGACTGAATTCTCCACAGCTGACATCTACAACTTCTGCTTTTGGTAAGTCAGATACAGACAGTAGCAACAAAATCGACCCTGAATGTGTTGGCAATAACAACCAACACTAGATTCTACGCCCTATAACAGGATACAATTTCAGACGTTTTTGGATGGTGGATTTTGCAGTTGCACACATGCAGTAAAGTCTCCTGGGTTTACAGGAGGTCCAAAATGGAAAAAAAATCCAGTGAGCGGGAGTTCAAAGGGGGCAAAATATTATGCTGATGACAGATGGAATTGTTCAATGGCATTGCTGGAGAAACTGTTGGCTGCAGTTTTTGGAAAATTACAATAATAACAACAATAATGATGATAAGAAGAAAAACATAAAGAAGAAGTAACTTGTCCTGGCAACATATGACGAGTGCAGAGTAGCGATGTTGCAATAACTGTTGTCCCACAGTGCCACCTGGTGCTGATCACTGTGCACTTCCAGCTACAGGAACCCAAGAGCTATTATAAGGTTTAAGTACTTTAATGAAAAAAAGTTATATTTGATTGAACTTTGCATAAATTTGTGTCAGAGGAAAATAGCAGATGGAAAAAGTTATTTAGAGTGTCGGTGACCCAGTGTTTTGTGTATTGTTTTCTTGTAGTTTGGGATTTCAGATGTTTAGTATTGGTTTTGTTCTGTTTGTTTCCTGGTTTACTTTGACAGTCTGTGCCATGCGTTAGTGTTTCTAGTTTGGCGTCTCCATGTCCTGTCTGCCAACTGATGTCAGCTGCCCTGCTTTCCTCTTGTATTTACAGGGAGTGCAGAATTATTAGGCAAGTTGTATTTTTGAGGAATAATTTTATTATTGAACAATCATGTTCTCAATGAACCCAAAAAACTCATTAATATCAAAGCTGAATGTTTTTGGAAGTAGTTTTTAGTTTGTTTTTAGTTTTAGCTATTTTAGGGGGATATCTGTGTGTGCAGGTGACTATTACTGTGCAGAATTATTAGGCAACTTAACAAAAAACAAATATATACCCATTTCAATGATTTATTTTTACCAGTGAAACCAATATAACATCTCCACATTCACAAATATACATTTCTGACATTCAAAAACAAAACAAAACAAATCAGCGACCAATATAGCCACCTTTCTTTGCAAGGACACTCAAAAGCCTGCCATCCATGGATTCTGTCAGTGTTTTGATCTGTTCACCATCAACATTGCGTGCAGCAGCAACCACAGCCTCCCAGACACTGTTCAGAGAGGTGTACTGTTTTCCCTCCTTTAAATCTCACATTTGATGATGGACCACAGGTTCTCAATGGGGTTCAGATCAGGTGAACAAGGAGGCCATGTCATTAGTTTTTCTTCTTTTATACCCTTTCTTGCCAGCCACGCTGTGGAGTACTTGGACGCGTGTGATGGAGCATTGTCCTGCATGGAAATCATGTTTTTCTTGAAGGATGCAGACTTCTTCCTGTACCACTGCTTGAAGAAGGTGTCTTCCAGAAACTGGCAGTAGGACTGGGAGTTGAGCTTGACTCCATCCTCAACCCGAAAAGGCCCCACAAGCTCATCTTTGATGATACCAGCCCAAACCAGTACTCCACCTCCACCTTGCTGGCGTCTGAGTCGGACTGGAGCTCTCTGCCCTTTACCAATCCAGCCACGGGCCCATCCATCTGGCCCATCAAGACTCACTCTCATTTCATCAGTCCATAAAACCTTAGAAAAACCAGTCTTGAGATATTTCTTGGCCCAGTCTTGACGTTTCAGCTTGTGTGTCTTGTTCAGTGGTGGTCGTCTTTCAGCCTTTCTTACCTTGGCCATGTCTCTGAGTATTGCACACCTTGTGCTTTTGGGCACTCCAGTGATGTTGCAGCTCTGAAATATGGCCAAACTGGTGGCAAGTGGCATCTTGGCAGCTGCACGCTTGACTTTTCTCAGTTCATGGGCAGTTATTTTGCGCCTTGGTTTTTCCACACGCTTCTTGCGACCCTGTTGACTATTTTGAATGAAACGCTTGATTGTTCGATGATCACGCTTCAGAAGCTTTGCAATTTTGAGACTGCTGCATCCCTCTGCAAGATATCTCACTATTTTTGACTTTTCTGAGCCTGTCAAGTCCTTCTTTTGACCCATTTTGCCAAAGGAAAGGACGTTGCCTAATAATTATGCACACCTGATATAGGGTGTTGATGTCATTAGACCACACCCCTTCTCATTACAGAGATGCACATCACCTAATATGCTTAATTGGTAGTAGGCTTTCGAGCCTATACAGCCTGGAGTAAGACAACATGCATGAAGAGGATGATGTGGACAAAATACTCATTTGCCTAATAATTCTGCACTCCCTGTATGTGTGCATGACGGTGGGAATGCATGTTTGTGTCTGTGTGTGCCTGTTTGTCTGTGTTGATATGTCAGGTCGGGTCTTACACTCCATCTCTCTGGGAACATCTCAGCCCCCCCAGCTTTGGGGGCCTATCTCCCCCTACCACACTCCCTGCAAGTTGGGGATGCCCTCAGTCATTGGTGCGTTGGTGGTCCTTGGTGTCTGGGGCCGGGCGCTCAGGTATGTACATTCCCAGTGGCTGCTTGGCGCCTGTGGCTCGGTCGGGCCACTTCCAGGGGGTGTTGGGCCCTCACACCTTGGGCCTGACTATGCCTGGGGCTTGGTTCACTCTGGCGCAGCTGGCTGCCGGCGGACCCCACGGACTCGTCACTGCAGCCTCCTGTGGCTTCTGTATCAGGTGACCCCACGTCTGGGGCTCTCCTCAGATCTCTCCAGGAGGGTGGCACGGTGGCCCCTCTGATGGTCCTCCTTGGGCCTGGATCACCTCCATGCCTACTTCATGCCCTGGGGGGCAGGGCTATGGCTTCCCACAACCTCTAGCAGATCGTTACATGGAGAAACCTTTTGAATACACGCACACAGGTGTACGCACAGGTGCTCACAGACATACACTATATCTTTCTTGGCTGCTATCTCTTGCGTACTGCACAATAACATTCAATATTTAGTATTTACTGTTCCTTATATTTATCTAGGTTATTGCTGTGGTGTTGTGTTTATTGTGTTGCTCTCCTTTTGCTTGTTTTCTTCTTTTTTCTTTCAACAGATTTTGTAGTGTCTTCTCTCACTGTCCTTCTTTCTTTCTTTCTTTCTTTCTTTCTTTCTTTCTTTCTTTCTTTCTTTCTTTCTTTCTTTCTTTCTTATCCCCCAGTCATGTCTGCCCTGTCTGTAATAACTTAAAATAAAATAAAATATAATAAATTAATTAATAATACTAACACGGTGGTTAGCACTGTTGCCACACAGCAAGAAGGTCCTGAGTTCAATTCTATGGGCTCAAAATGTAGTCATAAATATTTTGTACTTGTAAATCAGGAATTGTATGCGTAAAAAAGATTTGTGTGTGGACTTAGCCAAAAAAACCCTGCAAGTTACAACTACGAATTTTGACCCTATTTTTCTTCCCTTCATCTGATTGGTGAATGTCATGTCAATCACAAATGTAACAATCCAATCAGAGAACAGAGGTCTGGCTGTCGGAGGGGCGCTTTTGAACTGCAGGTCTTTGAAGGGAATAAATGGCCTTTTACATGCCAACCCAGCGTTTTCCTTCATCACCACGAAGGAAAACAGTCTGTGGTCGTCCGAATTTGGTGATTTTTGTGTCACAGGTCTACGTGTTTAATACAGGGACTTCCACAGCCTTTTCAACAGCGCTGCGGACCGCGGGGTGGGGGCGGGCAGTGTTTTGGAAATGACAGTCTTCATTACAAAGCTTTCTTCGTTATGAATTAGCATACATGTTTTTATTGAACATTTGAAGAACTAGCAAAAAAACCCCACAAACTCTTGTAGAGGACATAAAGTCAGAGATAGAAACGACAAGGAGCAGGTGCATCTAGTACAGGTAGAGCTGCTGCAAAAACCCACAGAGCCCAGCAGCCAGCAACAAATTCTGGATCCTTTGCTTTTAGTTAGCAGTTAGCATTAGCAGCACATCCTGCGTCCGATGTGAAAGGACTTTTATGCTGCGCACTGTGACTCACAGCAATGGTCCTGGGTCAGCCCTGACGTTGTGTTAAACTAATCCTAAAGTAATAATGTATTTCTAACCACTGACATACCACAACTTTATCATTTCAACAGCTGCTGAAAGTAAGGGGTAGTGATGTTCGATTCGTGAACGAATCGTTCAATACCCGAGAATCACTTTACTGACTCGTGAATCATGATTCACAAGCCCAACTGACTCACTGACTCATCCCTGTTGCTGTTAGCAAACTAATTCCATTAGTAGAAATATATCTAGCTTATAATTAAAATTGTGGGGGAAAAAAACAACAGCCAGTTTCGTAACAAAAGCATTTCTGCTCTGAACTGGAAGAAAAAACCCTGAGTAGAAGCTCACATCAAGAAAATAGCTCCTCGGTTCAGAGTAGCATCGCGCTGCTAACAACACATTTGAGCTACTCACCCCCTCCCTCCTGTGCTGAATCAAAGAGCGAACGAATCACTCAGGACTCACTAACCCCCTCCCTCCTGTGCTGAATCGTAAGCGAATCACTCAGGACTCGCTCACCCCCTCCCTCCTGTGCTGAATCATAGAGCGAGCGAACGAATCACTCACTCACTCACCCCCTCCCTCCTGGCTCACAGCTTCTTCTTCTTCTTGGTTGGCAACCAATGTTAAGGCGCATTACCGCCCCCTGGCTCACAGCGCAGTGGACATTTAGATGAGAAAATATATATTTGACACACTTAAGGAAAATACTAATAAAATACAAATAAACAAAATAAATGTTTATTAAGCAATTTTGATAGGAAATTGCTTAATTTTAGAAATGTTTTTGCTCTTTTTTTTCTCTATAAAATAGTTGTTGTTGTTTTTTTAATCATTCATCTTAGCAGTAGGATTTACATGAAAAGGGAAACAAATTAAGTTTGAGTGAAAATGTAAAATTTTGCACTCTCTGATCAACTGACTCAGTGAATCAAATGACTCAAAACACCCGATTCACTTTGGTGAGTGACTCATTAACACTCGATTCAGTAAAAAGAATCAAATTTACCATCACTAGTAAGGGGACCTAACTGCTATCGGATATTTATATAGAGATCCTCCAGCTTCAAACTGTATCACCCTTCAAGGACCTGCAGTTCAAAAAAGTGCCCCTCCGACAGCCAAACCCATCTGTTCTCTGATTGGATTGTTTAATTTGTGATTGACATGACATTGACCAATCAGCTTAAAGGAAGAAAAATAGGGTCAAAATTCGTAGTTGTGACTTGCAGGGTTTTTTTTTGGCTAAGTCCACACACAAATCTTTTTTTACACATACAAATCTTTTTTACGCACGCACAAATTTTTTTTACACATACAAATCTTTTTACAGTACCAAGTACAAAACCGATTTACAAGTACAAAATATTTATGACCATATTTTGAGCCCATACAATTCCACCATCAGGCCGGGGTCTTTCTGTGTGGAGTTTGCATGTTCTCCCCGTGTTTGCGTGGGTTCCCTCCGGGTACTCCGGCTTCCTCCCACCGTCCAAAGACATGCAACTTGTGAACCCTGATAAGGATAAGCGGTAGTGGATGGATGGATAGATAATACTAACAAAAGTCAATCAAATGGACCAATGCAGCAAGGCTGTGATGATCCACTTGGTAAAATAAATCCGTTGGACATGCAACACAGAGCACCTGTATAAAAAAGCCCAAAGCCAACTGTACTTCCTCAGGAGGCTGAGGTCTTTTAACATCTGCAGGAAGCTCCTGAGGATGTTTTACCAGTCGGTGGTTGCTGGAGTACTTTTCTATGCTGTGGTGTGCTGGGGGAGCAGCACAGCAAAGAGGGACTCATCCAGGCTGGAGAAACTGATCAGGAAGGCTAGCTCTGTGGTCGGCATGAAGCTGGACACTCTGGTGACAGTGGCAGAGAAAAGGACATTAAAGAAACTGCTGGACATTATGGACAATGCTGGACATCCTCTGCACACGGCCATTAACAACCAGAAGAGTCTGTTCAGTGACAGGTTGCTTCTCCCCAAGACAAGAGCTAACAGACTTAAAAACTCCTTTGTCCCACACGCCATCAGACTGTTTAACTCCTCTCTGGAGGGGAGAGGGAGGGGAAACAGGAGGACAAAGGAGGGGGGAACAACTAAGCTGTAGTGCCTCTGCACCTCACTGTACAATACCTTGTGCAATACTTTTTGTAAATAGTCAACAGTGCAATAGACTCAATACTTGAAATGTGCAATTCACTTGTATTTTTATTTTTATTCCTATTTATTCTATTTATCCCCTTCGTATATTTTATTTATATTTGTCTCTGTATTTATATATATGTGTGTGTGTGTGTGTGTGTGTGTATATATATATATATATATATATATATATATATATATATATATATATATATATATATATATAACAATTCTGTAACTGTAACTTCGGTCGGTGCTGTGCTTTTTTTGGAAGTCGAATTTCCCAGAGGAACCCACCCGAGGGATTAATAAAGTTCTATCTTATCTTATCTCTCTTATCTCTTATCTTTCTTGGCCTTCAGACAATTCCGATTGCCAAAGAACCAAACGGGACATGCAAAACAAGAGAAAAAAGAACAATAGGCTTTATTGAGTGAGTTGACACTCGCACAGAGAAGGAACACACCTAGTTGTTGGTGCCTAAAAGCCACCAGGAAATGATTTTCTAGGCGGCTCATTATAACCCCAGGGCAGGGCAAGTGGGATATGATAAGATTTGTGCACCGATGGTGTGTGTCATACCTGGACCGGGTTAACCAGCCAGCTGTCCCAAAAGCACCTTTGCACCCCTTACCATTAATGGAGGCCCTGTTTGAACGCATTGGCATGGACCTCATCGGGCCATTTCAGTGGAGTGTACATAGACATCGCTTTTTATTAGTTGTGGATTATGCAACGCGATACCCAGAAGCAGTGCCGCTGCGCACCATCTGTGTGCCCCTGTCAGTCAGCCATCACCTGTTTCTGTTCCTCCCTGGACATGTGCAGTCATGTTATCCTATTCCTGACAGCACTACTGGAAAATAATCTTTTACCACACCTTCCTTTTCTGAGTCTGTTCTCCTGCATTTATCTGGCATCAAATTCACCTAAACAGACAAACATAAATATAGTTCTACTACATAGTTCTTGGCACCAGTTTTGCTCTCTTCATTTTAATTTTGACCTTGAAAGTCGGCCACTACATTTATCAAGCTTGTGAAAGTCTTTCTTTTTATAAAAGAGTTTCACATTTATTCCATATATATTACACTTCAGTGCTCAGATAAACTATGTTTGAAGTCATTTATGACTTGTGTAGTTTGTTAATACACATTTTAATGTGCTTTATGTCAATGGTCCAGTAATACCACTTAAAGTTAGGAAGTGAACCCTTCTCTCTATGTGCAGAAATGTAGATCTTTAAGATTTTTTTAGATTGAACTATAAGAATGAGGACAAATGATGTTTTTTCTGCTGGTAAAGTGTTCGGAGAAATCACTGAAAATTGCTTCTTTGTTAAGTTGTCTATTATGGATGCAACACAGCTTTACCTCTTCAGTTAGGAGCCTTCTTGTGCTTGAATGATTCACAGGTCAGTGTTAAGTGGGTTAACGAACACAGCATTCCTGTGAAAAAGGGCAGGTACAAGGACCGGATTGAAAATGAGTGAAAAGCAGCCGATGTCTAAATAAAACCTTTGAATCAACAGGCTGCTGCTGCTGTGCATTAACAGAATAAGAGTCTTTTCTGTTAGTAGAATTTATGGTGCCGTCTAACAACAGCAGCATGTTTAAATGTCCAGTTGACATTTAAAGATTAAAACATCAAAATGGTAGGTTGCTCATGCGAGGGAGAGGCAGAGTGGATATATTGGACAAAGGATGATGAAGATGGAGCTGCTAGGCAGGAAGAAAAGAGGACAAACCCAGAAAAGATTTAGAATGTAGAGAATGAGGACATGAAGGGGGTTGGTGTGACAGGTATAGGGGTCAGATGGAGGCAGATGACCTGTTGTGGTGATTGCTAAAGGACTAAACTGAAAAAAGAAAAGCATTTTATAGCTGTTTATAAGCTGGCTGCCTACTGTACACATGCAGTACACAGAGTTGGGCCAAGTCTTGCAAGTATTTTTACCGCACTGCATAATTGTAGCCACGTTCTAATAAATTTAGTTATTTTTGGTTCCTTAAAGTATGTTTATAGAACTGTAAATTTATATTTGTTTTAATTTCTGTTGCCCTCTTTTGATTTCAATGAAAAGTTTTACCCAGGATATCTAAAAGCCACTTTGTTACAAACTGATGGCTGCTTTTAATTTGTTATAGTCAAGTTATTTCTGGCTTAAAATTACTTGATATGATTCACGGTTGCATATATTTACAAAGGTTTGGCCTTCATATTTTTTACAGCTTGGAGTTGTTCATGTCTAGTAGTAGATTTGTCACGTTCCCGGGTCTGTTGATACAGCGTTTTGAGTTTTAGTTTATTTTGATGTTTATGGGGTTTTTTTTGGGTTTTTTTTTTTACTTTTATTTAACTTTTTTCCCCAACAAATATAAGACTGGTTCACATCCAAAATAATAACACTACACAGCACTAGAATATTACAACATTATGTCCATAATTGTTGTTCACTAGGATCCAGTTTACAGGTTACACCCAGTGCTTCCAGTGGTTTCTTCCATTTGTCCACAAAAATTCGGGAGCTCCCATCAACATAATGTCCCAGCCTGATCAGAGTCATAACTTCAATGACGAGCGACTTCCATAGAGGAATGGAGGGAGGCTCAGCCCCCACCCATCTCAACACAATGGTTTTCCTGGCCAACATTAACAGTGACTGAATTACATGCTCATGTTGTACCAGTGAGACAGGAATATATCCCAATATACACATTAATGGGTTTTCTGTCACCCGATGACCAATGGCTGTACTAACATTGGCACAGACCTCTTTCCAAAGTGACTGGATAATAGCACATTCCCACAAGCAGTGGAATCTAGTGCCCACTCTGACCTTACACTTGAGACAGTTTGGAGATGTTCCCATATTATACTTACTATAAATATACGGAGAAATCTACACATTGTGCAAAATTTTGTGCTGCAGTTCTTTAAATTGGTTACAAACAGAGATTTTAGATGGAAGGAGCAGGATTTTGAAGGTCTGTGTCCTATGTCAGTATAGTCAGCTTTGCTTCCTTTGTCTCGTTATGTCAGACCAGTGTCCGCTCTTTCCCCGTGTGTTCCCACTTCCCCTAATCACCCTTGTGTGTATTTAGTCTGTGTGTTTCTGTTCATTCCTTGTCAAGTCGTTTGTTGTTCATGCCACGTTTTCCATGGCATGGTTCATGTCTAGGTTCTTCTTGTTGTTTATTTAGTTCTCCCAGTTTAGGTTGATGTCAGTTTACTTCAGTTTGCCCTTTCTTTGTACCTTTTTTACCAGCCTTATTTAACGGCTCGCTTTTTGTTAATATTCAAGTTTTCTTCCACGTTCTTTGTGTCTGCATTTTGGGTCCTTCTCGTCAATTCATACAGTCTGCCCTCGCCAGAATGTGAGAAGATTGCTCATGTGAGGGAGAGGCAAAGTGGATATAATGGACAAAGGATGATGAGTGATAAGGATGCCAACTGTTACGACACACCTTTGTCAGTTAAAGCCTAACTGATGGCGGCCTGATGCAACATTGAGGCTTCTCACAGTTTGGCTTCGAGTTACGACACGAGCTTTGTCCGTTAGGCTTCCTGAGAAGTGACGTTAGTCTCACGAGGAAAATATTATGTCCTGCTTTTTTTCTTTTTTAAAGCAAATGGCGTCATCACTCAGTAGGTGTTATAAATATGAGCTCTGTTTTCACATAGGCCAGAGCATTTGTAGGAAGAAGTGAGCAGCTGCAGCTTAAAGACACCAATTCAAGATGATTGACAGAGAGGTAGCACTTGAAGCGTTGGGTGTAATCTGCAATGCAAAAGTAACTTCAGTTCAAAAACTAAGATCCGGAGCACGCAGTGCAGCTTTCCAAGGCTTGGCCTCTTCCAGTTCTGCAGCACCAACTCTGTCTGCAAACCAGCTCATTTCTGCGGTCTTGGGTGGCGATGAAACCTGGTAAATATGATTGATGTCACTCTTGTTAGTCATCAAAACTGAATGCAGGTTTTATCTTTATGTATTTAGTCTTTTTATTTAGTGGTCTAGGTAGAGACTTAGGACCTTAAGTGTTTGTTATTTTTTAATTCAAATTTCGACATTGTTCATCGTATGCTGGATTAAATTTAAACTACCCCTGAGTCTCGATTTTTAGTCTTAATTTAAGAAAGATTAATTTCACCCAGAGATTGTTAACCTCTATAACAGAAAGCAGCCTGTTGAGGATAACATGAAGAAATGGCTAATCTGCTTTGAACCTGCATCCTTTTCTGCTAACTTACAGCCCACTGTCAAGAAACAACTTTGCCAGGATTCAAAGTGTTCTCCAAGGTGGAAAGCTTTCTGAAAGCTCCACCAGCTTGACATTTGATGAAAGGACAAGAGGGGGAAAGACTTATATCATCGATCAGGATGAATTCTTTGACCGCAAGTTTGACTTCGACTTCACTGGGCTGAGAGACACAGAGACCTATTGCAGAGGTGGAGAGGTGTATGAACGTCCATGTGGTTGGCAACGCTTTGCCATCAAGGTAAACACAGATGACTGACTTCAGTACTACTACATTACACAGTAAAAGATCTGGGCAGTCATCATCGATATTATCAAATATATCACAGTATTCGTCAGTAATGCTAAATCAGTAACATAGTCCCTCAGTTCATCCAGTTTAGCACCAGTCGTAAAGCTCACCTCAGCGCTGGCGCCTGTGGAGAAAGTAACATGCTTTAATAGCTTTTGCTCCTTTATTCATCAACGGTGATCAACGGTTTTGTTCTGAGTTTCGCTCCAAACTTTGCAAAGCTGTTCCGTTTTTTAAAGTCATTTTGTTATTTTACGAAAATGTTTTAGGTCCTGGACAAGTATGATGGAAATGCATGGCTCGGAACCCAGTACCGGAGCACCCAGTCAGTGCCGGGGGAGTGGCCCGTGTCCTACCACGGGACGTCAAAGGAAGGTGCTGAGGGCATCATCGAAGGATTCTACAAGGTTAGATTTTATTATTACTGCTGTTAGTGCATTATTGTCTCCAATAAAACTGTGTTACTGGTTAGCCCAGAGTAAATTGTAGCTGTAAATGTAAATTATGTTTCACTTTTATTTAACAGCCGGGCCCGGGTCAAGTCTACGGCAGAGGGATTTATTCCACTCCTTACATCAAAGAGGCCATCCCTTATTCCAAAATATTCACCTCTGCTCATAATGGCAAGAAGTACAGAGTGATTCTGCAGAATCGGATCAACCCAACTTATAGAGAGAAACACTACGACAGTAAATACTGGCTGGTTAGCATCCCAGCTGGATTACCGGTGGAAAAAGAACAGGAGATGGTGAAACGGGCCATCCGTCCTTATGGCCTTCTGCTGAAAGAGGTCTAAAATGGAGAGAAACACATCTCAATAAAACCCACAAATCTGACCTATAAAGTATTTTTTTATACTTGTATAAGTTTACTAAACGTAAACTCTGTTGTAGTTGATATAAGAAAAAATGTGGGTAAAGGATTCCAAGGCTGTGTGACTGCTGTCTGAAAGCTGGAATAAAAAAGCTTCACTAAAACTGCTTCTGTGAATTTCTTGCACTGAAAACATGTTTCTGTGTTCAGATGTCAGTAAAGAATATCCCATTAAATTGTGTTTTAAGAGGTGAAGCTACAGCCCAAACAAATGTTTCTACTATCAGACCAGGGGACAGGAGTTATTAAACTTTATAAGAGAACGCTAACCAACAAAGCACGTTATTCAGCATATGAATGAGTTTTAATGAACAATCTTGGGCATTAGATTATGACAAAAACATACACTAGTAAAACATCCAAACTCCTGTCTGAGGGTCAGTCCTTTACGAGTGTACTTGGATCACGGTGCAGGTATTCTGTCCTTCTACAGCATCTCTCAAACAACGACTGTCCACAAAGCAAAACTAAACTTTACAGGCACAAAACAAACAAAATATATAAAACAGTTAATAACTGTATATTTTCATCCTCGTGAAATCCTCCACTCCTGTTTCCAGACAGAATAACAGATTCCTGTGATTATGTTTATCAGAGCAGTGTCTCAAACGTCAGTGTGAAAATAAACATTCGTATGCTACAGGACGCTCCAGCACAGAGTGAACACCATCCCCACAGATACAGCCGTCAGGGAAACAGAAGAACACCACATCATCAAAGCCCTGAGTAAATGTGCTTGTCCCAGCTGGGCATTTGTCAAAGCTGTGAGTGGGCGATAAGGCGTCTAGGAGAGGATCTCAAAACTAGATTATAGGTGCAGACAGGTGTAAGCCAGCTCCTCTGTTCAAGGATGGTCGTTCACAGTGGACGTGGACGCCTTCTTTCACTCACACCTTGTGTTGATCTCAATAACTCACACAATCAGGTGAGGCAAAGTCTCACAATAATTGTGGTAATCTTTACTGACTGTACATCACCTGCAGAAGCTTTTACATGGTATTTAATTTTAATCAAACGACAACAAACAAAATGTTCACCAACTAACTGACAGAAGCATGTTCTGACTCACATCAGTCCTAGCTGAGTTTTCAGATTAAAACACACTCTCGGGTCGGACATTTAAAGGTTACTGAAGTGTCCTCTTGAGAAACTCGACCAGAAGGTGATGAGGGAAACCAAAATCCATCTGAATCACCACAAAGCCCTGCAGCAGAGATAAGAGGCAGAAGCTGTGAGAATGCAGGGATACAACACATGCAGAAAGAGAGGAAGGAGAAGACTCACGTCCCGGGGAAGCACCTCAGGGTTAAAGAGATCAAACTGGTACAATCCCTGTTTGTCCAGAAGCCTGGTTAGCTCAACTCCCAGAACTGGAACAAACCACAAAAGCATCCTTCAGAGTGGAAATGACACACTAACTGTACAAAGGCTTATTTACACCATCTGCTCTCGCTCTCTGACACAGATGTAACACCGGCTGTGAAGCTGGATTTAACCTTCTAGCACCTGCGTCCACATATGTGGACATCACACTTCGGGTTATTTAGACCAAAATACTCAATTTTGCTCTACAAGGGCCTGATATCCACTTACGAGGACATTATACTGCTACTGTTCTATCGAAAATTTAAACGAATATCCTCATAAGTGGCTCTGATTTTTCTTAGAAACAAAAATCAGGTAAAAAAATAAAATCAGGTAATTCTTTGTTTTTACATTCATCGGGCCCCAATCAGCCCAAATAGCAAAGAGAAATTAAAAATGCTGTCGTGGAAGAGTTCATGTCTTAGGAGGTTAAGGAAGAAGTGCTTCAAGTTTTTAGAAAGTGTCTAGCACCATCTTCTGTCAGTACACAAGGTTACGTCACCAGGTTGATTTGTGCTATTAGATTCATTAATGCCAGCTGACTAATGACAGGACCAAGAAGTACTTTGAAAAAATGTAGGCAACAGAAAATAGTTGTTTTGATGAAATTCTCCTTCACTGCACGTGTCCGACATGACAGACTGAAGCTTTCGTGACAATTAGAACTTAGATTGGACTAATATTGTTTCCTATTATATTAACATAGCAAAAGGTTCAGTTACCTTTTTACAAAAGTGGTGAGTAGAATTCGCTACTCTTTACTTTCTAACTATATTTCTGAGGCTGCACGGTTTTACTTTTACTGGAGTATAGAAGTTATTTAGTGCTTAAACTTTTTACAGGAGTATTTGTAACACAGAGATCTGTAATTTCGTAAAGAAAGTCTACACTTTTGTCAACGCTGATCCAGCTTCACTTACTGACCTGTTTTTGAGAGCGAAATGGTGTAAATGAGCCTTTATACATGCAGTGAATATGTTCACTTTGAAGAATCATTCAAGCTGAAGCACTGGATCAGCTGTTTGATGGTAAATCAACAAGTGCTTTCATAAGTGTCTGGCAGAGAGGCGTAGTAATGATAAAACTCATGCAGTCTTATAGACTTTAGGAAAGCTTTATAATAATGTGAAAGGTTTGAGGACGGAGCTGAGGCGCTGTGTTTCTTACCAGACAGGACTTTGGGAGTTCCAACTTTCACCACAGCTTCCTTTAGGAACTCGAGTGCTTCATCATGTCGCTAGAAAGAAAGGGAAAGGTTACCGATGAAGTCTAACCAGAAATGGAAATGTTCAGTTTAACTGGGAATTAAATAATCTGAAGAAAGACTGAATTATTCACACTTAACAGTTCAGTAATAATGTACAAATCTGTGCAGCTTGTCATACATCTAAAATAACACTTTAACGTGTGTAGTGCTTTCAGGGTGAATTCATGAAAATTACTTTTTCAGCAGTGATTGAATTTTTTAAAGCATAAAGTTTGACGTGTTGTTTGACAGCAGCTCTATAAAGGATGTCAAAGGTACAAAATTAGCACAACCGCACCACAATATCCAAAATAAAGGAAATGGAGCAGGTTAAAAACACTCGTATTACTCTGACTGCCTACCTGCTGATCCTGTAACGGCAGCTCAGCTCTGAATGCTGAGATCCTAAATGAAAGAGGATCACAATCACACACAGGCGTAGACGAACAGGACAAACTGACCGAAGTTACATCTGCAGATAAGTTTTATATCAGATATCAGAGTCTAACACTTACATCCTTAGGTGAGAACAGTAAAAGTAGAAGTCAGACAGCACAGGTGAGCCTTTGGAGTTCCTTTTAAATCTTTTCTCCAAGCAACAGACTAAGGCTGCGTTCACTCTGCAGGTCTTGATGCTCAATTCAGATTTTTGTCTGCTCGTTCACACTACAAATAAAATGCGACAGCAAACGCGCTCTAGTGTGAACGCTTAAAAAGAAGACGTCACACACAACGCGCTCTGTTTAGACCCAGAGCAACAGTATTGTTTGATAGATGGCCTTAATATAAAGACTTCGGACTTCACGTTTCCCAATTTTTGCTTTAAGTTATTTTGTTATTTACATAATAATGTAAATAACCTAATAATGATCCTTATTGCTGTTTGAGAGGAGCGCTGCTTCAAAGGATAGCTGCAGATTATACAGAACAAATAAAATATTCACGTTTCTCCAACGTTGTCTTTCCAGCAGTTTCACCGGATGGACAGGAAGCGTTCACCATGTCTTCTCCGGCGCTGATAATCGGCGTCTGTCTTGTGTCAGTGACGTAAAAGACGGATTTAATGCGACGTGACCATCAAATAGCAGTCGCTTTCTAAAACATCGGATATCTATCGGATTCAGCACCACATACGAAAGTGACCCAGATCGGATTTGAAAATATCGGATTTGTGCCGTTCACACTGTCACACCATGATGGATAGATGGTCGCAGAGGGTCAAAGAAGTCGGATTTGATGCGCTTTCGCCTGCAGTGTGAACGCAGCCTAAGATCAACACCTTTGCCTTTACACTAGACTCTGAACTAGTTTGTTTTGATACCAAGATCACCAACTTGTTATTGGGGTCATTGTATAAAACACAGTGTGTTACACATTCAACCACATTACACTGTCTGAATATTCACTTAGCAAAAACGTAAAAAAATGAAAATTAAAGCCCAATCTTTCCAGGAGTGGAAGTCCCAGCAAAGGTCAGACTGTGCAAAGCTCAGAGAAATTACCCACGAGCACAAGATCTCTGGAACAATGTGCTTTGGACACACGAGACCAAAGTGGAGATGTTCGTCCATCATGCTCAGGACCACGTTTGGAGGAAACCAAACACCTCATGCACGAGCTCCTCTGTACACCAAAGCATTCTAGAGCCAAATGTTAGGCCACAGCTGCCGCTGGGACCAAACTGGGTCATCAGTCAAGGTGTTCAAAAATATGAGTCAACCAGTCTTACTCTGTTGGATGACCTTGCAGGAGGACTTTCTTGTTAACATAGGAAGTTGTGATGTCTACGGCCATGTCCTACACATCAAACACAAAGATCAAGACTTTGTAATTCATGGCTTTCTTATTCACTGCACAGACGCAATGTGTCAATACTGAGAATTAGAAGTGTTTCCCAGTTTGTCTCAGTATAGGAAAAGGCAGCTGGTACCGTCTGAAAGAAGAGTACTGGTGTGCCTTGGCCCTCACAGTGGAGCCGTCCAGATGCCTGCACCCAAACTGTGGTTCCCGAGGTGGAACTGTTCAAATGTGGAACAGATGAACTCCACAGTCTTAACTCTGGGGAAGCTGCATCCAGCAGACACTGAACACAAAAACACAAAATGCTTTACGTCCCATCTCAGAAAGTATATATTATATGCAGCTTTCACTCCTACCTTCCTAATAAGCTCAGGCATGGCAGTAGAGAGGTTTGTCCTGAGGAGCGTCTGAAATGATATTCAAGACTCAAACATGTACAGTGGTGTGAAAACGTGTTTGCCCCTCCTGACTTCATATTTGTGTATGTTTGTCACACTTAAATGTTTCAGATGATCACACAAATTTAAATATTAGATAAACATAACACATTTCTAAATAAAGGTGTTTTTTATTAAGGGGTAAACAAAGTTAAAGTCTTCCTCCAATAGGACCTGCATGGTGGCGTAGACCAAGATGAAAACCACTGCTGAGCAAAGGAACACAAAGGCTCGTCTGTGGACCGACGAGACCAGAGTTAAACTTTTTGTAAGGTGTGTGTCCCGTTACATCTGGCGTAAAGGTAACGCAGTAGTTCAGAAAAGGAACATCATACCAACAGTAAAATATGGTGAGCGTGATGGTCTGCTGCCCCGGACCTGGAGGACTTGCTGTGGTGAATGAAAAATTTGTTTGATGATCTGAACATTTAAATGTGACAAACATACAAAAAAATAGGAAATTAGGAAGCAGGCAAGTTCAAACATCTGATCCCAGATCGAGCAAGAAGATACCACAAATGTCTGACTTGGAGCTTTTAGGTCAGGCTGAAGTACTTACGGTGAGCTCTTCTCCAGAGACATTGAGCTGAAAGCGACCATCTTGGTGAGCTGCTTTGAGCATCGGGTTTAAGAACTGGTCTGCAGCCAAAACAACATTTGCATTAATAGCTTTCCACGTACAAATAAATGTTTTTCAATATATTTAAATAAAATTGTTTTTATTTTATTTTTGTACAAATAAACCTGTGAATGTTAAAGAGCATGGATGGGACACAGTTTGATCATCCTTTATCTGGTTTCAGTGTTTCAGCTACATAACCTCGACACTCTTTTGGCTCAGTGTTGACGGCCTTGAGGAGAAATGTTCCAATTTCAGGTTCCAGTCTTGTGTGGTGATTTGAAGCCTCGGTTTCCTGTTCTTGAACAGATGTGACACCTGGAGGAGTCTTCTGCTGATTTTGGTTTAAGGTTCAGAGACGCTCTTCTACATCCATTGGTTCTAACTTGGGCTTATTTCAGTTTCTGCTGCTCCTCTCTCTGGATATTCTTCTTTTTCAGACCATTTTCTGTGAACCCAGAGATGTTTGTGTGGGAAAATCCCAGCAGATCAGCAGCTTCTGAAATACTCCGACAGTTCGTCTGGCTCCAAAAACACTCCACGTTTACAGCCACTCAAGCCCCATTCTGAAGCTCAGACTGAACTCCAGCAGGCCGTCTTGAGCATGTCTATGTGTTAACCAACATACATGCTGTTTTTCATGTTTCTTTCTTTTGTGGCAGACTTCCAAAGCTACAAATTAATCTGAAACTTGTAAAGCCCCAACAAGTGGATGATCCAATATTAACAAGGACTTGGCAACAGTGGGGAGGAAGAACTCCCTTTAAACAACCTCCAGGAGGACCGAGCTCACAGAGGGCCACCCCTCTGCTGTGACTGGTGGGGGTGAGGGGATAGAGAAGACAGAAACGGGGAGCGTGGTCATTGCCTTCTATAGTACCTGGTGGAATTTCACTTCACAAAGGTGTAAATTACCTGGAAAATAAAATACACAAGATAAACAGAGCGTCTGCGGCTAACCTGAAATCCAAAAGTAGATCATCCTGTCTTCAGTCAGGTGACTCGGCTGGAAAACCGATTCATTGATGACAGCAACCTTGTTGTTGTACTTGGTCAGTCCCTGGGAGAGATGGAGCCCCACAGTGACCAACGAGATCATTATTAGACCCCTACGTGTCCTCCAGTACTGAAGAATTACTGCACATTACACTATTTAAAGGAGATCCAGCACTGCTGTGTATTCAACTATGTATCTAAAGTCATCATTTACCTTGTGGTATGATTCAATGTAGTTTGCTGTGATGACCGGAGCAGCAGCGATACCGATGTCCACACTGATGTCTCCATCAGTGAGGAACTGCTCTGCACACATGGATAAAATAGAAAACTTCAAAAAGTGGTCGATCACATAAAAGGCCAAAGACCTGATTTCTCTGGTATCTCACTGAAACAATCATATGTTGTTCCTTTGAAGTGTTGCTGGCACGCCTGCACGCATTTATAGGAAACTGTGGAAAGTGAAGCATTTTTCCCACTTTCTGTTGCTTTGAACATGTGCAGTGATAACTTAAAGAAGTCTATTCTCCTTGGCGTGTATGACCAGGGACGACAGGAGAAGAAGTTGAGCAATGACTCGCCACCACTGAGAAAAAATAATCCATAACATGAAAACTGACGCTGTACAAAATCAAGACACAGCTGCTTCATTGTCTTAAATATCTGTTCAAAATCCAATGAAATCTAATTTTTTGAAGAATTCTGGAGCAAAACATCAATTTCAGCTTCAAAGAGTTCGTCTTCCTGTCTTATTTTAATGTGCACTCCCTTAGCGTCGATTTCAAACAGATAAAAAAGGAGGCAGTTTGACAGGACTAATTCCTCACTGCACCTCGTCTGTCTGTATAGTCAGAAGGTTAAGACCACAGTCTTCAGACACCACGGCAGTAGAGAACATTTGTATGCAGGCTGTTTCACACATTTACATCCACACTGCCCTCCATGATTGGTAGTCCAACATGTCCTGGAAAACTGTCAGTTTATGACGAGCTGGAAGCGACAAACGATACAAAGAAACGACAAACATAGCAGGAGCCGGGCTTTTCTCAAGAGCTCTACGCTGACCTTAATCCAACAAGAACAAGAGCTGAAAACCTCAAAATCAAAAGACCGCCGCAGGAGCACCGTGCAACTCAAACACCCGCCGAGAAGTAAGAGTCACACTATGTTTTAGCATTTCTATTAAATATGTACTAAGACATCGTTCATGGGAGATTATTTGGTGCCAATAATAAGCTTGTGCAGAAACAGACGCTTAACCCTTTAAAGCCGGTCGGAGCGGGTTACTTTTAAATCCCAGTAGCTCTGCAACCTTGTAAGCTAGCGCAATAATTTTTTTTTGCATATGAAACCGGAGGAGTTGTACTTACATCTTATGCCATCAGCTTGTCCTCGGTCACAGTTTCCTTCCACATAAAGCTTTGCAAAAATTGCATAAAAACCACTTGCAGCAACAAAAACATAATATTCCAGAAACACGCTTTGCCGATTCGATCAGCTGTTTGTAACACTTCCTAGGTTGGAATAGACGTCAGCGCGAACTTTTGCATGTCCGCCATGACCTGCCCGAAACCGGGAGTGACGTCATTTTAGCGGAAATGTAGTTTTTTTTTTTACTATCAGGGCCTCATGAGCCTATACTGGTGTTTTTAAAAGTTATCTTTGACTTTATGACTTTCTGTTTCGTTTCTGGGATGCTTAGGACTCATATTGCACTGCTGGAAATAGTTTATTGTGATGCACATGCTGTTTTTTTGCAAATCTGCATTATAATATTTATTTTCGTTTTTCCTGCAGTATATAAAAATTGGTGTATTTCAAAAATAAAACTATGAAGACACTCAAAATAAATTTCCTGTGGTGGGAAACTATTTTGTTTTGAGGGATAAGCCTCTTAAATTTCTCTAACTAGAAATATATGTTAAAAAAACAAAAACAATTTTCAATTTTTTTTGTAGTTTATTGCACTTTTTTGCAATTTGTGTAATTACTATGCACTTAATGCAGACATATTATTAAAATTTGGGCTATAATGGTTGTATTGATGTATATCAACTTGAAATGCTCCCAAAAATGGCTCCACAGCATGTACAAATATAATACAAGCTCTGGCGGACTTGGTTCTATGGTAGGTCTTAAAGGGTTAAGGAAAGGAAAGTGATTTTAATTCTAGATTTCAAACACTTCCTTCAGGTCTTCGCGTACCTGCCGTGTCCTGTATGAAGTCAGCCAGTATATTTGCCGCCTTGTTGATTTCCTTACAGATCTGTATTTGAGAAGACACCTGTCACTGCTTTATTCTTCTCAAAAATCATTGTTGTGCACATCATAGGTTTGTCTCTGTCGCCCTCACCTGTCCCTTGATGACCAGCTTGACAGTAAGCGTGATGAAGTCGGTGAAGAGCTTCTTCAGCCAGTTCGGCCTGACCACAAAAATGTTGACAGTCAGACACTGAGATTCATGCAGATGCTTCATTCCCACTTCTGTTACTTACTCTTTGTCTCCCTGCAGGTGCAGACGCAGCTTGTGAAAGTTCAAGTAACAGTCTGCTGTGTCTGCTGCTACCTTTCCATCACCGCAGTCTGACGGGGACACACAGGTGACAGAGGATAGCTAGTCAGTGTTTATATGATGCTTCATTGTGTGTCAGCTGGAACAAAAGAGACCGCCACATGCTACACTAGCAGCCACATTTTAAGATGGTGGATGATGACATCAAACTTTCACTGTATTATTATTATTATTATTATTATAAAATACACAAACATGGTTGCTCTTGGGAGTTACTGCAGTTTTCTGTGGAGGAAAAGTAAAATGCTACTAATAACGCAGTGTGAAATACAATACAGATGTAAAGTATTAATGGAAAACAAACATAAGGCTGACAAGCTGCAACACAAACGACACACGTTAAATCCCTGCAATATTTGTGCAGCGGCGCAGTTAGACTGAGTTTGTACTTCACTCAATCAACCTCTTCAAAAAAAATAACTAAAACTTTCACCACCAGGGGGCAGCCTTTTGCTAGATTTTTAGTTTTGGTGTAGCCGTCCAAGATACCAGGGCATGCGTCTGCTGTGCCTTCATGGGTTTCTTCCCATACTAAAGGCACACATGTTTGTTTAAGTGGAAATAATCTTACATGTTATAAAGTAGACCCTGCTTGTGTCAGACTGGATCTCCTTTCACCATCAGAACTGCCAGCACCTTCAAAAAGGTACTGGAAACGTTCACTCGGTCCATGCGGACAGTTACTGCACATCCGAGATGATAATCTCCCATCCCACCACATCCCAAAGGTGCTCTTCAGGACTGAGACCAGGTGACCGTGGAGGCCGTAGAGTGAAGTCATCATCATGTTTATTAAGAAACCAATGTGCGATTATTTCAGCTTTGTGATGTGACATGGTTTTCCTTCTGGAAGCAGGCGTCAACGGATGGCTGCACTGTGATGGGCACGGTCAGCAGGAACACTCAGGTAACAATGCTCAGTGGCTACTTACATGTGCCATTACAGCAACAGCACCACAAGCCTGAATCCCTGATGCAAGGCAGGATGGATCCATGTGGTTTATGGCAAATTCTGACACTGACATCTGAATGTTGCAGGAGAAATGGAGGCTCCAGTCTTCTGTTGTCTAGTTTAGGTGAGCCTGTATGAACTGTCCCCTCAGTTTCCTGTTCTTAGCTGACAGGAAGGCATCCAGTGTGGTCTTCTGCTGCTGTAGCACATCTGCTTCAGGTTCAGAGAGGCTCCTCTGCACAGCTTGGTTGGAACAAGTGGTTAGAACTTGTAACAACTGCTGCCACCCTGTCAGTTCAAAGCAGGCTCGCCATTCTCCTCTGACCTCTCATTATGCCCTTTTTTTGTTTTACTAAACCTTAACAATCCACTGAGTTTTATGTGATCATTGTATGTTTTTATGTTCAGTCCTGATACATTCTGAAAGCTTTGAATACATTAATGGAGCTAGAACGTAAAGCATCAAAAAATGGAAAAAACTACCAAGATGAATGTGGAACAAAACACAAACCTAACCCAGGAACGGTGACTGCTGATGGGGTGGCTTGTTGAGAGGTCAAACAAACTGGTACATGATGTACTTACAAAGTTTGGGGTTGATTCCAAGATCAATCTGAGAGTCAATCTCAAAGTCAACTGAATGTCCGAAGTTAACACTAAAGAAAAAGAAAAATACAAATGAGAGTAAGGTCAAAGATCACAGGAAACAGGAGGGATTACTAATCCTCACT
The DNA here is from genome assembly GCF_963969265.1 of Rhamphochromis sp. 'chilingali'. Classification (NCBI taxonomy): domain Eukaryota; kingdom Metazoa; phylum Chordata; class Actinopteri; order Cichliformes; family Cichlidae; genus Rhamphochromis; species Rhamphochromis sp. 'chilingali'. The sequence continues at coordinate 2,766,691 of NC_137930.1, forward strand.
GCCTGAGAATTAGTAATCGCCCAGTCGCTGAAAATAATGTAATTCAACTAAAAAATGTTTAAAAACACCCACAAAATGCACAAAAGTCCATCTACCTATGCTAAAAACAAAGTATTAGTGCAGTGGTTTTCCCATCAGACTCAAACTGCAACAAAGCTATCCCAGCTAGTCAGCCATGTTGCTGCTATTTGACATTTAAACTCTGTGTCAAAGTTTAAAAAACCACCAAACAAAGAAAAACTGCTCGACTTTCAGTCATCGTTGAACTGAATCATTTCTAAAGCCCTGAAAACAAAACTACAGGAGGAAATGACATCAGATCGCTGCTGTGGTCGTATTACTGAGAAATAATCATTGATTCCAAAGTGAAGACTCATTCATTCAAATTAAATTGGAAGTTTTGGGCGCATTGGAGTATGAAGAGCATTAGCATGAAAGAAAGTCGGTCTCCATAGAGACCCGTGTTAAAACTATAACCTGTTTTGAGCAAAACCAGGGCTGCTCTCTAATGCGAACGTGGATTTGGATTTTTTATGGTTTAAATTAGCAGCGTTGCTTCTCTGATCTTGTTTTAAAGGTAACAATTGTGCAGCATGTGGCTAAACTACAACCAAACACAACTTGACAGTAGCATCACTGAGTCCAGTATCCACACTTCTCATCAGACAAACAGTAACATGATTCAGCGAGGTGATGTGCAGTAGTCTCTAAGAATCTGTAGATCAGATCATATGGTGGTGTGTGTGTGTGTGTGTGTGTGTGTGTGTGTGCCACTGTCGGTCACACATACTCACAGCCAGCTGCCGTATCCATACTGGATGCTGCCCTTGAACACTGCAGACACATTGCTTATCTCCATGGCGATGCCTTCAGCTGGATGCAGCTCAAACGCGCTCTGACCAATCGACAGGTTGTGAATCTCCAAACTGGACGGTGAAGGACGGACACGCTTTTTCACCATGGGTGTCACATATATGTTTATAGTGTGTGTGTGTGTCTCCTCACTTGTCCAGGCCGTACATGACCTTTCCAATGAAGAGCAGGGACTTCTCCCCCTTCATGCTCGGGTATCGGGCGTGTTGAAAAGCAGCCTCGATCACTTTAGTGGTTTTCTCATTCACTGCAAAGATAAAAGCACGTGTGCTCTAAAACACCACAGGGTTGTGATCTGTGGTGACCTAATCTGACAGATGAGCCGACGTGAATACTTCCCATTAAGTAAAACTTTCAGAACTGGCTGAAAACAAGTCTTATTTTCCATTTAAATGTTTTAATCTTTTTGTTTTATTAGCACCAAATTGCAATAATCACATGAATGAACTTCATAAGACCCTAAAACATCAGTGAGGAGAAAAGAAACTTTAACACAACCAGACTGAGGTTTGTGGCAGATAGATGTGACGTGCACTTCACCTGACGACCAACTGAATGAAATCATGTTAAAGCTGCTGCTGCTATTTCACTGCAAACAGGGAAAACTATCCGGAAACTTCACTGAATGTATGTGTTTGAATAAAATCGTCACTCTGTTCCTGCTCTTTGGTTCCAGAAAGTCGCTGCTTGAGTGGATGATTAGATAAAATCAATAAATGGAGTCAAATAAATTCCAGGAAAAAAAGACTCACACACGACAGCAGCGGGGTAGGTGAGCCTGCACACGGCTCCGGTGAATCTGTAGGCTGAAGCGGGGTCCTGCAGGCAGCAGTGGGATGTGCCGAACCAGGACAGCAACGACAGCAGCAGCAGCAGCGGGACTTTGCCGGGCATCGTGCATGAGGTGGTTTTCCCTCTCTGAGAACTGGCTGAGGTGTCTAACCCTGTGGACGGTTCTGTCGGAGCACAGCAGGTGAATCCTGGTTCCCTCGGTTCTGGCTTTACTAACGGATCATCAGGAACATGGAAAACTGTGCTCCTGATATCTGTGCTGACAGAGAAAGACAAGTCTTGTGCTTCAGACTCGTTGAAAGGACAAACACTGACTCAGGTCTGTCCCCGTTAAAGTAAACTGATCAAAGTCCAACCTGTCCTATCACCTCAGGTATGAGCACAGACTCTGGAGTTTTGAGCTCTTCAGCAGGACAAAGAATGCATCCCTTTCTTTTCAAACTGGGACAAAACAAGAAGCAGAAGGCAACACTGCCAGCATACGTACCCCACAAAGACGCCTTAAAAGTGAGCAAAAGGACACGGAGCCTCTGATTCCAGCCTTTCCTCCTCTCATCAGGGGACTAACATTCAGGGCCAGCGTTCCTGAATAAATGCAGGGTCACAATGAAACAGGAGCTCCCTGTAAGAGGAGACGAAAGGGGAGGTACAGCTGACGGAGCCTGGACGTAACAACAAAGGGGGCACTGATCTAGCTGGGGCCTTAACGGGAATCAATAAGTGTGGGTGTTTTATGTGCGATGGCATCAGCTGACTTTATTGATTGGTTCTTCCACTCTAAAAACACGAGTGTGAGACAGAAACGAGAGGCTGTGGGAGGCACAAGTTCACCAACCTGGACAAAGGCAGCCCGCTCTCAGCTGCTGCAGATGATTGGTCCAGTGACACGAAGCTGCTTATTGCTCTGTTCCTGAAAGGTTTGGACACACTGCAGGTACTCCCGAGCTCTGAAACCAAGTCAAGCAAAACATCTACATGAATGAAGAAACGTCGCTCAGCAGTCCGCATCTTCTGTGCTTCTGCTATCAGCACATGAACATGAGCTCACTGCATGAGGATCCAGCGTGGCTGTCTGCATCCAGGTGGATGAGCTGCTTGCTGTGGTAACGTGTCAGCTCCAGTTTGATTCCCACACGTTACCTGTTTACACTGAGGGAGGAGGCTGGAGCAGAAAACTCTGGAGGCAGAGCTACAACATGCGTTTTCTGGACACTTATTCATCAGCTACAATAACACCATATGGAAAAAGAAGACTGCCCCCTGGTGGTGAAAGGTTTGACTTCGCTTTTCCCTTTACCAGGAAATTTTGCACTACCTAAATAATTATTTCTGACTTCTAATGCAATAACCTGTGTTTGTATCTGATTACATTTTAATTTCAAAAGGAAATACACTAAAATTCCATTTAATAACAGGAGGCTTACACCCCTTGGATGCAGGCAGAGCAGCCAAACTTTGCATTGGCCTGTTTTTAACTAGTGGATTCTGTAGTATCAGGTAAATGTTAAGTGGTAGGAACGTTGCTGCTGGGTTGTTGTTGTAGGGGGGGATGGAAAAATAATAAAGGACACTCATGGAGTAATGGCGCGTCTCGTGTGTCTGTGAGTTATGCCTCCAGTCAAATAACATCCATAACCACAAATAACGGAACATGGTGTCAGAAGACAATTGGAAACGTTAGTTGGGCATAAGTGAAAGGTTTCGGCGTCGGTGCCAGGTTAAAGGTCGGCCATAGAGGAGCTGCGCGAAAAGAGACGTGGCGTCATGAGTCAGTTTCAAGTCACCCCGCCGGAGAAGTTCACTTTTAGGTCCGACGACTGGACCAAATGGATAAAGCGTTTTGACAGATTTCGCATCGCGTCTGGATTGGAGACGCAAGCGGACGAAAATCAAGTGAACGCCCTTATCTACACTATGGGCGAGGAGGCAGAGGACATATTGGTATCCCTGCACCTGACTCCCGAAGAGGCGAGCGATTATGAGGCCGTTAAAAGGAGGTTGGATGCTCACTTCGTAGCCCGAAGAAACATCATATTTGAGCGAGCGAAGTTTAACCAGCGCCAACAAGAGACGGGTGAGTCAGTTGACAACTTCCATACTGCACTGCATTGTCTGGCAGAACATTGTGGATACGGGACTTTGCATGACGAAATGGTGCGAGACAGATTTGTCGTGGGTCTGAAAGACAAACGATTGTCAGAACAGCTACAAATGGATCCAGAACTAACGCTAGAGAAAGCGCTTAACAGAGCCCGACAAAGTGAGCTTGTAAAGAAGCAACAAGAGATGCTAAGCACTAACTTTAAAATGGATATTACCAACTCACAACTGAACCGCGTCCATGCTAAACGGCAAGAAGGGGCACGTCCCAAGCAGCTGACACCGCCACATAAACAAACCGCCAAAACACAGAAAGAAAAAAAGACACAATGCAGAAGATGTGGAGACATAAAAGGTCACAATCTTCAACAATGCCCTGCGAGGGAAGCCGCATGTAATTACTGTAAGAAAAAAGGACATTTTGCCAGGATGTGCAGAAACAAAAAACTGTGTGAAGTCAATGCTGCAACAGTTTCAGAGAACAGCGATACAGATGATGAGGTCGCTTTCTTGGGTTCCCTCTCTGCGGACACCAAAGAGAGTCCATGGGTAACAGAGATACATGTGGACAAATGCAACACATTCTTTAAAATCGACACCGGAGCGGATGTCACAGCAGTCCCAGAGACTTTCTACACACAGCATCAGTTGGGGAGATTGGATAAGCCCAAAAGGGTTCTGCAGGGCCCAGGAGGAACACGTCTGAAGGTAAAAGGCATGTTCACAGCCACTCTCAGCAAGAACAACCACAAAACCAAAGAAGACATTTATGTCGTAAAGGGTTTATGCACACCGCTGCTGAGCGGGCATGCTGCAGTGGCACTACAGCTGGTTGCTAGAGTTAATCATATTAGCTTAGACTCTATTGACGCTGTCAAACAAGAATTTCCCAAGCTTTTCAACGGCTTAGGCAAAATGGAGGGGGAGTACAATATTGTTCTGAAACCAGAGGCACAGCCGTTTTCCCTCTCGACCCCTAGGCGAATCTCTCTTCCACTCTTACCAAAGGTTAAAGAAGAGCTGAACAGGATGGAGCAGCAGGGTGTCATTTCCAAGGTGGAGGAGCCCACTGATTGGTGCGCGCCTATGGTGGTGGTTCCTAAGCGCACAGGCAAAGTGAGAATATGCAGCGATCTCACTGAACTAAACAAATATGTCATGAGAGAGAAGCATCCACTCCCTTCAGTAGAACACACACTAGGACAGCTTGCAGGAGCAAAAGTGTTTTCAAAGCTGGATGCCAATGCAGGATTTTGGCAGATTCCCTTATCCAGGGACTCTTCTTTGCTCACGACCTTTATTACACCTTTTGGTCGGTATTGTTACAATCGTCTGTGCTTTGGAATCTCATCAGCCCCAGAACACTTCCAGAAACGGATGGCACGCATTCTTGAGGGTTTAGAAGGAGTCCTCTGCCAGATGGATGATGTGCTCATCTGGGGGACGTCACAAGCAGAGCATGATGAGAGACTTCGAAAAGCACTGGTTCGACTGCAGGAGGCTGGAGTAACATTGAACGACAAGTGTGAGTTCTCCAAGAACAGGATAAAGTTCCTGGGGCAGGTCATTGAGGCATCGGGGGTTAGTGCAGATCCTGACAAGACGCATGCCGTGAGTTCCATGGATGAGCCCAGCAACATAAGTGAGGTGAGACGCTTCCTGGGCATGGTGAATCACCTAGGAAAGTTTCTTCCTCACCTGGCGGAAAAAACGCGCCCCCTAAGAGATCTACTGAAGAAGTCCAACCTGTGGTCATGGGGGCCACAGCAGCAGCAGGCTTTCGACGGCATCAAAAAAGAACTGACAACACCCCCAGGGCTTGCTCTGTATGATCCAAATGCTGAAACGTGCGTATCAGCTGATTCATCTTCGTATGGCTTGGGAGCAGTGCTTCTCCAGCGGCACGCCGATCTAGGGTGGAAACCAGTAGCATACGCTTCAAAAGCTCTCAGCGCGACAGAGCAGCGATATGCTCAAATTGAGAAGGAGGCCCTCGCTTCAACATGGGCCTGTGAGAGGTTTGCAGAGTTCCTAATTGGGAAAACATTCCACATTGAAACAGACCACAAACCTCTGGTCTCGTTGCTTGGCTCCAAGGGCCTGGACGAGCTTCCACCTCGTATACAACGTCTACGCATGCGATTGATGAGGTTCTCTTATACCATATCTCATGTTCCTGGTAGAGACATTGCAACAGCAGATGTACTGTCCAGAGCTCCTGTATGTGACACAACTGAGGGTTTGCCGGAGGAAGAAATCAACTTGTATGTGGAGTCCGTCATAGCAAGCCTGCCAGCCACAGAGCCACGACTCAGAGAAATCCAGACACATCAGGACAATGACAGCATTCTAAGCCAGCTGAAGAAGTTCTGTGTGGAAGGATGGCCAGATAAGTACTCCATCGGAAGGGTTTTCCAGCCTTATCTGCCATTTTCAGGTGACCTCACAGTCCACAATGGTTTGCTTCTTTATGGGAGCAGAATAGTGATTCCCACATCGCTCAGAGCAGACATTCTGTCTAAACTACATGAGGGACACCTAGGAATAACGAAATGCAGAGAGAGAGCTAAACAATCTGTTTGGTGGCCAGGCCTGAGCAGTGAGCTGATAAAAGTGATTGGGACCTGTGACACTTGCTGCCGTGAGCGGACTAACCACAAAGAAACCATGCTACCTACCGAGTTCCCACAAAGACCGTGGGCCATGGTGGGAACTGATCTGTTCCAGATAGAGAATAAACAGTACCTGGTCATTGTGGATTACTTTTCCAGATTCTTCGAAGTTGCCAAACTGACATCTACAACATCAGAGGCAGTGATCGAGCACTGTAAATCAATCTTTGCACGTCATGGCATACCAGAGCGGGTTCGCTCTGATAATGGACCTCAGTTTTCGTCTGATTCCTTCAAAAGATTTGCACAAGAATGGGGTTTTAGCCATAAGACATCCAGTCCCCACTTCCCTCAGAGCAATGGGGAGGCCGAGAGGGCAGTCAGGACCATCAAAAGTCTTCTTAAAAAGTCTGGCGATCCCTATCTCGCCCTTATGGCATACCGGGCCACTCCATTGGCAAATGGCTACAGCCCAACGGAGCTTCTCATGGGTAGACTGATAAGGACAACTATTCCTGTCATCCCATCACAGCTACATCCAAGAGGTACGGACACAGACAAGCTCAAAGCTATAGAACAATCGTACAGACAAAAGCAAAGACAAAACTACAACCGCAGACACAGAGCACATGATATGCTACAGCTCAATCCTGGAGACAAAGTGTGGGTCTCAGACATGGATACTAGAGGGACAGTCGTGTCCATGGCAGGCTCACCGAGGTCCTACATCATCGAGACAGCAAAGGGCACGCTGAGAAGAAACCGTTACCATCTTACATGGACACCTGGGGCACCAGAGATTTCTGGCGATCCACCAGAGGCTTCACCTGAGAACTCTGTTCCAGCTGCACAGATTGTGTCGGTTCCAGACACTATCTCACAGGAGGCCAGCCAGCAGACTCCTGAAGCTGGGAGCCAAATCCAACCCAGGTCTAGGAGGCCTCCAGCATACCTAAAAGACTATGTTTGCTCATAGGGCTTGGAACTGAGTGAGCACTGGGGCAGAATAATCCCCACACTCAGGCTGAGGGCTGGGTAGTCTACCCCATCCCTCATAGAGACAATGAGAAATAAAGCAAATGGTTACACTGTTTAAACATGTTGTTTGTAGCTGCACTGAATAGTTCAGAAATGTGCACTTATGCTTAGTGTTCAGAGTTGTATACTTTGAGAGTTTATTTTTGGACATTCTGAGTAGTCTGGTTTGAAACCAAGCGAGTTCAGTAAACAAGCTGTTACCAGATAAAGCACAAGGACATAGTAATAGTATACTTTAAAGCGTGCGGGTCTAATCTGTTTTCTTGGTTATATTCCAGCATCACATCCTATTTAGTAGGGGGGATGTAGTATCAGGTAAATGTTAAGTGGTAGGAACGTTGCTGCTGGGTTGTTGTTGTAGGGGGGGATGGGAAAATAATAAAGGACACTCATGGAGTAATGGCGCGTCTCGTGTGTCTGTGAGTTATGCCTCCAGTCAAATAACATCCATAACCTCAAATAACGGAACAGATTCTACTTTGTATTAATTATTTGCATTCGGCAAATCAAGCCAACCTGCAAATATAATTGTTAGCTTGCTGTGCTGAACCTATAATTTGAATGTATTTGTACTGTGACTGTGCCTGCAGGCAGCACATGCAGTGGGGGGACTTGAGCCTCAGTATGTTTAAACATGCGGTCATCAAACTCAAACATCAGAAGAAACAAATCCACAAAATAAGGAATCATTAAAGTTAAGAATATTTATTGCATCCATTATTGGAAAACACACTTCACTGTACAGCATTCATCCATTTGTAATGGAAAGATGATTAAAAAAGAAATTTCCAATCGCACACTGTGACCCACGAGCGACCGTCGTCCCCTCACAGGGAACCGGAGTGCTAACACCCGGGGCTTAAGCGCTAAGCAAACTAGACTGGATTACAGGAAGGGCTGTGACCTTTAACCTCTGCTAAAAGCTGCTTCTTTTCAGAGGCATTGTTATGATATTAACATCTGTTTATTCTCTTCTGAGGACCAAAGAAAAAACCCAAAACAAGCACAGCTGATGAACTGAATTTCAGTTTCACATCAAGTCACACTTTAAAACGAAACTTTGTCCAGTCTCTGACAGTAAAAGCAACTCGGCATTAATAGAAATCACAACCTCTCTTTGCATAAGATACATGTTATAAAGTGCTTCGTGTACATACAATACAATTACAAAACGCATTTTAAGCTGCACCACCATCACTGTTTTACAGATGGATTTCAAATTGTATTTGGTCACAATTGCCACTCACTGAAAGGGAAAATAACATGAGTAAAGTGTCGTTTTCACTTGTGTTAATGTGGATGTTTGGACAAACCTTCAGCTTGTTTCTGATTAACTATAAAAAGTGTAAGGAAGCAAATAAAGGTCCCTAAATATATGAATAACAGAAATCCTTATATATACATATAATTTTGAGGACCCTGATTTTAAAAATTCAATGCGAAGATAAGTTTAGCCGCTTTTGGAAGAGGCGAACGTTTCAGTCCGATTGAGTGTTACAGACACCCGTGCACCCACGCGTCCTCAGATGAGCCGAATACTGATTCACGGAGCCGGGCCACGCAGCGACCACGGCGTGGCACATGATTTTAAATCAGAAGGCATGTGGATGTAAACGTCGTTACATGAAGAGCGTTTTAGGCACAACAGTTTCAGCTTTCAGGAGGATTATCGGCACCCGCTGCCACTTTGTGGACAAAAGGAGGGAACGATCAGGGTGGGGGGCTGGTGGCAGGCAGTGGATGTCTGTGGTCAGGTCGGCTGGGATCCTGTTGGAGGATTTATTAATATATTTTCAGGTCTTGCATCTTTGATTCTGTCCACATTTTTTGGCAGTTCTTGGGGATCTTGCTGGTGTGGTTTGCTTCCCGCTCACTTGAAAGATCAAAGTCACAGGAACTTGGAGCACTGAGGTGCAGCGCTCTTGTCTGCATCCATTTATTATTCGGTAAACGCCTTCCACCCACGCTTCAAGAAACATCTCCAGAGATGACAGAAGAGCGGGAACTGTCTGCAATCAGTCCTCCGTCCCAGATGTTCAGTTAGGCCACAGCCTGAGCGGCCTCGGGTACGAGGGAGGAGAAGAAGGTTTTGAAGAAAACCCAGGCCGTCCACATGACGGACACTCGGTGAGGAGGCACCAACACCGCTGTCATCGTTCCCTCTGATCCTTCAGCTGCTGGTTCATCCTGCTGTCTGTCGGCGTGCTCACCTGCCTGAGGAGACACACGTCACACATCAGCCTGCAGCATTTAATTCACCCACTACAGCAAACATCAGGGCCTGTGTGCAGGTTAGCGACTCGACCTGACCCGGGTCTCACTGCTAGCTCATTTCAAAAACATTCAGTCTTTTCTCAGTGTGCAGCATTTAGCTGGAGTTTCATCAATGTAGGAAAAAGTGAACAAGAGAGAAAAATGATGAGTTTCTTACTGGATTCAGGTTTGGGTTCCTGTTCTGGTTCTGCTGGTTCTCGGGGGGCTGCAGCTGGTTGGGTTCTGGGACCTGCACTCTCCTTCTGAAGGGAAACCAGCCGACGGTGTGTCTGGAAGACAAGGCAGGAAATTCAGGGGTTACAAGGAAAAGCTAACCATCTATAATCCTGAAAGAAGCTCCAAAGGTTTGTAACGTCACATCGTGGTTGGAGCTTCCTGCACCGTGATGCCCACATAGAGCTGCCAGTGCCTGGTTTCAGCACGCTAGTCTCCATCAGAACGCTGGATCAAGAGCTCAGGCCTGTGGTTAAAAACTTCTTGCCCCCCATTTTCTGTGGTTAAGGAAAACTGCTGCACCACCTAAACACCAGTTAGATAAATCTGAAAGTGAACACTAGGGGTCAGCAGCGGGCAGCTGGGTGCAGCACAAGGCTCGAAAACATGATCTCACAGAACTCGATATGAGTCATTTATTGAGAAAAACTAAATGTCAGATCAGATTTCTGCTTATGATGAGAAGCTGAAGACATTACACCTGACATTTAAGCACTTAATAAAGTTGTCACGGCAACAAAACACGTGAGCGCTCGTCTAGAGCCTTTTATTCCAAAAACTAAGAAGTGATTAGAAACTAACTGCAGGTGATGCTTTCAGTCAACCTTCAGCTGAGTGCTGACACCTGTGAACTCATTTGTGAGGATTTAAAGTCTACCATCATGATTAAAAGTAAAAAACAAAAACAGAACTGAGCCGTAGAGGTCGTCGGTCAGCAAGAGGGAAGTGGGCCGGGGGCAGCACGGCTGATGCTGACAGCGTGATCTCCAGCCTCAAATAAGAGTGAAAGCACGACCAGCAGCAAACCCTTCAAACGAAGCCTTCGGTGAGCGCTCCTTTCTTTAACAGCTTCCAGAGTTTTAAGATTTAAAGAAAAACTTTTTAAAGGAAGCACATCCTGCCAACACGGCTGATAGATGTCAACAGCAACTCGTATGCGTCACGATAGGCTATCAGTGCAGCCATCATTAATGAAATCACTCGACTTTAAGTCAGCAGTACACAGCTGAGCCCGGAAACTCCCTCCTTCACAGAGAGATGCAAATATTTCAAAGCTTTTGCAGTAAAAATGATTGTGTGGCAGCCCCGCAGCACGAGGAAGTACTGCGGTCTGAGCTTTATCAGTAAGAGGAAGTTCAGGCTTTATTCAGTGGTTTAGACTCACTTAGGACAGGAGTCAGTACATATGAAGAAGCAGAGTACTGACAGAAACATGACTGATATTCGTCGACCCAAAAGAGCAATAATGTTAAAAAAAGAAATGACACTTCATTTAACTCTGAACGTGTCTGCTGTCAGATCATAGGTCTACCATCTTCACTTCTAATGCACTTCCACTTTAACAGTAAATCACTGAAAAAGTTTATTTTACTTTGAGAGGTGACGGTTTCAGATCATATTTACATTTTCATATTTGTCTCCTTTCCAGCACAATACCAAGAAGTTGGCAAAGGGTAAGCCGCTCTATAATAAGGCTGCCCCTGAACAGTACGGGATAGAAAGAAATAGTTTGTTTTTCCACTAAATTACCAGGAAAGTAGTAACTGAAGCACCTGCAGTGCTTAACTTATTCATTTGTCTTCTGTAGCAGTGGTAGAATAGTTATGTTATATAGTTTATGTCTTGCATATTTTCACAACCATATTCATAATCACATACTGTGTATGCTACCGTTGCATGCATGTATTATCTTACTTATTTTTAATTTGTTTGTACTTTTTTGGTATTTTTCCTTCTGATATCTGTACCTGAGCTGAGCTAACGCAAAAAATTTCCCCGTCCTGGGATCAATAAAGTCTTATCTTAAAAATCTGACATTACTGCCTTATTTTAGTGTACCTATCACTAAATATCAAGTGTAACCAAAGTGTTACCAAAACTGCTCTAACAGCAGCTCGAGTCTAATTTGTACAGGTCTGCTAGACAAATAAATATAATATTTCTTATATCGGTCTGTATAGGGACCTTTTTTTGTTCCCCTTGCTGGTGTAACAGGTTTAAAGGATCCATGTCCTGCAGGTGGGGCTCTGTGTATACACACTCCGTCTGTGACTCAGACAGGCTGCTGGGCTTTAAATGGGCGAGGCGTGTTGGTGTGCAATTCACCAAGAGACGCTAAAAAGGGAGAACTCAGAAAACCAGACTCTTGTTGACCCCTGTGACTTAAATCTAGTGATTACAGCAGCTCTCTGAACCCACAGCTGCACACTTACAGGTACATGAGGAGCAGGGTGCCCATCACCAGCAGGAAGCGGCTCAGGTTGGAGTTGAAGTACACGATCATCATCAGGACCCCGAATCTTGCAGCAGAGTACAACCAGTCCAGCCAATCGCGCTCCATGCCCTCCTCGTCCTCCACAACGGCTCCGCCCTGCGCGTTCATCCGCATGTTCTGGTTGGCCTCCCCGGGGTTGATGAAAGCGCCATCCTGCACTGGATTCTGATTGGCTGGCAGGTTGTTGATGGGGTTCTGATCAGCTAGCGGGGCAGGGACGGGTACTTGGTGGGCGGGAACAGGAGGGTACTGGCCAATGGTTGGAGCTGTTGTGGGAATGCTGCCTGCTGCTGCTAAAGCTGCATGGCTGGTGATGGGAAAATGAGAATTAGTAGTCAGACAAACACAAGACGTGGCTGTGTGTGTAAAACCTTCAGTGTGTGAAGCAGAACTCACTATTGCATATAATACTGTCGAGCGTAGACATGCTGGAGCCACAGCAGCTGCTGGGGGCTGTACAGGGAGTAGGTGGGAAAGGTTGGCTGGGTCATCTGAGGAGCTCCAGTCCTGCCGGGGACATGACACAAGACTGTTAATCTTCACTTCTCTTTAGGAAACAGAAATCATTTTCTGACATCTGCAGTCGTTTATACGCGAGAGAACATCTCTGTGCTGGGACTGTGTTTGCCTTCAGTCCCATACGTGGAGTGCAGCAGAAAGAGGCCGGTACAAAGCAGAGCAGGCACTGAGCGATGGTGGGTTGCAAAGCGGCCTGCAGATGCACAGCAACTGTAGACTAAAGCAGCTTTAATACGATGAATAAAATGAGATTTAGTAATTGTATGTGTAGAGCGGGGTCAGCGGCGCTCCAACTAACATCAGCTGATTTTTCAGCTATGCTTGATTATTTTCAGTCTTCTTGGTTCCAGGAACTACAGTCACCATCTCTGTTTGTTGGTGGTTACTTTTGAAAATTCAAAACACTTTGATATTTGCTGTGAGCTCCTGAAACAGTGATCTTTGATACTGGTTCCAGAGGTAGTGCTCTGCACTGCTTAAATGAAATTAACTACAAATTATACCTTAATCCACCTTAAAAGCAGCTACATGTTTGCAATTTAAAAACGGCCTGACACAGAAAACAGTGGCCCCTCAGAAAGCCCAACCTGCAAAGCTGTGGCTTCTTCCATGTTCTGCATCTTTATCACGACTGATGATTTTTAAGTTCAGCTTTTGGGGTTTTTGTTGAATGTCGCTGACAAACAATAACAAAGATCCAGAAATCACATGATCAGGATTCGACTGTTCTTCAGCTTTTAAAAGGTTAGTTTAACCGAAGGCCACTTGGTTTTGAAACTGGGATTCCCCCAGTGGGGAAGTGGAGAAGGGAAGTCAGCGATGGCTTACTGTACAGTTAGCAGTCATAGCTGCGTTGTATTAAAGGTGAATAAAAAATGTTCAGTGGTTTGGCTGCATAGCGGTCATTCTCTCTGACAGTGCAAACACTGCTGCGATGGATTAAAGCACACTGACACACAAGCTGAAGTTCTTCCTTTGTTGCTTACATGGCAGCAGGAGGCCACACTGGAGTCTGTGTGTGTGCTGGAGCTGCGGAGGCCGGCCTCCTCTGCCGCAGCTCTGGTGGGCTGGGAGTCTGGGCTGGTGTGGGCTGTGGACTGGAGGAATGTGGCTCTTTGGTCTGCAAAGGAAAGAAGAGTTTGATGTCATTTTTTTTCTGCAAACCCCCCCAAAACAAAATAAAACAAACAAAAAATCCCCAGCAAGAAACATCTGCTGAGACCTGTGTTATCAGATCTACCACATTTTGTTTCTGCAGCTTTGTTTCCGGCTTGGAAGTGTACTGATACTAATGCATGCCAGCTTTAGTGTCTGGGCTGACTTCTGGTAGATAACAGCTGAAGCAGAACAGTTCCACTACACAGCGGGGCAACAATAAGGGCGGAGGTGAAGAAGCACATCTGCAGCGCTCTTTACCACAGTGTCTTGAGGTTACTTACAAAACCTCACACTGATTTCTTGATTGGAATTTGTCATCATCAGAGCCCAAACTAACTCAGTCTGAAAATATCCTCGAAACTTCAACAAAACTTACAAAATATTTAGAAAAGCATTTGAAGTGCAAACTACACTGTTGCCTCAGCCAGGTGTCATTTCTGAGACACAAGGATGGTAACAGACGGCACACAAGGACGCTGTGTGAAACTAGCCTGTATGCAAACGTAGGGACACGAGGGCGGCATGAAGCCAGCTGCTTTGTTTACAGGAGCTCAGAATTCAAATACCTCACCAACAGGAGTTTCGCTGTGAACATGCAGGTCTTTATAAAGCCAGGAGGACCGAAACAACGTGCTGATGTTAGAGAAAAGTCACTGGGTGTTACTTCTAAAGTGTTCTCACCTTGGGTCTGGCTCCCAGAGGTCCCTGGGCAGGATTCCTAACAGCACACACCAGGTGCAGTGTGGGAATTGAGTCCGTCTGTGGAAGTGGAGGTAAAACAGTTAAACAACATGTGACATCCACCCAACACATACAGACTTGTGTCTGAATGAACCCCGATTAAACTTTGAGAACCTCAAAGCCTGCAGAATTACACCAACGTACGAGCTCTGGAGGCCACTTAACGTCACCTGTGTCGATCCCACAGACTCTGATTATGAGGCATGTTTACAGCCTGGTTTGAAAAATGTTTTGGCCTGCACTGACCGTGAATTTTTTTAGAACCCGAACGTACGATTTGGGGCGTGGCCACGGTGACTTCCATTAGTGCCATATCTAGGGATTGGTACCGGTGTCCGGTGCCATCATGGCACCGGTTCTGACATAAACGGTAGTAACCAGACTGAAAAGCAGCGCACATTTCGGTGCTTTATTTCGGTGCTTTTTTCCCCCTGAGATGTCATACACTTTAGATTCTAGCCAATCATTTTATGTTTCCGAGGATAGTAGGCGGGCCCAGATACGTACGTTCTTTTATGCAGAGCTACAGATTAAAAATGCCCAAGGCGAAGCGGTCAAAGTCTGGCTGTACTTCACAGCAAAAGATGCAAACTCAGCAGCAACAAGTGCTTTAAGCTGATACTGTGATACTGTCAAAGGAGGTAACACCTCGAATCTGATGAAACACCTGGTGACGCATAGCGTTTTTTTAAAAGCTGAGAAATGCACCGTATTTGATAGCTTGCTGCGAGACCTCACACCGAGCACATCTACTGCGGGTGTGGTGCCTGTTATCGACCCGGAGTTAGCAACATCCCCCAAGAACCCGAAGAGGAGAGTCCTGGCCCCTAGCCCTGCCAGTGTAGCAGAAATGATGAGGATGATGAAGCAGCAGCAGCCGTTCTTCTCTGCGTGAGTAGCTTCATGTTGTTCATGTGTAATTTACGTTGAGTAGGCTAACCACGTTATTACATTAATGCATGTAAGGTGAACTAGCAAACACCGTCGTAGCTACATGCTGCTGTCTTCTTGTTTGATAGAGTGATACCATATATGCCCTAAAGCTGCAGAAAAGGCTAACATTGTTATCTTTTTACAAACAGCTAAATATGAGAGGTTTTAGGACAAAGTTTGTGTTTTCCATTGTTTAAGCACCGGTTCGAGCACCGTTTAAGCACCGGCACCATTTCAAAAGTACCGGTTTGGTACTGGTATTGGATAAAACCTAAACGATACCCATCCCTAGCCATATCAGGCAGATGATAGGGGTCTACTAGCCTTCATCTGTGCTCATTTAAGCCACTGAACTAAACCAACTTGTTTGTGCTGTTGATGCTTCTGTGGAATCTTTTTCTCAGAAATAATGAAGTCATTTTGTACGACAGTGTCCAGGTTGTGACTTTTTCTTTTTGCATGTGGCCTTTCACTGCAGTGTGTGTGTGTGTGTGTGTGTCTGATAACCAGTGACAAATGAAAGGAAAAAAACTGCACTCTTGACCCTTACAGTGAGGGAAGCATGGCTCTGGTACGGTATGAAGCTCTTCTGCTGGGTTTCTGTCTACTCAGAGCAGCCAGTGGTTCTCAAACTGTGGATGACCATGGGAGGAAAAAAAACTGAGACTACGCCAAATCAATGATTTTTACAGAAAACAAACAAAAAAAGTCCACAGTTATTTTGTTTCATTACAGCGCTGTATACAACTGAAATTTAAGTTTATATCTCCATCTCACCCTATCCCTGGCCTCCTTCACTACAGCCATGAATCCTCACTGAAGTCCTTTTCTTTTCCTCCTACCTCGCAGCACCATCTTCATCATCCTTTGTCCAACAGATCTGCTATTGTCCCCCCTGAACGTGTCCAAACCATCTCATCCTCAGCTCTCAACCTTCTCAGTCCGAGCTGTCCCTCTGTTGCACTCTTTTCTATAGTGGTTCCTCCCAGCGCTGACAGACAGACAGTAAGATGAGTTTTGTTTGTTTTGTTTTTCTAGTTTATAAGGAAGTGGGGTCGGGCCCACAGAACTAAGGCCGCAGAAGCTCCAAAGCTTGCGTGCAGGTTTTCTACAGCTGTATGCTGATTGGTTTACAGAATAAATGGCTGACAGCTCCTTTGTGCACGGTTGGTATTGTCTTACGTCTATCATGCCTTCTCAGGCAATGAGCCTCTACTGGGATTCTTGAACAAAAAACATGAAATAGTCTGTCCTAGTTTTTGTGGCACAGCCCTTTCACAGGTCTCAGTAATTACTGTGTACTTCCTTATTCTCCTACAAGCAGCAGTGAGAGCAGCCCTCTTCCACCAGTTTGTCACCAGCATAGTGGCACATAATCAGCTCGTGACATTTACAACTTGACATGACAGCTCGTGCTATCACACACACCTGTATGAAGAGTCCATTAATGTGCAGGTTATCAGGCAGCAGTTTGCCAGCGTAGATGAGCCTCTGGTCACTCACAGCCTGGAGACGAAACAAGAATAAAGTCAGTAACGAATCAGATCTCCTTGCTGCTTTGGGTTTGGTGGGGGAGCTTGTTTTTTTTAAGGTACTAAACTGAAACCATGAAATATGGCCAAAGTAGAGTAATTTGTTTGCAGTAGATCACAAAGACTTATATCTAATTGTAGTAAAAAAATTATTCTTAGTATCAAACAAAGAATAAACAATAAAACAAAGATTTTGATGAGAACATTTCGTAACCAGAAACACATGGCCAAGTTCCCACAACATTTGGGTAAACCTGGCTCCTCACTTGAACCTTTTCAGTCCACTGCCTGTGCCTGGCTACACCCCACTGAAGCGTAGATCCTTTGCTTCTCTGCTTCCTGTCCAAAACTGATGTTTGACATGTGTAGTCCCCCCCCCCCCCGCCTAAGACACACCTCTGGATGTGGTCTGAATAGCACGAATGTTCCCGTGAAGTTGTACTTATTTCAGAGACATAACTACAGAGAGATACCAAAACAACAGACAGACAGAAACACGTGTTCACTGCAGGTGTGTCAGTCACAGTTCAGTTCATTAATTAAACAGAAAAAAATGACATGACTGCGAGCTCGCGCTCATGGGACTCGCAGGCACGCTGCGCTGGTTTCGTGTGAGCGCGCGCATATACACGCGCGTGACCGGGGAAATGGCTGACAGCTCCTTTTTACTCTCATCACATTCCACAGCACAGCCGCGAATAGCTCCGCCGCCCTCTGTGTAAACTCACCGGTTTGGTCGGGTAGACAGCGGACAGGTGCGCTTTCAGCTCCTTTATGGTCCACTGCAGGCTCACTCCCTCGATGGTCCGGTCCTCCTGAGCCTGGTTGGGCGTCTTTATGATGAGAGTGATCGCCTTTTGTTCAGAATTTCCTGCATCCATTTTTACCGTCTGCCGGTTGTAATGGCGATGTGTGAGCTAGAAAAACAGGATGTCTCCGTGACTCGCTGGACTCCCTAACACGAAGAACAGCCGGGGGAAAGTGCGTCTTATGTCAAAGAGAAACTGCAGTGACCTGGGTGGCTCTAGAAGTGTCTCCGCTGGTCCTCATACGGGACTTTAGAGGAGGAAGGTTGTTTCCAAACACACTGTGGCCGCTCCTGATTGGCTACCGTCTGCTCGTGCTCAGACGTGGAGGTTTGCAGAATATTCGCCGCTTGAGCATGCGCAGTTATGATTATGCTTCCAAAGATCGTTTATTTAGGAATAACCCACACTCTGGTGCCATTTGAGAAGGTATCGAAAAGCAGAGATAAACGCGCTTAGACCCGGGCTAAAGTCCAAGTAAAAAGCGAACACACACCACCAAAGTGAAACATTTGTATGTTTTCTTTTGTACACTTCCTGTGAGCTTTCTTCAAGGTTTTGCTTTTGCTATTTTCTAAAACACAGTCATAGTGAGAGCTCCTGTCAACTTCCGTCTCTGATAAGAGAAGCAAAACTATCTCAGCTGAAGTTGCATCAGGCGTGTTACATCAGCTGTAAACTTTCAGATATTCCCACAAGATTTATGCAGAAAAGTGAACGGAGCCACAAGATGTTAACGACACGTCTGAGCAAAACATCGGAATATAAATACTGCCGTGAAAAAATGACCAGAAACTACAACAGCACCTTTAAACATATTTAATACTGTATCATGTTTTGATTATATGCATATACTTACAAATACAAGTATTTATTAATTTAATGATCGATTTATTACATAGCTCGTTGGTTTAACTACAAGAGAGTTACAACAAGGACATGTTGTGATACCGTGTGTTCCCATTGTACCTCATTACCTTAATATTGTACCTTAATATTAAAAAGAGTACTGAAGACTTTATTTACAAAGTTAAATTAGACTGATGGTGAAGCTATAGGAGACCATTGCTCCTGTGCCACAAATCAATAAATAGAAAGATTAAAAAAAAAAAGAAGCATTAGCATTTTCTGTAAATATCAATTATCTGTCAAACAAAGACCTGCATAATTATTTCAATTATTTATGTTAGCTATATTTATTATTTTTTATTGTATATTATGAAGTGGAGAGTGCAACATTAGCATGAAGGGACCCTAACTGACAAACAGAGGACACTGTACAGTAGACGTCTTTTGACTAATTTTTGTGATCAGAGTTAATCAAAATGTAACAAAGCATTTCATGTGCTCATTACTGAAGAAAGTACATTCACTGATACCTGAAAATCAAATTACAAGAAATAAATCTATGGAAAAATAAATGTCTTCTGTGGCCTGAAAGGTGTTGTAATGTCAGGATAACTGGTTTCATATATGTCCATTGGTCTCACTGGAGATGTTACTGGCAGTAGAAGGTGAGAACGTTCTCCTGGTTTCCTCTGACCAGAAGGACTGGAGGTCTCAGATCACGAGACAAGAAGTCGAGCCACGCTAGGTAGAGCGTGCTGGGACACACTCCTCTCCTCCCCACTGGCATGGTGCTGTCAGGAAACACAGCAAACCGCTGATTTTCACCCAGTAACAATGAGCTTGAAACATTCTCAGGTGAAAGCTTCACAACACCTGTAAACTCAGCACTTTCCATCATTTATTAAATAAAAGCAGAAAAACTACTCACGTTATAATGAGAGCGGCCTCTCTAGAGTAATCCAGCAGTACCTCATTTAGACGGATCTGGCGAAGAGACTGAATTCCACAGGAAAAAACAAACAAAACGTTCAAACTAAGATGGGATGCGCGAGGAAAGAAGAAATGTTTTGGCTTGGTTTAAACATATTTGATCAGTTTGTGTCTGACCTTGGCCTTGTTCTTCTCGAAATCCTGGTCTGTGATCATCCAGGGCTCCTGATGTTGGCTTGCACATCCAGAATCTGAGTCCGGCTTAGAATTTGTATCCACCCTGAAGCGACTGACCATCTTCTCAAACTGATGGACACTGAAGCACACAGAGACAGAGTTTGGAGTTATTCCATCTCAAATCATCGTGGGCCTTCTGTTCAACTGTCTGGTTTTAAATTTTAGCTTCACATATCATACTGTACTTTAAGACTTTTTTAAGTCTTTCAAATTCATTTAAATAAATCAGCTGTAGTCTGAGATAGACACATTATAAAATAAATAAATAGGGAAGCTAAAACTTTATATCTCCCTATATATGCTCAAACTCTGAACCAAAACAATCCTGTTCAAATCTGAGACGCCCGAGCAGAAAATGTAAAACAATTGCTGATTAGTTTTAGAAGAAAAAACTCCTAATTCAGCTAAATTGAATATTTTTAGATGCAGCAGCTCATAGATTAAGTGAAATCTTAAAACAGTTATCTAAAGATTTTTCTGAAATACTGTGTTCAAATATATTCTTTGTCATAAGCAACAATCTCTAAAGTCAGCATGGCGACAAAAGCTGCAGTTCGTCTAATGGCCACTAGAGGCCGCTTTCAAAAGTGAGTCAGTCCTCATAGACTCTCCCGGCTCTTCACAACAGCTGTTTGGTGGGTGGGGATATTATAAAAGATTAAAGTTAGTGATTTGGCTAATTTACTTCATATACCACAAAAAAAACAAAACAAACAAAGCCTAAAATAAAATTAAAAAACCACAAAAAACTGAGTGATCGGGATTCTTATGTTAGCTGACAGCAGCTTTTTTGGCTCACATTCCCAAACATCCATCCTTCATTCTCATCTTCAAGCTTACTTCATCTGCTGAGGAGGCTGGTTGATTTCAGGAAGGACTTCGACACTATGGAAACCAAGACGGAACTTCTTGATCAGCTCCAACACCCTGGAAAGAGAACGTGAGGCTGGAGTGAGCACATGTCTAACAGCGTGCAGTCTGTGTCTGCGAGAACGCAGGATGTCAGACCATATACTGCATTTCCCCGTTTCTTGGGAAAACAAAGTAAGTCTTTCTGATGGAATATAGACTGATGATGATGCAAGATTGTTTAATTTTACGGTGAAAATAGCAAAACTTGGCTGTCAGTAAGATTATTTTTATATTACTGACCAATTAAAAAACAAACTACAGTTTGACTCTAAAGTGCTGCGTTCCTGAGATGATTTGGGCATTTGGAAAAACTCCAAGAGAAGAAAGAAACTTTTTGAAGCGATCTACACTGTAGACCTGTGCATGATACTTACTCCTGCTTCTGCTCGTCCTTTTTCTCTGCGTCTCCTCCCACAAACACTCGGACCTTACACTTGGCCCAGCGCTTTCTGCGGGTCAGCAGGTAAGGCAGCAGCAGGGTCAGACCTGGAATACACAC
Source organism: Rhamphochromis sp. 'chilingali' (assembly GCF_963969265.1). Lineage (NCBI taxonomy): Eukaryota > Metazoa > Chordata > Actinopteri > Cichliformes > Cichlidae > Rhamphochromis > Rhamphochromis sp. 'chilingali'. The sequence continues at coordinate 2,787,984 of NC_137930.1, forward strand.
ACACACGCACGAGGAGTAAATGTCTGTGGACATTCTTGAATTAAGACATAAAGCAGGCGACTAATGGAGATGTACTCGGACCTCCATCATCAGACAGCCAGTACACGTCGATAGTCTTCTTTCCCTGTTTTTTCTGAAACTGTGTACTATGCTGAGGCTCGGGCTCGATGGAGACAGAAGCTGCAAACAGACAACGTGTTTTATAGAATTTAAATGACACCATAGAGGGTCTTTGGGTATTCTGTGTGTCTGTGATATTATCATGCATTTACATACATGTGGGGTTTGTCTGAATGCAGGAAGGAACAGAGATGCTGTTGATGCTCTCTGGTCCACCGTCAAAACTTGGATTAACTGAAACAAAAACAAGAAATTTCTTTGCACATTCATTTATTTGCAGGCAGCTACTTAAAAGATGATGGATAAATGTGGACTGCACATCCTAGCGCGCCTCTTGTTGATGCCAAGAGCAAAGTGCCGTGGGAACGTAGCAGTGGCTGCAGCATTCCCGGGTTCATTGATGTGCAGCCTGCTGCGATATGCATGCAGGCTCTCACCGTGTGACTGAGAGGGACTGGAGACCTCTAATCCCTCTCTCATCCTCAGCACGCACACGCCAAACTGCAGGTCGAACGCATCACTGAAAGCGACATTTAAATGAATGACCATGTGCATCAACACACACTCGTACCCTTTAGCTTTTATGGAATTGAGGTTCAGTTTTTAAACAATAAATATTTGATATCGCAAAAATAATACTCTGTTAGCAATACTTTAGCAGCGGTATTGGTCATAAAAGTTTTCTGGCTTACCGCATTACTCCTATGTAGTTGTGAGCAGCCTGAGGTGTGTCACTCCGCCAGTCTTTCTTGAAACCCATGATGAGAACATTTGGCTTCACACGGCCCAAACCTGCCCCCTGGTGGACAGTCAGAACACCAGCAGGTGAGGATTCACAGGTGTGCTTTTCACACCTCAGTCACTACAAAAGGGCAGCACTGGCATTGTGGGTGGGCCATGCCCCTCAGCCCAATTCTGCTGATACATCTCAACTATCAATTACAGTATTTCACCCCTGACCTGTAGCAACACGTTAACCCCAGATTGCAGATCTGCAGCCACCACTCCTCTGTAGAACGACCCGGCCTTCCTTTTGTTGAGCCAGTTCAGGTGACTGTCGCTCATGGCCTTCTCCAGTACTGAAGGAGAGGGATCATCCTGCGAAACACGGGGAGGAAGGTAGAAAGATTTCATCACTCCGCTTTCAAACAATTAATCATTGTTCCGATTATTGTTTGGATTTATTGTGCGATCAGTGGGAGAACTCACAGTTAACACATTTCCACACAACATAAGACTGAGATCTTTTGTGAAACAGCTGACGAGGTCCACCAGGGCTGGACGACTGCTGGGAGGGCCCGTTAGCACCAAACACTGGGGCCTGAAAGTGTTGGAGTTAGATACGGAGCAGTTTACTCTTCATGTCTCACGTATTTTGTCTTTTCTCTTCCTGGAAAATCACTAAATAAACTTCTATCAGTCCTACTCTGCTTTTTGTCTGTGAAGGTTCTCAGTCATCCAGGTCATCGTAGTCAAAGGAGCTTGCAAAGAAAAGCGTCTGGACTTACAATAACAAGTCTGCTTTTTGTATCTTGGTGCATAAGCTAGACTTTACCATTTATTTTTGAGGGGCATGTCCTTGGTGACCAAGGTCATTGCAGTCCTGAAAAAAGTCACTAGACTTCATGTCTTCATGAATCCAGAAGTTAAAATAAGCATCAATCGTTCCAGAAACATTGGTTCAATCTTAGAACGTAAAAGTAAAAAAAAGCTTTGCTTTAAAAGTGTTCTTCCTCCCCACCGTTGCCATAATGTCATTATGAGGTTAGTGAAAGTAACTGAAGTGTTGATAAAGTCCTTCAAAACAAACTTTAAACTACTGCATTTCAACCGTGGATCCAACTTTAGTAATAGTATAAAAACTGGTAACACTGTTGCAAACTGAACGAAAAAAAAAGAATCCCCTGGACTAAAGAGGAAACTTAACTTCATTTAGGATCTCCAGAAACACTCATCCAACCTTCAAATTTTGATAATAATAATAATAATACATAGCATTTTATTTGAAAGCACCTTTCAGAACTCTCAAGGACACTGTACACAGCAGAACAATAAAAGCAACATAAAAACAAGCAGTTTAAAGAATCATATAAGACATAAAACAAATTTAAAATAGCGGAGTGGAGAGGTTATGTGGGATAAGCTATTTTGAAAAAGTGAGTTTTGAGTTGGGACTTAAAGAGAGAGAAGGAAGAGATATTTCTTAAATCAGGAGGTCAGGAATTCCAGAGTCGAGGAGCAGAGGAGCTCCCCATGGTGGCAATACCGGGAGAGGGGACAGAGAGAGAAAGAGAAGAAGAAGTCAGATTTAAAAGTGAGTTCCTCAAGTGTGAGCTAATAGTGGATCTTCAGCTGTTTGGGGTGTGTACCTCACAACAGAAAGAGACACTGGAGAGGCTCACCTGTAGTTCTTGACGTGGTCCTCTACGCTGTTGAGGCCTGCACACCTGCTCAGAGCCATGTTGTAGGAGCTCGCCTGCACTGATGAGCCCCAGTTCACGTCTAAACGCAGCAGAGAGGGAGTGAAGCAGCAGCATGGCTTTGTTTTTACACACGTGTGCGTGAGAGAGTTTGTGTGTGTTTACCTGGCTTCTTGTAGAGTGTGTATGCCAACAGAATAAAGACGACGCCAAAAGCAATAAGGGCCGCCCACCACGTCAGCAGGAACATGATCACCACGGAGCATATGGCGCCCAGCAGCGACAGCCACTTACTGTAGAACCTGAAGGACGGACGCCAACCTGCACACACAGACAGTTAACATATGTTCATATTTTAACTTGAGATGATGATTCATTCTTATATACAATGATAAAGTCAGCTCTGCCATCTCTCAGCTGGTTACCTGGTGAGTTGGTGATGGATGCGTGGAAGCAGCTGAAGTTGATCAAAGAGTAGGAGCAGAGGAAGAAGTTGGAGATGATGGGCGCGATGGTGTTCAGCTCAGCTGGTGATGCAATAAAAGAGAAGAGGATTTGTCTGTTTTCTGTGATGGCTTCACATGAAAAAAAGCGTTTGATATGAAGCCGCAAGGAAAAAGCTTGATAGCATAATTAATAACTTAATACAGTTTTGATTTGGCATTAACAGATATCAGCAGTAAGATGAGCTTAAGTACTTGGCTGCCTTTGGGCTTCATAGAGCGTATGCCATCACACATATCAAAACTGTTTGATTTCATGTACATTTGGTAACTTGGCTGACCCTTTACAAAGCAAACGCTCCTACTGAAACATCTTACTGGATCTTTATGGCGCTCTGTAAAGCTACAGAACAGTCATTTAATGTGCAAAACGGTTCTTTTTAAACGTTCTCTCTGCAAAGAGCTGGTTTATTAAATGCTATTGAAATGCATTTAAAGAAATGACATGAATTTGACTAAAGGGATTAAAGATTTTAACTGATCCTATGGTTATTATGATTTTATTAGATAAATTATATGTAATATGATTATATGAAATAACATGTATTTCTAAACAGTTTTGAAGAATTTTTTTTTCTTAAATTAGATGAAAACAGCAGAAATGTTTGTGAATTAGGAAACTCTTTCTCAGCAGCTACCCATCATTGGTAGTCTCTGCTGTTTGGGTTTGAAATGTCACTCACATACTGACATTTAAAACCCCAACAGCAGGGACTACTAATGATGAAAGATGGACACACTGTTCCCAATGCAGAAGTGCCTTGAAACCGCATTCTTTCTAACTGCCAGCAGGGGGAGACTCCTCCAGTTTGTCAAAAGCATTTTGATTGCTGCATCTCTGATTCCGTTATTGCCCTCTGAACCTGTCGGGTATGCCTCTAACTCATCTTATTTGAAAGATATTACACAACTCGGACTCTTTCAAAGTCTCACCAATGAGGATGAAGCAAGCAGCGATGATATATGTGAGAAGGTATCCTCTGATCGGTTCATTGTTCTTGCCATAACTTTTGCCAAAGAAGCCAATGAGAGGGTAGAGCTGATCCTTACACAGACACTGTGAGGGGGGGGAAAGGTTAGAATAAGAAACACATTAATACAAGAAAGAAGACACTCAGGGACTTTCATCGTTAAAGCTGAGTTTGCGACCTGTGGAGTAAGAAACAAGAAAATGTAATATTTGGTCTAACATGTTCACCCTGTGTCTAAACAATATTCCTGCAGATATCCCAGATTCCTCTCATACTCTATAAGTGAGTTTACTGCCCGTATCTACGGATGTGAGACTTCATCTCTTTAAGCCACAGTAAAGCAAACACTCTGTAAAAACATTTAAAGAGTCACAAGAAATATCTGATGGTTGTAAACCTCCGTGAAGACCGACTGTGCGTGTACCTGGAAGACTTTGGGAGCAGACACCAGGCAGGCCAAAGCTGATGACAGAGTGGCTCCAAATATCCCAGCTGTGATGAGAGGGCCGAAGGCTGACACCATGCTCATCGACTGCAGACAGAAATACGCTCACTCAGTACACTCAGAGGGCAGAAACATCTTTGTGTTTACAAGGTGACCTGCTGTGGCTGCTTAATAGAATGGGAGTGTGACCGTGGAGTGACAGTAAGGGGAAATTACAGAAAAGTAGTGAAAGTGTGTAAACGGGATCACCTTAGTCAGGTAAATGGTCAACGGCCTGTATTTGTATAGCGCCTTACTAGTCCCTAAGGACCCCAAAGCACTTTACACATCCAGTCATCCACCCATTCACACACTGGTGATGGCAGCTACATTGTAGCCACAGCTGACAGAGGCGAGGCTGCCGGACACTGGCGCCACCGGGCCCTCTGACCACCACCAGTAGGCAACGGGTGAAGTGTGTCTTGAAGGACACAACGACCGAGACTGTCCAAGCCGGGGCCGGCAACCTTCCGATTACAAGACGAACTCCCAACTCTTGAGCCACGATCGCCCCATAGGTAGGACAGGGTAGAACAGACTAGAAGTTTCCATGATGACCAGGAAGAAAATGCAGCACTGACTTTTATTTCCTGTGTGTGTGTGTGTGTGTGTGTGTGTGTGTGTGTGTGTGTGTGTGTGTGTGTGTGTGTGTGTGAGTTGACCTGATAGTAGTTGTGAATACCATAGACGCACGTCTTGTTGTTGATGCACCCTGTGAAGTCCCAGCCATACTGGCATGCTGTACCAACACAATCCTCGACTGCTGATGAGGGAGACAGCGTGTCGTTCAAAACGCCAGACGCATCCCGCACCACGCAGGATCCTGGGAGGACACAAAGACGAATTTAAGGGTTGCTTATTTTGGTCTCCTACAGGAGGAAAACTGTGCGATCAGGGAGCTGTAAAACAACAATTATTGGGATACTATGCACATAGAGCCGTGTGTGTGCGTTATGATAAAGTGTGGTGGAAACGGCTGCTCTGGCAGAAACTGCAATAAAAGTGGTTTGGATACTTTGCAGGTGCAAAATGCAGTTACAAGACTTGCTTGTAAGCTTATTTCACATAAATAAAATAAAAAAGTATCAACTCTAAAGCAGAGCTTTTTCCAGAGGCATGCAGTACCAATGGTAGCAGAGATGATGAGGTAGGATACTGTGGTCCAGAAAATAGCCAGCAGCGTCCCTCGGGGGATGGCCACTGCTGGATTCTGAGGAGGAGACGACAAAGGCTTTTAAAAACATGAACATATGTAAATTTAATTTAAAGCTGTGTGTGTGTGCATGAAGCCGACTGGCTTATCTGTATATCATTCCCACTATTAAAAAAAAAGAAAAGAAGCATTTGTATAACATGCCTTCAGATCTCCGGAGATGTTCGCTCCTGCCAGGATGCCCGTGGCAGAGGGGAAGAAAATGGAGAACATGCCGAAGAAGCTGCCCCCTGGCCCCCGCCAGTCAGGTACAAAATTTGCAGCAAAGATATTTGCTGTTAAAGGGAAGAGAGTGAGTTTACAGGAGAGCTCGGCAATAAACTACCGTAAACTGCAAGACCGGCTCACTGCATAGTCACCTTTGTAGCTAAAGAAACCTTTGGATTGTTTCTCAGGTGAAGCAGGAATGATTGTTCCAACAATGTAACTGGCAAATGAGACCATGATGACTATGAAGAAGAGAACCTGTGCCTGTGGGAGGAAGAATAGGCTGTAAACATGCAGATGCACACACTGTAAACAAAAGATGGACAAAGTCACATCGTTATGCATCGATTATGTATCCAGGTTGAACTAAAAAGCAGTTTTTTGATTTTAATTTTTAATTTTATTTAGATTATTTATTGAGCCAGAAATGAAGGTGGTGGAGATGGAAACATGGAAAGCTTGGTTAGCAAGCATAAACACGCCCATGCATGAATAAAAAAAAAATGCAGAAAAACGGCCATTAAAATGTGACAGTTTCACCAACGCAAACTTCTCAGCTAACGGAGGCGAGACCCAGGAGCTAAGCCTGCCTGTGCCAGCACACCTTTCAGTTAAGAACACCACACTGCTGAGTTACCAAAATCTGAAGGGGACATTAGCTGCTTTTGCACCAGGCTGGAAACGTGTTAATTTTATTGCTGAAGTGTGGCTCAGTCTTTCATCATTGGCGGCTGTGACTTGGTGTCTTGCTTGTCGGGTTTATCACAAAGACTAGCGTCAACATGCTAACTAGGAAGAGGGCGAGTCCTCTGCTCTTATGTGAAAGAGTGAGATGGCTTCAAAAATGTTGCATTAATGATTTTTCCAGATACCGGACTGGTTAGGGACTCTGGCTTCATAATCTGAATACAAAATTAGCAAAAATTCTATTCATTTAAATCCAAACCACTATGGCAGCTTATCATAGTGTCACATACAACTGATTAAGCTAACCTTTGACTCCCAGGCCATGCCAGCCATTGAGATGCCCAGCAGACATGTCACCGTGATGATGCCGATGATGCGGATGTCGTTAGTTCGATCCACCATGACGGCTCCATTTTCCTGATGGCGCACAAAGACATTTCACGCGTAAAGACAATGAACAGACATTATTTACTGTATTTTATAAAAGCGCACGTATAAAACGGCATGCTACTCACACGCATGAGGTCAGTAACAGTCTCAGCAAAGCCCACGGTGTGCATCGCCACAGCTACAGCATTCGCAAAGGCAAAGATGAGACCGATTGACCCGCCGAGCTCTGGACCGAGGCTGCGACTGATCAGAAAGTACGTCCCGCCTGCAGATGAGAGGGTAGATTAAAAAGTGAGCACTGTGTGTGGAATCAGCAGCATTAAAAGTAAAGAGCTAGGCTGTTGCATGTGGCAGTGAACAAATCCAACCTCCTTTGACTTTGCCATTGGTGGCGATGGCTGAGGTCGAGAGACCAGTGATCCCAGTTATAGTCGAGGACAGCAGGATGATGACCCAGGTCATCCCTGATGAGAACAGGGAAACACACCGTGAGTGTGAGGGATACTCACCGTCTGGGAAACATGTGCTGTGGATAAAGGATGCTGTCGTTGGACATACCTATACCAGCCTGAGCAGTAATCCAAGGCAGCCTCAGGTACAAGATCACCCCCCATATGTTCAACATGCAGCGGATCTGAGAACAGATGCAACACTGAGTGAAGCCTGCTGGTGTCTAAGTATCATCAACGGCATCACTGTGGAGGCTCAGTAAAAGTCCTGTTTCTGTCCCAGCCTACATGCACGGTGAAAGTGAGCTTGTAGAAAGTACATCAAATATGAAATCGTCATCAATCTACTTTTTTTTGGTTTTGGAAGAAACTTAAAGTTTCACACGGGTAATATTTTTAACTTCCTTTAACAATAAGTCGTTGACTGTACTCTGTAACCCTTTAATGCCTCAGGGAGTCAAAAACAAGCAAACATGTTCAGAAACAATTTCACATTTTCACAGCTTCACGTGCAAAAACAGGCGACAGTTAAATTACATTAGTCTCAGATTTTAATCTTTTCTAATTCCTTGTTTAAGTTGAATTAAGTTGCAGGAAACACAAGACGAATGCTGCTTTAGAGGCCTTCAACGTTAAGTCTAAGAAAAATATCTTTTAACTTCACGTATCTGGAGATTCAAGATTGCTCCAAGTTCAAAAACAGCAGCAGAAAAATCGCCTCCCATCGGTCAAAGCCTCCACCTACCATGACCCCCTGCACCCATCCAAAGCGCGTGGGTTCAGTTGGCGGCTCCTTTTGCTCATCCTCATCTTCCTCAGAGCTGTCCTTCCCTCCTGCCTCCGCCCGTCCACCTGTTGTCTCTTCATACATGGGAGGTCTGGAGTCATCCTGCTCAAGACACAAAACCAAACTCAGTTCTTCTCTCTTAGTTTTCGTAATTAAATAAATAAGAGATCCCTCACCTCAGGGCCGGCGTGCAGCTGGAACAGAGACGGCCTGAACTGCCTCCGTCGGCCCCACACCTCCGTGTTGGCATAGAAGTCGTAGCGCGGCGGGGCATCCAGAGTCTCGTAGCCAGTTAAATCAACAGATACGCGAGATGCGACACTGCTGCCATCCCCATCACACGTGTAGTAATCGGACTCAAAGCCTCCTGATGTCGCTTTACCATTAGCCACTGGCGCAGGGAGATTGGCTCTGTAGGCAGCCAGGCGAATGCCATCATTGGCTCCTTGTAACTCCATTCAGAACAGCAGAATTATCTTTTTAAAAATGTCTGTGACCACGAGTCTAGTGAAGAAAGGGAGCCGACGCTGAGCGTCCTATCCCAGCGTCTGAGTCAGTGACTGTGCAGGAGCCATGCTGTAGCTCAAGATGAAAGAGGGGTTGGTTTTATATTTGACCTTAACTATGCAGGAAGAGCCTGAAGCCGTGGTAGAGGGCTAGTTCAGTGAACAATTAAACAACTTATTACACAACCTATTAAGCCTGACACGGACAATTTCACATGACAGGGTCAGCCCCTTTTGGACTGAGCAGGGCCAGTTAACACACGGTTCCATTTTTATGGAGTCACATGCGCAACGCCCTTCAACACTTCAAAGTTTTCCAAAAGCTCAAATAATGGAGGAGTTACCAGAAGTGGGGGATTTTATAGCCTGTGTGTACTTCTTATTGCTCAGTTTCGAGAAGTTGGTAATCTCCTGAGGGGACTTTTTGTTAAGATGTAAAACAGCATCATTACAGACAAACACGCACCTGCAGCGTATCCTCGACAGTTAAATCAGTCAACAGAGCACGAAAGAGTTTGAAATTATCATGACTTTTCCAGTCGCATTTCAGTTTCACTTGTTTCTCTGCATCAAACCAATATGGTGTTAATTATACCCTAACAATCAAGACAAATATCTAATGTCTGAAAATGTAAATTTAGAAGAAAAAAAATCGACTGGATATTTTGTTTGGATATCTTGGCTAAAAGACAGAGTTACAGACAACATGCATCACTGTGAAAGTTCTTCTTGGCGACGCTACACAGCACCACAAACGTGTATCACCCAAAATGGGAAGGGGGGGTCAGGAGGGCACTGGCCACCACCCAAATACTGGGCCTCCCCTGGCAAGACTGCCCCATGTTGGCAATAATTTTAGTAAACGTGAGCAGAAGACCGAGGAAGACACCCTACAATGAGCTGAAACATTTACTTATTCATATAGAATTGTTGTCATTCACACTGTGCCACTTTGTCAGCCCCTCACAATTTCCCGTCGCCACCCCCTCCCCTCCGTTGTTCTGTTTTTGGTGTACCACCCCAATATTTTCAGGTGCCTCGATGTGGCCACCCCTATGAATACGTTCTGGAAGAACGTCATTGTTCCCCCACAGTAACAAATGCCAACCTCACTGTTTAAAAGTCACAGGCTCTCCATACAAGCTATGATTAATGCAAACTTTCACAGAGATTCGTGTCATATTTACTACTGCATGATGCATGACAACTAAAAATGATCTTCAAATATTTAGTTTGTTGTGTGAGATCCTTTAACCTCCTAGCACCTGGCGTCCACGTATGTGGACATCACATGTTGGGTTATTTAGACCAAAATACTCAATTTTGATACGTTTCATCTTTTCAAATTTAATGAAGATCAGATGCTTTTAGTCTTTGCTTTAGAACAATTTAACGTGAGCGTGCCAATCTGTGATTACAGCAGAATCGTCACTTTATCGACCACCACATGGAAACATTATGGAACAAACATACACCCGAGACTGTGACAAAATATAACTTTTAGTCTACTGTAAACCTAGAACGTAACCAACCCGTCCTCAGAAACAACAGTATTAACACTTCACTGATGTATTCTTTTCGTACTCTGCATCATGTTGGGAATAAACCAGATTAACTCATACTACATGCATTCATGGAAAGATACAAACGGTTGTTAATCTGACAGATGTAACTTGTTGCATCTCTTCACGCTGCTTTGTCACAGTATAACACCGTCACTCAGCTTCCTCAGACGTTCTTGTCATATTCGAGCTGCAGAGCACCTGAAACATTTATTTTGCTCACAGGACTAATTCTGTCTTTTTCCGGACCACCGTAACACAAAATCCAGAATCTTACTGTTTGTAAGTTTTGGGCTGTAAGAGTAACTTTGGTGACATCACTGTGATGTCACCTGGTTATTTTTCCAGAATTAAACTTCTTAGTTTTTGCCTGCAGCTGAACAGTGCTGTTACGACACCTTGATAACAAAGAAAAGACCCATTTCCACTTAAAGGTGGAGGCTCATTACTCTGAATTACTTCTTCCTTTTTAAAACAGTTAAATAATTAAGCTGGGCTGTGTGTTCGGCAGCTGCAGCTCTGCAGTTTAAAGAACTGACCTTGAAGCAGAAAAACAAACAGAGACACCCAGCAGGTTTTAAAGCTCTGGGTTTATCCGTTTTCTCTTATATAAATCTGAGATAACTGCAGTGTCCTTCAGTGTTCAGGTAAAATGTAACTAAGCCCCACATATTGTTTAAATCTGTACCGTCTACTTAATTAACCTTCATTTTGTCATTTACAACAGTGCTATTGGATTTTGCATTTTAAGCTCTGCCATGCTTCCCATAGATCAGGTATAACCAAACTCATTTTACACTGTGAGACAACCGAGTAAAATTAAATATGTAAAATAAAAGTTCTGCTAGTTCATTGTCCAGCCTGTTCTTGTAACTGGTTCTTATATAGAGTTTTTCCCCACTGCGAGCACCCAGAGTGCTTTACACAACTTGCCTCATTCACCCAGTCAGACAAACACTTTCTATGCTTTTTCATGGTAAGAGCCATTTTTAATTACAGAATTTGAAGTTTTCATTAATTCCCAAAAAGTCTTTTAATTTCCAAACAAAAATGAAAAACAAAATTACATTTATGTGATCGACAGTAGGAAAAGCAACTTTGTCTAACTCTGTTATTAGGTGTTGTGTCAGTGGTGAAGTAAGCATCTATCTCAATAGGAAAAACTACAAAACTATGGCCATATTTGAACTTTTGCCAGGGTAACTGTGGGCCCAGGACTTATGTTTGACACCCCGGCATAGACTGCACCAAGGTAAACTGGACAGATAAACATGACTGCTTTTTGTTCTGCCCTCATTGACATTTCGATGTAGCTGATCATTGTTATGTTTTATCATTTGATTCCTTACTGAGGGAACAAAACCATCGCTTCCTGTAATGATGATCTCATCAGGAAATAGTTACATTGATTCCACTGAGGAAAACCCACAACTGTAATGAATTTCAAACGCGATACTGCAGCAACAAACTTTTCCTTATCTGCTCGTTTTTTTTCCCCCTCTTTTTTTTTGGGGGGGGGGGGGGGCACAGTGGATCATCTTCCTCAGTCTCATCCTATCCCAGCATCCTCCTCTGTAACGTCAACATGCATGTCCTCCTTCACTACGTCTGGAAGCATTTATCTGGTATATTCACTCTCCCTCGGCTGCACGTGTGCAAACCATTTCTGACCTCTCGGACTCCGAGCTTCCCTCCGAGGACTCATTTCTAATTCTGTTCATTCCCAATGAACATCTTAACTTCTCAGAGCCGCTCTCAGCTTAAAAACCTTTCCTTTTACTCTCACTGCTCTGAGTCCATCACAAAACACCCCTGACACTCGTCTTCACCCATGTCGCCCTGCCTGCTCTATCCTCTTCTCTCTGCGCCGTCTGTTGTTTTGGACGTTTGACTCCAGGTATTTAAAGTCCACCGGCTTCCTCTCATTCGTGCCAGATGTGTTCGTTACACTGGCAAACTGTACAAGTACTCAGACTAGTTATTTTCAATGGAAAATTTATATGGTTTGGTGATATGGATGTAAATATGATATTCATGTCCTCAACTCTTGAACCCAGTGAAAAAGTAAAGACCTTTAATAATCTACAGTCAGCCAATTTTAAAAGGGCAATTAAAATGTGTGTGAATGGGTGGTGATTTTCCAGCACACTAAGCAGCAGTAACCTCACTTCAAGAGCTACGTTGGAGTCCTCTTCCTCCTCTCCCTCTCGATGTACTTGCTCCTTCAACTACTCCAGTGAGTTCTCATCGTTGAATACAATAGACGACACATTTGTGAAGAGTCTTGAGATTTGACAAAGACTCTGAACTGTTTTCACTGGAGCTAATAAAAACTAAACGGGTACCTCAACACTATACCCCGCTGTGATAAAAATACTGGGTACGAGCAGATTGGGTTTCAAAAACGCAAAGTTACCAACTTGCAATTAGAAGGGAAAAGTAAACTATGAGAGTAATGGAGGCAGTGTGCAAGGTTTGCAGTGGCAGTGGGAAAAACCTGAGCTCCCACGGAGGCGCCACCAGATTCCCACTACAAGTATCACACATGATTCTCTTTAGACAAAGCTAAAGACAACAAAAGCCACTCCATGAAAGTGGAGAGTTACTTTTCTGGGAGTGTGAAAAAACAAGACCGTGGTGAGTAAAGCAAATAAAGGTTAAATATAACTAAATGCTGCTTGGCTAGCCTCATCTGCGGAGGAGACATTTGAATAACAACTTCAGCCAGTACCACAATATTTCTCTCTTTTGCTTTAACATTTTATATTTGTTAATTTAGCTAGCAGAGCAGTCTAGTGTGTCCAACTCTGACTGAGACATGACTGAGCAGAGTGATCAATTTGTCTTTACACTGTTTAAAACACACTGGTGTTTGAATATTTCTTAGATATTAACACGGGTAGAAGGGCCGCTCAGGGCCCCACCAGACTCGCCAGTGGTGGAATAACGGGAATCTAGGCAGACTCATTATTTATGCTAACAATTAAAAAATGCCAGTGGTGAGCAGATAACTTCATAAACCAGTTTTGCATTAGGGGAAAACAAAAAAGAAGGTTTAGGGATGTATTGTTGGGGGAGGGGGGGGGGAAGCCTCGAAGAGCTTAGATTTGGAGACTAATTTTTTTCTTTTCATACAAAGGGTAAGATCCACCATTCAGTGACTTTTAGAAAAACTAAAAGCAAGAAATGTTTCAGAGTTGGCCAGTATATAACCATGAAATGTTATTGGATTGCTTTACACTCAATACAATTCTAGAGACCAAAAAGGATGAGTGACTAGTTTTCTATAGATAGTGAACATCGTTTATTTTCCATCAGTGCCACTCTTCCACAAGTGGTTAACCCACAGGTCAGACTACAAGATGGTGACCTAAGGGTTATAAACCATGTAACAATCACGTAACTGACTATGTTCCCAATCACACCATTTACAACTCTGTTGGATCTGTTGGTAATTAAAGTTTGAGCTAATGCAGGAACTAAAACACAAAAAAGCAAGAAACAACACAAGACATTCCTCTACCTTTAACTGAAAATGCTTTATGGTGGTAAACTCTTGGCCAGCCAGACTGCTTCTCTGTGGCCTGTAGACTGACTTCAACCATGGAAACCCTGAGGTTTCCAGATGTGCCTCCTTCACCTTATCTTAGATTAATGTCCTAGTAGTGATGCAGTGCCAATGCAACAAGTGCAACAACTTGTCAGTGTTTTAATCTCAAACCTCTAACAAAAACATGAAAACAGCCTCTTTGCACCTCTGCATTTATACAGTTTGAAGAAACTACAGGTCACTGTGCTCGGCTGCAGCTCTGTGAAATACCATGACATCCTGGAGGCTTTTTGCTGTGAAGCTGCAGGGCACAAGATTAGACTAAAAATCAGTGCACCCGGCCACACAAACATGGAAAGCTGCGCTCTGCAAGAGCTAAATCTATACTTCATGTTTTTTGTATGGATTAAACAAAAACAAAAAGACTTCGGTCAGCTTAACAGGTTGAAGTAGCTAGATATTTCTAGCCTTTGCTGTCACCTGCTTTCAGTTTATAGTGCACAGACATGACTGTCACTGTTTCGTCTTGAGAGCAGCCAATCAAAAGACTTAAACAGGATGGAGCATGGGCACTTTCACATGAGTAGACAGTAGATTAACATCTCTTCAGTTCAAGTGCACAACTGTAAGACAAGAGATTCAGACATACCAGTTTTCACAGATGTATTCAAATCACAAGAATGTAATGACTCACCTAAACCTCAGGTACTTTTTGCTTCCAATTGAACTGACAAGGCTGTTATCAAAGTGTTGTTAGGTAGGATGAACAGAGGTGAGGATGAAAATGGTTCCAGATTGTTTGGGTTTGTATCCTGGTTGTCACTGGAGATGAAATCAGAAGGGCTGGTGGCTGGATATGAAAAAAGAAGTCTTGGAAGCAAAGGGATGAACTGTGAACTCTGATAGTTTTTGACAATTGCAGATTTAAAACCTTGAGCCTGAACTTGTTAAACATAAGCAAGTTTGTTATGACCATCACTTCCAGCCACATCAAAAAGTTTTGGGTAGTCGCATTTCCTGTTGAGTTTGTTTCTGGCAGAGTCCTGTCTTTGGACTCTCATTTGGCTTGAAGACATCGTTGACCTGTCCTGAAAATATGGCCAACTGTCATAAGATTGCATTTTGGCATGAACCGGCTCATAATTCTGACGTGCAGCTGCAGAGTTAAAGGCAGGCCGTTCTGATCCAAAGTGGGTTGAAGTTGACCGCGACTTAAAGTAAAATGGCTCATAAGCCTGTTGTGCTTGTGAGTGTCCAATAGCAGCATAGTTTAAGGCAGGCCAGTTTGAGGTTAACCGATCTGAGCTTGATTGTGGTTTAATATGAAATGGCTCATAAGTTTGCTGCTGTGGTGCTTCGAAGTTCAGGAAAGGCTTTGCAGATGCAGCCATGGTTGAACTAGATTGTGGTTTAATTGGATATGGCTCATAAGTTTGCTGTTGTGTTGTTCCAAAGTAAGGTCGCTCTGATACAGCTGGGGTTGAACTTTGTGGTTTAATGTGAAATGGCTCATAGGTCTCTTGCTGTGGTGCTGCAAAACTTAGGAAAGGCCTTGCTGATGCAATGAGGTTTGAATTCGATTGTGGTTTAATGGGATGTTGCTCACGAGTCTGTGTTGTTCCAAAGTTCACAAGAGGCCGTTCTGTTCCAATATGCTTTGAACTTTGTGGTTCAACACCAACTGGCTCATGAATGTTTTGCTGGGGTGATGCAAAACGTAAAGGCCTCACTGGTTCCACCAGGGTTGAACTGGACTGTAGTTTGATGGGATATGGCTTATAAAGCTTCTCCTGTGCATCTGCACCAGCAGAGTTTAAGAAGGGTTGCCTTAATCCAATTATGGCAGACTTCGATTGTGGTTTAACTAGATATGGCCCATAACTCTGGTGTTGTGTTGTTCCAAAGTTCACAAAAGGCCGTTCTGCTCCAACCTGATTTGAACTTGGTGGTTTAGCACGAACTGGCTCATGAATGTGATGCTGTGGTGATGTAAAACGTAAAGGCCTCGCTGGTTCAATCAGGGTCAAGCTTGACTGTAGTTTGATGGGATATGGCTCATAAGGTTTCTCCTGTGCTTCTGTACCAGCAGAGTTTAAGAAGGGCTGCCTTAATCCAATCATGGCAGAGTTTGATTGTGGTTTAATAGGATATGGCTTATAACCGTCGTGTTGCGTTGTTCCAAGGTTTAGGAAAGGCTGTTCTAATTCAGTCATGGTTGAACTTGGAGGTTTAACACGAACTGGCTTATAAGTCTGCTGCTGTGTTGTTCCAAAGCTTAAGAGAGGCCTTGTTGACTCAGCCAGAGATGAACTTGGCTTAATATGAACTGGCTCACGAGTCTCTTGCTGGGGTGTTGCAAAACTTACGAAAGGTCTTCCTGATCCAAATAAAGTTGAACTTGATTGTGGTTTCATGGGAAATGGCTGCTCCTGTGTTTCCGTCTGGCCCATACTAGCAGAGTTTAAGGAGGGTTGCCTTGATTCAGTCGTGGCTGAAATGGGTTTTTCTGGGTTTAAAACATCAGGAGTCTCTGGTTTGTGTTGACTTGCCAAGTGGACAAAATGGCTATTGGTTGGGGTGTTGAGAGACTGAGAGACAGATGAAGAGGAAACAGATGAGCCGACCTGAAAACCTGGTTTGGCGACAGCAGGCGCATCATTTCCACCATCATGTTTTTTATTAGAAGAATTCTTTCCATCATTTCTTATCAGGAAATCAAGAAAGGGAATCTTCAGATTGAATTCATAGCTTTTGGGTTTGGGTGACAGATATTTCTTCTGTGGTGGAGGCTGGGGTAGAACAGTCTCCTTTGGCCATTTGGTGGCAACATTAGATCGTGGCTGCAAGGGGTTTGCAGGCTTGAGGTTTGAGGCTTTTTGGTACACTATGGGATGGTTTTGTTTACAGATATGGAAAGGGGCCGTCCTAAAACGTACCTGCTTTTCCAATGTTTTGTCCTGGGCACTGATGTAGTAGAAAGGATGACAGTTCTCATAGTTGTAGGCTTCTTCCTCTCCTTCACTTTGCCACACTCCCGGTTGCACAAAACGTCTGGCTATGAAAGAAAACAGGCGAAGGTTAAGTTACAAATTACATTGTAAAATTTGGACATTTAGACTATATTTTCCAAACCAACACCTCTAGAACCTCAACAGCATATTTCTGCAGGAATCTATCATGAGAGCATAATTCATTTGATCTATTTAGCTTCATAATTGGTGATTAGCAGCACAGAAACAGTTTGCTAATGTACAGAGCTACATTACCGTTTTTTCAAATGAGGTTTCTCTGGGAGGAACAAGAACAAAGCAGAGATGTGCCATAAAGAATAAACCGGCCTGACAGTTGGCTTAAACAAGGTTCTTGTTTAGTTCCCTGTGCGACATTTTAAGCAGCGTAACATGAAGCACAGGACAACTCATATTTAATAGTGTGGAGCATTTAGACCCTGTAACTCCATAACATTAAAATACTGCAGATATACTCTACACAGTCCTGTTTCAATGTACATGGTCTTGAAACAGGACTGTGAATAAAGCTTACTTTTAATTAAATTTTTTTTTTTTTACTTACACTGGTATTTAACTGACAATATTTAATCATTTATTAGATTCAGATTGTAAAAATTACATTTCAGGACTGAAGAAGAGTGCCACCTCGAGTCCCCTTTATAGATACTCCATTTGCTGTATAGCAAAACAATATTGCAATAAAGGAAAGAGCAAAACAGTTACATGTGGATTTTTGTATTAGTTCCCTCTTTTTCCTGTCAGTCACTGACTTAATTACCGACATATTGCTTTATTCTGCCACACAGAAATGCGGTTACATCAGGAAAGTTGTTAATTTAAATTACTCAACCTCCAACTTTCTGTCTGAATCCATGAAGGCGGAGGAGGAATGGCAGCAATCCCCCACGCCATGGACCCAGACAGTTTTAATTTGAAAGGCTAACTTAACCTGTTCCTAATCAGAAAACTACATCAAGATACAAACAAAAGCAAATGCACAATTTGCTTAAAGCACCACCCTGACTTGTCAGTGCTGTGTATCAGATCGTAGGCCTAGTGTTTGGTCTTACTTTAATTAGGGGAGCTGTTAAATTGTTGCTAATGGCTCAATTCTTAACAGGGTTAGACTTGCAGGACGTTATAGCAACACAGGTATTTTAACAAGAAGAGTTTTAGCCCCATTTCCAAACAGCAGGAGGTGAGTCAGGCTTACCTCTTGGAAAAGCTGAGGAGTAGTTCACCTCACTCAACAAACAGACCAGCAATAATCTGTTAAACAGTTACAAATACACAGTCAAGGTAGACTCAAGTAAATAAAATGGACCTAATAAAACCCATTTGGTTTCATATTTAATGTGTTACCTTGTAATTAGGAAGCCAGCAGCCATGACTGCTGCAGTCGCTGTGTCCTCACAGCTGCGAGCGCTGAGCTGGACTGTGCAGCACAGCTGCCCTGTCAGCCGTGGATCCAGAAAGCCCAACTTCCAGCTCCTCCAACTAAACACCCACGAGACTCAAAGTCGAGCATCCAAGCCACGCGGCTGTCTGTGTGTGTCTTTTCCATCTTCCTAATGAAAAGTTGGGCTGAAGCAAACTCTGCCTCACACAGGTGCAAACACTTGATGTGATTGGCCTGGCTGAGACGTTAGAATGATTGAATCTATGCCCCAGAGGGGATGTGGACAACAAGAACACATTTGATTTTAACTTCTACAGTACAGCGCTGTATTGTTTTCCTTTTACAGTTTTATGCGCTTATACACATTTTGACATGAAATAAAAGACTAATAATAAAAGTCTTGCATTGAGCTCAAGCACCAACATAAAATAAATCTGCCACATTAAAGGCAAATTTATCAGAGGTATGAAATATATGTTTTTTATGTTAAGAAAGCAAACAAAAAAAGACTTGAGATACTTTAAGATTAAATAGCTGAATTGTTCTTGGGGTGAGGCAACACTACATGACTGAATGTGCTGTTTAGCCTTCAACCACAAACTGAAGCTAATTTACCTGCCTGGTCAACGACACACTACAAGAACCTGAAAGTATCACCACAACCAGATTTGGCTGTGGAAATTCATGAACAGCTGAAGGAGGATGAGTCGGTCTGTCATCTGTGGCCAAGCCAGGAAATAAACATGTAAAGGCTCCAACATACACACAGTGAAGTTGGGTGCTTTTATTTTGACGTTACTGAGAAAATCATGAGAGAAATAAATGAACACTGAACAGAAAATGGTAAAGGGACAGAACACATTTACAGTGTGCGTTAATCAGCTTGACATGTTTGAATACAGCTCTAAAAGCTTTCAAGCTATGTTCAAAAGGTTGATGAAAGATGAATAAAATTTTAATATCCGATTCAAACTCTAGAGTAGACTGTTTTTCCTCTTTTTTGTACAGAGGAGGGAGAGTGGATACACTGACAAAGGATGTCAAAAATAGAGCTGCCAGGCAATAAAGAGGAAGACCTCAAAGACGATTCATGGATGTAATTAAGGAGGACAAGCAGAGGGTGGAGTGAAAGAGAAGGATGCTGGGACAGGAGGAGAAGGAGGCAGACGACCCACTCTGGCTAAAGAATAAGATGCACTGGGATTTAACCCAGTGAGCTCAAGTTCACACAGACTCACCAAAATGTGATAACAGAAAATGTTTTATTTATTTATTTATTTTTAAAAAAAGCAACTTCACCCGATCTGATGATTTTCTTTGTGTGGTTGGTGTGAAAAACCAACAAACCCCCACCATGGACACAGCTGCAGGAATGTAAAACTGACCTACAAATCAGTCAAGCATAAAACAGGCATCTAACACATGAGCCAGTGTTTATCTACACAACAGACAACTTTAAAAATAAAAGAAACTCCAACGACAGCCATAAAATTTTATTTTTCACCAATAATGGAACTCCCAAAGAGCTGGTTGCTGAAAATGTGGCATCTCTCATGGCATCTAGTGGCGGTACATCTAGCTATGAAAAATTATCATATTTGTCCATATCCAAGGGATGACTTGAAGTAAGGCTAGGGCCACATGTACACAGGTATTTTTGAAAACGCAGATTTTTCTGTGCATTTGCACCTTTCGTCCACACGTAAAACTGAAAACAGATTTTTAAAAACTCCTGCCAGGGTGGAGAATCTCAAATACTCAGTTTTTGCGTTTACGTGTGGATGAGGAAAACTGATATTTAGCCACGGAACGTCACAGGTGTGCGCTTTGTTCGACGCGACGCTGTGCGCCATGTTATTGTTTACATGAGATGAATTTCTACAATGGCAGATAGAGACAAAATACTGTTGCTGTTAATCTGACTATCTGCAGTTCTTACACAGTTACTGTCCGTCCGTTTAGAAAGACAGAGACATCAGAGGGAACTTCGGACGTGGCCTCTACAGTCAACACAGCTGCTTCCACAATCCTAACGTGGTTTTGAATAAATTTACTTTATATTGTTCATTCCTAGTTGCAAGTCTACACCAACCAAAATACTTTTAACATTTGAAATGCTGAAGGCATTTGAAAAGTAACAAATTTGTCTGCCTTTCCAAGAAAACAAAACCTTTTTGGAAGTACTTTAGTCTTTCCGTCCCAGGCTTCTGATTTGCCAACATTTCATTTTTAGCGTTTACATGTGGACAGAAATATATATATTTTTTTAAACGAAAACCTCCATTTTTACCCGTACACAAGTGTGGGGCTGCTCAAGCTCTTGCCAGTTCTAGGCCAATCAGCATTTTGTCCATTGCCTCTAACAGGGCTGAAACTGGTACCTGAGCAGACTACCACTTACAGTTTTGCGCTACATCCAGTCACTTTAATTTTCAAGTCTGATTTGGAGGAAAACGCAAGGTTCTTGAATGATATGCTAGTAGTGGTGTGGCAGGCGTTAAAAGCTTGAGAGCCTGCAGCATTAGGTTTCAAATCAGGCACACTCAAACTTAACAGCCTCAATTTTAGGGGCTCGTCTAGAGGCAACATGTTGGTGAATACTATAATCTGAGAATTACATATTTTGCTTAAAGGGATTTAGCCAAGGCCAGCCAATCTGGACTGGGTGCAGCAGAACGTCTTCTTTCAGCAACTGCCAAACCTCAGTGCTCCACTGCATTTGATAAAGGCTCAGGAGGGGACAGGTCTCATTTAACCCTTAGAAGAATCATCTTACCTAAATCTTTGTCATTATTCACCAGGGAGAAAACTTTAAACATTCAAGTCATCCTCTGCAGCCAAGAACTGTCCTGGAGAACAAGTTTAAGATGTGAGAAACTATTCAATAGTCTGCCAAAACTGACAGTTTGGGTGGCTAATCTCGTGTCTTGGCAGGCAGCGATCCCAGCTTGAGACTCCTCAGAGCAGGAATTCGACTGAAGTGTCATTCGATGGCCGAATGGAGTTTCTACATAAATTGGAGTGCCTGCGATAATTGTGAAATACTGGGCTCAGTTACATCTCTAGATGCAGTTCAAAATGTACATCACCCAAATATTTAATGAGCTGCAGAGTCAGTGGCTTTTAACATTCGGGCATAGACTTGTTGCTTGCAAACACATGAATGTCATTAGCTCTAAAGATCAACCTCAACCCAAGTGTTCAGCTATTCTTTCAACCTGACAGAAGACGAGAGAAACTGCAGGAGAGCTTTCACACTTTATTTTAGATAAATACAGGAGATCCTTGTTGCACTGTAGAGCTGTGGAGGAGGAAGAAATATGAGGAACAGGTTTTAACCATCAAGAAATGCCATGTTGTAATATCCAAAAACCAGTGACCCACCTGAGCCCTGCGAGTTTGGCTCGTCTCTTCCATCCATGTCAGTCTGAAGCTGACCGATGGAAATTTGGCCAAGGGTCAGAAGATGGATGCTTTACATGACCCCAGTGAGGTCCATGGTAATACCACCAGTAGTCGTTCCACGTAGGATTCATGTGGTAGTTGTAGTAGCCACTGTAAGGGTCGACATATCTCTGAGGATGGCGCGGCCTTGATGGGCGTTCCAGTCCATCTGGCTCTGGAAATGCAGAGTCCCGACCAGGGCGGCCTTCGTCACGATGATGATGCTCGTTGGGGTGCGGCCTTGTATGAACCGGCACATAAACTTGCGGTCTTTGGTGACCCAAATCAGCTTCCTCAGGCCTGTGTCGATGTCCGCTGTGATGTTCCTGGCGGCGTGGAGAACCTCGTGAAAAGGGAACGGATAAGCTGAACTGGTAGCCCAGCTTGGAAGCGTCATGGCCATGGCGTCTGCCGGGATTATTAAAACTGTTGTCAATAATAAAGCCGCTTGGTCTGTACCGAGGAGGATTAGCACCATCACGAGACTGAGCAAAAGGAATCCTCAGGCTCAAGTCAAAGCTCCTGGGCTTGGCCACAAGGTGGTTTCTGTGTGCTCGAGGCTGGAGCGGATACGTTTCCATGGGTCTGTGGGCGGGAATATTGGAGCGTGGCTGATACAATCTCGGGGATTGGACTTGGACCTGATCGTGCACATTAGGGTTGATCTTTGGATCTGTCGGCCGCAGAGCCCTCATGTACTGGAAAGGACGAGGACTTCCATACACATTGTGTTCCTCTCTTCCACCCTGCCATGCTCTAGGCTGCACAGGACTTGTGGCTGAGAGAGAACATGGGTAAGAATACAGATTAAACCAGCTAAAAAAACAAAAAAAAAAAAAAACACACATCTACAGTTTTTCAGTATACTGATGCAGATTCATCTTAACAGGAGGAAAGTAACTTAAATTTGAGAGGTCTTCTCTGAGTGGACCAAAATTTGTTTCCTAATCTGTAAGGCGGCAAGAAACGCAGATGATTGCAGCTAAAGAAACCTTTTTGCACAGACCCTGCCTCCCCTTTTTTAAATTCTTTATCTTCTTCACATCTATTTAGTACACAGGGGATCTGCCAGGCATGGGAGCCGCTGCCAGTACCCTTTGCGGTCCCCAAACCGCAGCTCAACTGGCCAAGCCATTCACCTTTACCTACTAAAACACTGTCAACCCTAAAATGACGACGTGGGCCAAGCAAGTGAAATTTGCTTCTAGAATCAGTCATTTCAGTTTCTTCCCGAAAGCATTTACATAAACAGATATTTCCCTGTGTTTAAAACTTTACAAAGGGTTAGTTTTCAGTGCCATGAAGAGGATTTAGCTGTTTGTTACCATCTTTTCATTCAGTTGCAGTTTGGACTAGTGCGATTCTCTCCACTTTTTGGTTTGGACCAGTCCTCAATTTACCATTTTCAGGTGGGCCAACATGCAGCCGTTTGTCTGCTGACAGGTATCAAACTGATGGAGCATAACCCCAGTGCTAGCCTCCCTACACTGGCTTCCTTACAGGATCCAAGTTGTGTTTTTACATCATGAAAACGACCAAACCCCTTCTTTTAGATGTGTTCTTGATCCAACACAGCTGATTCAAATGGTTCAATTACCTCCTCAACATGCCTTGAAGTTCTCCAGAGGCCTGGTAATGAACTAATCACTTGATTCAGATGTGTTGACACAGGGTGAGATCTAAAACCTGCAGGACACTGGCCCTCGAGGCCTGGAGTTGGACACCCCTGCCTCTAAATACTGGATCTGCACAAACACTGGAACATCTTACGTTTCTAAAAGACACAGCTTTAATGGACTGACTTTCAGCACATGTTGACCCAAACATCAAATTTTACAGCTTTGGTCACTGTTGCTGCAGATGTTTATCTTATTGTATCATTTTATATTTTTATTTTATTATTCTAAAAATTTTATTATTGTTGTGCATTTTACACTTTAGTCTGTAAAGCACTTTGTTGGAAATGTGCTGCATACAAAACACCAAGAACCTTAACACCAGTCACCTTCAACTGGCGTTTTAGATGTCAAGCCAGTTTAGATGAAGAAAACCTGGCTTTTTGGTTTGGTCTGGAATACTTTGTCCCACCACTGGATCTAATCAGCATTTCCAGTTTAACGTTGCTCTAGCATCAGAAACATTCAATTCTTTAGAGTCTTCTGGTGACATTTCTCAGTGTCTGATACATTTTATCCACTTCAATTCTCTGCTTCCAAAGCAAACCAAATTTAACCTGCTGATTTGGACATGACAGAACTTTAGCCCATTGGCTGCGTTGTCCTTACAAAGGTAGACTGCAGACCCATTTAGTGGCATTAACAGTCAGCTTTCAAAGACTTCTAATGTATTAATTATGTGCTCTAGAATATTAGCTGTTTCCAAGGTTGTTTTGTCTCCTGTTTAGTACCCACTGAAGGCCTTCATACTTTCCCCAATAATCTTGAGTCTAAAGAATGATTAAGTGTTTTCTAAAGAGATGCTCCAGGTTCTGCGTGCAGGCATGACTTTGCTGGACTCTTCAGGTAAGGCAGTAAGTTGTTATAGTTTTTTAACTGTGGAGCAGGTTGTTTCAGCACAGGCTGAAAATGTTATTTGCTACAGGCTTTGGACAAAATTCATAACAAGATGCAAGTAAGGCTCACCTCCTGGAAAAGCTGAGGAGTAGTCCACATCACTCAAAACATAAAGCAGTAAAAACCTGTCAAACAGCACAAATACAGTAAAGATAAAACCAGACAAAGGTCCACATTTGAGTACAGGAAGTGTAGATCATGAAAGCACATTTAAACGTGGTACCTTGCAATGAGGAACCGAACAGCCATGACTGCTGCAGCTGCACTCGCTGTGTCCTCACAAACCCTCCAACCAGACTGTGCATGCAGTGGTGCCCTGTCAGCTACTCCAGCCAAACACCAGTGTGCTTCTGAGTCAAGTGTTCAGGACATGCTGCTGTCTTTATAGGTCCTTCCTACTGCAGGTGTTTCCAATTAGCCTGTTTTAATGAGAAGTTGAACTGAGGTACCCAACAGGTCAACTTCCCTCCCCCATACACGTGTGAGGGAGAGAGAAGAAATTAGTGGCTATATTTAGCAACCTGAGGAATTCGTTTAGGACAGCAACACAGAATTACAAAATCTTTCATTTGAATATCTTCCCGTTACAGGATAGAAGGAGACAACGTAGTTATTTTTTCCTGCTATTTTCCCACCCACGCTCCAGTAGGTGGCAGTAATGTGGCTTTAAGTTGGTTTACCAGCTGCCATTAGGCTTCAAAGAAGAAGAGCCTTCACGCTATGGACTTTATTATTTCTTATCCCAGTACAGTACCTTTATTTATCCAGGTAAAAACATCTAATTAAGATTAAAAATCCAATTTCAAACAGAGACGTGGCATCGTGGCAGAAGGAGTATTTATATTATATTTCTTTGTATTTATAGCATTTTCAAAAATGTTACCCCACGAGTTCAGATGGTACGAATCATTGACACTGAATCTCCCACATGGTTTTGTTTGGTCAGCATTACAAACGCCGAGCGTTCCCTCTGCACCAGGTCACAGGGTCGACCTCCTGATGCTCTCGTCCACTCAGTGCTGCTTGATGTTGTGACATAAACATAAAAAAATCACAAAGAAAGAACAATACAGTATCCTCAACTGCACCAAAGAGTAAAACAGTGAAATGTGGATTATTAAACATTAGGTCTCTCTCCTCCAAGTCCCTGTTAGTACATGAGTTAATAATTGATCAACAAATCGATTTACTCTGCCTTACAGAAACCTGGTTGCAGCGGGATGATTATGTTAGTTTAAATGAATCAACACCCCCGAGTCATTCTAACTACCAGAAACCTCGAAGCACAGGCTGAGGGGAAGGTGTGGCAGCAAATTTCCACACCAGCTTATTAATCAACCAAAGACCCAGACAGACTTTTAATTCATTTGAAAGCCTGATGCTTAGCCTCGTCCACCCCAGCTGTAAAACTCAGAAACCAGTCTTACTTGTTATCATCTATCGTCCACCTGGGCCTTACACAGAGTTTTCTGTGTAGTTTCTGTGTAGCCTAAAGCAGATAACTTGTAAGTTGGAGAGGAAATGGCGCATCACAAATTTAGAAGATCATCATTTAGCCTGGAGAAACTGTTTGTTGCTTTATGAGAAAGCCCTCTGTAAAGCCAGAACATCTTACTATTCATCACTGATTGAAGAAAATAAGAACAACCCCAGGTTTCTCTTCAGCAGAGTAGCCAGGCTGACAAAAAGTCAGAGCTCTTTTGAGCAGTGTTGGTCAACTTTCTTGAAAAAAGTAATCAGTAACTAATTACTGATTACTTCCCCCCAAAAGTAATCCCGTTACTTTACGGATTACTTATTTTCAAAAGTAATTAATTACTTAGTTACTTAGTTACTTTTTAAAAACACGAATTACAACCTGAATAGGTGATAAAGCGAGAGAATTTTCAGCCCAATTCTACTTTTTCTGCATAATCCATCATACAAAATGTAAACAAATGGAAAAGTCTGTTTTTAAAACTTGTTTTATCAATTTTAATCTTTTAACTTTATGCATCAAGCAAAAATAAAATTATATGCTACATTCTCTGACTGGAAGAAATTTGTTTAACATTTAAACCTATTTTCTGCACATTCCAGCACATAAAAGAAAATATTTTTTTGTGTTTACACACAAATAGATGCAAGTGAAACACAGCAGAAAATAAATAAAATCAAAGACTAGCGGTCCTGTTGCTCTAGGAGTGGGGCAGGCAGAGGTTTGCCCTGGTGCAGGTGTGCCGCAGCAGTCAGTTGAAGAATCCGCGAGTTTCTCTGTGAATTTCCCATTACGTCGTTGCGCACTTGGTGCTTGCTCGTAAGTTTAGGGTTTTTTTCGCTGTAGAAAGAAGTTTTCTTCCCACGCTGAACGAACGCTAATGTTTTTGTCACTTTTTATGGAACCAAACTCAAAGTAAGGTCAGTACTTCCACGCTTTAAATGCACACAGCTGTTGTCACGAACGTCACATTCGCTTACGTCACTGTCATGAGACATTCTCGCAAAAAATCGCAGTTTTAGTAACGCAGCATTCCTACGGGAAAGTAACTGTAATCTAATTACCGTTTTTGCAATAGTAATCCCTTACTTTACTCGTTAGTTGAAAAAAGTAATCGGATTACAGTAATGTGTTTGTTGAGCCAACTATCCCTTTAACGTTAACAAGTAATGACTTCATTAACATCTTCACAAATAAAATTTTAACAATTAGAGAAAAAATTACCCATAATCATCCCACAGATTCAACATTTAGAGTCTTTTTCTCCAATTGATATTTCTGAGTTAGCTAATTATAGGCCAATCTCCAACCTTCCTTTCATATCAAAAATCCTTGAAAGAGTAGTTGTCAAGCAGCTAACTGATCATCTGCAGAGGTTTATTTGAAGAGTTTCCGTCAGGTTTCAGAGCTCATCACAGCACAGAATCAGAATCAGAATCAGAATACTTTATTGATCCCTGGGGGAAATTATTTTTTGTTACAGTGCTCCATTTTAAACCAACATTAAGACAAGACAGACAATACGCTAACTAAGAAACAGCTTTAGTGAAGGTTACAAATGATCTTCTTATGGCCTCTGACAGTGGACTCATCTCTGTGCTTGTCCTGCTAGACCTCAGTGCAGCGTTCGATACTGTCGACCATAATATCCTATTAGAGCGATTAGAACATGCTGTAGGTATTACAGGTACTGCACTGCAGTGGTTTGTATCATATCTATCTAATAGACTCCAGTTTGTGCATGTAAATGGAGAGTCCTCTTCACACACTGAGGTTAATTATGGAGTTCCACAGGGTTCAGTGCTAGGACCAATTCTGTTTACACTATACATGCTTCCCTTAGGCAGCATCATTAGAAGACATAGCATACATTTACACTGCTATGCAGATGACACCCAGCTCTATCTGTCCATGAAGCCAGATAACACACACCAATGAGTTAAACTGCAGGAATGTCTTAAAGACAAAGACCTGGATGGCTGCTAATTTTTTGCTTCTTAATTCAGATCAAACTGAGGTTATTGTACTCTGCCCTGAAAATCTTAGAAATATGGTATCTAACCAGATTCTTACTCTGGATGGCATTACCTTGGCCTCCAGTAACACTGAGTAACCTTGGTGTCATTTTAGAAATATCCTGTCTCAGAGTGACGCTGAAAAACTAGTTCATGCATTTATTATTTCTACACTGGACGACTGTAATTCATTATTATCAGGAAGTCCTAAAAACTCCCTGAAAAGCCTTCAGCTGATCCAAAATGCTGCAGCAAGAGTCCTGACAGGGACTAGAAAGAGAGCAGATTTCTCTTTTGTTGGATTCCCTTCATTGGCTTAAATAAATAATCAGGCCCCATCTTATCTTAATGACCTTGTAGTACCATATCACCCTATTAGAGCACTTCGCTCTCGCTCTGCAGGCCTACTTGTTGTTCCTAGAGTATTTAAAAGTAGAATGGGAGGGAGAGCCTTCAGTTTTCAGGCCCCTCTTCTGTGGAACCAGCTTCCAGTTTGGATTCAGGAGACAGACACCATCTCTACTTTCAAGATTAGGCTTCAAACTTTCTTTTGCTAAAGCATATAGTTAGGGCTGGACCAGGTGACCCTGAATCCTCAGTTATGCTGCAATAGATGTAGACTGCTGGGGGATTCCCATGATGCATTGGTTGATAGTTCTTCACTCACTATGTGTTAATACACCTCCTTGAATCATACTTGTCATTAATCTCTGTCTCTCTTCCACAGCATGTCTTTATCCTGTCATCCTTCTATTCTTATCTTACCAGTTATAAAAGTAAGTGAGGGAGTTGGAAATGAGGACCCATTCCAGCTGTAATAAGGCAAGACTACTCACTCTGGCATCCACACCCAACACCAATATAAAATCACTATTTAAACACAGAAACAGCAGGCCCTGATGTAAGATCAAACACTGCATTTCTTACTACAGAGGTGACAACATTCCCGGCAAAGCAGCCTGCTTGTGGTCAAATATCTTTGTAGAAGGCAATATACAGAAGTACGATAAAATGTTAAAGATTTCTAAAACTATTATTGGACATTTTAGAAAATATAAGTGAATACCAAGTTATTTTTGCCCTAAAGGGACTCGAGATGTATGAGTAAAAGTATAAAAATATAAATGACATCAGATGCAAGAAGGAAATTGTGTATTTATTTGCATGGTGAGTTACAGTCTTGGCAGAAATGCGCTCCAAAAGTAAAATAACCTTTGTGCACAGATTGAACAGAGTTGACACTGAGTTAGTTCCTGTGTAAAGCCTGTTGCAGAGTTGGTGCCATATTTAAGGTAGGCCATTCTGATCCATCCAGGGTTGAACGTGATTGAGGCTTAAGACCATCTACCTCAAAGGTTTGTTGCCGAGTCGGTGCCAAATTGAAGACAGGCCAGTCTGATCCACCAAGGGCTGGAATTGATTGTTGCTTAAGATAACCTGATTCATGAGTCTGTTGCTGAATTGGTGCTAAGTTTAAAGCAGGCCATTCTGATCCACCAAGTGTTGAACGTGATTGAGGCTTAAGACCAGCTGCCTCAAAGGTTTGTTGCCGAGTCTGTGCCAAATTGAAGACAGGCCATTCTGATCCACCAAAGGCTGGAATTGATTGTGGTTTAAGATAACCCGACTCATGAGTCTGTTGCTGTGTTGCTGCTGAGTTTAAGGCAGGCCATTCTGATCCAGCTATTGCTGAACTGGACTGTGGCTTAACACGACCTGGCTCAAAGGTTCGTTGCCGAGGTGGTGCCAAGTTTAAGGCAGGCCATTCTGATCCAGCAAGGGTTGAGCTTGATTGTTGCTTAAGATAACCTGATTCACGAGTCTGTTGCTGAATTGGTGCTAAGTTTAAAGCAGGCCATTCTGATCCACCAAGGGTTAAACTTGATTGAGGCTTTAGACCATCTGCCTCGAAGGATTGTTGCTGGGGTGGTGCTGAATCGAAGACAGGCCATTCTGATCCAGCTATTGCTGAACTTGCTTGAGGCTTAAGATGACCTGCCTCAAAGGATTGTTGCCGGGGTGGTGCCAAGTTTAAGGCAGGCCATTCCGATCCACCAAGGGTTGAGCTTGATTGAGGCTTAAGACCATCTGCCTCAAAGGATTGTTGCCGGGGTGGTGCCGAATTGAAGACAGGCCATTCTGATCCACCAAGGGTTGAACTTGATTGAGGTCTAAGATAACCTGGTTCATGTGTCTGTTGCTGTGTTGCTGCAGAGTTAAAGAAAGGCCATTCTGATCCAGTTATTGGTGAACTTGACTGGGGCTTAACACGACTTGGCTCAAAAGTCTGTTGTGGTGTTGTTTCAAAGTTGAAGAAAGGCCTTTCTGTTTCATGCAGAGTGGAACTTTGTGGTTTAACATGAACTGGCTCATAAGTCTGCTCCTGTGTTTGAAACTGTAGAAAAGGTCTTTCTGATCCAGTAAGAGTTGAACTTGATTGTGTTTCGATGGAATATGGTTTATAAGCCGGTTCCTGTGTTTCTGAGTAACTACTACCAGCAGAGTTTAAGAAAGGTTGCCTTGATTGTGGCATTTCCTGCTTTATGTTACCGTAATTGACAAACTCTGTGTTCTCTGGATTTTCTTGATTTACTGAACTGTCAACATAGCTGGTCATTGGGATATTGGGATATTGAGAGACAGATGAAGAGGGAACAGATAAGTCGATTTGAAAGCCTGGTTTAGAGACAGGAGCGGTATCATTTCCACCATCATGTCCTTCACTGGCCAAATCTCCCCCTTCATGTCTGACCGAAAGATCAAAATATGGAATGCTCAGACTAAATTCGTAGCTTTTGGGTTTGGGTGACAGATATTTCTTCTGTGGTGGAGGCTGGGGTAGAACAGTCTCCTTTGGCCATTTGGTGGCAACATTAGATCGTGGCTGCAAGGGGTTTGCAGGCTTGAGGTTTGAGGCTTTTTGGTACACTATGGGATGGTTTTGTTTACAGATATGGAAAGGGGCCATCATTAAACGTCCCTGCTTTTCCAATGTTTTGTCCTGGGCACTGATGTAGTAGAAAGGATGACAGTTCTCATAGTTGTAGGCTTCTTCCTCTCCTTCACTTTGCCACACTCCCGGTTGCACAAAACGTCTGGCTATGAAAGAAAACAGGTGAAGGTTAAGTTACAAATTACATTGTAAAATTTGGACATTTAGACTATATTTTCCAAACCAACACCTCTAGAACCTCAACAGCATATTTCTGCAGGAATCTATCATAAGAGCATAATTCATTTGATCTATTTAGCTTCATAATTGGTGATTAGCAGCACAGAAACAGTTTGCTAATGTACAGAGCTACATTACCGTTTTTTCAAATGAGGTTTCT
This sequence comes from Rhamphochromis sp. 'chilingali', assembly GCF_963969265.1. Lineage (NCBI taxonomy): Eukaryota > Metazoa > Chordata > Actinopteri > Cichliformes > Cichlidae > Rhamphochromis > Rhamphochromis sp. 'chilingali'. The sequence goes on from NC_137930.1 coordinate 2,819,084, forward strand.
CTGGGAGGAACAAGAACAAAGCCTGAGATGTGCCATAAAGAATAAACCGGCCTGACAGTTGGCTTAAACAAGGTTCTTGTTTAGTTCCCTGTGCGACATTTTAAGCAGCGTAACATGAAGCACAGGACAACTCATATTTAATAGTGTGGAGCATTTAGACCCTGTAACTCCATAACATTAAAATACTGCAGATATACTCTACACAGTCCTGTTTCAATGTACATGGTCTTGAAACAGGACTGTGAATAAAGCTTACTTTTAATTAAAATTTTTTTTTTTTTACTTACACTGGTATTTAACTGACAATATTTAATCATTTATTAGATTCAGATTGTAAAAATTACATTTCAGGACTGAAGAAGAGTGCCACCTCGAGTCCCCTTTATAGATACTCCATTTGCTGTATAGCAAAACAATATTGCAATAAAGGAAAGAGTAAAACAGTTACATGTGGATTTTTGTATTAGTTCCCTCAGCAGGAGGTGAGTCAGGCTTACCTCTTGGAAAAGCTGAGGAGTAGTTCACCTCACTCAACAAACAGACCAGCAATAATCTGTTAAACAGTTACAAATACACAGTCAAGGTAGACTCAAGTAAATAAAATGGACCTAATAAAACCCATTTGGTTTCATATTTAATGTGTTACCTTGTAATTAGGAAGCCAGCAGCCATGACTGCTGCAGTCGCTGTGTCCTCACAGCTGCGAGCGCTGAGCTGGACTGTGCAGCACAGCTGCCCTGTCAGCCGTGGATCCAGAAAGCCCAACTTCCAGCTCCTCCAACCAAACACCCACGAGACTCAAAGTCGAGCATCCAAGCCACACGGCTGTCTGTGTGTGTCTTTTCTATCTTCCTAATGAAAAGTTGGGCTGAAGCAAACTCTGCCTCACACAGGTGCAAACACTTGATGTGATTGGCCTGGCTGAGACGTTAGAATGATTGAATCTATGCCCCAGAGGGGATGTGGACAACAAGAACACATTTGATTTTAACTTCTACAGTACAGCGCTGTATTGTTTTCCTTTTACAGTTTTATGCGCTTATACACATTTTGACATGAAATAAAAGACTAATAATAAAAGTCTTGCATTGAGCTCAAGCACCAACATAAAATAAATCTGCCACATTAAAGGCAAATTTATCAGAGGTATGAAATATATGTTTTTTATGTTAAGAAAGCAAACAAAAAAAAGACTTGAGATACTTTAAGATTAAATAGCTGAATTGTTCTTGGGGTGAGGCAACACTACATGACTGAATGTGCTGTTTAGCCTTCAACCACAAACTGAAGCTAATTTACCTGCCTGGTCAACGACACACTACAAGAACCTGAAAGTATCACCACAACCAGATTTGGCTGTGGAAATTCATGAACAGCTGAAGGAGGATGAGTCGGTCTGTCATCTGTGGCCAAGCCAGGAAATAAACATGTAAAGGCTCCAACATACACACAGTGAAGTTGGGTGCTTTTATTTTGACGTTACTGAGAAAATCATGAGAGAAATAAATGAACACTGAACAGAAAATGGTAAAGGGACAGAACACATTTACAGTGTGCGTTAATCAGCTTGACATGTTTGAATACAGCTCTAAAAGCTTTCAAGCTATGTTCAAAAGGTTGATGAAAGATGAATAAAATTTTAATATCCGATTCAAACTCTAGAGTAGACTGTTTTTCCTCTTTTTTGTACAGAGGAGGGAGAGTGGATACACTGACAAAGGATGTCAAAAATAGAGCTGCCAGGCAATAAAGAGGAAGACCTCAAAGACGATTCATGGATGTAATTAAGGAGGACAAGCAGAGGGTGGAGTGAAAGAGAAGGATGCTGGGATAGGAGGAGGCGGCAGACGATCCACTCTGGCTAAAGAATAAGATGCACTGGGATTTAACCCAGTGAGCTCAAGTTCACACAGACTCACCAAAATGTGATAACAGAAAATGTTTTATTTATTTATTTATTTTTAAAAAAAGCAACTTCACCCGATCTGATGATTTTCTTTGTGTGGTTGGTGTGAAAAACCAACAAACCCCCACCATGGACACAGCTGCAGGAATGTAAAACTGACCTACAAATCAGTCAAGCATAAAACAGGCATCTAACACACATGAGCCAGTGTTTATCTACACAACAGACAACTTTAAAAATAAAAGAAACTCCAACGACAGCCATAAAATTTTATTTTTCACCAATAATGGAACTCCCAAAGAGCTGGTTGCTGAAAATGTGGCATCTCTCATGGCATCTAGTGGCGGTACATCTAGCTATGAAAAATTATCATATTTGTCCATATCCAAGGGATGACTTGAAGTAAGGCTAGGGCCACATGTACACGGGTATTTTTGAAAACGCAGATTTTTCTGTGCATTTGCACCTTTCGTCCACACGTAAAACTGAAAACAGATTTTTAAAAACTCCTGCCAGGGTGGAGAATCTCAAATACTCAGTTTTTGCATTTACGTGTGGATGAGGAAAACTGATATTTAGTCACGGAACGTCACAGGTGTGCGCTTTGTTCGACGCGACGCTGTGCGCCATGTTATTGTTTACATGAGATGAATTTCTACAATGGCAGATAGAGACAAAATACTGTTGCTGTTAATCTGACTATCTGCAGTTCTTACACAGTTACTGTCCGTCCGTTTAGAAAGACAGAGACATCAGAGGGAACTTCGGACGTGGCCTCTACAGTCAACACAGCTGCTTCCACAATCCTAACGTGGTTTTGAATAAATTTACTTTATATTGTTCATTCCTAGTTGCAAGTCTACACCAACCAAAATACTTTTAACATTTGAAATGCTGAAGGCATTTGAAAAGTAACAAATTTGTCTGCCTTTCCAAGAAAACAAAACCTTTTTGGAAGTACTTTAGTCTTTCCGTCTGTAACGTCGGGTTGCGTTTAGTGGTTGAGAGGAGGCGGCAAAACACCTAGCAGGGTAGCCAAAAGAATACACACTCACGCTGGCGTTGGGGATTCCACAGTGTGTTCTTTAATATACCTTCTCTTCATCAACCATATAAGCCCGGTTGAACGGCTGCAGCTTAACAAACATAGCGCACAGTGTTCGTACAACCCATAACGTTGCAAACAAAGGTGTCTGGAGAGGTAAAACATAAAATCCGTCCCTCCTCATGTACTAGCGTGCAAGCACATGTCCACACCATCACAGAGAGAGAGAGCAGAGAGACCAGTGGCACACACTGATGACACCATCAACCCTCGACTTGGGTGTCTTAAAGGGACACCACACCATAGTGGCTGTTACACGTCCCAGGCTTCTGATTTGCCAACATTTCATTTTTAGCGTTTACATGTGGACAGAAATATATATATTTTTTTAAACGAAAACCTCCATTTTTACCCGTACACAAGTGTGGGGCTGCTCAAGCTCTTGCCAGTTCTAGGCCAATCAGCATTTTGTCCATTGCCTCTAACAGGGCTGAAACTGGTACCTGACCAGACTACCACTTACAGTTTTGCGCTACATCCAGTCACTTTAATTTTCAAGTCTGATTTGGAGGAAAACGCAAGGTTCTTGAATGATATGCTAGTAGTGGTGTGGCAGGCGTTAAAAGCTTGAGAGCCTGCAGAATTAAGTTTTAGATCATTAGGGCGATCGTGGCTCAAGAGTTGGGAGTTCGCCTTGTAATCGGAAGGTTGCCGGTTCGAGCCCCGGCTTGGACAGTCTCGGTCATTGTGTCCTTGGGCAAGACACTTCACCCATTGCCTACTGGTGGTGGTCAGAGGGCCCGGTGGCGCCAGTGTCTTGCAGCCTCTCCTCTGTCAGTGTGCCCCAGGGTGGCTGTGGCTACAATGTAGCTGCCATTACTAGTGTGTGTGTGTGTGTGTGAATGGGTGGATGACTGGATATGTAAAGCGCTTTGGGGTCCTTAGGGACTAGTAAAGCGCTATATAAATACAGGCCATTTTAGATCAGGCACACTCAAACTTAACAGCCTCAATTTTAGGGGCTCGTCTAGAGGCAACATGTTGGTGAATACTATAATCTGAGAATTACATATTTTGCTTAAAGGGATTTAGCCAAGGCCAGCCAATCTTGACTGGGTGCAGCAGAACGTCTTCTTTCAGCAACTGCCAAACCTCAGTGCTCCACTGCATTTGATAAAGGCTCAGGAGGGGACAGGTCTCATTTAACCCTTAGAAGAATCATCTTACCTAAATCTTTGTCATTATTCACCAGGGAGAAAACGTTAAACATTCAAGTCATCCTCTGCAGCCAAGAACTGTCCTGGAGAACAAGTTTAAGATGTGAGAAACTATTCAATAGTCTGCCAAAACTGACAGTTCGGGTGGCTAATCTCGTGTCTTGGCAGGCAGCGATCCCAGCTTGAGACTCCTCAGAGCAGGAATTCGACTGAAGTGTCATTCGATGGCCGAATGGAGTTTCTACATAAATTGGAGTGCTTGTAAACTTGTACAAGAGCAGGTTGTGAAAGACGGGACACTTGATTTGGTGTCAAGCCTGCGATAATTGTGAAATACTGGGCTCAGTTACATCTCTAGATGCAGTTCAAAATGTACATCACCCAAATATTTAATGAGCTGCAGAGTCAGTGGCTTTTAACATTCGGGCATAGACTTGTTGCTTGCAAACACATGAATGTCATTAGCTCTAAAGAGCAACCTCAACCCAAGTGTTCAGCTATTCTTTCAACCTGACAGAAGACGAGAGAAACTGCAGGAGAGCTTTCACACTTTATTTTAGATAAATACAGGAGATCCTTGTTGCACTGTAGAGCTGTGGAGGAGGAAGAAATATGAGGAACAGGTTTTAACCATCAAGAAATGCCATGTTGTAATATCCAAAAACCAGTGACCCACCTGAGCCCTGCGAGTTTGGCTCGTCTCTTCCATCCATGTCAGTCTGAAGCTGACCGATGGAAATTTGGCCAAGGGTCAGAAGATGGATGCTTTACATGACCCCAGTGAGGTCCATGGTAATACCACCAGTAGTCGTTCCACGTAGGATTCATGTGGGAGTTGTAGTAGCCACTGTAAGGGTCGACATATCTCTGAGGATGGCGCGGCCTTGATGGGCGTTCCAGTCCATCTGGCGCCGGAAATGCAGAGACCCGACCAGGGCGGCCTTCGTCACGATGATGATACTCACGATGATGATGCTCGTTGGGGTGCGGCCTTGTATGAACCGGCACATAAACTTGCGGTCTTTGGTGACCCAAATCAGCTTCCTCAGGCCTGTGTCGATGTCCGCTGTGATGTTCCTGGCGGCGTGGAGAACCTCGTGAAAAGGGAACAGATAAGCTGAACTGGTAGCCCAGCTTGGAAGCGTCATGGCCATGGCGTCTGCCGGGATTATTAAAACTGTTGTCAATAATAAAGCCGCTTGGTCCGTACCGAGGAGGATTAGCACCATCACGAGACTGAGCAAAAGGAATCCTCAGGCTCAAGTCAAAGCTCCTGGGCTTGGCCACAAGGTGGTTTCTGTGTGCTTGAGGCTGGAGCGGATACGTTTCCATGGGTCTGTGGGCGGGAATATTAGAGCGTGGCTGATACGAGCTCGGGGATTGGACTTGGACCTGATCGTGCACATTAGGGTTGATCTTTGGATCTGTCGGCCGCAGAGCCCTCATGTACTGGAAAGGACGAGGACTTCCATACACATTGTGTTCCCCTCTTCCACCCTGCCACGCTCTAGGCTGCACAGGACTTGTGGCTGAGAGAGAACATGGGTAAGAATACAGATTATACAAAGCTAAAAAAACAAAAAAAAAACATCTACAGTTTTTCAGTATACTGATGCAGATTCATCTTAACAGGAGGAAAGTAACTTAAATTTGAGAGGTCTTCTCTGAGTGGACCAAAATTTGTGTTTCCTAATCTGTAAGGCGGCAAGAAACGCAGATGATTGCAGCTAAAGAAACTTTTGCACAGACCTACAATTACTCTTTTAGGAGCCTCTCTGGGGAATGTTGGGGTTCAGAAACTTCTTTTACACGTTTAACTACAGTCTGCTTTTAACGTCACTTTAATTGGACAAAGTATCAGAATTTGAAGAGCGAGCCCAAGCCTCCTAACACACGCTTTCTGGTCCTTATCCACATGTTCTCCCAGTTACAAGCTGTTCATTCCCTTACACATGCCCCACCCTGCCTCCCCCTTTTTAAATTCTTTATCTTCTTCACATCTATTTAGTACACAGGGGATCTGCCAGGCCTGGGAGCCGCTGCCAGTACCCTTTGAGGCCTTCCCCAAACCGCAGCTCAACTGGCCAAGCCATTCACCTTTACCTACTAAAACACTGTCAACCCTAAAATGATGACGTGGGCCCAGCAAGTGAAATTTTATTCTAGAATCAGTCATTTCAGTTTCTTCCCGAAAGTATTTACATAAACAGATATTTCCCTGTGTTTAAAACTTTACAAAGGGTTAGTTTTCAGTGCCATGAAGAGCATTTAGCCGTTTGTTACCATCTTTTCATTCAGTTGCAGTTTGGACTAGTGCGAGGCTCTCCACTTTTTGGTTTGGACCAGTCCTCAATTTACCATTTTCAGGTGGGCCAACATGCAGCCGTTTCTCTGCTGACAGGTATGAAACTGATGGAGCATAACCCCAGTGCTAGCCTCCCTACACTGGCTTCCTTACAGGATTCAAGTTGTGTTTTTACATCATGAAAACAACCAAACCCCTCCTTACCCATATGAGCTTCTATTCAGGCTCCTGAAAGTATGAGGTTAAGTTAAAAACCAGTGTTAATTATTGGAGTTGGACACCCCTGCCTCCAAATACTGGATCTGCACAAACAGTGGAACATCTTACGTTTCTAAAAGACACAGCTTTAATGGCCTCACTTCCAGCACATGTTGACCCAAACAATTTTTACAGCTTTGGTCACTGTTGCTGCAGATGTTTGTGTTATTGTATTTTTGTATTTATTTTATTATTCTAAAAAATTATTTTATTATTGTTGTGCATTTTACACTTTAGTCTGTAAAGCACTTTGTTGGAAATGTGCTGCATACAAAACACCAAGAACCTTAACACCAGTCACCTTCAACTGGCGTTTTAGATGTCAAGCCAGTTTAGATGAAGAAAACCTGGCTTTTTGGTTTGGTCTGGAATACTTTGTCCCACCACTGGATCTAATCAGCATTTCCAGTTTAACGTTGCTCTAGCATCAGAAACATTCAATTCTTTAGAGTCTTCTGGTGACATTTCTCAGTATCTGATACATTTTATCCACTTCAATTCTCTGCTTCCAAAGCAAACCAAATTTAACCTGCTGATTTGGACATGACAGAACTTTAGCCCATTGGCTGCGTTGTCCTTACAAAGGTAGACTGCAGACCCATTTAGTAGCACACAGTGGCATTAACAGTCAGCTTTCAAAGACTTGTAATGTATTAATTATGTGCTCTAGAATATTAGCTGTTTCCAAGGTTGTTTTGTCTCCTGTTTAGTACCCACTGAAGGCCTTCATACTTTCCCCAATAATCTTGAATCTAAAGAATGATTAAGTGTTTTCTAAAGAGATGCTCCAGGTTCTGCGTGCAGGCATGACTTTGCTGGACTCTTCAGGTAAGGCAGTAAGTTGTTATAGTTTTTTAACTGTGGAGCAGGTTGTTTCAGCACAGGCTGAAAATGTTATTTGCTACAGGCTTTGGAAAAAATTCATAACAACAAGATGCAAGTAAGGCTCACCTCCTGGAAAAGCTGAGGAGTAGTCCACATCACTCAAAACATAAAGCAGTAAAAACCTGTCAAACAGCACAAATACAGTAAAGATAAAACCAGACAAAGGTCCACATTTGAGTACAGGAAGTGTAGATCTTGAAAGCACATTTAAACGTGGTACCTTGCAATGAGGAACCGAGCAGCCATGACTGCTGCAGCTGCACTCGCTGTGTCCTCACAAACCCTCCAACCAGACTGTGCATGCAGTGGTGCCCTGTCAGCTACTCCAGCCAAACACCAGTGTGCTTCTGAGTCAAGTGTTCAGGACATGCTGCTGTCTTTATAGGTCCTTCCTACTGCAGGTGTTTCCAATTAGCCTGTTTTAATGAGAAGTTGAACTGAGGTACCCAACAGGTCAACTTCCCTCCCCCATACACGTGTGAGGGAGAGAGAAGAAATTAGTGGCTATATTTAGCAACCTGAGGAATTTGTTTAGGACAGCAACACAGAATTACAAAATCTTTCATTTGAATATCTTCCCGTTACAGGATTGAAGGAGACAACATAGTTATTTTTTCCTGCTATTTTCCCATCCACGCTCCAGTAGGTGGCAGTAATGTGGCTTTAAGTTGGTTTACCAGCTGCCATTAGGCTTTAAAGAAGAAGAGCCTTCACGCTATGGACTTTATTATTTCTTATCCCAGTACAGTACCTTTATTTATCCAGGTAAAAACATCTAATTAAGATTAAAAATCCAATTTCAAACAGTGACGTGGCATCGTGGCTGAAAGAGCATTTATATTATATTTCTTTGTATTTATAGCATTTTCAAAAATGTTACCCCACGAGTTCAGATGGTACGAATCATTGACACTGAATCTCCCACATGGTTTTGTTTGGTCAGCATTACAAACGCCGAGCGTTCCCTCTGCACCGGGTCACAGGGTCGACCTCCTGATGCTCTCGTCCACTCAGTGCTGCTTGATGTTGTGACATAAACATAAAAAAATCACAAAGAAAGAACAATACAGTATCCTCAACTGCACCAAAGAGTAAAACAGTGAAATGTGGATTATTAAACATTAGGTCTCTCTCCTCCAAGTCCCTGTTAGTACATGAGTTAATAATTGATCAACAAATCGATTTACTCTGCCTTACAGAAACCTGGTTGCAGCGGGATGATTATGTTAGTTTAAATGAATCAACACCCCCGAGTCATTCTAACTACCAGAAACCTCGAAGCACAGGCTGAGGGGAAGGTGTGGCAGCAAATTTCCACACCAGCTTATTAATCAACCAAAGACCCAGACAGACTTTTAATTCATTTGAAAGCCTGATGCTTAGCCTCGTCCACCCCAGCTGTAAAACTCAGAAACCAGTCTTACTTGTTATCATCTATCGTCCACCTGGGCCTTACACAGAGTTTTCTGTGTAGTTTCTGTGTAGCCTAAAGCAGATAACTTGTAAGTTGGAGAGGAAATGGCGCAGCACAAATTTAGAAGATCATCATTTAGCCTGGAGAAACTGTTTGTTGCTTTATGAGAAAGCCCTCTGTAAAGCCAGAACATCTTACTATTCATCACTGGTTGAAGAAAATAAGAACAACCCCAGGTTTCTCTTCAGCAGAGTAGCCAGGCTGACAAAAAGTCAGAGCTCTTTTGAGCAGTGTTGGTCAAGTTTCTTGAAAAAGTAATCAGTAACTAATTACTGATTACTTCCCCCCAAAAGTAATCCCGTTACTTTACTGATTACTTATTTTCAAAAGTAATTAATTACTTAGTTACTTAGTTACTTTTTAAAAACACGAATTACAACCTGAATGGGTGATAAAGCGAGAGAATTTTCAGCCCAATTCTACTTTTTCTGCATAATCCATCATACAAAATGTAAACAAATGGAAAAGTTCCTTTTTAAAATTTGTTTTATTAGTTTTAATCTTTTAACTTTATGCATCAAGCAAAAATGTAATTAAATGCAACATTCTCTGACTGGAAGAAATTTGTTTAACATTTAAACCTATTTTCTGCACATTCCAGTATTTATTTATTGTCATTGTCAAGAACAATCAATTTCATTGTTCTTGACAATGACAATACATAAATACTACTATAAAATAAAATATTTTTTTGTGTTTACACACAAATAGATGCAAGTGAAACACAGCAGAAAATATATAAAATCAAAGACTAGCGGTCCTGTTGCTCTAGGAGTGGGGCAGGTGGAGATTTGCCCTGGTGCAGGTGTGCCGCAGCGGTCAGTTGAAGAATCCGCGAGTTTCTCTGTGAATTTCCCATTACGTCGTTGCGCACTTGGTGCTTGCTCGTAAGTTTAGGGTTTTTTTCGCTGTAGAAAGAAGTTTTCTTCCCATGCCGGACGAACGCTAATGTTTTTGTCAGTTTTTATGGAATCAAACTCAAAATAAGGTCAGTACTTCCACGCTTTAAATGCACACAGCTGTTGTCACGAACATCACACCTGCTTACGTCACTGTCATGAGACATTCTCGCAAAAAACTCACGGTTTTAGTAATGCAGCATTCCTATGGGAAAGTAACTGTAATCTAATTACCGTTTTTGCAATAGTAATCCCTTACTTTACTCGTTACTTGAAAAAAGTAATCGGATTACAGTAACGCGTTTGTTGAGCCAACTATCCCTTTAACGTTAACAAGTAATGACTTCATTAACATCTTCACAAATAAAATTTTAAGAATTAGAGAAAAAATTACCCATAATCATCTCACAGATGCAACATTTAGAGTCTTTTTCTCCAATTGATATTTCTAAGTTAGCTAATTATAGGCCAATCTCCAACCTTCCTTTCATATCAAACATCCTTGAAAGAGTAGTTGTCAAACAGCTAACAGATCATCTGCAGAGGAATGGTTTATTTGAAGAGTTTCCGTCAGGTTTCAGAGCCCATCACAGCACAGAAACAGCTTTAGTGAAGGTTACAAATTATCTTCTTATGGCCTCTGACAGTGGACTCATCTCTGTGCTTGTCCTGCTAGACCTCAGTGCAGCATTCGATACTGTCGACCATAATATCCTATTAGAGCGATTAGAACATGCTGTAGGTATTACAGGTACTGCACTGCAGTGGTTTGTATCATATCTATCTAATAGACTCCAGTTTGTGCATGTAAATGGAGAGTCCTCTTCACACACTGAGGTCAATTATGGAGTTCCACAGGGTTCAGTGCTAGGACCAATTCTGTTTACACTATACATGCTTCCCTTAGACAGTATCATTAGAAGACATAGCATACATTTACACTGCTATGCAGATGACACCCAGCTCTATCTGTCCATGAAGCCAGATAACACACACCAATGAGTTAAACTGCAGGAATGTGTTAAAGACATAAAGACCTGGATGGCTGCTAACTTTCTGCTTCTTAATTCAGATCAAACTGAGGTTATTGTACTCGGCCCTGAAAAGCTTAGAAATATGGTATCTAACCAGATTCCTACTCTGGATGGCATTACATTGGCCTCCAGTAACACTGAGTAACCTTGGAGTCATTTTTGACCAGGACATGTCCTTCAATGCACATATTAAACAAATATGTAGGACTGCCTTCATTCATTTGTGCAACATCTCTAAAGTTAGAAATATCCTGTCTCAGAGTGACGCTGAAAAACTATTTCATGCATTTATTACTTTCAGGCTGGACTACTGTAATTCATTATTATCAGAATGTCCAAAAAACTCCCTGAAAAGCCTTCAGCTGATCCAAAATGCTGCAGCAAGAGTCCTGACAGGGACTAGAAAGAGAGAGCAGATTTCTCCTGTTTTGGCTTCCCTTCATTGACTTAAATAATCAGGCCCCATCTTATCTTAATGACCTTGTAGTACCATATCACCCTACTAGAGCACTTTGCTCTCACACTGCAGGCCTACTTGTTGTTCCTAGAGTATTTAAAAGTAGAATGGGAGGGAGAGCCTTCAGTTTTCCGGCCCCTCTTCTATGGAACCAGCTTCCAGTTTGGATTCAGGAGACAGACACCATCTCTACTTTCAAGATTAGGCTTCAAACTTTCTTTTGCTAAAGCATATAGTTAGGGCTGGACCAGGTGACCCTGAATCCTCAGTTATGCTGCAATAGATGTAGACTGCTGGGGGATTCCCATGATGCATTGGTTGATAGTTCTTCACTCACTATGTGTTAATACACCTCCTTGAATCATACTTGTCATTAATCTCTGTCTCTCTTCCACAGCATGTCTTTATCCTGTCATCCTTCTATTCTTATCTTACCAGTTATAAAAGTAAGTGAGGGAGTTGGACCCATTCTAGCTGTAATAAGGCAAGACTACTCACTCTGGTATCCACACCCAACACCAATATAAAATCACTATTTAAACACAGAAACAGCAGGCCCTGATGTAAGATCAAACACTGCATTTCTTACTACACAGGTAACAACATTTCTGGCAAAGCAACCTGCTGGTGGTCAAATATCTTTGTAGAAGGCAACTACAGAAGTCCTATCAAATGTTAAAGATTTCTAAAACTATTATTGGACATTTTAGAAAATATAAGTGAATACCAAGTTATTTTTGCCCTAAAGGGACTAGAGATGTATGAGTAAACGTATAAAAATATAAATGACATCAGATGCAAGAAGGAAATTGTGTATTTATTTGCATGGTGAGTTACAGTCTTGGCAGAAATGCGCTCCAAAAGTAAAATAACCTTTGTGCACAGATTGAACAGAGTTGACACTGAGTTAGTTCCTGTGTAAAGCCTGTTGCAGAGTTGGTGCCATATTTAAGGTAGGCCATTCTGATCCATCCAGGGTTGAACGTGATTGAGGCTTAAGACCATCTGCCTCAAAGGTTTGTTGCCGAGTCGGTGCCAAATTGAAGACAGACCAGTCTGATCCACCAAGGGCTGGAATTGATTGTTGCTTAAGATAACCTGATTCATGAGTCTGTTGCTGAATTGGTGCTAAGTTTAAAGCAGGCCATTCTGATCCACCAAGGGTTGAACGTGATTGAGGCTTAAGACCAGCTGCCTCAAAGGATTGTTGCCGGGGTGGTGCCGAATTGAAGACAGGCCATTCTGATCCACCAAGGGCTGGAATTGATTGTGGTTTAAGATAACCCGACTCATGAGTCTGTTGCTGTGTTGCTGCTGAGTTTAAGGCAGGCCATTCTGATCCAGCTATTGCTGAACTGGACTGTGGCTTAACACGACCTGGCTCAAAGGTTCGTTGTCGAGGTGGTGCCGAATTGAAGGCAGGCCATTCTGATCCAGCTATTGCTGAACTTGCTTGAGGCTTAAGATGACCTGCCTCAAAGGATTGTTGCCGGGGTGGTGCCAAGTTTAAGGCAGGCGATTCTGATCCACCAAGGGTTGAGCTTGATTGAGGCTTAAGACCATCTGCCTCAAAGGATTGTTGCCAGGGTGGTGCCGAATTGAAGACCGGCCATTCTGATCCAGCTATTGCTGAACTTGCTTGAGGCTTAAGATGACCTGCCTCAAAGGATTGTTGCCGGGGTGGTGCCAAGTTTAAGGCAGGCGATTCTGATCCACCAAGGTTTGAACTTGATTGAGGCTCAAGACCATCTGCCTCAAAGGATTGTTGCCGGGGTGGTGCCGAATTGAAGACAGGCCATTCTGATCCAGCTATTGCTGAACTTGCTTGAGGCTTAAGATGACCTGCCTCAAAGGATTGTTGCCAGGGAGGTGCCAAGTTTAAGGCAGGCCATTCTGATCCACCAAGGGTTGAACTTGATTGAGGTCTAAGATAACCTGGTTCATGTGTCTGTTGCTGTGTTGCTGCAGAGTTAAAGAAAGGCCATTCTGATCCAGTTATTGGTGAACTTGACTGGGGCTTAACACGACTTGGCTCAAAAGTCTGTTGTGGTGTTGTTTCAAAGTTGAAGAAAGGCCTTTCTGTTTCATGCAGAGTGGAACTTTGTGGTTTAACATGAACTGGCTCATAAGTCTGCTCCTGTGTTTGAAAATGTAGAAAAGGTCTTTCTGATCCAGTAAGAGTTGAACTTGATTGTGTTTCGATGGAATATGGTTTATAAGCCGGTTCCTGTGTTTCTGAGTAACTACTACCAGCAGAGTTTAAGAAAGGTTGCCTTGATTGTGGCATTTCCTGCTTTATGTTACCGTAATTGACAAACTCTGTGTTCTCTGGATTTTCTTGATTTACTGAACTGTCAACATAGCTGGTCATTGGGATATTGGGATATTGAGAGACAGATGAAGAGGGAACAGATAAGTCGATTTGAAAGCCTGGTTTAGAGACAGGAGCGGTATCATTTCCACCATCATGTCCTTCACTGGCCAAATCTCCCCCTTCATGTCTGACCGAAAGATCAAAATATGGAATGCTCAGACTAAATTCGTAGCTTTTGGGTTTGGGTGACAGATGTTTCTTCTGTGGTGGAGGCTGGGGTAGAACAGTCTCCTTTGGCCATTTGGTGGCAACATTAGATCGTGGCTGCAAGGGGTTTGCAGGCTTGAGGTTTGAGGCTTTTTGGTACACAATGGGATGGTTTTGTTTACAGATATGGAAAGGGGCCATCATTAAACGTCCCTGCTTTTCCAATGTTTTGTCCTGGGCACTGATGTAGTAGAAAGGATGACAGTTCTCATAGTTGTAGGCTTCTTCCTCTCCTTCACTTTGCCACACTCTCGGTTGCACAAAACTTCTGGCTATGAAAGAAAACAGGTGAAGGTTAATGTAAATATTACATTGTAATTTGTAATTTCTGCAAGATTACATGGCAAGACCACTGACCAAGATGGCTGACCAAGATGGCAGCAGCATGTCTCCTTGTTGAATGTCTGCTTTGAATTTGTTGGGTATTTTTCTGTTTTTACTATTTTAAATGGATTCTAGTGTTTTTCCAACAAGGTATTTTAAGGGTATTTTAAACTATTCTGTTAGTTCTTGGAAAGTGGCCCATTTTGGGAGCCTCTGCTACTACCAGAAACCGTCTGCACCACACCGGGGCCTGTGCTGCTGGCTGGACCTATCGACAGCACACTAAGCCATCTGCTAGCAAGCAGAAGCCAAGCAGATGCCAGAAGCCATCTGCTAGCAAGCCACCAGGACATGAGCTTCTGGCTGGAGCCTTACTTGCCATCCTAGGTCTTTGCAGCCTGATGATACATTTAATTCAGTATCAACAATAGTCGTGTGTTTTGGATAATTACTTTTTAAAATAACTTTGCTTATTGGCTGTGGGGGACTTTGGGACACTGAATTTTTCTAAGTCAAGCACATTTAACATGATCCCAGATCTATATCATCACTGCTGCTGTACATCCTGTACGATCTCCAATGTATTTGGAATAGGACACGGATTTTTCATTTGATCTACACAAAGATTTACCTCATCTTCAAAACCTTCTTGTTTTGTATGTTTACAAAGTTAAGAAAAATTCTGCTTAGTTTCAACATTTCACAAGTCAAACTCAAAGTCTCAAAGCAGAGACTTCTGATTGTCTTAATACTGCTCTTATCTGGTGATGTTCAACCTAGACCAGGCCCTGAGCTGCAATGCAGTCAAACACCATCTGAATTTAAATCCTCACCTCGGCTGAAGATTATTCATCTTAATGTGTGCAGTTTGATACCCAGGATGGATATGATCACAATTTGGGATAAATTAAGTTTCTTCCTGTTAAAAGGGAGTTTTTCTTTCCTATATGAATAAAGTTGAATTGAATCAAATTCCCTCAGTATGAAAATCAACTTTTGTTATCCCTCTACTAAAAGTGGGCGACCCAGCAGTTTTTACTAATTATAGACCAATATCTAATCTGTCCTGTGCCACAGTTCTTGTAGCTTGTGTGTGCGAGCAGTTAGTTTCTACACACCAATGCCGTTTTATCTGATCAATCAGGCTTTAGAGGAAGAAAATAAATAAATCACAGTACCATCACAGCTGCAGTGAAAGTGGCAAATAATATTACTGTTGCACTTGATAAGAAACAACACTGTGCGTCCCTTTCTATTAATTTGTCAAACGTATTAGACACTGTTGATCATTGTATTTTAAAACTTAGACTCCTCCAGTCAGGACTCAGAGCAGTGGCATGGTTCTCAAACTGTCTCAGTGATATGTCTCAGTGCATTAAATCTGATGGTCTGAATTTGTTACAGTGCACAACGGAGTGCCACAGCGCTCACCTTCAAACCACATGTAGAGAATCTCGTGAAAAATCTGAAGTTAAAACAGATTTTATTTTCAAAATAAGTTGTTTTTCTTACAATATAAAGAATCTGCTTTTAAATGCAACATTTTTGCCTGTGCTGGGTTATGGAGATATCCTATACATGAATGCTTCTGCTCAATGTCTTCGAATGGTTGATAGTGAAGCATACTTCACTGAGGTTCATCACTAACCGTAAATCTCAGACTCAACACTGAGTTATACTCTCGGGTAGGATGGCCTGCTTCGGCAAGTCGGAGGAACTCTCATTTATACAGTTTTATATAACAGACATTTAACACCCTTGGCTTGGAACAAACTGCAGAACGACTGGAAAAACACTGAATTATTTCATAAAGCACTTAAGTGCTAACTAAGAATCCCTGAGGCCAAGTCCATAACATGCAATTGCTTCAATTAGATTGTCATTTTAACTGAATTTTTGTATTTTCCTTTGATTTTTAAATTTTTTTTTCTATCTTAATTTTATTCTTTTCATTTAATTTTGGATTTGTGTTGTTGCCGTCTGTGTTTAACAGTAATTTCTGTAACTGTGACTTGTAACTTGCTGCTGCCCATCCATGGAAAAGGTTTTTAATCTCAATGGGATCTTCCTGGTTAAATAAAGGTTAGAAAGAAGTAGTAAAATTTAGACATTAAAAATCTATTTTCAACACGTCTCTAGAATCTCAACAATCTAATTTGAATTAATGGACTTCATAATTCATGATTAGCAGCACAGAAACAGTTCCCGACTGCACCCAAGTGTTGTTACGGTGTTTTGCAAATGACAACAAAGGAGCGTCGTGACGAATAAACCGGCCTGACAGTTGGCTTAAAGAAGGCTCGTCTAGTTCCCTGTGAAACAATTTAAGCAGCATAAGATGAAGCACAGGACAACTCATTTTATACCAACTGCATTTCATATAGTGTGGAGACAGCATCTAGATCCAGTACACAAGAACTCCATAGCGTGAGAATGCTGCAAACATACCCTGAACACTGTCCTGTTTTAAGACCACATACATTTGAAAAGTTAATAGCATATATTTCTTATTAGACTCAGATTGTAAAAATTACATTTCAGGACTGAAGAAGAGTGCCACCTCGAGACCCCTTTATAGACATTCCCCTGCATTTGCAAATTGTTATGGCTCTTTGTTGATTTGTGCAGGGTTGGAAAAAAAAAAGAAACAGGACATAGGTCAGATTTCTTATGGAGATTTCTTACATCACTATACATATTAAAGCACACTTTAATAACCGCGGTTTGGTTGAGAGCTGCTAGAATATTCTAGAATTTTAGAGCCATCTTGTGCCTGTAAGTCTGCAGATGAAGCCAACGTGAATGAAGCAGTGCAGTTTCCCTAAAACACCACCCTGAATTGTCAGTGCTGTGTATCA
Source organism: Rhamphochromis sp. 'chilingali' (assembly GCF_963969265.1). Lineage (NCBI taxonomy): Eukaryota > Metazoa > Chordata > Actinopteri > Cichliformes > Cichlidae > Rhamphochromis > Rhamphochromis sp. 'chilingali'. The sequence goes on from NC_137930.1 coordinate 2,836,327, forward strand.
GATCGTAGGCCTAGTGTTTGGTCTCACTTTAATTAGGGGAGCTGGTAAATTGTTGCTAACGAATCAAAGCTTAACAGGGTTTAATTTGCAGGACTCTTCAGTTATAGTAACACAGGTATTTTAACAAAGGCCCATTCTCTTGTTTACAAGAAGAGTTTTAGCCCCATTTCCAAACAGCAGGAGGTGAGTCAGGCTTACCTCTTGGAAAAGCTGAGGAGTAGTTCACCTCACTCAACAAACAGACCAGCAATAATCTGTTAAACAGTTACAAATACACAGTCAAGGTAGACCCAGACAAACATAGACTCAAGTAAATAAAATGGACCTAATAAAACCCATTTGGTTTCATATTTAATGTGTTACCTTGCAATTAGGAAGCCAGCAGCCATGACTGCTGCAGTCGCTGTGTCCTCACAGCTGCGAGCGCTGAGCTGGACTGTGCAGCACAGCTGCCCTGTCAGCCGTGGATCCAGAAAGCCCAACTTCCAGCTCCTCCAACCAAACACCCACGAGACTCAAAGAAAGATAAGAAAGACAGGACAGGAGAGGAAGAAGAGATGTTATCATTAACCTCTGCTCAGTGGCATTTGATCAACTGCAAATGTAAAGCCTCGTGGTTTTCAATGAGATACCGATCTGTACATGTGACATCGTGTTTCTTCATACTGTGAAACGTGCGGAAAAACAAACTGTCAGTGTAGAGGATGGAATAGTACAACTCATAAAACACCTGCTGACATCTTGTTAAATTCGGTTGTGTAAATCCACAAAGAGCAGTAAACCTCAGAGCAGCAGTAGCCCAGATCAGCTGATCACAGCCTGTACACAAAGAACATCTTATTTTTCTTTCATTTTCCTTCTTTAACTCGTTTTCTACTTGGCTCAAAAGTCTATTGCAGTGTGGTTTCACAGTTGAAGAAAGGCCTTCTGTTTCATGCAGAGTGGGACTTTGTGGTTTTACATGACCTGGCTCATGAGTCTGCTCCTGTGTTTCGGAGGCACTAGTTCAAGAAGGGTTGCCTTGATCCGATCATATCTGTACTGATGAAGAGGGAACAGATAAGTCGGTTTGACCTGGTTTGGGGACAGCAGGAGCATTTCTCCAGTGCCTTCAACACCATTCTTCCCTCGGTTCTGAAGGACAAGCTGGAGAACTCTGGAGTGGACCATCACCTCACTACCTGGATCCTGGACTACCTCACCGACCGACCACAGTATGTGAGGACTCAGGGCTGTGTGTCGGACAGGGTCGTCTGCAGTACGGGGGCCCCACAGGGAACGGTTCTGGCTCCGTTCCTCTTCACCATCGACACTGCAGACTTCTCCCACAATTCCACCCAGTGCTTCCTGCAGAAGTTCTCTGATGACTCTGCAATAGTCGGCCTCATCACTGATGGGGACGACAAGGAGTACAGAGGTCTGACCCAAGACTTTGTGGACTGGTGCCAGCTGAACTACCTCCAGATCAACAACAGTAAAACCAAGGAGCTGGTGGTAGACTTCCGCAGGCACAAGCATTCTCCACTGCAACCACTGAACATCCAGGGTATGGACATTGAGGCTGTGGACAGCTACAGGTACCTTGGTGTTCATCTGAACAACAGACTGGACTGGACTCATAACTCAGACGCCCTCTACAGGAAAGGGCAGAGCAGGCTGTACCTGCTGCGGAGACTCAGGTCGTTTGGAGTGGAGGGCCCACTCCTGAAGACCTTCTATGACTCTGTGGTGGCTTCTGCTATCTTTTATGGTGTGGTCTGCTGGGGCGGCAGCATCTCTGCTGGGGACAGGAAGAGACTGAACAGGGTGATCCGAAGGGCCAGCTCTGTTCTAGGATGCCCTCTGGACCCAGTGGAGGTGGTGAGTGACAGGAGAACGGCGGCTAAGCTGTCATCCCTGTTGGACAACATCTCCCACCCCATGCAGCAGACTGTGACAGCACTGAGCAGCTCCTTCAGTGGGAGACTGCGGCACCCACGGTGTGGGACGGAGAGATTTCGCAGGTCTTTCCTCCCCACTGCTGTCAGACTCCATAATAAAGACTTTAACTGATCAAGCACACACATCCATACATATGCAATAATACTAAGTGCAATAATCCTTTCTGTCATCGTTGTATTTTTACTCAGTTGTATATAGCATTCGTATTCTATTTTTATCTTATTGTATATTTTTATTCTATTTTATTCTACTGTATATAGTATTTTATTTTATTCTATTCTGTACAGTTGTGTACTGTATTTATTCTTATTGTATTCTAATTTTTGCGTCATAACTTTTGCACTGTCCACTTCCTGCTGTGACAAAACAAATTTCCCACGTGTGGGACTAATAAAGGTTATCTTATCTTATCTTATCATTTCCACCATCACGTCCTTCACTGGACAAATCCCCCTCTTCATTTCTGACCAAAAGATCAAAATAAGGAATTCTCAGACCAAATTCATAGCTTTTGGGCTTTGGGGATTGATATTTCTTCTGTGGTGGAGGCTGGAGTAGAACAGTCTCCTTTGGCCATTTGGTGGCAACATTAGATCGTGGCTGCAGTTAGAACAAAACAGTCAAGCTAAACAACTTTATTGATCTACAGTCCAAAACCAACATGAAAGAAGTGAACAGTAGTGAATGGAAGTTTTTCCTAAGTTCATTGTTAATTTGTTTGCTTTATAGCAGCTATAATCCTCTATAGCAAGAGATGAAAAATAATATTTATGGATGCTGTGGCCTTCAAGAGCAATCATGAGGGGAAATGTGTATAAAAGTCTTGCCATTCTCTTCTCTCTGCATTTAAAAGCTTCTCTGACACTGAGACACACCCACACACTGGTGGGAGGAGCCTCTTGTACCACTGAGGTTCAGATGTCATCAGCTTAATAAAATACTGTTTCAGTTGTTGGCTGAGATGTGGAAACCTTTGAAACAACCCATTGTAGACTACTGGCGTCAGTGCACCAAGCCATAAGAGCCCCACTGCTTTTTTTTTTTTGATGTTCCAGGTAGATCTCACATTCTGGAGAAACCTGCTGCTCTCTGCAAAACAGAGCACCAACATACAATTCAATTTCTGCTCACCAGTTCCTTCAAACACATGTTTTAGGCGATTGCTCTTGCAGAGCACGTACCTGTCACCTAGTGGACGTTCATTGTGCCAGTGCACTGCTGCATTTTTCTAGTCTGTTGCACATTTCCTTTATGCTGTGATGCGTCACTGCTGTGCTTCAACCTCTTTAAAGAAACTTATTTGAATAATGATGGACTTTGTGTTTTGTGCATTGCTATTGACTTTTGCAAACCTTGGAGGTTCAGCTTTTAACAAAACCCTCAAACACATCTTTACAGATGTTCTGCCACTCCCCCTACCATCAGCCCCACTGTCAGCCAGCACAGAATACTTGAAGTAGAACCATTTTACAGTTCTTCCACAATGATGCACTGGATTAAGGAGTAGCAATATTAAAATCTTATGACAGGCACTCGACTAAAGTTCCAAAACCATTTCAAGTTTGTATGCAAGCAACTACTGAAGGATGGAACGTCTGATTCACTCTCGGGGACTTTTAAATGGCAGCTCTAGTGAAAGTGAGGGCTAGAGTTGGCTCAAAGACGGGACACTTGATTTTGTGTCAAGCCTGCGATAATTGTGAAATACTGGGCTCAGTTGCATCTCTAGATGCAGTTCAAAATGTACATCACCCAAATATTTAGTGAGCTGCAGAGTCAGTGGCTTTTAATATTTGGGCATAGACTTGTTGCTTCTTGCTTGCAAACACATGAATGTCATTAGCTCTAAAGATCAACCTCAATCCAAATGTTCAGCTATTCTTTCAACCTGACAGAAGACGAGAGAAACTGCAGGAGAGCTTTCACACTTTATTTTAGATAAATACAGGAGATCCTTGTTGCACTGTAGAGCTGTGGAGGAGGAAGAAATATGAGGAACAGGTTTTAACCATCAAGAAATGCCATGTTGTAATATCCAAAAACCAGTGACCCACCTGAGCCCTGCGAGTTTGGCTCGTCTCTTCCATCCATGTCAGTCTGAAGCTGACCGATGGAAATTTGGCCAAGGGTCAGAAGATGGATGCTTTACATGACCCCAGTGAGGTCCATGGTAATACCACCAGTAGTCGTTCCACGTAGGATTCATGTGGGAGTTGTAGTAGCCACTGTAAGGGTCGACATATCTCTGAGGATGGCGCGGCCTTGATGGGCGTTCCAGTCCATCTGGCTCCGGAAATGCAGAGACCCGACCAGGGCGGCCTTCGTCACGATGATGATGCTCACGATGATGATGATGCTGCTGCTGCTCGTTGGGGTGCGGCCTTGTATGAGGCGGCACATAAACCTGTGGTCTTTGGTGACCCAAATCAGCTTCCTCAGGCCTGTGTTGATGTCCGCCGTGATGTTCCTGGCGGCGTGGAGAACCTCGTGAAAAGGGAACGGATAAGCTGAACTGGTAGCCCAGCTTGGAAGCGTCATGGCCATGGCGTCTGCCGGGATTATTAAAACTGTTGTCAATAATAAAGCCGCTTGGTCCGTACCGAGGAGGATTAGCACCATCACGAGACTGAGCAAAAGGAATCCTCAGGCTCAAGTCAAAGCTCCTGGGCTTGGCCACAAGGTGGTTTCTGTGTGCTTGAGGCTGGAGCGGATAAGTTTCCATGGGTCTGTGGGCGGGAATATTAGAGCGTGGCTGATACGAGCTCGGGGATTGGACTTGGACCTGATCGCGCACATTAGGGTTGATCTTTGGATCTGTCGGCCGCAGAGCCCTCATGTACTGGAAAGGACGAGGACTTCCATACACATCGTGTTCCCCTCTTCCACCCTGCCACGCTCTAGGCTGCACAGGACTTGTGGCTGAGAGAGAACATGGGTAAGAATACAGATTATCAGGTTGAAAACACATGTACATCTTCAGTTTCTCAGTATTGTTTGGATACAACTTCAGTCTTGAGTTTAAACCAGTGTCGTAGACCTTTGCATTCTTATACCTTTTTAACATCAGAGAAGAAATCGCTTAATTTGCTTGATCCACTCAGGCAAAGCATAATATTCATGCATTTTTATACCATCTACAGTTACAATTGTTCTTTTCCAAATTTAACAGGGAAGAACTTGACCTTTTAAAGTGATTACTGGAGTAAAAAGGTAATAAAACACCAGTGAAACAGCCAAGCTTACGATGACTGATTACAATGCGTCGTAAATGCAACCTGTAGAGTTTCCACCTCACTGAATGAAAGTCTGCTGTCACGTTAAAGCAGTGGAGCTCCAAGTGTGCAGCTGTCACATTAGAAATACAGAGCAAGGACGGCAGTGCAATTAACACATCAGTAGATTCGTTTTACTGCAATCTGTTTAAATACCTTTGACTGAATTAAGCCTGCTGATTTGGACATGAGGCATCACAACTTTACCCCAATATCTTTAAAGTCCTGAAAAAGTACACTGAGAGACGTTTAGTGACCAACAGCTTTATCATCTGAAGTGGGGAGTGAAAGAAAAGACTGCCTGGATAACATACTACACAACTTGCACCAGTGTAAATAATAAAAGGACACTCTTAAACCTCTCCTTTCACAGACTTGAATTATTGATGTGCTCTCGATCATATTACAACTTTTACCAAGGCTACTGCATCTCTCGTGTACCTCGTGTGGAACTAACAGTGTCAAAAGGTGAAATGAACTATTTCCTGAAACATTGTACAGCTTAAGCTGCTGCACATACTGATCTCACGCATGGAGGTAAAGCACAAGCAACTAGGGCTAATCTTTTAGGATAGTAAGTTACTGGCTTCATTTGTGGAAGAAGTGCTGTTAGTTATTTCACAGTCACCTGGCATTTGTGCTGTTCACAGAACCACAAGTCCATCGCTGGACCCCCGGTACACAGCTGTAATAACCCCCGCTGACTTCTTTTACTGAGGTTATATTTATCAGTGTTTTATTTCCTGATGTTCTTATGTGTCCTACGTGTTTCAGTCGCCAATTCTGAATTATAACTAACATTAAAAACATGTTTAAGGAGGAGAGAGAGCAAATAAATCTGTTTAACATCTGATCTTTGGGTTTTTGTTCAGTAATCAGCGTGACCTGTGTATAAACACATAAAAGAGATAACGTTGGTGTTTCCGTCATGTAGTAACTGCTGGCTTTAACTGTACAAAGGTTGTTCGACACTATGAAACACATACAGACTTCATGATGTTCGGCTAATATTTTTATTGTGAATATTAATCATGAGGGTAAACGGCCCTGTACACCACGGAGCGAGGTCAGCATATCCACGATATCCTCAGCTCCATGAGTTAACACAGAGTTTCCCAGCTGACTATCTAACTGCCAACTATTCCAGAGACGTGAAAATATACAGCATAAAGAAAAGTGTAAGAGACTCAGCAGCAGATTAGAATAACAGTTATACATTTAATAAATCACCAAATGAATCCAAGAAACGAGCAAACCTGTTCCGACAATTTGAGTTTGTAACTTTAACCTCAGCCAAACCGATTTGCTCAGTTGTAAATAAAACGGCGAAGTAAACGTGACCCGACAGACAGAACCTGAGTGAATGAAGTCATGCGTTTAACCACTGAGAGCTAAAACTAAGGTGAGGTTTCAAAGCTGTGTGCCGGTGATTGGACATCAGCCGCTGATGAAGCTGCTTCGCCTATAAAGTGCTCTGTAAGGAAACGAGCTCCAGCAGCTCTGCGCTCGGGGAAAACACTATATTTACTTATCTTGTGCAGAAAAATGCGCTGACATTGCTTTATATCGAGTACCGGCTGCCCAGTTACTATCACCAGGTAACGTAGGCGTGTTTCTTGAATTAGCAGCAGGTGTTAAACAGCTGACAGATGAGGAGGAGGATGCATGCAGGTAAACTGAGGGTCTGTTGAGCTGATCGCTGGTTTCGTGAGAAAAATGTCAGCTCGTTCTTTATGCTCCTGAACCTGAGGAGCTTGTTTCTCCAGTCTCAGAACCATCTACTGATGTGGTGCCGACACAGGAGAATCTTGGTCCTCAACCTGAAGAGCTTGATTCTCCTGTCTCAGAACCGCTAGTACTCATCATCAGCGGTGATGCAGTCAGCCTCTCTGACCAGATCATATAGACCAGGGGTAGGCAACTCCAGGCCTCGAGTGCTGGTGTCCTGCAGGTTTTAGATGTATCCTTGAACCAACACAGCTGATTCAAATGGCTAAATTACCTCCTCAACATGTCTTGAAGTTCTCCAGGGGGCTGGTAATGAACTAATCATTTGATTCAGGTGTGTTGACCCAGGGTGAGATCTAAAAGACACCGGCCCTCGTAGTTTTAAACCTTTTGATCCACAAAACAGCATAACAGTAAAAGAAGAATTGACTGCGTTACAGTCAGTGCGGGAGCGGCGGTTTTGCTCGTGCGCGATTCATTTGCAGTTTGGACGCACGTGAACATCTCCTGCCCTGATAGCGGCTGGAGGAGGACTATCCTCCGCCTGTGAGCGCTTTGGCACGAGCGATGTGCCCACGGCAGCACCCGCTGCTTGTTGATAGTAAGAGCAACAAGCGCTTTCACGTCAAAAGTCGTCATAAATAAGCCTCCAATAACACCAGAAAAAGTCGCCAGATTTGTCGCTAGTCGCTTTTTAGAAAAAAAAAAAAACGACGCTAAGGGGGGTTTGAAAACTCTCTAAATATAGCGACAAAATCGCTAAGTTGGCAACACTGTTTTCAGGGTATTTAAAAAAATTCAAAACAAAACAAAACCGTGCATCTCAATGTGTATTCTCTGAGCATGCGCAGAATTACGCACAGCTGTCATGTGATCCTGTGATCCTGTGATCGAACAAAGGATCAAAGGCTCAAAGAGCGCTGACGTCAAATTCGCAGCCACGAAAGTCCTTAAATAGGGATCAGAAGCAGCAATTTTAAAATCAGTTTGTTCACAGCCTTCAAACGTTCGACCAGAGATACATTTGGAAATATTTCTAAGCCTTTTCAGAGTCACTGTGCACAGGCTCCAACATGCCTCCACGAAAACGCCAACAAAGACAAAAAGATTATGCTGCCTGTCCTTTGTGTTCTGGCCGGCCAATCTCTCCAGGAGAAATTACCACGGATGGTGTCTTATCAGTCCAAAGAGCATTACATGAAAGTCAGAAGGAAAAATCTGACCTACATTACAAAATTAAACAAATTGAAGAAGAGAAGCTTCAACTAGAGGAAAAGTGCAGACAACTGGAAGCACGAAATAAAGACCTGGAAGAAAAACAGCAACGCCAGCCTGATATAAAAATGATCAACGAGGGCTCGGGAGTGAAGTTTGATGAAGGACGAGAGAAGATCTTTTCTCGTTTTCTTTCATCAGGAACACAGAGTGCTGAATTAAAAGAAACATCTGCCCAGCTTCAACGAAAGAAAGCTAATATTGAGGAGATACAGTGGGATCTCCAAAACACTGAGAAACAGAATCAGGTGCTTCGAGGAAAGCTCAATGAAGCGGAGAAAACAATTGAAAAAATCCACCAACAGAAGACTGAACAGGAAATACAAATGCAGGACGAACTCAAAGCCATGCAGAAATTGTACAACAATCTGAAAGTCAAGTGTGGTGAAACAAAGCGCAAAAATAAAGAGCTTCTTGAAGAGAAAAAGCAACAGGAAGAAGAAAAACGTATTATCCAGGACTTTGAGAGAAGGCATCTAGAATTGCAAGAATTTTATAATAAAGAATATGACGAAACACTTAAACTGCAAAGAGAAAAGGAAATACAAATGCAGGACGAACTCAAAGCCACACAGAAATTGTACAACGATCTGATAGTCAGGTTTGGTAAAACAAAGTGCAAAAATAAAAAGCTTCTTGAAGAAAAAAAGCAACAGGAAGAAGAAGAACGTATTCTCCGGGACTTTGAGAGAAGGCATCTAGAATTTTGTAATGAAACACCTGAACTGCAAAGAGAAAAGGAAATACTGGAAAAACGATGTTCAAAGATGCAGCGTAGGATTGATGGAATGAAGAGGAAACACTCAGCGGTCATTAAGGAGATGTTGTTGAAGTCCAATGACTTGAAGAGCCAAATAATTGAAATGCAGGCACAAAAGCAACAACAAGAGAAAATACATGAAGACCTGCAGCGTACGAGTCAAGAAATCCAGAGAAAAAATGAGCTGTTAGAAGAGATGCACAACAAAAAGCAAGAGAGAAATACAGACATGTGCAAGGCAAATCTAATGGAGGAGGCAGCATACAAAGACCTGACAGAAAAGCTTAGAAAAAAACAAGAAACTTTAAAAGAAATGGAGCAAAGATGCCAGCAACTCGAGCAGCAGAATGCAGAAACAAATGATCAATTGAGAACCCTTATCCTGGAGAACGAGCTCATGGAAAAATACCTGAAAAAGAAGAAAAAAGGCTGGTTCTGCCGCTTATTCAGATGATTTAGCCTCGTCCTCCTCCACCTGTGATCCATCTTACCTTGCACCTCTCCTGTCCCCCCTAACACATATTCTCCACCTTCTTCATCTTTTTTCTTTTTTCACCCTCCCCCCCAACCAGTCCCAGCAGTTGACTGTCCCCTCCTGAGCCTGGTTCTGCTGGAGGTTTCCCTGCCTCGGAACCACCTCCTGATGTGGTGCCGACACAGGAGAATCTTGGTCTTCAACCTGAAGAGCTTGATTGTCCTGTCTCAGAACCATCTCCTGACGTGGCTCCGACTAGTGGTTCATGGCGTCATAGTGCCAAACGCCTACTTAAAATAGGTTTAGGTGTTGCCGCAGTAGGCCTTATTATACCTGCAGCTTACTGGGGCTTTTCAATGCTTAACAGTGATTGCCTATTTAACTCTGTCTATGGCCTCCTTGAGCCATATTGCCACCTTGGTGATGGATTAGTTCCCTTTTAAAGACTAGTAATGATGGACTGCTTTTCATCCACAGTCCAGAAAACCATACGTTGTTCATGTTAGACAACGTGCGCAACATTTAGCTAACTTGTGCTCTCATTTTTCTTTTCTTTTGCCTCTCACCCCCCAACCAGTTGCGACAGATGGCTGCCCCTTCCTGAGCCTGGTTCTGTCAAAGGTTTCTTCCTGTTTAAAGGGAGTTTTTCCTTTCCACTGTGCCTAGTGCTTGCTCACAGGGGATCATTTGATTGTTGGGGTTTAATTTGTTAAAAAACATAACAAATTAGGTGAGGGGTTCACATAATAGAGAGCACGACAAAAACTACAAATTTTTAAAAATTTTGTTAGTTGCAAATCAAAATAAAGACAACAATTTCTGAAAAACATCTCTTACGGCTCTGTTTATTTGCTTAAATGAACACTTGTATTTTTTGTCATAGAAGAATATATACATTGTCTTAAATATCTAATAATTTTAAATTTAGCCCTGCACTCCATGAGATAAACTGAGATGAGATAAACTGTGGCACAGACGGCTGTCGGCCTGGCGAGGGAGAGTTCCTCTTCAACCTCCAGACGGAACCCAGTTTGTTACTCGCAGCATCGCAAAATTAGACACAGCAATTTCTTAGAGTCTGGTTTAAGTCCTGAAATGACATCTCCTTACCTGTCACGGTTCTGGGTCAGTTTGAGCCAGTATTTTGAGTTGTTATGTTTTGGTGTGTTTTTGCATTATGGATTGTTTTCTTATTCTCTTGTGGTGCTTTTGTTGGTTATGATGATGATGATTATTAATCTATGTTTTAGTTATTCTTGTTTAGGGATTAGTTCTTAGGTTTTGTGTTCTCATGTTTTTTGCTGGTTTAGTTCAGTGTCTAGTCTGTCTCTCTCTGTCCAGTCCGTGTCTTAGTTTAGTGTTAGTTTAGTGTGTATTGTTTTCCTGTTTCCTGTTTTCCATTCCCTGATTACTTCCCTGTGTATATTAGCCCTGTGTTTGCCCTTGCTCAGTGCCGCATCGTACCGTCGGATGTGTGTTTTATACTGTGGTCAATATTTTCGTGTTCACTACCCTTGTTCAGTTCATGTTTTAATTTCTCCAGCAATAAAGCTGAGGTTTTGAGTTACAATTCTGTGTTTGAGTCCTGCATTTGGATCCTCATCTCTGCCTGCCCGCACACAGAACCCTCTATTTAAAATCCAACTCTTACCTGAACTCTCCTGCCTTTCTGTCTCTCTTGCTGCCTTGTAACGCACCATCCCCCTTTTGACATTAGATAATGGTAAATCAAACCTGCACTGCAGAGAGGTTGGCATGACAGGAAGTCGAGATGATAACGATAGACCAGCCTTCAAACTAAGACGCGTGATGTATAAAAGTCTTTCTACTGAGTAAAGGACAGTTTGAGTGTCCTGCTGGCACCATGCACTGTCTTCACAAGTTTCTTCTTTGTTTTCTACCATGTCTACAAGGCATCAGTGTGAACATCAAATATACCTGATTTATCTTACGGCTGTAAACGGCACACTAACTTTATCATCTTCTTTTTTTTTAATTTACCAGAGTTTTCAACAGGAATTTTTCATGGAACAAAAGCTCCGGACAACTCGATACCCTACATGGGATCAGTTCAGAATAACAAGGGTCAACATGTCTGTGGAGAATTCCTCATCACTGAAGACTTTGTGCTCACTGCTGCACACTGTGACCGGTTGTGAGTTAGATTTCCTGTTCATGAAGTTCATCCAAAAACAAACTTTTTCAAACTTGTGTTTATTGATCAGATCACTCTAAGTTATTGATAAGGCAGATGTTATTTCGAGGGAAAATAAAACACAATTAAGTGCAATAGCATCAAATAAAAATGACCTTTGACTTCTGACAGCCGTTGGTTACAGCAATGCTGACATTAACCTGCTTGTGACGATTGCCTAATGAGAAATAAAGATATCAGTTTAAAATTGTTGACATTTTTAATTCCCTCTCAATGATTACTCACACAGTGACCGCACACACTGATCATCCCAAAGTAAAGATTGAGAGAAAATGAAATCCATGAAGGATACGAAAACACTGAACATGCTAATGACATCATTGAAAGCAGCATCAGTTTCATGTGATGTATTTGTAGAATAATTATATTTTTAAAAGAGTTTTTACATGAAAATGTGTTTCTATTTTTTACTTCATGTTGTGTCTCCAGTTGTGTGTGAACGTTCGATTAGTTCACAGAGTACAAACAATTCAGCCTCCACGTGCTGAAATAAACCTAAAAGAAAATCAAGTGTGTCAGGTGGCTGGATGGGGAAAAACTGAAACTGATGGCGAACCTGTTGATGAGCCGACGGTGGTGGACGTGTCTGCCATTGAACCAAAGGTCTGTAAGAAACACTGGCCTGGTCTTCCTGCCGGTGTTTCCTGTGCAGGTGGATATGGAACAACCAAAGGATTCTGTCAGGTATGTTTTCTGTGATTTCAGTGGAAACTTGTGTTCTGTTGACAAATGTATATATATATAAAAAAAGAATATAATCTGACATATTAAAATCCTCACAGGGTGAGGTAATACCAGGATGCTCTGTAGAATCCTGACCACTTTGTCATGGGAATTGATCCGCTGCTGACCGCAAGGCACTGCAGTGGAGACGTTTGACTTCAGATGTTTGGTGTAAAACCAAAGCTCTCAGGAGAATTCTCGAATACTGTAACTCTACATGAGTACAGTAATGGAGTATTTTTACTTTGTCGCATCATTGATTAACATAATTCAACGTTTTAACATAATTTATTTTAAAAGAATTTTGTCTGTGTGCGTGATGCTGTGCGAAGCGTCCTGCATTAGAAACAATGGAAAACTATCCACGTCTCTCATTTTCAGCGTCTCGTTTGATTTTTGATGCAGTACGCTCATTTGGCCACACAGCGGCGCTGCTGACTTGTTAAATAGCTCAGCAGAAACATTTCAAATTTTATTCAGCATTCGTTTCGTGTCTTATTATGAAAACGCCTCATGCGTGACCTCATCAGAAGCTCAAATGCTATTACGGCAGCCATAAGTGACGCCCATATCAGGAGCGACCAGTTTCTGGTCAGGCTCTGGTGTGCTGGATTCAAAAGCCAGCCAGCCCTCATAGAACCCCATGTTAAAAAGTTCAGTTTCTCAGCATCAAGCTAAAGTAAGGGTTTTGTTCTGAATCAACATTAACGTTTAAGAGATGGATGGACTAAAAAATATGGACCATGGAAGAAAATTGAGAACAGTTAAAACATTTATTTTATCTTAAAATATCTGAATAACTGGAGCTGCTTTTATTTGCACTCATTTATCAAAAAAGAGGAAACACATTAGCAGAGGAAAAGTCATTTTCAAAGCATTTTAAACAATGAAAAGTCCTTGTGAAATCTGAGGTAACATACAACTAAACCATCGGAAAATTAAATTGATGACTGCTCACTATACGGCTGAATGTATCAAATGCTTCAATGATAAATAAAAAAAAAAGACAGAATTTATGAACTCAAGGATAATCATACATATAACAATTACAGCTGTAACCATTAGTACACACATCAAGTTCAAATGATGTCCATTTCAAAGTAATTGCTGGAAAGGACATTGTCGAACCCGGTACAAAATTCAGGATAAGAACTGTAAGTAAATGGCACTTCAAGGGTAGCTCCACAGGTATGAGCAACAGGCCTTCTGTTGAGCCCAGTTTCAGCATTAAAGCACACACAAATTTTGTCAACACAGATCACAGAAGATCCTGTGCAGAAGTGCAGGATTTTTTCAGCTTTGGTTCATCAGTGTTTTTGACATAACGCTGAAGATGGTTAAAGGTTGTCTGTTCTCCCTGAGACAGTATCAATTTTGTTGTTTCAAATAGCTGCACTACTCTTTTGCCTGTGGCCTTCTTTGTCTCATACAGAGACAACACACTTTCCTTGTCTGACAGTTTCAGCTGCAGACGTGCCATGGGTGTGGAGAAGCAATCCATTATATACTTTGGCTCTTGGAGAATGGCCTTATGAGCCATTGTTTCAATGGCAGGATGCATGTTGTTCTTAGGTGATGGGAAGTGGGAACCCATCCTAGTAGAAAAGGTGAAGCAGGTCCTCTTCATCATTTTCATCCAATGTGCCTTTTAGAACTTTCTCAACAGCTGATCTCTCAACAGGAGGGAGATAGTTGAGAAACGATGTACGGTAATCAGAATGTCTACATCAACTGATGCCTTTTGACAGCCTCACAGGAAAGACACCATGATCTAGTAAGCCTTTTCACCCATATCTGCCCAACTGCTTGCCTTTTAGCCTCACAAACGTCTGGCCTCAGCCTTGGAACTCGTTCAGTTTCACCTTCACACTGTTCCAAAAATTGCTCCCAAAATGCAGTGTAAACCTCCCTTGACACCCCAGCGTCATCAACAGCATTTTCATTTACAAAGTTCAACTTTAAAGTCACATTCATTATGCTACTGTCCATAAATACAGTCAAAAGATCATCAACAACCTTTATCCTGCCAATTGATACACGTAGGGGGCTCTGTGGATCTCCTGAATTTGATGGGGAAAGTTGGTTGCTTGAATCTAAAGGCAAACCTTGTGCGATGATATTCAGTCCATGGTCCTGGGTACAAGAAAAAACATGCACTTTCCATAAGAAATGTAAATGAATTATACAGATTCTAAAATATCAATGTTCTGAATATGTTTGAAATTTATTTGTGCAAGTACTGCAATAATTGACAGCAGACACATTAACCCTTCAAGTTCATGAGACTCTTCTTCAATCTTTTACCTTAGCCTATTAAAAATCATGAATGTTCTTAAAAAGTCTACAAAATATGTCAATAGATTTTAAGACATTGAAAAAAGATACACCTCTTTATTTTCAGCCTACATGTCTCACTTACAAGAGTAAAAGGATGTATTACAGTGGCGTCCACGTTACCATGGTAACGGCACAGCCAGATAACTTTATGAAATTTCAAAACATATGTGCACTTAACCAGTTATGTTAATTAACCTGAACATATTTACAAGAGTTAACATTAAAGGCTTGCATATACAACAAGTGTTTTTCAACAAGTTACTCGCCTTCTCAACCCCGGTGTTTTATGCTGTCTTGTTCTTTGACTTACGGAATTTTATACGTACTTTGTCTTGATGCATGTGTATGATGTCCTCTTGTGGGACCTCTCTTGACCGCAGGAAATGTTCTAAATCCTCCTCCATTTCTGCTCCGTACCGTACCGCACCCTTCAACAGAACCGCCATCAAAAAGTAGCAGGATCTTTTGCGGACGCTCGCAAAACTTTTGCAAGATCCCGAGTAACTTTTGCGAGCGCTCGCAAAAGTTCTTCTCATTTTTTTCTCCCATGTCCCTTGCGGGGCTCCGTACTGTACCATACGAATAATATGACCGACCATACAGCAAACATTTGCTTGACCTGCTAATGTGACGCCTCGACCAAAAATCCTGGCCACGCCCCCTGCTGTGACATCACGTTCCAAAGAATCAAAGGATCAAAGGCTCAAAGAGCGCTGACGTCAAATTCGCAGCCACGAAAGTCTATAAATACCCCCTCTTCACCGTTGCAAACACAGTTTTACTTGGAACATTTTCAGAAACAGCGAGTTGTGTTTAGCAAACCAGAAACCTTTCAGAAAGGGACTATTTTAAAGTTAAATAATTAAGCACACGTATTTTTCTTTCGACACATTGCATTAAGCTTTTAAAGAAATGTCACGAGAAATAGTCAATAATTCACAGTCCGACAGAGCGATTCCAGCGGAATCAATCGAACTATGTGGGTTAGTGGAGAGAGAAATATCGGAGCCTAGGGACCTTCAAATGAAAATACAAGAACTCCAGTTGGAGTTAAGCACCCTAAAGCGCGAAAAGAAATATTACAAAAAGAATTACTATCGCTTTAAAAATGAGCGTGAACAAATGAGTACAGATGTGCATGACAGGAATGTCCACTTTAGGGAAAGCATGGTTGAGCTTGAAGAAGTGACTCAACAGTCAGATAACATCCAAGCTCTAATTGTTGCAGAGAATAAAAATTTGCAAGCAGAGGTTAGAACCTTTCGGATGATGCTCCATGAATTTCAGGAAAAGGAAGCATCTCTGCTTGAGCAGAACAGCAACATTGTTGCTGAGTTGTCTCAGATTGAAAGGGAGAGAAATGAACAGAAGAAAGAGAACGCACATCTCAAGGAAGCGTTAGTGAGACTTGAGCACCAAGTGGGAGAAGCTCACCATAAAATATCAAAAAAAGAAGAGATAATAGAAAAACAGAATAGAGAAATAGATCACAAGACTGAACAGATAGTTGAGCTGAAAAAAGAAATCTGTACTCTTCAGCGTCGGGTGAGACAGGCTCTGGATGACAAACAGTCACAGGTGGAATCTCTGGAGGCTAAATTGCAGGAACAGGTTAAAACCGTTCAAATGATGCACTGTGACTTTCAGGAAAAGGAAGAATATCTCCTTAAGGAGAACAGCAGCATTGCTGCTGAGATAAACAAATTAAAAACAGCGAACACAAATCTCAAGAAACGTTTACAAAATCTTGAGTATCAAGAAAAGACAACAGAAAGTCTGACACTGCAAATATTTTGGCTGAAAGAAAAAGTCAAAGAGCAAAATTTCAAGATTGTTCATAACGAAGATCTCATAGATGAACTTTATGAACATCTTAAAATGAAAAGAGAAATAATTAATAATCTTAAGGATGAGCTGAGAAGGGAGGAGGAAGAAGAAATATTAGCTGCTGTTCACAACATCACTGGTGAACCTCTGCAGCTGGAGAATCTTGCTCCTGAACCCGAGGAGCTTTTTTTTCCTGCCTTGGAACCACCTCCTGATGTGGTGCCGACACAGGAGAATCTTGGTCTTCAACCTGAAGAGCTTGATTGTCCTGTCTCAGAACCATCTCCTGACGTGGCTCCGACTAGTGGTTCATGGCGTCATGGTGCCAAACGCCTACTTAAAATAGGTTTAGGTGTTGCCGCAGTAGGCCTTATTATACCTGCAGCTTACTGGGGCTTTTCAATGCTTAACAGTGATTGCCTATTTAACTCTGTCTATGGCCTCCTTGAGCCATATTGCCACCTTGGTGATGGATTAGTTCCCTTTTAAAGACTAGTAATGATGGACTGCTTTTCATCCACAGTCCAGAAAACCATACGTTGTTCATGTTAGACAACGTGCGCAACATTTAGCTAACTTGTGCTCTCATTTTTCTTTTCTTTTGCCTCTCACCCCCCAACCAGTCGCGACAGATGGCTGCCCCTTCCTGAGCCTGGTTCTGTCAAAGGTTTCTTCCTGTTTAAAGGGAGTTTTTCCTTTCCACTGTGCCTAGTGCTTGCTCACAGGGGATCATTTGATTGTTGGGGTTTAATTTGTTAAAAAACATAA
This sequence comes from Rhamphochromis sp. 'chilingali', assembly GCF_963969265.1. Taxonomy (NCBI): domain Eukaryota; kingdom Metazoa; phylum Chordata; class Actinopteri; order Cichliformes; family Cichlidae; genus Rhamphochromis; species Rhamphochromis sp. 'chilingali'. Next base: position 2,853,648 of record NC_137930.1, read on the forward strand.
CAAATTAGGTGAGGGGTTCACATAATAGAGAGCACGACAAAAACTACAAATTTTTAAAAATTTTGTTAGTTGCAAATCAAAATAAAGACAACAATTTCTGAAAAACATCTCTTACGGCTCTGTTTATTTGCTTAAATGAACACTTGTATTTTTTGTCATAGAAGAATATATACATTGTCTTAAATACCTAATAATTTTAAATTTAGCCCTGCACTCCATGAGATAAACTGAGATGAGATAAACTGTGGCACAGACGGCTGTCGGCCTGGCGAGGGAGAGTTCCTCTTCAACCTCCAGACGGAACCCAGTTTGTTACTCGCAGCATCGCAAAATTAGACACAGCAATTTCTTAGAGTCTGGTTTAAGTCCTGAAATGACATCTCCTTACCTGTCACGGTTCTGGGTCAGTTTGAGCCAGTATTTTGAGTTGTTATGTTTTGGTGTGTTTTTGCATTATGGATTGTTTTCTTATTCTCTTGTGGTGCTTTTGTTGGTCTCTCAATATTGCTCTCCCTGAGAACCCTGTGCAGCCCACAGCTAGGTTTAAGGTATTCCCAGGTATTAGAATACTACATATTTAAGTATAGTGACATAGGTAAGTTGATTAGGGTGACCAACCGTCCTCTTTTCCCCGGACATGTCCACTTTTCACATTCCATCCGGAGCGTCTGGGGTGATTTTTGAGATTGATAAAAATGTCCGGGTTTTCCTATCCGGTCTTTAAGTCTGACGTCATTGCCCATGTCTGGGCCCAAACTCCGCTGCAAGTCCCTTAGTCAAATGATCACTGCAGCATTACTGAGAGTTAGAAACTGTCTAAATTCTCTCATCTGTAATAAAATGATCAGTGTGGCTGTTCTACCAGGTGTAACAATTAAGTTTAACATCCAGACATCCATGAAAACACAATTTATGATATTTAACGGAGTTAGAAGTTAGCAGGGAGTTAGCTCGCTAGCGGCCATCTAAATATAATATACCATGTTCTGACTGAGTAATTTATGAAACAAATTAAAACGTACAGCTCTGCTATCACTTCCAACATAAATGAAGACAGAAAACTAAACAGCAGCAACGTTTGTAGGGCTACTGAGGTTGGGCTAGCTGGTATATAATGATGTGCTACGTTATCGCTAGCGCAACAAAGCTATATTAACATAACATAAACAGTAAAGCTGGAGGAGGAACGCTAACGAACGGAAACCTTTTTTCCCACTCGATAAAAGTTAATGTGAGGGTTCCCAATGATTAGGGGCAAATGCAATCCCATGGCAGGATGCTGTAAATGGACCAAACAGGAAAACCACTGAGATAATCCATCCACAATACGAAGTTAGTCATTAATATACTGCTGCATGGGCTGGGCTGTAGTTACATCTTGAGGGTTTAAAAACTGAGCTTTAAAATGATTAGTAGTAGCCTAATAAAAACTGAGAGAAGCCAACAGTGATCACTGACTGTTTTAGAGGCTTGTTGAGATTAAATAGAACAAGATAGAAAGCATTAAAACATGATAAAAACACATCAGCTTTATTAAATGCAGACCACTTTGGGCCCAGAAACAGGATTCATCACGTCATCACTCAAAGACTGGATAGTCCGACAGCAATTGCATTTATCTGCATCCCCTCATTTCAGTACACAGAAAAGGCAACAGCCAATGTACTAGACCACCTTGTGGCCTTGGGAATGTTGATCAGTTGAGAGAAGAGCTTCTTACATCCAGCGTAGCAGGCCAAGTACAACCCTCCAAAGTCAAAGGTTGTAATTTGTCACTATATAAAAAAAATGGAATTGAAAATTTCATCAAAGCAGTTCATTAAAGAAAACAGGAGAGCGATAGAGAGATAGAGTAAATATGAAGTTAGGTGAAATAAGATCTGGATTAGGCAGCTGGTTCAGAAATAACTCCAATAAGGAAGAAAGAAAACATTGTAAAGGTGTGCAGGCTGTTTGCTTACAGAGAGTTGCAGAGTGAAGGGGAACGTGCTGTCCCAGTTTGTCATTTCTGACATATTGTTTTTTCTAGTGTTCAATTTGGAGACCGTGCATAAACATGCACCCAGTGCAAATAGTTTTCCATGATTTATGAATAAAAACAAACTTGCTGTTTATTTGTTTGTTTTCCCTTTTTAACTGGAAAAATGGAAGTTGTTGCCCTCCTGAAGGTAACAGAACACACCAGCCCTTACACACTCTGATAAATTTTAATGCTTCTTGATTAAAATGTGTTTCAAGTATGGGAGAAACGAATGGGTATACAGTAACGGTGTGCTGAACTCACTGTCATGTTTAACCCTAGAACACTGTCACTATAAAGAGTAACACCATCACTAACATCAGAAATATATCAAATTATGACAAAAAATTAGAGTGGTCTTCTTTTGTTTTCAACTGTGGTATTTTCAACATGTCTAACAAAACAAATGTCATGGGGGGACCCTAAAGAAATGCTCCAAAGTTACTGAAAAATTAGGAATATGAGAATAAAAAATTCCTAAACAAAAAATAATGACACTGGAAAGTTGGGGTTTGACCTGCCCTTCCAGGGACATTTGAGACTTCCCTGGTGAAGGCACAGCTGTTCTACATGCGAACAGCTGCAGGAGAGAGAAACAAGAAATGGCATTTTTGAGTGGGTGAAAATGATCAATTGACTAAAATATTTTCTTCACCCTATGAATTCCCCTGGTAATCACCACTTTGTGATATTTATCCATAAGCACTGCCCTAAATAAGGATAACATGCAAATTCTAGGACCACTCTTACTTAGCCATTCCTTACATGCTGTCAGTACACGCAGGGTAATAATGGCATGGACACACTTCCTGTCCAAGCCTGCGGGGCAGTCAGCACACCTCACTAAGGGAATACTACTTTCTTCTACTGCTGGTCCTGCCTTACCTGCAAGAGTGACAAGGGTAGGGATGTCGAGGATGCTACAGATCAGGACTGTGAGTTGACCTGTCAGATTTGAAGAGGGAAGCCTCTGCCAATGGTTTGATAAGTGTCGGTGCCAAAGCCTGCATATAATGCCTCCTCTGCATTTGGTTGTCACCTCTCTTCACTGCATTCTTATTGTGAATGGTCCACGAGTTCACACCAACAATGATCATGCCATAGAAGACGCAAAGGGGCCATTTCTTGTTTTTTCTTCCACAGCCATATGAGTGCACATCTGGTCAAAAGTATCAACACCACCTTTGCTTGGTTTTAAAATCCAATAATTTCAGGTTTTCAGTGGGTCCTATGCTTGGTTGTATGTGCATGGATGACAGGAGCAGGACAACCTTCTTTTTTGAAGCCTCATCAGGGAGGAAGGACACATGATTTTCTTTACTTTTCATCACTTGCGGGATCTCGCTTTTACTGTCCCCACAAGGGTCATGCCACAGTTCTGTTCTATATATATTACATTGAATAAATGTAAATGCCTAGAAAGACTTGTTTTCTAAAAAAAAAACAAAAAAAAAAAACCTGTGCAAAATAAAAATGTTGAACTCCAAAGTAACATTTTATTGAAAGCTACTGAGGTCACAGTGATCTTGAAATACATGTAAATGTCCTTTGCAGTACATTAGGCAGGTCAGTTCCTTATCAATGAGGCCACGTATTGCTGAACAAAGATTAGTTTTTATCAGAAGTGAATAAAATGATGGATCACATCAGTGCGCGTGCTGCCTGACATGTCTGCCGTTGCTGCTGAGCAGTTTGGGGTACGCCGTCCCGAGTGAGCGCCCGTGTCTGATCACCACCAGCTCCATCTGACACTGGTCAATGTTGACCACAACTGTGGTGCTTCTCTCCGTGTTCATGAGGAAGACGATGGTGAAGACGGCCATCTCAAACTCGGGGCTGGTGCCGATGAAGGCACTGCCAACGGGCTTCACCACACCGTGCCAGCTGAACTGGAGGTTGAGAACGTGGTCATCTTGATCAGGCTGTGACAAAAGCATGAACATTAATGGTTATGTTACCAGCGAAGGAAATGAGAAAGTCTGACTGGGTACCCTCCCGGGTACCCAGTCAGACTTTCTCCCTAAATCTCCAACATAAGTCTGTAGAATAATGAATAAAGTATTTTCTAAAGGGATGCTGCAGACTGTGGGTGCAGGCATGACTTCACTGGAGTCTTCACGTCAGACAGCAAGTTATCATTTCATAAATCATTGGCACGGGTTCAGCATGCTCACCTCCTGGAAAGGCTGAGGAGTAGTTCACATCACTCAAAACATAAAGCAGTAAAAACCTGTCAAACAGCACAAATACAGTAAAGATAAAACCAGACAAAGGTCCACATCTGAGTACAGGAAGTGTAGATCATGAAAGCACATTTAAACGTGGTACCTTGCAATGAGGAACCGAGCAGCCATGACTGCTGCAGCTGCACTCGCTGTGTCCTCAAACCGGACTGTGCATGCAGTCGTGCCCTGTCAGCTACTCCAGCCAAACACCAGTGTGCTTCTGAGTCAAGTGTTCAGGACATGCTGCTGTCTTTATAGGTCCTTCCTACTGCAGGTGTTTCCAATTAGCCTGTTTTAATGAGAAGTTGAACTGAGGTACCCAACAGGTCAACCTCCCTCCCCCATACAAGTGTGAGGGAGACACACACAGGCAGCCTCACGCAGGTGTGACCACTAGATGTGATTGCTCCAGCAGAGAGCACTTGCCTGTCTTCTGCAGAAGATATGATGCATTACAGCAGAGGGTTTTCTGCTCAGCTGCTCTCTCCTTTTACTTATACATGTTGATTTTGTTCGTCGCTCAAACATAAACTGTTGCTCCAGGGCCTCGCAGGTTTAATCCAGAGAAGACCAAAAAATTCTGTCTAGATTCTGACTTTATGACCCTGATGAAGACCACAAGCCGAAGCACGTTGGTCACCCAATACAGCAGATCCCTAATACTTTAAATGTCACCGAAGTCATCAGATCTTTGTCTTCTCCTCACCCGTGTTGCTAAATTCAGACTTTACAAAGGAAAAGTGAAATAAAAATTTCTGTCATAAACTTATTTTATTTATTTATGATGCACTGTATTTCAAACGTCCTAAGTATATATTTAGGAGTTGAGTTTTTATCCATTAAAATCATAAAAAAACTGCAGTAAACTTTCTGAATTGATAATGTTAACTGCTTTAAGAAGCCATGCATCTGATCGCACAGCTATGACTGTGACTTTGCATGCATGCACAGTACTCCAACAGTCTGTTTGGTACTCCAGTCACAACAAAGCAAGCTGGCTGTCGGAGCCATAAAGATTGAACCTCGGCTGTGCAGTCACCGTTGCAGCTTAATAATGATGGATCTGCACAAGGTGTCGACTTGTTTATTTTGACTTATTCATTTCCTCGCCGGTTTATTTCCTCCCAAGGCCCACAGCAGCAGCAGCAGCAGCAGCAGCAGTGACTTTTTGCTTGATGAACTGGTTTGAATTTAACAAACACAGCATTATCTACTTCCTGTAGCTGCAGGTGAAACCTAAATCCAGTCCCCGATAATAATAATACTGACAAACATACCGGGACCCATCAGTGCCTCGCTGTAACTCCCTTCACCAATCACATTTTCTTATATAAATCTGCTGTAAAAATGAAAGCAGTCAAGATATGAAACCACTTTCAGAATAAAGGAGAACTACATTAAAAACTTAACATTTTTATTTACCAATTACAATTTATGAGACACACAGTGATATTATTAATGTGCTTCAGACTTCTGTTTTCTGGATGGATTTCTGTCTCTCCAGCTCAGGTTGGAGTCTTCCACAGTGCAAATGCATATTTTAAATTAAATTTAGCTTTGCAGGCTCAGTGTTAAAGTTAAAAGGAAAAGATGACTCTATTTATTACTTCTAGTCAGTAAATATCATTCAGTAATATTTACGCTGTGAGACATCGGCTGAAGTTGAACGAGGATCGGGCTGCACTTTTGTGTAATACTAATTCATACCACAAGATGGCACAGCAAGTCAATGTAGCACTTCCATCCATCCGTTTATAGACGTAGGTCACAGAGTGAGGGGGTTGGACAGGAGAGGGCCTCTCCCAGCTGTAGAATCACTGTTTAAGCACGGACACATGCAAACACAGGTTAGACAAAATACGGCATGTCCTATTACGCTAAGCCTTTCTGGTGAACGTTGCACTCTGGTGTCTGAAGGTTCTCAGTCATCCAGGGCATGGTAGTCTAAGGAAGACGAGAAGCTTCTTTAGTTCTAAGAGTCAAATGGTACTGGGACTCTCCACCATTTGACTCTTAGAACTAAAGAAGCTTCTCGGAGGTGAAACATCTTCAACAAGTCAAAGAAGTCCAGACGCTTTTCTTTCCAAGCTCCTTAGACCCCTGGTGGTCAAACATCTTTATAGCAGGTAACTACAGAAGTCCCATAAAACATTTCTAAAATGATAAGTAAGGGGGCTCAAAGTAGATATGTTAAGTCATTATTTGCGAATCAAACGTTTAAAACTCTAAATGATGAAGTCAGATGTTCAAAAGGAAAATGTGTGTTGCTGTGCAGCTCAGTCTAAACCTTTTGACCATCAGCCGTAGCGTTGTTTACTGCCGGCCTGCTGTCGTTTGTTTGGCCTTTGCTCTTCGTCTATGTATTCCCCTCTCGTTCTCCTCTGGATTGATTCCTTTGTGCTCCGTGTCATCCCGCGGGGGATAAATGATGTTGTTTGCCCCTCCGACAGCCAATCAATACCTCATTTTGTTTCATTTTCAGATGCTGCGTGTGCAAACGTGCACCTCTGTTTATGTTTGCTTATGTATTTGCCAGAAAGCTCTCATTGAGTCGGTGGCTAATTGCTCTGCTGATTAGGACTTCATCCTCATACCGGCTGTGTTGATTTAAACAATCCAATATGCGTGTGCTTGTATGGGCGTCTTGAGCGCCCGTGCCTTTTTTTCTGTGGGAACAGTTGGCACAAGCCGCAGCACAGCACAGTGAGCAGGGCTGAGCGGGTGTTACGCTGGAATAATGATAACAAAGAGCCACCTGTCAGAGCCGGGGCTCTTTCAAAATGTCATTTCACACTGAATGGGTAATCAGGTCGGCGGCGTGTGAATTGGAAGGCTGCGGAATTACAGGCTTCTCAAACTTTTTAATGTCAAGTATACTCTCAGAGAGGCAAGGCGGGCACGCGTGGGGGAAATAATATGGTGTGGGACACCTGTCTGAGGGAGGGGGACTTTAGAGTTATTAGATTTAGTGAGGCACAGAGGTGTGTGTGTGTGTGTGTGTGTGTGTGTGTTGGTGAATAATGAGGTGGAAACAACCGAGAAAAAATGGTTCTATTCTTTGTGGATAAATCATAGGGCTGCTATCAGGTGGCTGAAGCGGTGCTATCTATCTGGAGCTAATTGTGCATGAATTATGAGTGAATTCCAAGTGGTTTCAAGTGAACGATGCAGCCCAAATGCCAACCAATCAACCATAGTTGGGCTCAATAAAAAATCACTTTGAAAGTGATGTTGTTTGCTTTCTCCCCGAGCTTTTTATCAATCTGTCATTATTAGTAAGAGGCTCCTGGAGCAGGAGTTGGTAACCTTTACTTAACGAGAGCCATTACCGAGCAACATTCGACCACAAACATCTGAATGGAGCTGCAAAACATTTGAGCTTTCTAATAAGGTGACACAGTAAACAGAAAGTTTCTGTGTGTAAATAAGGTTTTATATATCAGACAATAATTAAAGTAATCTGGTCCTCAGCAGTGTTGGTCAAGTTACTTGAAAAAAGTAATCAGTAACTAATTACTGATTACTTCCCCAAAAAAGTAATCCCGTTACTCTACTGATTATTTATTTTCAAAAGTAATTAATTACTTAGTTACTTAGTTACTTTTTAAAAACACGATTTACAACCTGAAAATTATCTGCAACATTCTCTGACTGGAAGAAATTAGTTTAACATTTAAACCTATTTTCTGCACATTCCAGCACATAAAATAAAATTTTTTTGTGTTTACACTCAGTCTTTCAAATAGATGCAAGTAAAACACAGCAGAAAATAAATAAAGTCAAAGACTCAGCGGTCCTGTTGCTCTATTTTCACCTGTAAAGCAGGAGTGGGGCAGGCGGAGGTTTAACCTGGTGCAGGTGTGCCGCGGTCAGTGGAAGAATCCGCGAGTTTCTCTGTGAGTTTCCCATTACGTTGTAGCTACTCGGTGCTTGCTCGCAAGTTTAGGGGTTTTTTTCGCTGTAAAAAGAAGTTTTCTTCCCACGCACAGCGGACACTAATGTTTTTGTCACTTTTTATGGAATCAAACTCAAAGTAAGGTCAGTACTTCCACGCCTTAAATGCTGCACGCTCATACTCTCTCTGCACTCGATATATGATCCATTGTTGATCTGCACACAGCTGTTGTCACGAACGTCGCACTCGCTTACGTCACTGTCATGAGACATTCTCTTTTTTTTTTTTTTTCTGCCTGTCCCATTTGGTTCTTTAGCCATCAAAATTGTTGTCTGAAGACCAACAAGGATACCCAATGGATTTACTTTGCCAAATGGATCATCGTGGCATTGCCGTATTGGTCCATTTGGTCGATCTTTGTTTTTATTATTTATTATATTTTATTTTCAGATGTTACAGACGGGACAGACATGAGTGAGGGATAGGAAAGGGAGAAAGAAAGAGGAAGGAAAGGAAAAACAGAAGGGGGGAGGGACAGTGAGAAAGGGGGGGGGAGAAAAAAAATAAAAATCTCCTGGATCACCTGTTGAGAGAAGAATAGAAAACAAGCAAAAAAGACAAAAAAACAAACAAAGCATAATACTAAACACAACACCATCGCATTAATCTAGCTAAGTGTAACAGCAGTAAATACTAAATATTCAATGTTGTTGTGCAGCACGCAGGACAGATGTGCTTCGAGGTAGCAGCCAAGAAAGGTGTAATTTGGGTCTACGAGCAGTGAACACCCGTGTGCATACCTGTGTGGCTCAGCGCGCTTGTATTCCAAAGGTTTCTCCATGTAACGATCTGCTAGGGAGTGTGTGGGGGGGGGGGCACAGCCCCGTCCTCCAGGGTGTGAAGCAGGTATGGAGGAGATCAAAACTCCAGACATCCAGAGGCCCCCAGAACACAAGAGACCAAGGAAGACCAACAGAGGGGCAGCCGCGCCACTGTCCCAGAAAGAGCTGAGGAGAGTCCCAGATGAGGGCTCACTCAGCAGCCGCGGAGCAGAAGCCAGGGGGAGTTGCAATGAGCTCCGCCGGCCGCCAGCTGTGCCTGAGTGACCGAGCCCCAGGCCGAGAGGCCGGGGGCACCCCACCTCCGAAGTGGCCCGAGCGAGCCCCAGGCTCCAGGCCCCGATAAGCGGCTGCCAAGGAGTGAGCCGGTGTGTACCTGGACGCCCATCCCCAGACACAAAGAACCACCAACACACCGACACCTGAGGGAGTCCGCCACTGGCAGGGGAAGTGGTGGTGGGTGGAGATAGGCCTCCAAACCTTGGAGGGCCTGAGGTGTCCCCAGAGAGGTGGCGTCTGATACCCAACCTGACATATAGACACAGACATACAGGCACACACAGACACAAACATCCATTCCCCCCCTCATGCTCTCATATGCACTCACTCCACACTCAACCAACGTGGAGACAGACATAAAGAGACGCTGTACACACGATCACACTCCCCAAGCATACTCTACAAACCGGGTCTAGGTACCCTTGCCCCTGGAGGGGGGAACTGCACCCAGACCCAGGTGGTGTTACCCTTTTCCCTGCGGTGGGGAGAGGCAGACCACCCCGACTCCGTAGCAGCAGGGAGGCCCCACACTCCAGACCGCAGTCGGACGGCCAACTCCTCCTAGCCCTCCCGCTCCAGCAGGTCGCAGAGAACGGGGGTGAGAGAAGACTCCAAACCTCCCTCCACCCGCTCATTGTAGTGTTGATGCATGTGTGTTCTAAGGTGCAATTAAAACCCAGGAGGGCATGGAGCTACCTGCCAAGGAGCAGCAGGTAAGCGCATAGTCCCTCCTGATAACCCTCAATGTCTAAGTGTGTTTAAAATTGAGAGGTGGGCAACGACGCCAGGGGTGAGGTGTACACCCTGATGGTAATTTGGACTCCGTGATTGTGCCCACCCCCGAGATCCTATATGTATGTGTAATGAGAGTGTGAATAATGTGAATGTCTAAGTTGTGGGATAAAATTGAGGCAGAGGCAGCCAGAAGGGGACAGAGGGGGGGGTAGCCTCCTCTGCACCCTGGTGACATACCCCTACTCCAAGGCCCTGCATGTGTGGGTGGTTGTGGTGGAGCGGGAAGAGGGAGGCAGCTGGAGATGGGGAGGGAAGGAAGGGAGGGGCAGTTGACCTTAACTCCCACCATGCTGTCAGAGAAAAGCTGATGTTGATACTTTTAAAGCATTCATGTCTTTTGATGTTTGAGCTAATAAATGGTAGGTCTGAAATCTCTAGATCCTTGCATAGTGCCTGTTCAACATCTAGCCAGGGCTCAACTAAGAAGGTATGTTTTAACCATTCTGAGATGAACTGAAGCCTGTTGGCTAAGAAGTATTGGTGAAAATTAGGCAGATCTAATCCTCCTCTATCCTTGGTTCTTTGTAGCGTTTTTAAGCTGATACGCGGGGGTTCATCTTTCCAAAGGAATTTGGAAATATATGAATCCAGAGATCTGAACCAAGCTTGTGATGGTTTGTTAGGGATCATCAAAAATAAGTAATTTATTTTTGGCAAGATCATCATTTTTATAGTGGCGACCCTTCCCATGAGTGATATGGGTAAAGATCTCCATCTAGTCAGATTGCCTTCTACTTTCTTTAGAAGTGGGATGTGGTTTAATTTAGTTAAGTCTGAAAGCTTAGGAGAGACATTAATACCTAAATATTTAATATTTCCGGATTGCAGTGGGGCAGAGGAAGAATTATGGAAGGAGCAGTTAATGGGGAGAACTGTAGATTTTGGCCAGTTAATTGAATAATCTGAAACTCTTGAAAACCAGTTTATTAAAATAATTACCTCAGAGAGGTTGGTTTGTGTGTTTTGCAGAAAAATCAACACATCATCCGCATAGAGACTGATTTTATGTTCTATGTTCTTACATTTTATGCCCTTAATTGTTGTAGCCTGTCTAAATGCTGCTCCTAGAGGTTCGATAAAAATTGCAAACAGTGAAGGGGAGAGTGGGCATCCCTGTCTGGTGCCCCTCAGGAGACAGAAGCTGGAGGATGTCTGGTCATTTGTTCTGATACGAGCTGTTGGGGAATTGTATAATATTCTTATCCAGTTTATGAAAGAGTTTCCAAAACCAAATTTGTGTAAAGTTGCGAATAAAAATTTCCAGTTAACTCTGTCAAATGCTTTTTCTGCATCTAGAGATAATATTATGGTTTCGATGTTTTTATCGTATGAGTAGTCTATTAAATTAAGTAATCTACGAGTGTTTGTTGAGGAGTGGCGAACTTTTATGAAACCAGTTTGGTCAGGATGAATTAAGAGGGGGGTTATTTTCTCTAATCTCTTTGAGAGAGCTTAGCAGATTATTTTAAGGTCTACATTTAAAAGAGAAATTGGACGATAGCTTGAGGGAAATAAAGGGTCTTTGCCTGGTTTTAGCAGGAGACTAATGTTGGCAGAATTCATATTTGGTGGTAGTCTGCCATTTTCCTCGATTTCCTTCAACATTCTGTGGAATACTGGTGCCAGAATTGTCCAGAATTCTTTGTAGAATTCTGCAGGGAAGCCGTCTGGACCTGGAGCCTTATTATTGGGCATACTTATCAGGGCTTCCTGGAGTTCACTTGGCGTCAGTGGCGAATCCAGTTCCATTGCTTGACTGTCTAGTAATTTTGGAAGAGTTACGTTGTCAAGAGACATTCTCGCAAAAAAAATCACGGTTTTAGTAACGCAGTAACGCAGCGTTCCTATGGGAAAGTAACGGTTATCTAATTACCGTTTTTGCAATAGTAATCCCTTACTTTACTCGTTACCTGAAAAAAGTGATCAGATTACAGTAACGCATGCCCATCTCTGGTCCTCAGCAGGTCTTAAAATGAAGTAAATGCAATCTCAGAGTAATTTTCTCATCCAAATAATTTAAGAAAATGGAGAAGCAGCCTAAAAGTCCAGTCTTTCTGCTTCAATAAGAATTAAGAGCAAGAATAGCAGCCGATGCTGCGATCACATACATTTGATTAACTGGTCACCAGCAAGTGTGAGCGCCTCTGTAGAAGCAGGTCTGCATGTCTGGAGCTTCCAGGTGTGTGTGAACACAACGCCAGCGAGGAAAGGCATCAGCAATGAACTTTAAGCTCCATCTCAGACTCTACAAGCCCCAGTTTGCATGTTAAAGGTGAAAGTGCATGACAGCACACTTAGAACAGACTGAATGTGTGTTTGTTTAAAAGGGTTATCAGGAGAAAAGACTCTCTAAAAAACAAACATGGCAGCACAGCGTAGGTTTGCAAAGCTGCATCTGAACAAAGCTCCACACTCCTGGAACAGACGAGACCACAGTGGAGATGTTCGTCCATCACGCACAGCAGCACGTCTGGAGGAAACAAACACCTCATACAGCCATCAACACGGTGGAGGAGGGACGATGATCTGAGTGGACCATGAGCTTCTCTGTAGAGTCAGTGTGAGGCCGTGTGTCCCACAGCTGAAGCTCAGACCAAACCGGGTCAAGTGCTGTTTTAAGACCTGGTGTGGGATAGTTATGGTTAATTATTTATTATGTCCTTATTGGCAAAATCTTAGAAATGTCTCAATAAACGAAACAATCCTATTAGCCTTTACTGTCATGGTCCTGGATTTCAGACCCAGAGGTTTTGGTTTGTGGAGTGAATTCTTGTTCTATTTGGTTAATATTTACCCGTCAGTCATAAAAGGCTGACGGGGCATTACTGCCACCCTGCCAGGCACACGGTGGACACCTGAGGCTGTGAATGCGATAACGCAAGAAGGAGTCACCCAGGATTTTCAAACTGATACCACAGGTCCATCTACTGCTACTTCCACTTAAATAATGGCATCCGTGTAGTATTGATACTCAATATGCAAAATTAGTTACATCAAATTGTTGTATTATTTGTGTGTGTATCACTAATCTCAGTGCTGGAGGTGACTGAGCAATTTTTTCTATAAGATAACTACAAAATAAACAAATCAAAGCTATTTCGATCAAATTTGCTTCTATGTTATAGTATATTACAAATGGAAGTAGAATAAATTACGCTGCTATTCTGTATTTTTAATTTATGCTTTGTTGTGTTATTCTAAATAACAATAATACACACAGCCTTCCAGCACTCTCCTGTCCGCTCTCCAGATCTCCTGTCCAGGAAACAAAGCAGTAACGCCTTAGAACCGCTGTGGGATCTTTTCACTCTCACCTTGGCCACTCCCACCGTCCTGTAGTTCCTCTCTTATCTTCACTCAGTCTAATTATTGCTGCTTTCAATCAAAATGTTGAAACTGCAGTGGGTTTCCTGCTTCTGCCTTCTGAGTCCAACTATATGGGTCGCACATGGGCAAATGCAAGTCAGACCCTGAAAACATGTCTATGTGGGCCCCATATTATGTTAAGTTAATATGGGCACATATTTTACGTGGGCTCAAAATTGTTTAGTATGGGACCCACTTGGGTTTCTCACATGAAAGCCATATGGGCAAAACCAAGTGGAAACATATAGTAGGTCCTGGCTGGGTCAAACATGGGAAACACTTCACTTGGTCCAAAATGGGAAACACACGTTGGACCCACTTGGGTTTTTCACCTGGGTTAGACATGGGCAAACACAGTCATTTAAAGAAAAGCATTTGCTGTGTGCCCCAGGTGGGGCAAAGTGAGGTAATCAGTATATATTTTTGGTACTGATGACATACAGTGGGGCAAAAAAGTATTTAGTCAGCCACCGATTGTGCAAGTTCCCCCACTTAAAATGATGACAGAGGTCAGTAATTTGCACCAGAGGTACACTTCAACTGTGAGAGACAGAATGTGAAAAATAAATCCATGAATTCACATGGTAGGATTTGTAAAGAATTTATTCGTAAATCAGGGTGGAAAATAAGTATTTGGTCAATAACAAAAATACAACTCAATACTTTGTAACATAACCTTTGTTGGCAATAACAGAGCTCAAACGTTTACTATAGGTCTTTACCAGGTTTGCACACACAGTAGCTGGTATTTTGGCCCATTCCTCCATGCAGATCTTCTCGAGAGCAGTGATGTTTTGGGGCTGTCGCCGAGCAACACGGACTTTCAACTCCCGCCACAGATTTTCTATGGGGTTGAGGTCTGGAGACTGGCTAGGCCACTCCAGGACTTTCAAATGCTTCTTACGGAGCCACTCCTTTGTTGCCCGGGCGGTGTGTTTTGGATCATTGTCATGTTGGAAGACCCAGCCTCGTTTCATCTTCAAAGTTCTCACTGATGGAAGGAGGTTTTGGCTCAAAATCTCACGATACATGGCCCCATTCATTCTGTCCTTAACACGGATCAGTCGTCCTGTCCCCTTGGCAGAAAAACAGCCCCATAGCATGATGTTTCCACCCCCATGCTTCACAGTAGGTATGGTGTTCTTGGGATGCAACTCAGTATTCTTCTTCCTCCAAACACGACGAGTTGAGTTTATACCAAAAAGTTCTACTTTGGTTTCATCTGACCACATGACATTCTCCCAATCCTCTGCTGTATCATCCATGTGCTCTCTGGCAAACTTCAGACGGGCCTGGACATGCACTGGCTTCAGCAGCGGAACACGTCTGGCACTGCGGGATTTGATTCCCTGCCGTTGTAGTGTGTTACTGATGGTGACCTTTGTTACTTTGGTCCCAGCTCTCTGCAGGTCATTCACCAGGTCCCCCCGTGTGGTTCTGGGATCTTTGCTCACCGTTCTCATGATCATTTTGACCCCACGGGATGAGATCTTGCGTGGAGCCCCAGATCGAGGGAGATTATCAGTGGTCTTGTATGTCTTCCATTTTCTGATGATTGCTCCCACAGTTGATTTTTTCACACCAAGCTGCTTGCCTATTGTAGATTCCCTCTTCCCAGTCTGGTGCAGGTCTACAATACTTTTCCTGGTGTCCTTCGAAAGCTCTTTGGTCTTGGCCATGGCGGAGTTTGGAGTCTGACTGTTTGAGGCTGTGGACAGGTGTCTTTTATACAGATGATGAGTTCAAACAGGTGCCATTCATACAGGTAACGGGTGGGGGACAGAAAAGCTTCTTACAGAAGACGTTACAGGTCTGTGAGAGCCAGAGATTTTCCTTGTTTGAGGTGACCAAATACTTATTTTCCACCCTGATTTACGAATAAATTCTTTACAAATCCTACCATGTGGATTCATGGATTTTTTTTTCACATTCTGTCTCTCACAGTTGAAGTGTACCTCTGGTGCAAATTACTGACCTCTGTCATCATTTTAAGTGGGGGAACTTGCACAATCGGTGGCTGACTAAATACTTTTTTGCCCCACTGTATATACATTGCGATTGTGCTCATTCGGAGTTGTTGCTTGGTCTACAGAGGGTCTTAAGCTTTGTTTGGCGCGATGTCCAGACAATCTATTGTGTAAGAGACTTAGAGCATAGAAGGCCGCACACGCTTACAAACACATAGAATCCATAAACCTGTCAGGCCAAAGGCCTGAAATTCATTTAGCTTATAACTGAAGTTGAGCTTGCCTAGCAACAAGTGATAGAAAAGAGGAACTGAATAGGAGTTTTGCTTGTAATGAAACTGTGTGACGTGTAAAGTACCGAAATAACACATGCAGCTCCACAGGTGTCTTATGTGTTGTTAATGCTAAAAGAGGAGAAACTTGTTGATATAATTCGTGCCATTAACAAAAGGGGCCACTGTATAAGCTAACTAGAGTTTATAGAGGAGCAAAATGAAATAAAAATGCTATATCAAGAACAGGTTATAACACAGGAAATGTGAGTTTTAAAATGAAGTTGGTGTTAACACACAGGAGTTGTTTCTAGGCAGCTTTTAGCTATGATGAAATTTACGCATGAGTAATTGCTTATATGCTTAAACCTAATTGATTAAAATGGTTGTTTTCTCTTTGATCTTTCAGTATAATAGGCGCTTCTAATGATTTGCTTGTGATCTATTGTGAAAGGTGACTTTTAGGTCAGAGTGGAGGCACTTGCAGCAGCGACAGTTTTGTGTACAGGATGTTGATGATCAGATAAGGGAGAAGATAATTAGGATCATGCTTTTGATTAAAGAGTCCCAAACGTGATAAGTTAGGGAGGCGTAGGAAAAGGTGTTTTGTTCCCTTTGGAGGTCTCGGCGACCACAGGGCTGGCAAGGATCCTGGAGGCCGGAGACCGAAGGGAGCCACAAGAGAGGGACCCAGAAAAAGGACAGACCACTGGAGATTCACAAGTGTAAGGGGTATCTCACCGGTATCGGTAAGTTCAGTGGTGAGGGAGGAGTGCTGATTGAGCTCAGCTCGCACTCTCATTCTCTCCAGCCACTGGCCAACTTTAGGCTCACTGATACCTTGGGTGTGACCACCTCAAACATGAAATGTTCTCAGGTGGAAACTGGCGTCTTACTACTGGCAACAGCTCTTCCCCCTTCTCGATTCAGAGATGGTCAGCATCCTGACAGCCCGATGGACGAAGCTGTCTCTCAGTCTGCGTCTTCTGGCCCGGAGGCTCTTCAGTATCCTTCCTGATGGCAGCAAACTGATAATAAGCCCCTGCCTCTAAAAGCTCTGTGGTTACTTTGTATCAATGCCTGATCTGATTTTTCCCACAGCAGCCACTAGGTGGCAGTGACTACACGCTGCTCAACTATGCATTCACCTTGTGCAGGAGGTCTATCGGCGGTGAGCTGAATTATTCACTGTCCAGACCATTGCTCTATTATTAAAGTCTGATTTCAGCTTTTGCATTGTTTGTTGGGCCACATGAGAGTGAGCCCATTTTCCCTCCTTTTGTGTCTTCTAACAGCTAAAACTGGCTGTTTAGGTTAAGTTTCCGTAACACGTTACATATATGTACATAATGTCAGCAAATCTTTTTTCAAGGCAGATTTTCTGGCGTGTTGTAAAAACAGCAGAGGCTGGGGCAAAATTTCCTTACAATAATTTAGTCCCATTCACAGTCTGTGGCAGTGGCAGTTACCATCAGCGCGCACAGCCAGCTCTGCTAAATGAAATGCAGTACTAAATTACACCTGTGCTTTTCCTGCAAAGATAGAAGCACACCGAGGCGGCTGAATCAAATACCGTAGCAGCACAGCACAGAAAGCCAGTCTGAAGAAACACAATGAGGGCCTGTGGCCATAACTTTGAAGATAAAGCTCCGATTTGATTTGCTCAGACTGTGAGGACAGCAGGTTTCATCTACCACCGCATCCCCTGCAAACATGTTTGGGAGAGGTTTTGTGCAGGTCTGTGGCTGAATCCGAAAGCTTCACCACAGCATGCAGGCGAGCTCAGCGTGTTCCTGGGAAAACAGAGGCTAGTGCACATACCCACAGCTCACAAAGTCCAGGGAAATCTTCAAATTAGGCTGACTTATAAACTATAAACATAGAAAACAAAGCTGAGCTTGAACATGAACAGAAAAAACCTCCATGGTCCAGTCAAGGCTCAATCACAGAGCTTTAATAACCAGCTTCATCAGTGAAACACCAGCTGTTTGCAGTATAGATCCAGAGGTTCACTTACTGCATTTGAACTGAGCTCATTAAGCAGTCTGCCTCTTGTCATTGAGCGAATCAAACCATGCTTACGATCTTGGCTGACTTTTCTCATCCAAGTAATCAACAATCACTTAGTGATAAAAGTGAGCAGAAAGATGTTCAGTGACTTTTAGTAACAACTCTAGTGTCCTTGAATGCTATTTAACATCTCACTCCACTCACTGTGGTTAAAGTATGAAGCCATTAGCAAAGACCTTGTGTCATGACAATAGCTGTGTAGTAATGGAGGAAAAATCTTATTTATTTACTTTTTAAAATCCTGTCTGAATAATCTGAACTGTTGTGCCAAACACATTTTACCAGAGCAGCTCTATGAATTCTCCACAGGCTCCTCTTCTTCATGTGTAAATTTTATATGCGTATTTCTTCGTTTCTATTCATGTTATTCCAGTTAGTACATTAAATGTGGTGGTGTGTGTGGTATACAGTATGACAACATCTAAGACAGGACAGGCACAGGTACAAAAATCTTCTAGTGGTGTGTGTGTGTGTGTGTGTGTACCTGTTTAGATATCTTTGTGAGGACCAACAATTGGCTTGGCTAATATACATGTGGGGACCCTTAAGGGGACAAAATGCCCGTCCCCGTGAGTTTGAAGCATTTCTAAAACTCAAAAAGTGGTTTTAGTGTCAGGGTCAGGGTTACAGTTAGGTTAGGGTCAGGGTTAGGCATACATGTTTAGGGTTAGGATAAGCGTCAATTAGATGTCCTCACTAAGATATGAAAGTGTGTGTGTGTCTTTGTTACAAAATGTATTTAAACATGAGGGAAGTCACAATAACGGCCCCCAGGAGCAAGAGGCAGACCGAGAAGGATCCAGGAGAACCGGGCCATTCACAGCCCCGCATGAGTACTGAAGACCGAAGTCCGCACATCTCAGCGATATCTCCGAGCCCGTCCCAGCAGGAGAAGGAGGGAGGGCCTAGTTGGGGCGCCGACGGCCAAAGGGTGGGAGTCCCAGAGGACCAGTGGAGACGGGCAGCCGACCCCATTAGAGGTCGGACCCTGATCTTGTCCCAGAGCTCCAGCAAGCTCCAGACCCGGGCTCAGCCACACACACTCGGCATTCTAATGGCACACAGAGACACACAAAGACACATGTGCACAAACCCTGACAGTGTACCAAATCCAGGTATTACTTGAATTGCTGAGCAACAGGTAACTGCAACTATGTCCAGTTTCCACACAAGCTCAATTTTCTAACAAGGGCTATGTTGCAAAAGAAGCTTTCTCTGAAAAGGAAAGAAAAACTTTGAAGAATTTGTTCAATTTTAAACTTCCACCATCTGTGGCATGAAATTTATATTCAGCAGAAAATGATGAAGACACAAAGGCTCATTAGCCTGTGTTCTCAGGGATCTTTTAGTCTTTCAGCACATCGCTTTACTCTGCAAATAATTAACCAGTGTGATTCAATGTCACACAAACAAAGTCTAAAAATGTGTGCCATTAGATTTGTGTAGGACATAAATTTGTAGATGGTATTTTTAAGACTGATGGAAGTTGCGTCGCCTGTGAGATTCATTTTGTAAACCTGGTTGTTTTTGTGGTTTTCAGGCCACCTTTTCAGTGTTGGCCTCTGATACCATGCAAAATAATTTATATTAGCATGAACTTATAGCTGTGGTTACATTCATCCTTCGCTCCTCCATTAGCAGCTTCACAGTAGCATTTCACACACGGGTGTCAAAAAAATAACTCTTTGAATGAACATAAAAAAATCATGGAAAGAATTTCCACGTAATTAAATTGCTTTATTTTAGCATTATGCAATTCTGTTATTCCAACTTCATGTACTTGAGTTGGACTAACGTGATTAATTAATGATGAATCAACTGTTTTACCACAGTTGTGTCCAACTTATTTTAATTGATTTGATCCAACCCATGTGAATTACGTTAGTGCAACAAAAAATGCTTATTCGTAATAGAAATCAATTTATTAATCCATTTATTTTAAGTTCATTTAAAGAGTTATTTTTTGGAGTGTTCAACAAAGTCTAGAGTCTGGTTAACATAAAATGTTAATGGATTTATAATAACTTGCACTCCATCCGTCCTCTTATCTTTATTGGGTTGCAGTGAGGCTGGGACCTAACCCAGATGTGATAGGGTGGGAGTCAGAATACTGGGCAGGTCACCAGTCTATCACAGAGAGACAGACAACCATTTGCCCTCATGTTCACAGATATTTTAGAAACACCAATTAACTTAACCCTAATTACTGCATGACTTTAATTGTGGCAGGAAACCAGAGTACCCAGAGAGAACCCACTGCACACTTGGCAACAGTGCTAACCACTGTGCCACCGAGCTGTCAATCTAGACTTCAAAAAAATAGGGAAACCTTGATTACTATAGAATTTTAAAAACCACAATAAATAGCTGAGGCATAGTGTGTGTATGGTTGTCTGTCTCTTCTAACCCAGTGATTTTCCTGTGGTTTGAACTCTTGTGTGATCTTGTGAATTTTGTGAATCCAGGCAACTAACCACTCTTACTAGATTGTATCCTGTCATCTCAACAAGAATAAATTAAGTTGCTGGATTTCATGCAGATCCTACAGGATTTCATTACGTTCACCACAGAAACATGAAATTATTTTGTTCACATTACAAGTTTGAATTTTGTAAATTTAACAACCACCCAATTTCATTTTTTTGAGTATATGGTCAGGGGGCCACAACTGGCTCACCAAAGGCTCCAGTCTTACTATTAACTATGTTTGCATCAGTTTTATTGATAAAAATGTGAACCTGCCACAGCTGAATCCAGTGTCCCTGCACAGTCACCGCAGCTGGATGAATTTCACCTTCTTCCTTCCAGATGATGATGATTTCCTGTCCCAGATTTCTGCAAACAACATGGTTTTAAAAATGCCTTTTTTCCAGCCACCATCACTACGGTGCACAAATCATCGCTTTGCTCTCCTACGTGATTCTGTGTGAATTCTCTGTTTCAGAGCAATGAGTGATATCGCAATCTAAACACTTCTTATTACCAGTTTTAATTTACTTTTATGCAAATAAATACATTTATATAAATGTGTAACTGAATTTCTGTGATTACTGGCCCACCTGTAATGCCTTCAAAGTACACCAGGGGGCCACAGTGAGCACTTTTGAAATCGCTGCTCTGTTGTTATTATTGATTTGTTTATTCCTTCAGTATTTTGTCTCATGCTTCCTTGTTGTGTGTACACCCGGGTCATTAAAACATCCTCCAGCTGCATGACTGTTTTGATCTGACAGACTGGTCCATTGTCGAACAGTTGGACCTGGAGACCTTCACTCAGTCTGTGCTTTTCTACATAAAATGTTGTGTAGAGAACGTGACAGTGAACAAAACCATCTGGGTTTTCCTAATTGAAAACCTTTGGATGATGAGTCCAGGTTTTCGTTTTTTTGGTTTCGAGTCTCGTAACTCAGCCTTCAGGCGGAGGGACAGTTCTCTGCGGGAAAGTAAAGGTAATCTAATTACCGTTTTTGCGATAGTAATCCCTTACTTTACCCGTTACTTGAAAAAAGTAATCGGATTGCAGTAATGTGTTAAAAGTAACGCGTTACTGCCCATCTCTGATGGTCACTGCATCACGTGTACCTCGTTGACTTCTAGTCCTAGAAATGTAAAATACATCAAAAAGAAAGCTTTCTTTAGCAATAAGTGACAACAGCGAGCTGAATCTCAAATTCACAGTGTCTGACGTGCTTTTCACATTGCTATTTGAAACATTTTGTCTGCATGTTAGTGGACATTAGCTGACAGTAAACATGTGCTGTTTAAACTGAGACGGCATTTTAAAACTAGACATAAATGTTGGATTTTTTTCTCCACACATCTGCAGTTTGCCAGATGTGTTGGTGGTTTTTTAGAGACACAAACAGCATCTCAAAGAAATGAAATGAACAAGAAAAGGAAAAGAAAAATAGCTCTTCTGTAAATATTCTGGCAAAAAGCCATCAAATTCCAGGAAGAAAAGCAGAGCTGCTCCCTGAGTCCTGACACAGCACACAGTGAAAAAGTGCTGCTGAGAAATAAAACTGCACCTAGCTGCCAAGAGTCGGGGTCAAAGCAGGAACTCCAGAAAGTGTGAGAGCAGTGGGGGGTGAAAAGTCTGTCTGAAAAGCAAATCCAGCACTGATTTAAGGATAAAGACACAATCACAGATATTTATTTTGTGCAGTGAGGACAGGCAGAAGGAGTCGTGGACAGCTTAGCTTTTGTATGGAAGGTGTCACTGCCTGAAACATGATTGGTTATACACGCATAAAAGTGTGTAACTCCTGTCACCGCCTCGGTTAAACTGAAACAATGCAGCCTTTATCATGTGTTCACATTAACATTGCTATTGTAAAGAAATGTGCGCAATATATATTTGTTTAAAGCTTAATGTTGATTTCTTCCATTGTGGTAACTCTTTTCTTTGTGTGTGTGTGTGTGCGTGTGTCAGCATTGTCAGTTTATTTTGTATGTCTGATTGCTTATGATGTAATATTAAGTTCTAGTGTTATTATTAGTATGTCTTAGGTTTTGTTTAGTTCAAGTTTCATCCGTGCTCCCATGTTTATGTGTCGTTTTGTTTCCTGTGTAAGTCTCTTGTCCTCTATGTATGATTTTTAGTTATGTCTGTGCCTCGTTTCCCTTCATCTGTTTCATGTTCCTCTCCTTGTTTATGTCTGCGTTTCCATGTCATATTGTCAAGCTCGTGTTGTCACAGTCTTCGTCTCATTTTGTTTCCTGTTTTATTTTGACAGTCTAGTGTTTCCATGTTCGGTGTGTTTTGTTTTGCTTTCACTGTGTTCTCCATGTGTTTCCTCTTCCCTCATTCCCCTTCTTTGCATTTAAGTCCTCCTTTGTTAAGGCTCAGGTCGTCTGTTGAGTTCTCGTCATGTTTCCGTGCGTCCGTGGTTTTTCTATGTTCAAGGTTTTGCTCTTTGTCTATTGTGTTTAGCTTTTAATTTTCCCAGTTTAGTTGTAGTTAGCTTTGCCTCAGTATACACCTGCCTTTTGTTTTGTACCTTTACCCAGCCACAAATAAACGGCTCCTCCTTAGTTGAATCAAAGTGGGTTTTTTGTGTGTCTGCAGTTGGGTCCTCCTCCTCACTCCACACAGTCTGCTTCAGCCAGACTGTGACAGTGTATCTACCAATAATAATAATAATAAAAAGAAAATAAATTACATGTCCAACTTTAGAGCAGCGTGTTTTTTATACATTATCAGAATCAGAATCAGAATCAGAATCAGAATACTTTATTGATCCCTGGGGGAAATTATTTTTTGTTACAGTGCTCCATTTTAAACCAACATTAAGACAAGACAGACAATACGCTAACTAAGAATAGTACAATATATACATATATATACATACATACATACATACATAAGTCACTTATAAATAAATATTTGGAAAAGAAACATGTGTAGTTGTAGCAGCAAACAGTGTGTTAAGTGGATGCGTTGTACAGGGAGATGGCCACAGGCAGGAATGATTTCCTGTGTCGTTCAGTGGTGCTTTTCGGTAATCTAATTAAATCTGTATGTCCCAAAGGAAATAATTGTTATAAATGCTGCAGTATGTTCAGTTACTAAAAAGCAGCAGCCTGTGAGGTGGACAGATGCCCTCGCAGGAGAGTCAAAACTCTAATGTTGAGGTTTCATAATGCAGAGTTTAAATCAGTGAGTGACATCATGGAGATGAGGGCGAGCCTGAATGGTTTTATGTATGGTTGCTGACGGCATCGGCCATTTTACTGAGCAGTTAGCGTACGGTGAGTTGTTAAAGCTTTTCCTCAGAAAGTTGTTGCTGGTTTGAATTATGCAAAAATGTTAAAGCTGCAGTGTAGAAAGCTTAATGTTGAACTCAAAACTGAGCAGAGCTGCAATTTGATAAAAATGTAATTGTTGCCATTTGAACCATTTTGTCCGTGTTGTCTTCCTCACAGACTGAAATGAGTCTGCTCTTTTGAGACAGGCACATCTTAGCCAGCTGTCTAATGCTAAAACCGGTTGAATCTTGTATTTTTCAGCTCAGTATTTATTAAAGCATGAATGAATTCTAAATAAATCAATCTCTGCAGTGTATCCTTATACATAAATGACAGCACAGTTAGCGTGTCTGTCTCTTACTACTAAGAAGTGGAATAGATACACACCATATTCAGTCGTTAGTACTTACCAAGAATGAAAGGACGGAAAAATCATCAACCAGTGAAAGTCACTGATGACCAAGATGGAACCAAGTAGGGACCATTCCTGTTGGTTGTGTGTGGTAATTCACTGGAGAGAATATTAGGAGAACTTTAAATGTAATGATGTATCATATCATGTTTTTTTTTTAAAATATGATTAAAGACTGAAAACGTGAAAGATTTGGTAGAGTCGTTGTATTCGATTCCCTTACAGCTATCTTGTGTTTTTTGTGTGAAATCAGCTCTGACAGCACTGAGGGGTCTTAGCTGACACATACATGTAATTGCAGGTGACTAGATGACAGGAACACTGAAGCAGTCGAACAGTGGCGTGATGAGTAACACTTCCTGGGCAAAGGACATCAAAAGCTGAAAGCTGAGTTCACCGCATGTCAGACCTGGACACCTGCTGACAGCACAGAGGGCCGAGGATCGACCTGGAGAAGGTAAGTGTTGTCAGCGGGCTGTCAAGACCAGCGGATAAGAAAGGAACGAAGTCTGCTGCTTGTCAAATTTGTCATAGTTCTGTGATCATTTGACATTCGAAGCCTTCACTGCTGGGTGCTGATAGGGCACACACAGAAAACAGAGACAGATGTTATAAAGCATCACCAGCAAAGAAAGGTACAGAGCACTGACGCTCAGTGAATTCATTGTTGCTCTGATTAGCATGGCACAGTTCAATCGAGAAGAACACTGGGAATGAAATGTCACTGCTAGAGATGTCATATACCTCACTTCTGTAACCTGGAGGTGGAAGATAGGCTTAGGCCATTGAGGCTGTAGCTGCAGGCAGCCTGAAGAAACACACTGATGTGCAGTGCTGTGGCTGCAAGTCTCACCTTGGAAAATAGACAACTTATCAGAGCAGGTAATCTTAGATGATCCCAAAACATCATTGCTGCGTCTATATGGTGATGTAACACTATATAGTAGCAGTGTGTGCAGTGACTGGCCACACGGTTGTAAAAGCTGTAAAAGCTTTTTACCCCTGAAAGTGTTGTTGGTTTTCTTCTGGCTGTGCGTGGCCAGTTTGTTGGCTAGTTTCAGCTCCCTGTCCTTTTCTGTGTCTCTGCAAGTCCACTTCTGTCTGGGCCTCTCTTTGCCCCCAACTGGGAGTACATACACCACCAGTATTGACCTACCAGTGGCTGGTCCTGCCCACCCACCCCTGCCTCTTTTTTCACCATTTTTTCTCTTTTAATTTTCATTTGAATTAAAAGATCATAAAAATCTCATAATCTTATAAAAGCTGATTTTTCACGACATGGGCCTTTTATGAATAACTGCATTAATTGTTTGAGATTAGTTGACATGTAATTATTGAACCAAATAACTGTGATTGTTGATGTTAATGTATCCAATTATTGAGCAGCCCTAGCACCACAGAGCTTCATGCATAGTTTTAAGCTACATCAGTTGTAACTTGGTATCCTGGGTAAAGTTAGTCCTTACAGCAGTGGCACCATCCAGGCATAGACTGCCCTCTACTGGGCATGGCTCTCACACCTAGTGAAGAGCAAATGCAAGGTCAAAGTTTAGGTGAAGACTTTGGTGGTTGATGAATTTAAAGTTTAAAAACTGATCTTAACAAAGATCAACTTATCAATTAGGATCAAGCAAAGAAGAGCTGCTCAAAAAGACTCAGAGCACTCCCACAATCCACATGACAAATAAATTCAACTCCTACTACCATGCTGTTATGGTCGGGATCATCCATCCATGGTCTAATTTAGATGACCTTTCCATATATAATCCCAGTTTGTATCAGCTCATTCTTAACCCTGAAGTGACTGAATGTCATTTTGGGAGGATCAGCCAGTGTGGCTCTCTTACATGTAAATATTGTTGCTGAATTGCATCAGACTTGGTGGAGCTCCACATCAGAATATTTTATTTTTGCTCAACAGCAGCTTCACTTTCCACTGACTCATTGTAACAAAACCATTATTCATTCTGTATTTTACAGTTTTTATGTGTCAAATGGAGTTTTCCTGACCTCTCTGGCCTGCTGATGGGTTAGGACTCTTGTAACTTAACAAAAGGCTTTTTCAGGCTTACAGAGTTGGAGAAGTATTCAAATTACATTTCAACACAAGCTGAGGAAAGTAGTAGGCACCAGCCAACGATCCATGCTTTAGTGGCACCACTTGGCAGGTGCAGGTGCAAACACCTATCTTAAAACTTTCTTAACCTTTCTAAAATTCTTAAAATTCAATCAGTAAACGCGGCTCAACTTCAAGGCCAAACTGAACAACCCTGGGCTCTATGGGTAGGGAAACTTCAGGGACGTTAACAAGAGTCCGAATCCTAACCCATCAGCAGGCCAGAGAGAGGTCAGGAAAACTCCATTTGCTACATTGATCAGTGTTTGTTGATCAATGGTCGTGAGAATTTGCATTTTAATGATCAAGGAACTGACCTCCCAGCCCATTGTTCATTCAGTGGGCTGGTTTCAGTCATCGTGCAGCTGACTGCAGTCACCTGGATGAGTGATGAAACGTTTCTCCCACTGAAAACGTCCTGATGAACAGAATCAACCTTTTGGGTAAATAAATAACAACTCAATCTACGAGCTGTACGTTACAAGTACCCTAACTACATCCTGTAGCCGCATATTTTCAATGCAGGAAGGGACTATCGATGTGCAAAGGTCTGCACGGGCTTGCAACTTGCAGCACCTTCTTCCTGTATTTACTTTTGTTGCTCCCGCCCCCGACACATCTGGCCAGTGAGCGGACTGAACATGGTCACGTGGTTTGTAGTGAGGCATTTTGGTTTGCTTGGACGTTTTTCTGTTTAAAAACAAACCAAAACAAACTACAGGTTTACAAACTCATGAACGGACTGAAACCAGAGGAAACAAACTGTAGGTGTGAAAACGGGCTTAGAAAAGGAGGAACAACTGAATCTGACTGCTCTTACAGTCGGCTCTTTAATAATGTTACTGGATGGTGTTGAACGAGGTCTGTGGGCTTCAAACTTCCTTGTCTGTCTTTGCTTCCTTTCTGATTGCAAATCCTTCCAAGAAACTGTCACAATGTGTCAAAAGCTTTTCAGTTAACTAATAATTTCATTTCCTGAGGGATTAATAAAGTATTCTGATTCTGATTAAACTGTAAAATCTTGAAATATGGAAATCAAATTTGTATTACCTGCTCTCAAACATGCATCGTTTTGGATACTGCACCTTAAAATCTCATAGAAATAATTAAGATGTGAACCTTTTGCAGCCTGAGAACAGATTTGTCCTTTTCTGTTTCTTAACAAATGCGACAAAGAGATTTCTGGGTCATGTCCCTCAGTTTGGAAGAAAAATGTACTAATCGACTGCAGCCAGTGTCCTGCTTTTTCTTTGTCCTCCTGAATAGAGCCAGAAAGGTTCAGTGGTTGCACAGAAATTCAATAATTAGCCCTAGGGGGTACCTTAGTGTAGACAGCACCTGTAGGGATAGAAATGGACTTCTGCTGTACCTCAGTTTATTTTGGTTTGAGCCCAGCAGGGCTACAGGCAAATAACCCCTCAACTCATAATTTACCTGATGATCTTTGTGACGGAGCAAGATCAGTTTAAAACTGTTTACATACTCATATCTGACTGTAATTCATTTGACTTGATTATTTGTGCACCTTTTGCACCCTGTGGTGTTCAAACAGAAGATAACTTATATTTGTAAACTGCTATTGTGACTCTTTTTTCCTGAGCAGAGCAAACAAGCACTAATATGCAGCAGTTTTGTTCAGAATTAATCAGCAGTAATTATTTGTGGCGTTTAGATGTTAATCAGAGAACTGTTTGGAACATCACAGCTGATCATGTTCTGCAGCACAGCCTCCAAGTCACTGCATTTCAATTCACTCCAAATAATGTACACATTATTTGTGTGTGATGGTTTTTCGAATACAAACACAGTGATTGATCGCTGACCCAGTGACGTGTGCGTTCAGGTGGCTGGAAGTCGGGCTGGAAGACTTAAATCCAAAGATCCCTGCCATGCAGCGATAGTCACACTTGACCGAGATGTCACAGCTCAGGAACATTGCTCTGTCAGGCCTGAAGTGGGGACTCCTTTATTTAATCAGAAATGTGGCCCTCACAACCTCCTGCTGAGGTTTAAGGGATTTGAGGCACACAGAAAACCATGCGAAATGAAGGAGAGTGTGGCATTTAGGAGATGAAGAACATGGCTGAGGAAAAACGAGGGAAATGCTGTCATTTGCACGTTTGTCTCAGTCCCTGGCATGTATAAAGACGCGCCTGATGGTGGAAAGGTGAGGTGAATGTGAGGTCACTCTGAAACGCTTTCTCTTCTTCCTTCCACGCTTCTTTTTGCTGCTCTGCAGAGTTTCACCTGCACAGGCAGTACTTTCTTCTCAGCTGACATCTCGGAGCAAAAAGGAGTCCTCCCATCTTATTCTCATGTATTTATTCCCTCTCAGCTGTGCTGTTACTTTTCAATCTCCTATTTGCCTCTCGCTCGCTCACTCCATCTCCCTCTCTCTGTCGCTTACAAGTTGGAGTGCAGACTGCATCAACATCTGCTGATGGTGTCATTCTGCATGAATGGAGTCCTATACACTCACTTTTTTTTTTTACTGCATACAAGCGTTTTGCGTACTTTAACCAGACTGACTTCCGGTCTTTAGGATTGCAGCAGCAGTTTGCTACAAATAATTTTAAAGGCACTTTTTGTAATTACCCTCTGCAACTGCAAGGCATGCATGTTAGCTTAAGTGGTTGCTTTACGTTCCCCGTATGTGAAGGGAGGAAAGATTGCTCCCACTTTTCTTCCATTGCTTGGACAAGTAAGACTGATTTATTTATGGTTCTGTTCATAGCTATAGTACATTCTGGAAGGATTATATAGAAATAAAAAACAAAACAAAAAACAAACATATACATGTACGTATGCGTGTGTTTGTATTCTGCTGTAATGCACCCTTTAACATGATCATTAATTAGTTTAACTAACTGAAAGTATCTAAAATGTGGGTGCATTCTGAATCTCTGATTCCTTATCAGTTCTCCTTAACATTTTTCCTTTCTCTCATAATGTTTTCCACCAAGATTAATGTGAAGTGATTAGGAAGAGATATAGGATGTAATTTTCTGGCCTATTCACCACAGACGAGCTCTTATTATGGCTGTGTTTCAGATACTTCTTTCTGGACAGGCCCCTGCACGGTATGTGCCACCGACAGATAGACAGTGGCTGACATCCAGAAGTCCTACCATTAGCTGGACAAAGCTGAACTGAAAGACAGCACAGAGGCACTAATCATGGCAGCACAGGAACAAGCTCCGAGCACAAGATCCATAGAGGCTGGGGTCTATCACACCAGGCAAGACCCCAGGTGCAGGCTGTGTAAAGATGCCCCAGAGACAATCCAGCACATAACAGCAGGGTGCAAGATGCTAGCAGGCAAGGCATACATGGAACGCCATAACCAAGTGGCCGGCATAGTGTACAGAAACATCTGAAGAAGAAGGCTGTAGTGATAACGATACCGAATGACAGCAACATCAGGAAGAAGGAACATGAGAAGTTTGTACAGGTGCAGTGACCCCCAAGCTAGGCGAGTGGCTCCAGCAGATCCCAGGAACACCACCGGCCATCTCTGTCCAGAAGAGCGCAGTCCTAGGAACGGCTAAGATACTGCACAGGACCCTCAGGCTCCCAGGCCTCCAGTAGGGGACGCGAGTTTGAAGGATTGACCGCCCGCAGGGGCGAGCGCGGGATTTTATTTTATTTTTTAATATATTGTTTGTCTGAAAAAACAGACCTAAGACATGCACTATGAAAAATGTCTGAACCTTTTTGTTTTGTGTTTTATTCATAGCCTATGGCACATTTAAACAACAGATGCTGACCCAAAGTGCTTTAAAGACAGTAACATTTATATTCCAGGTCTCAAAAAACCCAGTTTTAAAATACAGAGAAAGCTGAAATGTGTGTGTTGTTGTGTTAACGTATTATTGTGGAAATTAAAGATCTAATCGTGTTGAAAAGTATCAGTATTTTTATCAGTCTTGGCCAAACTTGTTAGGATGCCTGGGTCGTTGACCCAGGGTTTTTTTTTTTTTTTTTTTTTTTTTTTTTTCCAGGTTTGAAGGTAACGTAGAAGTATCTTTTTTTTTTTTTTTTTTTTTTGAACTTTTAATTGCAGAGCAGGAAAACAGCAGTCACCAGCATATACATACACAGGACAAAGATGCATCTACATGTATAGCAGGACGTGGGAGGCAGAAAGAGAAAGCCAACAGCAATATTAATAAACAATGAAAAAGGTTAACAATCGTCCCTTTGTTGCCAGGCTAAATCCCGTAAGCCCGATTTCAACCTCTGAGCAGAAGGAGTGTTCAGGTGGGCCAAAAAAGGGTCCCATATGCGATAGAAAAGGAAAGGTTTGTCCTTAAGTGCTGTAGAGAAGGCTTCCATTGGCATGATACATATCACAGACTGTAGCCACTGGTTGACAGATGGGGCCTTATCAGAAATCCACAGTACCATAATGCACTTTCGAGCGTAGTGCAGCAGTATGTGAAGGAGATCTTTGCTGCGAAAGCCGGCAGGTAGCTCATCGTTCAGTCCTAACAGGCAAGTCCTTGGACCCAGATGCAGTCGGCAATTAAATATAGTACATAGCTTGTCTATAAGTGATCTCCAAAACTGTAGAATAACAGGGCAGCTCCACAGACAATGAAAAAAGGAACCAACAGCAGACTGACATTTGTTACAGAGATTAGGCAAAGCTGGATACATTATGTGTCTCTTCTCGGGTGTAATATAAAGCCTATTTATAAGTTTAAACTGCCTTTCCCAAATAGAATTAGATGCCAAGGCTTTAAAAGGACGACAACACAACTCATCCCAAGCTTCAGCATCTATAGCGCCTACGTCTGATTCCCATTGGCCCTTGATTTTGTTAGAGTCATCCATTCTAAGATCAGAGAGAATGTTATAAATCTTTTTAGTGATACATTTTAGTTGGGTAGTTTTTACCATGAGTGATTCTATAGGAGAAAGACCAAACCCTCCATTCAAATCCTTCAATTTAGAAGTAATATAGTGCTTTACCTGAAAGTACTTCAAAAAATCCTTATTGGTCAGACCAAACTTGCTTTTCAGTTGATTAAAAGTAAGAAGAGAGTTCTCATGAACAAGATCACCCACTGTATTAATCCCTTTTTGAGACCAGTCCGCAAAACCAGCCTGAAGACCAGGTAAGAAGTCAGGGTTTTCATGAATAGGAGTAAGAAGGGAGAAACAATTATAATATCCTTCCAGGCGCCTGACTTTGCGCCAAATAACGAGCATATTCTTTAGCACCATATTATCTTGTGTTAGAACTGTGGCTTTACCTGAGGAAATATATAGCAGGTTCCGCAACGGAATGCCCTTTAAAGAAGTGGACTCAGCGCTGAGGTAAATGGAATCCGGATCGTCCATAAACCATTCTGTAAGAAATTTAAACTGTGCAGCCAAGAGGTATTGTGGGAAGGAGGGAGCGGCAAGACCGCCTTTCTGAACAGGCAAACACAGAAAACTGTATCTCAGCCTAGGTCTTTTCTTACGCCATATAAAAGAAATAATTGAACCATTTAATTTTGACAAAACCTTTTTGGACAGAGCAAGCGGTAACATCTGGAATAAATACAAGAGGCGAGGGAGGATATTCATCTTGACCAGATGAATACGACCTAAGAGAGACAGAGGGAGGCTGCACCACCTACCCAAATCGCGATTGATGGTCTGAATTAAAGGGGTGTAGTTCAGACTATACATTTCTTTTAGATTCGGTGAAATCTTTACCCCTAAATAAGTGAAACCGGAGGGAGACCAACGAAAAGGCTGAGAAATGTTTGGATCAACCTCATTTAGAACAGAGAGGGGCATAGCCTCACCTTTTAGAAAAATTGATCTTGTAGCCTGAGAAGGAGCCGTATTGGGAAATTAACGCAACTAATCTAGGAATTGAGTGAGCAGGAGAATTTAGAAAAATTAAGACGTCATCTGCATAAAGTGAAATCTTATGTTGAGAATTGTTCAAACAGAGTCCTTCAATAGCAGCATCCTTCCTAATGGCTGTGGCAAGGGGTTCCATAGCCAGGGCGAATAACAAAGGGCTCAGCGGACAGCCCTGTCGACTGCCACGTTCAATACTGAAATTGTCTGACCTATAACCATTGGTAATCACTGCCGAAAGAGGGGAAGTATAAAGGATCTGGATCCATTTAACGAAGTTGTCACCTAAACCAAATTCTTGAAGTGTGAAAAGAAGAAACGGCCATTCCAGACGGTCAAAGGCCTTTTCAGCGTCAAGTGAGATGACTAGAGCCTCAGGGTTAAACAAAGATGAGTGCTGAATAATGTTAAGTAGGCGCCTCACGCTATGTGTGGAATACCGCCCTCATATAAAACCAGTTTGATCATTCTCAACGATCGAAGGTAGTATTGGCTCAAGACGTACAGCCAGGACCTTAGCAAGTATCTTCAAATCAAGATTTAAAACAGATATAGGCCTATAGGAGGCGCATTCTTCTGGAGGTTTCCCCTTCTTCAGAATTAGCGAAATATTAGCCTCCATTAAGGAGGGGGGGAGAGTGCCTGCCTCAAAAGAGGACAGAAGCATCTTATACAGTGGGGAAGTCAGAATCTTACTAAATTTCTTAAAGAATTCCCCCGTGAACCCGTCTGGACCCGGGGCTTTGTTATTTGGAAGCATCTGAATAACTTTCAAAATTTCACTTTGCGTTATAGGTTTACATAAATCATCCCTTTGGATTTCAGTAACTTTAGGTAAATTTAGTCCCAAGAAGAAGTGATGCATACCTTGTTCCAATGTTGGTTTAAACTGGGAGGTATATAACTGCTTATAAAAAGTTTTAAAAGTATCATTAATAATTAAATTGTCATATTTAGGTAAACCAGATGAGTCTCTAACACATGGGATATTACAACCAGCACCCTTATTATGAAGAAGATTGGCCAGATAGCGGTTAGGTTTATTAGCAAACTCATATAACCTCTGCCTCATGAAGAAAAGAGATTTCTCAGCCTTTCTTGTCAATAGTGCCTCCAAAGCTGTTTTAACCACCTGAATTTCATTCCTTAATTGCTCTGAAGGTGATTCATTATGTTTAGCTTGCAGTTCGTGCAATTCCAGTTCCAATTTCCGTTGTTCCATCTGATTTTTCCGCTTCAGGCCTGCTGAATATGATATAATCAGTCCACGGGTGTAAGCCTTCAGGGTGTCCCAAAGCAGGCCTGGAGAAACTTCAGGGGTTGCATTGACCTTTAAAAAATGTTCAAGCTGATCATTTAAAAATATTTCGAATTTTGGGTCGTGAATCAAAAAATTGTTAAATCTCCAGGTATGAGACCGAGGGACAGGATTTAGATCACTTAGCTGAACAAAAACCGGCGCATGATCTGATATAATAATATCGCCTATTGTACATCTCAAAATGTTTCCCAGTGATCGCTTGGGGGTGAAAACGAGATCGATCCTACTACTTGTTCTATGAACACCGGAAAAAAAAGTAAATTCTTTATCGTTAGGATGAAGAGTCCGCCAGGTATCAACCAGATCAAGTTCGTTACAAGTATCTAAAAGTGCTTTGGCCCTTGTAGACATTTGAATTTGTTTAGGAGGGGATCTGTCCTTAGTTGTAGAAAAATAACAGTTAAAATCACCGGCTATCACAGAATTATCACAAACCCAATCAGAAAAGGAAGAGAAAGTATGAGCAATAAAGTCGTTAGACTGTACTGGCGGAAAGTAAATATTCAGAAATGACACCGCCTGACCACCTAGGGTGCCTTTTAAGGAAACACATCTACCAGACTTATCACAAATTGTTTGGTCAACTGTCAGCGGTAGGTGTTTATGTATTAAAACGGCTACACCGCGGCTCTTACTCGTAAAGGAGGAACTAAAAACTTGACCGACCCAATCACGTTTCAGTTTTAGATGCTCCTGAGGAGACAGGTGAGTTTCTTGCAACAAGGCAACATGTACATTCTCCCTCTTAAGAAAGCTCAATATTTTTTTCCGTTTAACAGGGTTATGTATACCTCCTACATTCCAGGAACAAACATTCAACATTGAATTATCACTTATCATACAACATTTTAAATAAGCATGGAACCACGCTCAGGTGACCAAAGCATAGCTGATATGTAGGGCTCCCAAACACTGCTCTACAACACCAGTGGCAAGTAAAATACACATAGAAAAACAAACGTCCTGCTCTGCTAACAATTAACAGAAAACTATTTATAAGAAACAGAACCGTCAAGAAACCAGTGAGTATGGAGGTCAGACAAAGGTCTTCAACGCCCAGCAGGGGGCGCAAGCAAACTTTCCAACTTGGACATAGAAAGATGCTGGACCAGAGTACGAGTCTTTTCTTAATCAGTAACGTGAAACAGTTGCCCGCCCGCAGCTAAAACAAGAATTCGGATTATAAATGGCTAAATAAAATAGTCTATGTGTATGGGGTTATTATCTCCGCACAGACCCGAAAAGAAAAAAAAAAGGAACCAAACAGAAAAAATAACAATAATAATAAACAGGGAAGGAAAAGAAAAAAAAAAAAAAAAAAAAAAAAAAAAAGGAGGAGGAGGAGACGAGGGATTGGCGAATGCCTCAGGTATGGGACAGGAGCACAGATCAACAGTCCACTGGAGCCACCGAGGATGAGCGCGGCCCCGCCCCTTGAGGTACGTTATCCAGGTAAGCTGAGACTGCTTCTGGAGATCTAAAAGATTTCTCCTGGCCATCGATCTTGATCCTAAGGACAGCCGGGTACATCATAGCGAAGGGGACACCCATCTCCCTAAGGCGTTGTTTGACGTGGTAGAATCCCTGGCGTTTCTTCAGAACAGCGGCGGAGAAGTCCTCGAATATCATAATAGGAATGCCATTATGAAATAAGGACTGCTTCCTCCTAGCCGCTTGCATGATCCGTGCTTTATCCTGGAAGTTGTGGAGCTTTATGATGACCGCGCGGGGCCGCTGGGCACTGGAAGGGAGGCGTGCAAGCACCCGGTGGCAGCGATCGATTTTAACAGCGCCGCCCTTGAAACTCACAGCCACCAACTCCGGTAACCACGTTTTGAAAAAAGACACAGGGTTGGTACCTTCACTGCCTTCGGGTAGCCCAATAACACGTATGTTACACCGTCGGCTCCTGTTCTCCAAGTCATCAATCTTATCCAAAGCGGCCTCCAGCTTAAGCTCCACTTCAGAAATCTTGGCGCCATATCCCGCTGTAACATCTTCCTGCGTTGATATACGTGCCTCTGCCTCCTTCATTTTAACATCCAATGCAGAGATGTTAGCTGCGCATGTTTCCAGTCTTTTCAGAACTGGATCAATCTTCTTCTCAAAGGAGGCCTCCACCGCCCTCAGCACCTCCGCCGATATCCTCTCCACCAATTTGTCGACGTCCATTCGGTCGAGAAGTGGGGGCGACTGGGCCTCCGCCATAACCGCTACAGCATGATCGCTGAGCGGAGGGTGATTTTCTCCGGATTTGCCCGGTTTCGACCCAAGGTTGAGCTTCTTCTGGGTGCTTGGCATCGTACGAAGTTTAAAAGTCGAAATAAACAGAGACTTTAACCAAACAAGACATATAAAGGCCTAAACAAATGCCAAGCTGCGGGAGCGGGCGAGAAACACAGCTACTCCGCCATTGACGTCACGTGACCCCCGACCCAGGGTTTTGAGTTTATTATATTATTTATCATTTCTAGTCTTTGGTTTCTTTGTTAGAGTTCTTTCTTATGGTTTATGTCTCTGTGTCATCCTTAGTTGCTGTCTCCCCTGTCTGCTATAACCCCGTGTCCAGTCAGTGTCTGTCTGCCCTGGTCCCACGCCTCTGTTCCCTCTGTTGTAGTGCCTGCCTGTGAGTCTGTGTCTGTAAGTTCAGTCTGTGTTATGTTTCCTGTTTTATTTTGAAGGTCCATGTCCATGTTAATGCATCTGGTTTTGCTTCCCCTGTCTCGTTAGGCCTGATTTGCCCCAGCTGTGTTTCCCTCCTGTTACTCATTCCCTGATTGCTCCCTCTGTGTATTTAAGCCCTGTGTTTCAGTTTGTCGGTGTTGTGATCTACCCTTATCTTGCTGTGCAAGTGTATTTTGTATTCCTAGTTTTGTTACCCTTTTGAGTTCAGCATTAAAGCTTCAAGTTTTGCTTCAGAGTGTCTGCACCTTGGGTCCTTTTCCTGCCTGCACACAGCCGTTCCAGAACAAAACTGTATTCACTTGATATCAGATCGATACCAAAAGCACTGCACTCATGTTCAGACTGGGTTTGGTTCTTGTTGATCTTCCTTGTATACTTTCCTACTCACTCCCTGTCTCGTGCTCCACCACCTCCACCATCATTAGCCATTCCACCTTATAGAGGAAACTCTGTATCTGTCAGTGAACTATGTTTGAATCCACCAGCTGAATGTCACTCGTTACTGTAATTGAGAGATGCTAAATAAAGTTGAACTAAGCGTAAGCTGTACTTTTATGTAATTCCAGTTGGCACCAGCAGATGGGGTTGTGAGTCGCTGTAGCACTTTGTACATCCCACTGCCTGTGGAAGTGGCAGTTATGCTGGTGTGTGCTGCATTATGTGTTAAGTACTGTGTGGTACTTAAGTTTGCCCACTTCTTTGTCCATTCCCTCGCATCCTTTCTGATAGTTTCAGGAATGTCCCTGACTTTTTTGAGCCCTTAGATTGATGATGTGATTATTATTCCTTATACTGAGGCAATGCTTGTTACTTTCTCGCCGATAAATTTAAAACCTGCAGCGAATAAGTATCGGGAAGTGCACAGAAGGAATCAGCAGTGATGAACGCTCCTGGACGGAACACCTCCTCCATCGTTAAATGAAATGCAGACTTTAGATGAATATACTTAGCAGGAAAATCTTTCAGTTTAGATTCTTTATTGAGTGCTGATAGCGCTGCACAGTCTAGTAAGACTGCAGTGCTTCTCTCGCTCCTCGGGGCTGTGATGAAATAGTGATTGGCAACTCGAGAAGTCTGTGACAATTTTTCTGTCTTGGCTGAAGTGAGCTGAATTTACATTTTAATATACAATATCTCCATGTCTAGCGGTCTCTTCTGCCAGCAAAAATCTACTCCTCTACCAAGTTCAATTTCCTTCACCTCACTGTGAAGCTGCACTAATCAATATTTTTCTATTACCTGTGGATCAAATGACAATGAGGAATGTGATAGGATCTCCTCGTGGCCACAAACCTGTTAACTTATTGTTTCAAAGACCATCCACGTTGGTATATACAAGGTCACTGGGATTGTTGTGCAGATCCAAAACGCGCTCTCATCAGTGCTGTGTGCATTTTCTCCTTCAGTCAGCAGGGCGACTGGATAAACCGCTCATTATCACAGCTAACACATCTGTAGTTGCTAGTGTTTGTGCACTGACTGCTCTGGACCAAAAAACGAGCCCCCCCCCCCCCCCCCCCGATCATGGCCTCACAAATCTCTCAAGAATAAAAGTGTGAGTAGGTGACTACTACAGTCAAGCCTTTGGCAGTGCTGCCTTTATACAATGAGAGTGTGATGATGTTGCTTTGCTGCTTCCTAATGCCCACAGATTACTTGGCTATGCTGTAATGGCTGCACGGCTGCAGTGAGTGGAATGAATCTGCATTAGCAATGTAGTCAAACATTAGTATTACACATCATGCATGCATCTCCAGGTGGGCTTAAGAGTGTAATCTCGAAGGATAAACCTGTGAAGCAGCTGAAAACAGTTTGCTCTGATGTAAAAAACCTGCCAGGTCTTTAATGTTATCTACTTCGTTCATTACAGGTTTGAACATTTGACATTTCCACTGTTGTTATCACATTTTTCCTATTTATCTGCAACTTTTTTGTATGCTTTTACCTTGGAACACACACCGTCTGATTCCCCTCCAGTTATTATTTTGTAATAATATTGACAGGCAGCAGAAAGTGGTTTGCAGATTTTATTTGTCCGGGGTTTTTCCTCTCGAGTTAGATTCAGGCGACGCAGACACAAAAGTGAAGGTTGTTCCTGCCTGAACGCAGCCTGAAACCAAGAGCTAAAGACACTCACTGCACTCGCAAAGGTCAAGTCAGCTTTTCTCTTCAGGTAAAGATGTAAAAAAACATATTTTCTTTGTTCATTTAATTTCCTTACAAAGAAACTAGACTTTGTTACAGGAGGATTACTTTAAAGGATTACATTTAAGAGCGCAGCTTTAAAGGATGTCATTGTACTCATCAGAGTATCTGATACACAAGTGTACGTCATATGTCTCTGTGTTTATGCATGTCTTACAGTAGCGTGTAATTTAACAGCGTGTCACACATTTTATTGGTCAGGTTCCTGGGAGCTCCTCTATTTTAATTATTGATAGATTTTTGTTTATTGGTAGTAATAACGCCTCACATCTTGACAGATGCCACTAAATCTGAAGAACATCTATATTTTAGACACAAAAATAGTCAGAGTTTAGTCACTCATGAAGCCAGCACAGAACATAAAGAAAAGCAACCCCAAAAGACTGAGAGACAGCACACAAAGGCCCACTTCAGTCAATCAGCAATCTTCTCCACCCTCCATCTCTGTGATGAGTGTAACTCAGTGTGGAGTCACACACACAAGGCTGCTGAAGAGTCTTCTAATTAAGGAGTAAGGTAGAACTACAGCTCTGGGACGTCTTCGCCTATCTCCAGTCGATGCAGAAACTTCGGATGGATGTATTGAGATCATCAAAACAGGTGCTGCTCTTTCATGAAGCATCAACAGCAAACCTCATTGAAGGCTTTACGAACCGCTTTAATGTAAAGATATTATAAGATTCAGTACTTATTATAGCAGACCTTCCACATGAATGCACTAATGAACTATGAGTACACAGGGTGAGGGTGTAAGGAATTAGGTCTGTACACAGACTGGTGAGAAGGATAATAACATGTAGGTGAACTCAGACAACAACAAGGAGAGTAAACATGACTGATGCACGAAGCCAAAATGTAGCATGGACCTCGTTTCCCCACCAAAAACATGTAGCATCCACATAGTTTACCTGCTGCTCTCCATGCGATGTTCATCAACCCCATGCTGATTTTCATTGTATCTAAACTATTAATTACACTATTTTCAATTCAATTCAGTTGTATTTATACAGCACCAAATTTACAACAACAGTCACCTCAAGGCTCTTTATATTGTAAGGTAGACCCTACAATAATACATACAGAGAAAACCCAACAATCAGATGACCCCCTATCCAGTCTTTAAGTCTGACGTCACTAGCCGTGTCTGGGCTCAAACTTCGTTGCAGGTCCTTAAGTCAAACGATCACTATGGCATCACTGAGAGTTGAAAAACTGTCTAAAGTCTTTCATCTTTAATAAAATGATCAGCGTTCTGCTCTACCAGGTGTAACAATTGAGTTTAACATCCAGGCATCCATGAAAACGGAATTTATGACTTTTTTTTTTTTTTTTTTTTTTGTGTCCCGTTTGGATC
The DNA here is from genome assembly GCF_963969265.1 of Rhamphochromis sp. 'chilingali'. Taxonomy (NCBI): domain Eukaryota; kingdom Metazoa; phylum Chordata; class Actinopteri; order Cichliformes; family Cichlidae; genus Rhamphochromis; species Rhamphochromis sp. 'chilingali'. The sequence continues at coordinate 2,893,079 of NC_137930.1, forward strand.
TTTAGCATCAGAATTGTTGTCTTAAGGCCAAGAAAGATGCCAAGCGGATTTATTTTACCAAGTGGATCATCATGGCCTTGCCATATTGGTCCATTTGATTGACCTTTATTATAATTATGAATTTATTTTATTTTCAGTTGCTACAAACGGGACAGACATGACTGGGGGATAGGACAGGGAGAAAGAATGAAAGAAAGAGAGGGAGAGAAAGAAAACCAAAGGGGAGAAGAGACGGTGAGAAGGGGGGGAAGAAAGAAAAAACAAAAAACAAAAAAACAAACACCTGGGTCACCTGTATGGAGAAAAAAAACAGAAGAGAAAGCAAACAACAAAGAGCAACATAATAAAAAAAACGGCACCATCACAATAAACTAGCTAGCAGTAGATATCAGTAGATACTAAATAATAAACGATATTGTGCAGCACGCAAGATAGACAGCGCACAATGTGCTTTGAGGCAGCAGCCAAGAAAGCTGTAGTCCGCGTCTGTGAATACCCATGTGTACACCTGTGAGCATACCTGTGTGGATCAGCATGCTTGCATTCCAAAGGTTTCTCCATGTAACGATCTGCTAGGGAGTGTGGGGGAGCCACAGCCCCGTCCTCCAGGGTATGAAGCAGGTATGGAGGAGATCAAAACTCCAGACATCCAGAGGCCCCCAGAACACAAGAGACCAAGGAAGACCAACAGAGGGGCAGCCGCGCCACTGTCCCAGAAAGAGCTGAGGAGAGTCCCAGATGAGGGCTCACTCAGCAGCCGGGGAGCAGAAGCCAGGGGGGGTTGCAGTGACGCGCCCGTGAGCTCCGCCGGCAGCCAGCTGTGCCTGAGTGACCGAGCCCCAGGCCGAGAGGCCGGGGGCACCCCACCTCCGAAGTGGCCCGAGCGAGCCCCAGGCTCCAGGCCCCGATAAGCGGCCGCCAAGGAGTGAGCCGGTGTGTACCCGGACGCCCACCCCCAGACACAAAGAACCAGAGGTGGGACCAAGTCATTGTTTTGCAAGTCTCAAGTAAGTCTCAAGTCTTTATCCTCAAGTCTCAAGTCAAGTCTCAAGTAATGTCAGGCAAGTCAGAGTCGAGTCTCAAGTCACTGGTGTAAAAGTCCAAGTAAAGTCACAAGAGAGAGTGATATTATACCCCTTTCGTCAAACGGAGTGATTTATGACCCCCCTAATTGATTTATGACCCCTAATAAATTATTCATGAGCTCCGGAAGTCCGGAAGTAGGAAGTAATTAAGTAATAAAAATATGATATTCATAAAAATATGATATTCATAAAAATATGATATTCATAAAAATATAATTGATTATTTAGAAAGTTTCTTATATGTCAAAATAGCATTCTTTTATTTCTTTAAGCAATTAAATTTTTATTTTTATTTTTTTTTATGCTCAAAAAACGCCATCTGGTGGCGGGTCAGTGTGTGTGCGCGCGCCCGCGCGCGCCCCGAGGCTGTGTGTCTGGGCGCGCGGGGGCGCGCCCGTGTGTCTCCGGACCGTGCTCTCTCGGGCTCCGTGCTCATGTGTTTAAAAATGTATTAAACCATATTAAAATTGTTTAGTTAAACTTGTGCTTTTGTAACGTTCAGTATGGCCACAAACACATGCTGCATGCCTTGGGGGAAAACTTTATTTAGATTTATATGCATTTGTAGATTCAGAAAAAACTCGCGATCCCCTAACCCTCCTTAGATACATAAGCAGGGAAAACTCCTTAAAAAACCCTCCGCGATTTCTCCAAAACCCTACAATAACTTGTTAGGGTACCCCCTCTATTCCCAAAACCTTATATTCGATAACAGGGAAAATCCTGAAAAAATCCTTAGTCTTTTTTCTCAAATTCAGCGCCCCGCGGCTCCCTTCATGCTCAGCCAAACAAAGCCAAAACTCCTTTTAAAAATTTCTCCGCGATTTCTCCAAAACCCCTAGAATAACTTGTTAGCTACCCCTCTATTCCCCAAAAAAAGCGCTATAATCCAAAAACATTGGGAAAGCTCCTTACTCTTTTTTCTTCAAAAACTTCCCTCTTACTAGCAAGCTCTAAAATTCAACCCACACTCTAAGTTCTACCTCGCTCTTAATCTCCGATCCACAACTTCTTGCAGAGCACAATTTTTTCCTGCTTGTTCGCTCCCCGCTCTGCTCCCTAATGCGCTGCTTACCTCGTTTGAAAATTCCCCCCTTAGACCAACTCCGCCTCACTGCGCCCCGCTGCCAATCACATAACCCTTGCACCGCTCCCTTCGCACCCCGGTTAGCCAATCCGCTCCAGGTCTGATTTTACGATCTCCCGCTGATGTTAAGACTATCTTCGAACCCCCAGAAGAGATCTGACTTCAGACGTATCAACAACTGGCGCCGCTCAGACTGCTTGCGAGCTCAACAGCCATGAAACCAGGGATCAACAACTACCTTCGCGTGCCCTATGTGCATATCACTCGGTAAGTGTTAATCTTCCTCTCTAACTACATTTTCGCATTTTCCTTTTTACCATTCTGTCAATCCTTTCATCTTCAAAAAAGCCATGCAAATAGGCTCTGTAACACTTGGAATACACTTTTTAAAACATATATAAGCTCCCCTCTAACACTCAGAGCTAAAAAGTGCGTTTGTAAGTTAAACTATAGCAGCGATCATGGCCTCATCAGGTACCTCATTTTTTCTCACTCTTGTTCATATAATGTTTATATTTTTACTGTTTTTTCCCCGTTTGTAAATACTCGATGTTATTTCTTTTCAGACTCTGAGATAAACCTGCTCAACTCCTCTTTTTTTGAGTATCTCGATCGAATTGGTAGGTTTGGTTCATTCTTGTTCCCCTTCTTAACAGCTAATTGTACAAGAAAAACAAAACATTTACCCTCTTTTTTCATTTTTATCAAACTTTCTAGATATCTCTGACTTGGACACCTTTATTGGTACGAGTTCCCCGAATTCTTCACCACCAGTGCTTGTGCGATCCACAGGAAAGAATATTCGTCTCTCCACACGGGACAGACAGCATTTGCTCTCTACGCTAGATCGCCCTGCTTCATCTGGCCCCAGTTCCATTCCCGTCGGAGCTTGTTCTCTCCCGCAACCCTCTGGGAAAAACCTGCGCCTGTCCGCCGGGGACAGCCAAGATTTGCTCTCCGAGCTCACTCCCGATGCTCCGGCCGATCGGAGCCCCAGAAACGCTTCTTATTCTCCGCCATCAGACACACGAAATGCACCGCGCCTGCCTTTGAGACCCAATCACGGTCAGTCTCTCTAGGTTCTCGCTTTTTTCTCATTTCTTTTTTAAAATAAAAACTAACCCTTTTCTATTTAACTTTACTAACTGTTTGTATCTTACCCTCAAATTCTCAGGGCGTCTCAGAAGGAGGAGTAGCAGGACCCGCAGGATCGCAAGGACAACGAGGACAACGCGAACACGCACCCGAAGGCAGCTGGCGTCAATCGCTCTTCGCGCGGTATCTCTGTTCGCTGAATTAGTTCAGCTCATCTTATAAAAACTTTGTTTTTCTTTTTTTTTTTCATTTTGCTTTTCAAACATACTCTCTTTTGTGGTTTTTTGTTCTTTTAATATATTCCTGTTAAACAATAATAATAAAATAAATGGATAACCGGGAACAAGATATTACAGACCCGTTTCTTGCTTTAGAAACAGCGTTAGCTAGGTTAAATGAAAATATACACCATTCTCAGATTACATATTCACAAAACAGTGAGCAACCTGAGGTGATCAATAATAATGATCCTTTAGAATTGCTTAATTTAGCTCTTGCCCGATTAGCACCCAATGAAAGTGCCTTTCAAAATAATTCTTTGAGTTTGGGATTGGATCATGATGAGATCCAAACAGAGTCAGACGCGGTTCATTCACAAATGAGTCTGACACAAAACATCTCCTCTTCTGATCCGTTTTTAGCAATTAATAGAGCTTTAGAAGCTTTGGCCCAAATACAAAATGAGGTTCAAATACCGCCAGAGTTATTGAGTCAAATAAACAGGCTAAATCAAAATCGTTTCATTGATTCTCAAAGCCAGCATTCGCTAGTCTTTTCCCCAGAAAATGCGTGTCCCAACGAACCGCTCAGCCGCAGCCCCCCGATACAGCTGTCAACCACTTTCAATGACTCTAATCCTCATCAATCACTCAGCTCTCCCGCAGACATTGTCTCTGCGAACGAGCCACTTAACCCAGTAAACCATGATCACTCCTTTCAACAAGGGGGTAATCCAGACCAGAGTTGCGCCAGTAATTCAGCACAACCCTCTATAGTTGTTAGAAATAAATTTAATAACGTTGAAATTAGAGAAATTTTGAATTTTCCTCCTCCAAACGATATACCCGACTATGCGCATTATTATCAAAGCGTAATGTCTAGTGCACGTGAAATATCAAACAGGGTTTTCTCTCACGCACGTCCAGGTGATTATATCCAGTTAGAATTGATAGGCCAGCAGCTACAAAATAATGTTTCAGTGATTTTACGTGATAATCATGATTTATCTGAATTTGAAAATTTATTCTTGAGAGCGGTACAGTCAAACTGGTCAGTAATGTGTGATGGCTCGTTGGAGGTTGTAGCTCAGATTGTTACACCCCCAAATGGCAGTGGGAAAAGATTGCTTAAACACATACTCGACAGCGAAATTGTGAAAAAGAAAACACGTTTTTTATACGTGGTCCATAAACCCTCGAATAAGTTGTGTTTTGCTACAAGTGTTGCCCACCTTCTGCAACCCGATTTTAATGACTATCAAGCACAAACATTAGCTAGAGAAATTCAACAAAAAGCTGGTCTAAATGATCAAACGCCTGTTGGGTTTAATCAAATAATTACATTTGAAAGGTTACTAGGATGTAAAATTATAGTATTTTACCGTAACGAGCATGATCGCACCCTTTGTAAATTTCAGACTAGTACAGTGAATAGCGCAAAAGCCTTGTGTTTATTTTTATTTGACAATCATTACTACGCTATCAAAAATCTTAAAGGATTTTTGGGCACAGCGTATTTGTGTACTCATTGTTACATAGGCTTTAACCATGTGTTATCCCATTTCTGCCCTGCTCGTTGCTCAGTCTGTATGCAGTCTGACTGCAACGATCATTTCCTCTCCCCTATTGTATGTACCGATTGTAATCGCACCTGTAGATCTCGTTATTGTTTTGAGAGCCATAAAAAACTCGTTGAGAGGCGTGAAAGGTCTGCCAGCAACTGTGACCTCTACAGGAAATGTATCAAGTGCTCAAGGCTATATTACTTAGCAGCACATGAAAAACCTCACAAATGCCAAAAGAGAAAATGCCAAATCTGTCGTCAGGAAATCTCTAGTGATCATCAAACACATCAGTGCTATATGCAGGTTTTACAACGCGAAACAAAACATAATAACAAGTTGATTTTTTATGATTTTGAAACTTTTGTTAACGAACACGGTGAGCACAGCCCTTTTCTGGTGTGTACAAAAACATCAGATGGTAAATCTTGGAGCTCTCAGGGTGAGCATTGCGTTGAAAACTTTCTTGCTCATTTTAGACGCCCCCTCTTCAAGGGCTCAATCTTTATCGCTCATAATGCAAAGGGTTTCGATGCGTACATTATCCTTCGCGGGTTAGTTAGGCGAGGATTAAAACCAAACTTGATAATGCAAGGTTCCAAAGTGATCAGCTTTACAGACCCAGACTTTAATCAACGTTATATAGACTCGTCATGCTTCCTACCTATGCCATTGTCAGCTATCCCGAAAGCGATGGGATTTTCAGATAGTGTTAAAGGTTTTTTTCCTCATTCTTTCAGCTCCAAACAAAACCTAACTTATGTTGGACCGTACCCTCCCCCTTCCGCATTTAGTCTCGAGCGCATGACATCAGAAATTAGACAGGAATTTTACAAATGGTATGATTCAGTCAGCTCTGGCCCCTTCAATTTCATGAAACAGGCACTGTTATACTGTAAAAATGATGTTGAAATTCTAGCTCGGGGTTGCACATTGTTTAGAAACGGGTTTATTGAAGAGACAGGAGTAGATCCTTTCAGTCGCAACACGCTTGCAAGCGCTTGTCTTAAAACGTATTTGACAAACTTCATGCCTGCCAATTCTCTGGCCCTGCCCTGTCCTTTAAATTACCATAATCAGGTAAAATCATTTTCCTCATCCTCAATTCAATGGCTCGAATATCTCTCGTTTACGCAAGGTGTTTTTATCAGACATGCGCTCAATCAAGGAGAAAAACAACTCGGTAGTTATTATGTAGATGGATATTCCGAAAATAATGGTAAAACATACGCGTGGGAATTTTTGGGCTGCTACTTCCATGGGTGTATTAAGTGTTTTTCCAATCAGTCCGATGTTAACCCCCTGGTAGGTTCCTCTTTTGCAGAGTTAAACAGCGCCACTCAAGACAGGCTCGCTAGATTGAGAGCTGAGCATAATGTCTCTCTTGTTATAATCTGGGAGCATGAGTGGACCGAGTTAAAACGTAGTGATGAGAGTGTAATCAGCTTTCTCAAACGTTATGATCCACCAGAGCCTTTGATCCCCCGCCATGCTCTCTGTGGAGGCCGTACAAGCCCAGCACAACTTCGCTGTAGTGCCGGCCCCCGTGAGAAAATCAACTATGTCGACGTGACCTCCCTGTATCCATATGTAAATAGTACATGTAGTTACCCCTTAGGTCATCCTCAAATAATCTTTCGAAATTTTCAGCACCCTAAAAACTACTTTGGGTTTATCAAAGCCACCGTTTACCCACCACGACGGCTCTATTTTCCGGTCTTACCATTTAAAACAAAATCAGGAAAACTTCTCTTTACTCTCTGTCGCACTTGTGCTGAAATGAACAACCAACAAGGAGCCTGTAACCATAGTAACGAGGATAGAGCACTGAGAGGGGTGTGGACCACTCCCGAGTTTAACCTCGCATTAGAAAAGGGTTATGAAATAGGTTGAATCACAGAGGTATGGCACTTTGAGAGACAGAGTAACACAATATTCACAGACTATGTACATCATTTCCTGCGCAAAAAACAAGAAGCTTCAGGCTACCCATCAGATGCTGTAACTGAGGAGGCTAAACAGCTTTACATTAAAGACTACCAGGCTAAGCAAGGAATAACTTTAGACCCTGAAAACATAAAACTAAACCCTGCTAAAAGACAAATGGCCAAACTGTGTTTAAACTCTTTTTGGGGAAAATTTGGTCAGAGAAATAATCTCACACAGAGCAAACTGGTGAGTGTCCCCGAGGAATTCTTTAACCTCATGTTCTCTCCAAAATACAAAGTGAGCTATTTCTCTTTTGTCAGTGATGATGTGGCTCTTATTCAATGGTGTTATGGTGACCTCTGCACTCCGCTCCCAAACTCCACAGATAACATATTCATTGCGGCCTTCACTACTTCATATGGGCGTATGAAACTCTACAGTTACTTGGATCAGCTGCAGGAAAGAGCTATTTACTATGACACTGATAGCGTAGTGTATCTCACTAAAGAAAATCAATCTGAACTAGAAACAGGGAGGTATTTAGGCGAGCTAACAAATGAGTTAGACCAGGATGATTTCATTACAGAGTTTGTTGCAGCAGGACCTAAGAGTTATGGTTACATGACCAGAAAAGGTAAAGTTGTTTTGAAAGCAAAAGGAATCACACAAACACATGATGTCTGCGAGAAGGTCAACTTTGAATCTGTAAAGACTCTTGTTGACAATTACATTGATAACTGTGAAGGAGGGTCTACACTTGAGGCCCCTCAGCACAGTATCGTTCGTAATAAATCAGCCTTTTCACTACAAAATTCATCATTTCCCAAAAAATTCCGTGTTGTTTATGACAAGCGTAGATTGCTGCCAGGAGGTCTGACTTTACCCTTTGGTTATTGATTTTTTGTTATTCGTTTTTGTTTGTTTTTTAAAAAAATGTTTCAGCCTGCTTTAATCGAGTTTGACCCCAGACTTCATGTGCCATTTTCCTGTATGGTTGTCGGGCCAAGTGGCTCTGGAAAGACCTTTTTTGTGAAATCTGTATTGGAAAACTGTGTACATGTTTTGAACAAGCTTATTGACAATGTTGTGTGGGTTTATACATCCTTTCAACCTCTGTATTCTGAGCTTCAAGAGAAAAATAAAAACGTTAAATTCATCGAGGGCATTCCTGAATCATTTCAAGATGAGACCTTGTTTCCCTCACACCAAAGTCATCTCATTGTAATGGACGATGTTATTTTTCAAGCAGCTAATCATCCGGAAGTGGTCCGGATTTTCACTCAATACAGACACCATAAAAATATGAGTGTGATGATTTTGAGCCTGCTGTGTTTTTACAAGGTAAACACAGCAGGACGATCAGTCTGAACAGTACTTACATGGTGTTGTTTAAAAACCCTCGTGATAAATTACAAGTTAATACACTAGCTAGACAAATATACCCAGGACGTGTGCAATACTTTTTGGAAAGTTTTGAAGAAGCTACAAGAGAGCCACATGGATATTTATTGATAGATTTAACCCCCACCTGTCCAGAGCAACTAAGACTGAGAACAGGGATACTACCCTCTGAAAAGCTGTGTGTTTTCTTGCCCAGGAAAAAATAATAGAAACAATGTCTGTAAGATTGAGAAGAAACTTTGCTTTACTGAAAACACTATCCAGAAGTTCCCCTAAAATCCGTAAGGTTATTTTACAACAGTGCTCGCCCGATTTTATTCAGTCTGTTTGTGAGATTTGTATGAATCTTTTAAAAGGAAATATTCCAGTCACAGAATGTCAGCATAAGAAGTTGAGACGGTATAGAGAGAAAATCAGACAGATGGCCAGCAGACGAGAGGGTTTTAGAAAGAAAAGAAAGTTAATCACTCAAAAGGGGGGTTTTCTGTTACCTTTGCTCACAACGGTTCTACCCATTGTTGCAGATCTGGCAATTGGGGCAATTCGCAAATAAAGATGCAGAAAATGTATCTGATCTCACCTGAGCAGATCAAACGCTTAAATGAAACACATGCAAATGCTTCTCGAGTGAATATCAGAGAGAAGGCGGAGGATGATCTGGATAGTCAAATGAGACAAGTACTGGAGACTCAAGGTCTAGCACCAGATGAGAAAATTAAAAAGTATAATATGCTTTTACAAAGATATCTGGTGCTTGAGAGACAGAAATCAGATGAAAGCAGACATATAACACTGAGACTCCCCAGAGAGCATAAAGGGAGTGAGAGTGAGAGATCCGATGAATATCATCAGGAAGAAAGCGCAGAGGGGGGAAAGACGGGAAGTGTGAATAAGGTTTTACACGATGTTTTAACCCACATAAATCCACGTTCAAAGAGAAACACTGAATATCTAATGCGTAGAATATTAGCATCAAAAGGTCACATCGGATGGAGTGAGGAGGGTGAATTGATGCATAGAGAAAAGCCCATAGTAGGTAGTCAAATGCTGGACCTGATGAAATTTTTAGCAAGTCCCCGTGCAAGTGTGAAACCCATAGGCTGGAGCTCTCTCGCGAGAATGTTGGCGGATGTAAAAATACCCCTATCAACTATTGGAAACTTATCAGCTAGAAGAGAAATAGCAGCGTTAAAAGGAGAAACAGGAGAATACCACACATCATCTGAGGATGATGTTAAGAAAAGAAAAAGAAGAAGAAGAAGAAAAGCAAGAGCATCACACCGTCTTGGGTGTATTTCTGATGTAATCAAAAACCAAAAAATAAAACCTTATTGTTTTTAAAAGTTAATTGTTTCTCATGTTTTTATATAACAAAAAAGCACAAATACACCACTTTTTTCCGAAAGAAAACGTTTGAGAGTTTTATTGAAATATTTTTAACACAAATGACAATCATTAAAAGCTTTCAGAGAACACGAAGTTTGATTAAAATTGCTAGCCTTACATATTAATACACATCTGATAAATCGTTTTACAAAACACGAGACCATGCTATCATTTTTGATTTGGTCAGAGCTATATAAAGCAAGTACATCCTCATAACTCTTTCCACGCGATTTGTTAGCCAGAAAAAATATGCAGTGTTGGCCACATACAGTGGAGATTGTGGCTTGTAGCTGTCTTTGATGAAAAGATACTCGTTTAGCATGCTTTTTCAAAAATGTTACAATACTTTTCGGGTAAAAAGGATAATCTGGTGGGAATCCAAATGAATCGTAAAAACTTGCACCTCCATCTTGATCTAAAGAAATAGCCAGCCAGTGAGTTCCAGGTTTGTTTCTAGGATCTGTATTTATGATCATATATGTAGGCCGTTTAAACGAGCGTTTGAGTAATGTTAATAATTCATCTTCTGCATATACTCCAAAAAAAACTATCGCCCACTAACAGTCTCATAATACTTTCCAATTCGTGATTGTTCATGATTCAATAAAAAAGTGAAACCTTAGTAATAATCAACCAAAACTTGTCTTTTGGAATTGATCTCGAGAATGGAATCATAACAAGCATAAACGATCAGTGTCGTTGTGTGAGGCAGTGGCACTCTGAAGCGCATTTCAAGTCTCAAGTTGCCATTTATCACAGGTGACAAGGCCTGATTGTCATCTGAAGGATTCATATTGAAAACAAACAATGTATATCCTTGTTCAAACTCCTGTCTGTCAATGCACAAGGACAAATCTTTCAGGTTTCTCCCGGTAGCAGTGTACAGGCTGTAAAACTCTCTTACGGACTGATTTTCAGCAAAATTGGGTTGAAACGCTTTGGCTGGTATTTGCTTACTCTCATGACACAGAGCCAAAAACTCTAGATTGTTGTGTTGGAAATTGAAAGGGCATAAATCATATCGACCTGTAAAAGCCTCATGGTTAACCATGCCTATGACTAGGTAACGGGGAAGTGAGCCCAGAAACAGATTCTCATGATGTGATATCCGCGAGTTCTCGGGTATTGAAAATGTTTTTACATTAATCCGGGAGATGGGATACAATGCATTCACTTGCATGAGAGCGGACGCATGGCCAACACGGACAGCGGGGGAGACCGTGACTTTCCTTACGAACAATGATGCCCCAACAATATTGAGATGGTAATTGGCATTTTGAGGCGCCATGAGGGTGAAAGCATCGTTGGCTCTTGTGAGTTTAATCCGTAGATCCACATTATTTAATAAGAGTTTTTCGCAGAAAAATATGTCTGAATGTAGCGGACCGATCACGTGGAACTCTCGCGAGCGTTCACTGTAAACTGCCCTCCGGACTAAGCCCCTATTCGGCCCGTTATTGATAACATGGGAGTCGTGTGAGCCAGCAGTATCTTTGTAAAACAGACCTGCACTAAATTGAGTTTTCAGAGTTTCTTCTGAGTAATTTAAATATGTTTCAATTATGGCTCTATATGCATGTGTCGAACTCGCTTGTGAAATCAGTCTGTCGCCCAATGTGACGTCACACTGACTGAAGATGGTGTTTAAAGGGTAATTTATAATTCCAACATTAGCGTCTGCTGCAATATCGCTACCATCATGGTTTGTTATTTTCATTCTTAAACTGAGCAGTGTATCATTCAGATCTAAGTAATGCAAGCCATTTCCGGGGACATAAAATTCCAGAGGTCCCCGATCTGTGAGCGCTGTTACTGGTAGAATTTCTGAATAACATTTGTCCTCGATAGACATCTGAGTGAGTGGGGCTGTAAAAATATCTAACTCACTCAAGGTGCATTCGTTTGATCTCTCGTGAAGTAAAGACATTGCTGATTGCTTCTTAGTTGATGTTGTGTTTAGAATATATCAGTCTTGCGTCCTCTCCGTCTCACGGTTTTCCCACTCTGTCTCTTTTTCACCGTTTTCCTGCGCTTTTTAAACTCTCTCAACCTCTGACCAGGGGGCCGCTTCAAGGGTCTGCGCGAAATTAGGGTCAGCCCCGAACCCTCTTGCTGTTCTGGTGTGTTCGACCGAGTTAAATTTGAGAGTGATGAGGTGACAATATCAGAAGCAAAACCTTTGACAGCAGATTTGAGGTGAGGCTTTGCGATGCTCACACCCCTCTTTATGAACGGGGTTACAAATCTAAACAATTTAGAGAAAATAGACGCTATTCCACGCCCGTAAATTACAGGCGCACCTGAAAATCCGGGCAGACCGTTACCAGCCTGCGTTTGATAATACCCTATAAATCTATTATTATCCTGTTGTTGTTGTTGTTGTTGTTGTTGTTGTTGTTGTTATGAGTTATGCAAGATCCTTGACAGGCCGGAAATGTAGCTTTACTATCGTTTTACCGTAGGTAAAGTTTACAGGCTCGTTCTGATCGGTTTTGATTTCAATATGGATATTTTCAATTTGTCTTCGTGCAACTGGAATATAGTCTGGTTTGTTAAAAGATAGGGTCACGATATCTCCGTAATTGCCCTCTATTTTCACAGTACGCAGTAGCGGGGAGTAGCTATCACCCACGAGCTGTAAGGCTGCTATATCAGAATAACAGAATAGATGATAACAGCCAGCCTTTATATCTGAAGGATATGGTGCAAATTTGCGCTCAAATCGTTGCCATACACCTGCTGGTACACCAAGCATATATGCGAGAGGCGGAAAAAACCTTAGTTGATATATTCCCCCAGCTGTGAATTCAAACTTTTTAACAATGGGATGATATTTTAGATAAATATCAGAGCCGATACGCCTCAGGCAGGCCTCAATCTCAGCTCTCAAAGTTTCAGCATGATCATAAAACCCGGCGCGTATTTTGGTTTTAACTACGTTATCAGGCTCAGCATCACCCTTTCTCCTACATTCAAAATAAGCCTTATCATTAGGGAGATTAAGCCATGTATAGGGATATGAAATTTCAGTGAGAGCAACCTCCCATGACCCATCGAGATTGAGATGCTGGGCGAGATCCACACGGAAACAGCTACTGGTGTTAGTTTTAAATACATTCAAACTTGCATTTGATGGAAGCGTGACATAAAAACCCTGCGACCTGACAGTCATTGCTAACCCGTTACCAAGGTTACCAAGGTGCGTGTGTGGTCCGAAGTTTGTTATGCGATGGTTTTAAGCTCACTGGCTTTAACCCAGCTATTAAATTTCTCAGGCCAGCTCCTCCATTTGACCAGGAAATAAACCTGTCCCCTCTGTTTACGTTTTGAGAGAATTTTCTCTATGTGATAGAGCTTATCCTTGACAAGAGTGATTTTCTGCAGCTCATGCTCATAAAAACTACCGATAATTTCTTCCCCGTCATAATCTTTGATTTTATAAACGGGAGGATCTCTAGGTATGCATTGGTCAATAGTAAACACTTCGCTTGTGAATGTTTGCTCATACCGCTTATCAAACACACCTCTGACTTTAGAGAGCCTAACGTGATCACCTTTTTTAAATTTCATGGGGTTTTTTCTACAGCGAGAAGAGGTGCCATACAGGTTTTGAAATACTAAGGCTGTGTTGTCTGAATTTACTTGATTCGGGGTCATTTTTATGGAACGATGGTAACTACTGTTATAGCTGTCTAATAAATCTTGTAACACATCGATATATCTACGTGTATTTGCAGCAGTGAAATATCTATACATTTTACTTTTAAGAGTTCTATTAAACCTTTCACAAACTGATGCTTTTAGATCGCTCCCTGTAGCAAAATGATTTATACCATACTTTTTCATTAAAGATTGAAAACTGGAATTAAAAAATTCCTTACCGCTATCTGTTTGGAGTTTTTGTGGGATTTGGCCATGTTTCAAGACAGATTCAAATGCTTTAGTGACTTGAACGCCTGTTTTGTTTTTCAAGATTCTTGCATAAGCTTTTTTAGAGAAAACATCTATAACTGTAAGTAAATATTGATAGCCATCATTATGCTCGGCTAACGCTCTCATATCACAAAGGTCTGCTTGGTATTGATTAAGAGGTCTGGGGACAAACACACGGTTTCTCGGAAAGCGCAGGCGTGCAGCTCGGTGTAAGGTGTAAGCGTCTTGTCCAGAGAGGAATTTCTGTGCTGTTTGCGCGTTAATCTTTGTACCAGTTTCATCCTGTATGCTTTTAATCAATTTTTCCACACCGCAAAAGCTACCAGGGTGAGCTGGGTCATAATATGCACGTTTCAATAGATTCTGCTCTGCCATGTGTGATCTTTCAAGTTATGTTTAACTATGGTTTTATTTCATTATGAGCGGCTAGTTTTATGTCATGTAACGAGTTTGCAAATATATTTTTTATTTGATAAAATTAATAACATTATAGTTTGTTTCTTTTCTAGTGAAAAAAAATAATTAGTTTGATTTACTGCAACGCTTTTCCAAAAAAGTTTTATTTGATGTAACGGTTTTCCACAAACTATTTAATCTGATGTCATGGAAGCAATAGATTTGAATGGGTGCGAAACAAATAACAAGATTGATTGTTGCAATGCTTTTCCAAAAAAGTTTTATTTCAGGTAATGGTTTTCAACAAACTATTTAATCTGATGTAATGAAACAAAACAATAAACATGAACAAGAAAAGTTCTAAAAACTAACAGAGAAAAACATTTAAAAGTAAAAATAAGAAAAATAAAAAACATGTTAAGAAAAATAAATGGTAAAAGAGGGAGAGAAGAAAAACGATTACTAGGGGAGCCAAAGGGAGTATTTGTCATATAGTACTTTATCAATTGTGGTCCGGGTAACTTCTGTAACGCTTGACTCAATTTCTAACAGTGCGGTCTCTATATCACTGGCCTCTCGGAGTTCAAAGAGATATGCTTGGGCCACACCTCTGACTTGAGCCACTGGTGGTGAAAAACCCTCTAACCGCAAAATTTGTAATAATGTGTTGGTGAAATGTCCATTCCATAATCTTCTGCTGAGTTCATCATAGTACTTGAAAAAGTAATATTTTTCCAGTGGGAAAAGACATGAATGTCGTCTTTGTGAGGGATGTGACACCTCACATCCTTGACAGACATCTTGTCTGTGTTTCTGGAGCAAGGAGTTAACGAGGTACTTTACAGTCAATTTTATAAGTTCAAAAACAGCAGTAGGGAGTAGAGTCGCGGCCTCATCGCTGTCCGCGGGCGAAGGCTCGTTGTCTTCAGACTCTCGGAAAAGAGCCCGGCACACAGGGTCGCCCAAGGCCCACAGCGATGCACCGGAGATTGCGGTGCTTGAGGGGCTCTGCTCCGGTGATTGCCACCCGACAGCCGCTAGTTGTGGATGGCTGGGCGAGTTCCATCCTTGCGGTGATGAGGGCGGGGGTGGAGGCATAGCGGCCGGAGACGCTGAGGCCTGATGCGGGCTCTCGATCAACGGACTGGATGGCGGAGTAGCCAGATCGATTGGCGGAGTGGGTGGCGGTGTAGCCAGGTCGATTGGCGGAGTGGGTGGCGGTGTAGCGAGATCCATTGGCGGGCTGGGTGGTGGTGTAGAAGCAGCTGATGGTCGGAGGGATGATGGAGATAGAGAGCTGAGGGGTCCAAAGCTGTGGTTAGTCATGGTTGTTTTAAGTAGTGGATGAGAGAGCGATTGCGGTTTTTAAGGGTTAGGGTTAGGAGAAGGCGGGGTAAGGGGGGACCGGAAGTGGGGGTGGGGGTATGTTGACCGTGGCGGGTTATTTCCAACCATCACCAGCTCAGTTGTACTTTTACTCATTTTGAACAGGTTTAATATTGTCGCATTGTTCTCGGCCATCATGTTGAGCCAGTGCTGAGTCGGAATCCGAAGCAATGTGCTGAAAACCCCGGACTGGGAGTTTGTAAGGTCGATCACAAAATCATCTGTGCAAGCTTGCTCGCATGTTTGTCGACTAACTCTACATACCCATCTGCAAAATGGAGTGCTCTTGGTCTCCCACTGGGTGTATGTGACGGTTTTGGTCACCGTGTTTTCATTCCGGAGTCGTTTGTGTTCTTGGGTGAATGGAGGGAGCGAGTATTCCTCTTTGAAAACCCGATGCGTCTGTGTTTGCTGGTCTCTGGTTCGCGGTTGCTGAGAGCTGGTTTCCCGCACGCTTCTCTCTATTTCAGGGGTGGTAATGAGTGTAATAACCGCCCAGTCAGAGCTAGTAAAAGCGATTCGCGGTGTTAGCGGTCCAAAACTTTCACCAGCTTTGAGCTGATAGAAAAAGATTTCACTCTGTGGTAGGCTGAAGGCATAACCCCAAAACCTGCCATTGTTGAGGCTGAATCTTTGCTCCAAACGGTTGGCCGCTGCTGTTGGCTGCACTCTGCAGAGATGTAGTCTTCTGAGTTCAGACGCCGTGGCGGAAGCTCTGTAGCAGTTTACAGGAGTTTGAGAAAGCACCGTTAGGTTGGTAGGTCTCACGGCCATGCTTCTTTGAGAAAAAAGAGAAAGCTTGCTTGTTTTTTCTGAGAGAGAAAAAAAACAGTTAAATTTAAGCTGAAATGTTAGATTATTTATCCTGAATGCCAGTAAGTGAATTAACCTATGGCTGAGAAGGTAAATCGAGCCTGGAGCGGATTGGCTAACCGGGGTGCGAAGGGAGCGGTGCAAGGGTTATGTGATTGGCAGCGGGGCGCAGTGAGGCGGAGTTGGTCTAAGGGGGGAATTTTCAAACGAGGTAAGCAGCGCATTAGGGAGCAGAGCGGGGAGCGAACAAGCAGGAAAACATTGTGCTCTGCAAGAAGTTGTGGATCGGAGATTAAGAGCGAGGTAGAACTTAGAGTGTGGGTTGAATTTTAGAGCTTGCTAGTAAGAGGGAAGTTTTTGAAGAAAAAAGAGTAAGGAGCTTTCCCAATGTTTTTGGATTATAGCGCTTTTTTTGGGGAATAGAGGGGTAGCTAACAAGTTATTCTAGGGGTTTTGGAGAAATCGCGGAGAAATTTTTAAAAGGAGTTTTGGCTTTGTTTGGCTGAGCATGAAGGGAGCCGCGGGGCGCTGAATTTGAGAAAAAAGACTAAGGATTTTTTCAGGATTTTCCCTGTTATCGAATATAAGGTTTTGGGAATAGAGGGGGTACCCTAACAAGTTATTGTAGGGTTTTGGAGAAATCGCGGAGGGTTTTTTAAGGAGTTTTCCCTGCTTATGTATCTAAGGAGGGTTAGGGGATCGCGAGTTTTTTCTGAGTATGAGTTTTATTCTAAATCTACAAATGCATATAAATCTAAATAAAGTTTTCCCCCAAGGCATGCAGCATGTGTTTGTGGCCATACTGAACGTTACAAAAGCACAAGTTTAACTAAACAATTTTAATATGGTTTAATACATTTTTAAACACATGAGCACGGAGCCCGAGAGAGCACGGTCCGGAGACACACGGGCGCGCCCCCGCGCGCCCAGACACACAGCCTCGGGGCGCGCGCGGGCGCGCGCACACACACTGACCCGCCACCAGATGGCGTTTTTTGAGCATAAAAAAAAATAAAAATAAAAATTTAATTGCTTAAAGAAATAAAAGAATGCTATTTTGATATATAAGAAACTTTCTAAATAATCAATTATATTTTTATGAATATCATATTTTTATGAATATCATATTTTTATGAATATCATATTTTTATTACTTAATTACTTCCTACTTCCGGACTTCCGGAGCTCATGAATAATTTATTAGGGGTCATAAATCAATTAGGGGGGGTCATAAATCACTCCGTTTGACGAAAGGGGTATAATATCACTCTCTCACAAGTCTGAAATTTTGAATTTCAAGTCCTTTCAAGTCTTTAAAAAAAAAACGAAAAAAAAAGCATGTTGCAGTTATATGCTAAATGTAAATATTAGACCATGTAATTTTTAAATCTGTGTTTTTCTCAACACATGACAAAATAGTGAACTTAGAAAATATACACAAATTGTGAAATTGCACCTCTTTAAAATGCAGCTCAATTAAACCTAGCTCCAAGAATAATTTTCACCGACAGTTCTGAGATAAGCTGCATGTTATTCTTGGATGCGGTTGTAGGACCGGCTTTAAAATCGCATGACAAAAATATCATACATATTAAAAAAAACTGCATCACCAACGTAGCCTGGACAACATTTGCTAGTTAGATGAAGTCAGCTATCTCATCGTAGCATATTTATATGCATATTTATAATCATACGGTTCTTGGAGTGAGTGCATACACTCATGAAGTTTAGTAACTTCAGGTCACTGCAACAAGCCCAGGTACAGTTTACCGACGGATGGGTGCAGGACCTTGAAATGCACCGTGTAGAACGAAAGACCATCGTACGTATCATAAGTTTACCAGTCTCACAAATCGTCGTCATAAATACACATTCCTTAACCGTTTATTAATAGGACCTTTGAGCTCAATGGTAATTAATTAGTAGTAGAAATAATTTCTGGTACCCATCACAGAAATGTAGCAGTGACAATAATACTGTAATCTGTAATCGTACTGGGCAATTAGTGATACAAAAAACCTGTTTTATCCTGTGAATAAAAGTATATGTTTTTGTCAATGTACCATAATAACAGAAGCGAAACGCAATATTGTGTCAGGACAATTCACTATTTATGCACAATAAATAAAGGAGCATAGCGCGACAATTTCTGTTCAGCGCCAGACTTGCTTGTAACCTATATCACCAATTATGTTAAGAAAAATGACGCATTAACTACAACAGCAGACTGACCTTTGTGTAAATGCTTGGAGCAGACTAACCTGTGAGCTGGAGTGTTCTGGGACGTTATATTTGGTCTTTGAATGGCTGCAATCCAGGCCATCCGTCGCGTCTTTGTTACTTCGGAAACATGGCTCGAACAATTTCTCTTCAACGACGTAATCCGATAACAACCGATCTCTTTACCCGTCGGCTTCCCGTGGCTGTCATGCGACCGGCTATTGCAATTAATAATACAACGGCTTCTTGACATTTTTGTGTTTCTTTTTATCGCTGTATAACTGATTTTAATTGAAAGCCTGCCTGCGCTAGTACCGCTTGCCACGGTTCTACCCGTGAATGACGTCACATTTTCAATCTCTATATAATATGCATGTTAAATTTTATATTTGGGGTAAAATATCAAGTCTTTTCAAGTAAACCGGTTCAAGTCCAATTCAAGTCCCAAGTCATTGGTGTAAAAGTCCAAGTCAAGTCACAAGTCTTAGAACATTTTTTCAAGTCAAGTCTAAAGTCATAAAATTAATGACTCGAGTCTGACTCGAGTCCAAGTCATGTGACTCGAGTCCACACCTCTGCAAAGAACCACCAACGCACCGACACCTGAGGGAGTCCGCCACTGGCAGGGGAAGTGGTGGTGGGTGGAGATAGGCCTCCAAACCTTGGAGGGCCTGAGATGTCCCCAGAGAGGTGGCGTCTGACACCCAACCTGACATATAGACACAGACATACAGGCACACACAGACACAAACATCCATTCCCACCCTCATGCTCTCATATGCACTTACTCCACACTCAACCAACGTGGAGACAGACATAAAGAGACGCTGTACACACGATCACACTCCCCAAGCGTACTCTACGAACCGGGTCTAGGTACCCTTGCCCCTGGAGGGGGGAACTGCACCCAGACCCAGGTGGTGTTACCCTTTTCCCTGCGGTGGGGAGAGGCAGACCGCCCCGACTCCGCAGCAGCAGGGAGGCTCCACACTCCAGACCGCAGTCGGACGGCCAACTCCTCCTAGCCCCCCCGCTCCAGCAGGCCGCAGAGAACGGGGGTGAGAGAAGACTCAAATTCAAATTCAAATTTTATTTGTCACGTACACAGTCATACACAGTACGATATGTAGTGAAATGCTTGGACAACTGCTCGTGACCTAAAGAGAACAAAAAAGGAAAAGGCTATGAATACGATAGGAAATAAATATGAAAAATTAAAAAGGGTAAATTTAACTAGGAAGGAATAAAATATAAATTAAGGTTAAAAATGAAATAACTGTACAACACAAATTAGAATGAAGGGTAAATTTAACTGGGAGAATAAGATAAAATATATAAATTAAAGTTGAAAATAAAATAACTGTACAACAAAATACACAATATAGAACTATATAAGAATGTATGAAGAAATATAAATAAATATATGCACAATAACAGCAGCATATACACAATAACAGCAGCGTGATTTAAGTAATGAAGTGAAAACAATGTCCAGAATGTCCAGTGTGTGTAAGAACTGTATGTGTGGGTCAGTACTGTGTGGTGGTGTGATTGAGAGACCGTATCGCCTGCGGGAAGAAGCTCCTCCTCAGTCTCTCTGTGTTGGTCTTCAGGGAGCGGAATCGCTTTCCTGACCTCAACAGAGAGAACAGTCTGTTGTTGGGATGGCTGAGGTCCTTCACCATCTTCCTGGCCTTGGTCCAGCACCGCCTGCTGTAGATTGAGTGCAGGTCAGGGAGCTTGGAGCGGATGGTGCGCTCAGCTGACCGCACAACCCTCTGTAGAGCTCGTCTGTCCTGCATGGTGCTGTTCCCGAACCAGGTTAAGATGTTTCCCGTCAGGATGCTCTCTATGGTGCAGGAGTAAAAGTTCCTGAGCACCTTGGAGGGCAGTTGGAAGTCTCTCAAGCGTCTGAGGTGGTAGAGACGCTGACAGGCCTTTTTCACCACGGTGTTGATGTGACAGGACCATGACAGGTCCTGCATGATGTGAACTCCGAGGTATTTGAAGCTGTCCACTCTCTCCACTGGGCACTCGTTGATGACGGGGGTCTGGTAGTTCCTCTCCTGCTTAGTGCTGAAGTCCACTATCAGCTCCTTTGTCTTACTGACGTTTAGAAGGAGGTTGTTCCTCTGGCACCAGTTCTCCAGATTCCTAATCTCCTTCAGGTAGGCCGTCTCGTTGTTATCAGAGATCAGGCCCACCACGACGGTGTCGTCAGCAAACTTGATGATGGTGGTGGAGCTGGTAGTGGCCACACAGTCATATGTGTACAAAGAGTACAGCAGGGGGCTCAGAACACACCCCTGGGGGGCTCCAGTGCTGAGAGTGGTGGAGGCTGAGACATGTCCGCCCATCCTTACTGCCTGTGGTCTGCCAGTTAGGAAGTTGGAGATCCACAGACACATAGATGAGCTGAGTCCCAGATGCTCCAGCTTGGTGGTGAGTGTGGAGGGAATTATGGTGTTACAGTGGGGCAAAAAAGTATTTAGTCAGCCACCGATTGTGCAAGTTCCCCCACTTAAAATGATGACAGAGGTCAGTAATTTGCACCAGAGGTACACTTCAACTGTGAGAGACAGAATGTGAAAAAAAAATCCATGAATTCACATGGTAGGATTTGTAAAGAATTTATTCGTAAATTAGGGTGGAAAATAAGTATTTGGTCACCTCAAACAAGGAAAATCTCTGGCTCTCACAGACCTGTAACGTCTTCTGTAAGAAGCTTTTCTGTCCCCCACCCGTTACCTGTATGAATGGCACCTGTTTGAACTCATCATCTGTATAAAAGACACCTGTCCACAGCCTCAAACAGTCAGACTCCAAACTCTGCCATGACCAAGACCAAAGAGCTTTCGAAGGACACCAGGAAAAGTATTGTAGACCTGCACCAGACTGGGAAGAGTGAATCTACAATAGGCAAGCAGCTTGGTGTGAAAAAATCAACTGTGGGAGCAATCATCAGCAAATGGAAGACATACAAGACCACTGATAATCTCCCTCGATCTGGGGCTCCACGCAAGATCTCATCCCGTGGGGTCAAAATGATCATGAGAACGGTGAGCAAAGATCCCAGAACCACACGGGGGGACCTGGTGAATGACCTGCAGAGAGCTGGGACCAAAGTAACAAAGGTCACCATCAGTAACACACTACAACGGCAGGGAATCAAATCCCGCAGTGCCAGACGTGTTCCGCTGCTGAAGCCAGTGCATGTCCAGGCCCGTCTGAAGTTTGCCAGAGAGCACATGGATGATACAGCAGAGGATTGGGAGAATGTCATGTGGTCAGATGAAACCAAAGTAGAACGTTTTGGTATAAACTCAACTCGTCGTGTTTGGAGGAAGAAGAATACTGAGTTGCATCCCAAGAACACCATACCTACTGTGAAGCATGGGGGTGGAAACATCATGCTATGGGGCTGTTTTTCTGCCAAGGGGACAGGACGACTGATCCGTGTTAAGGACAGAATGAATGGGGCCATGTATCGTGAGATTTTGAGCCAAAACCTCCTTCCATCAGTGAGAACTTTGAAGATGAAACGAGGCTGGGTCTTCCAACATGACAATGATCCAAAACACACCGCCCGGGCAACAAAGGAGTGGCTCCGTAAGAAGCATTTGAAAGTCCTGGAGTGGCCTAGCCAGTCTCCAGACCTCAACCCCATAGAAAATCTGTGGCGGGAGTTGAAAGTCCGTGTTGCTCGGCGACAGCCCCAAAACATCACTGCTCTCGAGAAGATCTGCATGGAGGAATGGGCCAAAATACCAGCTACTGTGTGTGCAAACCTGGTAAAGACCTATAGTAAACGTTTGACCTCTGTTATTGCCAACAAAGGTTATGTTACAAAGTATTGAGTTGTATTTTTGTTATTGACCAAATACTTATTTTCCACCCTGATTTACGAATAAATTCTTTACAAATCCTACCATGTGGATTCATGGATTTATTTTTCACATTCTGTCTCTCACAGTTGAAGTGTACCTCTGGTGCAAATTACTGACCTCTGTCATCATTTTAGGTGGGGGAACTTGCACAATCGGTGGCTGACTAAATACTTTTTTGCCCCACTGTAAATGCAGAGCTGTAGTCTATGAAGAGCATTTTAACATAATTCCCCCTTCTAGTGTCCAAGTGAGTGAGTGATGTGTGGAGGAGATGAGAGATGGCATCGTCTGTGGAACGATTTGGACGGTAAGCGAACTGTAGTGGGTCCAGTGTGTCTGGTAGTGAAGAAATGATGAAGTCTCTGACCAGGCGTTCAAAGCACTTCATCACTACTGAGGTGAGGGCTACAGGGTGATAGTTATTGAGAGAAGCAGGGTGGGGTTTCTTCGGGACAGGAACAATGATGGACTCTTTGAAGCATGTGGGGATCACCGACTGAGATAGAGAGATGTTGAATATCTCAGTGAACACAGGAGCTAGCTGGTATGCGCAGTCTCTTAGGATACGACCTGGGATGCCGTCTGGTCCTGCTGCTTTCCTGGTGTTCACTCTTTTGAAGGCTCTCCTTACTTCATGCTCGGAGATGACGAGCACATTTCCGGTGCTGGCAGTATCTTCCTGTCTGCAGCCGTTAGCGCCGCTAACACTAGCATTGTTGGAGTCCTTAGCTGCAGCCTCGAAGCGAGCATAGAAAGTGTTCAGCTCGTCTGCCAGAGTCACGGCTGCGTTCGTCATACCGGTTGTTGGTGCTTTATAGTCCGTTATTGTCCTTAGTCCCCGCCACAGGCTCCTAGAGTCACTCTGTTGGAGTTGTGACTCTAGTTTCCTCCCGTAGCGCTGCTTCGCCTCTTTCACCGCCCTCCGCACGTTATATGACGCGGCTTTGTACGGGTCCATGTCCCCCGTCATGAGTCCCGTGTTGTAGGCAGCGGTGCGGGATCTCAGAGCGTTGCGGGTGGTTTTATCCACCCACGGCTTCTGGTTGGGAAACGTTGTGATAGTCTTTGTCTCCACGGTATCATCCGCTAGTTTCCCGATGAATCCCACAACCGCTTCCGTAAACACGTTGACATCATCGTCGGAGCTGTTTCTGAACATGCCCCAGTCTGCGTCATCGAGTGCGTCCTGTAACGCGGCCACCGATTGATCCGTCCAGCGCGCGACCTTCCTCTGAACCGGAACTTCCTGTTTCAGCCTTTGTTTGTATTTTGGGATGAGGAAGATGGCGGCGTGATCAGATTTGCCAAAAGGAGGGCGGGATTGTGCCTTGTAGCCGTCCTTGACCGTAGTGTAGCAGTGGTCCAGTGTCCTTTCACCTCTGGTGGGGCAGGTGATGTGTTGATAAAAGTTCGGCGCTGCGCGTTTGAGGTTGGCGCTATTAAAGTCCCCCGTCACAATAAGCGCAGCGTCCCGGTGTTGTGTCTGGTGCTGTGTGAGTGCCTCATGCAGCTCGCATAAGGCGGTGACCGTGTCCGCTTGTGGTGGAATATAAACGGCACTTATAATGACCGATGTAAATTCCCGAGGTAGATAAAAAGGACGACACATGATGGACAGTAGTTCCAGATTTGGTGTGCAGGAGCGTGTGAGAGGAACAACGTTCGCACTGTTGCACCAGTTGTTGTTCACCATTAAACACACGCCGCCTCCCCTTGACTTCCCCGAGTCCCGTGTCCTGTCCATGCGGTGAACCGAGAAGAACTCGGCCGGCTGGATGGCGTGGTCCGGCACCGCTGGGTTCAGCCATGTCTCGGTGAAGCAGAGGAGATTGCAGTCCCGAATGTCTCTCTGGAACTTTACCCTGGCCCTGAGGTCGTCAAGCTTGTTCTCCAGTGACTGGACGTTGGCGAGCAGGATGCTAGGCAGAGGTGTGCGGTGTGCACGAGCTCTCAGCCTGTTCCTGACGCCGGCTCGCTTCCCTCTAGGCCGCCGCCGCTTCCCTTTGTTCTCCCTCAAGATCTCACTCGGCCAGCTCGGATCCGGAGTTAAAAACTTCGAATTGTGAGTACATTGTAAACCAATAGAAACAAGAGTGTCACTGTCATACCTAATGTACCCAATGGTGGTGATTTTGCCGATTTAGAAACGCTGAAAACTAACTTAAAAAACAAAGACAAAGAAAAAGTGGTAGGAGCAGTCGTGACGGCAGCAGACCTCACCGGCGCCATCTTTGTGCAAACCTCCCTCCACCCGCTCATTGTAGTGTTGATGCATGTGTGTTCTAAGGTGCAATTAAAACCCAGGAGGGCATGGAGCTACCTGCCAGAGAGCAGCAGGTAAGCGCATAGTCCCTCCTGCTAGCCCTCAATGTCTACGTGTATTTAACATTGAGAGGTGGGCAACGACGGCAGGGGTGAGGTGTACACCCTGATGGTAATTTGGACTCTGTGTATCGTGCCCACCCCCAAGATCCTATATGTATGTGTAATGAGAGTGTGAATAATGTGAATGTCTAAGTTGTGGGATAAAATTGAGGCAGAGGCAGCCAGAAGGGGACGGGGGGGGGGGGGGGGGGGGTAGCCTCCTCTGCACCCTGGTGACATACCCCTACTCCAAGGCCCTGCATGTGTGGGTGGTTGTGGTGGAGCGGGAAGAGGGAGGCAGCTGGAGATGGGGGGGGAAGGAAGGGAGGGGCAGTTGACCCCTCCCTGGGGCCAGCTCCCCCGCTGACCCCAGTAGGCACTCCCATACTCCTCGACCCGCCAGGGAAAGGGGGCCCAGGCCCGTCCAGACCGGGGCCCCCCGGCCCCACAGAGCCCGGGACAGTCCACCCAACCCCACCACAGAGAAAACTGCACCCACCCCACCATCCATTCATCTTCCAGACTACATGAGACAATAGACGCCCAGGCTGAGATCTTCCTCCACCTCTCCTGTATCTCCCCCTCCTGCAGAGAGTTCCTGAGGAGAGGAAAGCTCCTGCAAGGTGTGACAATCTCCCCCACCAGTTGAAGAGCCCCCCAGGCGGCTCGACGCACCGGCGGCACCCTGCGCCAGGGATGGGCCCCCATGCACCCACCCGCCCACAACCCCGGCAACACACAAACCAGGACCCAAGGCCCCGAGGCCCGGCCAGGGCCCCAGCCCAGAGACGGAGCGCCCCCAGAACCTCACGCCCATCCCGGACCCACCCAGGGGCAGACAGGCTACCAGGTCAGTAACCCACGTCCGTCAGCACAGACCCTCCCCTAGCCCCGCTGCACGCAGCCACGAGGAAACAGTCACCCGAGAGCCAAAAGAGCCCCCACCCGGACATGACCGCTACCCCGGGTTGAGCCCCCCAAGGAAGATGCCTCCGGGGAACCCCCCGACGCCCTAAGCCTGTCCCTACCCCCACACCAATCACAACAGTGAAGGCGGGACCAAACTATGACCCCCCACCCCAACTAGGTGATGGAGCTGATCAAAGGATCCCAGAGCAATTGATCTGATGTGGTGGCAGAGGCTGTATCAAGACTAATGTAATCTAATAGTTAATTTCTATATTGGTTAGAATTAAGATTATTTTTATTTTTCCAGTTCATGAGGACAGTTTTCTTGGCTATGCATAGGGCAGTGAAAACCTTTTTATGAATTTATGACATTTAACGGAGTTAGAAGTTAGCAGGGAGTTAGCTCGCTAGCTTCTATCTAAATACAATATAGCATGTCCTGACTGCGGGGTTTTGGAAACAAATTCAAACGTACAGCTCTGCTATCACTTCCAACATAAATGAAGACAGAAAACTAAACAGCAGTGACGTTTGTAGGGTTACTGAAGTTTGGCTAGCTGGTATATAATGATGTGCTACGTGACCGCTAGCGACACAGCTATGTTAGCATAATATAAACACGCAAACTTTTTTCCACTCGATAAAAGTTATTGTGAGGATTCTCGGTGGTCAGGAACAAATGTAATCGCATGGCAGGATGCTGTAAAAGGACCAAACTTCAGCCAGGAGAACAACTGAGATAATCCATCCACAATACGAGGTTAGTCATTCATATACTGCTGCATGGGCTGGGCTGTAGCTACATCCTAAGGTTTTAAAAACTGAGCTTAAATAAATGATTAGCGGTAATAAAAGCCGAGGGAGGTCAACAGGGATCACTGACTGTTTTAGGAGCTTTTTGAGATTAAATAGAAGAAAATAAAAAACATTAAACATGTTAACAACACAAAAGCCATATTAAACGCAGACTACTTTAGGCCCGGAAGTAGGATTCGTCACATCATCACTTAAAGACCGGATTAGCAAGCACCTTGGCGACAGTGGAAAGGAAAAACTCCCTTTTGACAGGAAGAAACCTCCGGCAGAACCAGGCTCAGGGAGGGGCGGGCCATCTGCTGCGACCGGTTGGGGTGAGAGAAGGAAGACAGGATAAAGACATGCTGTGGAAGAGAGACAGAGATTAATAACAGGTATGATTCAATGCAGAGAGGTCTGTTAACACATAGTGACTGAAGAAGAAACACCCAGTGCATCATGGGAATCCCCGGCAGCCTACGTCTATTGCTGCATAACTAAGGGAGGATTCAGGGTCACCTGGTCCAGCCCTAACTATATGCTTTAGCAAAAAGGAAAGTTTGAAGCCTGATCTTGAAAGTAGAGATAGTGTCTGTCTCCTGAATCCAAACTGGAAGCTGGTTCCACAGAAGAGGGGTCTGAAAACTGAAGGCTCTGCCTCCCATTCTACTTTTAAATACTCTAGGAACAACAAGTAGGCCTGCAGTGTGAGAGCGAAGTGCTCTAATGGGGTAATATGGTACTACAAGGTCATTAAGATAAGATGGGGCCTGATTATTTAAGACCTTGTATGTGAGGAGCAGGATTTTGAATTCTGGATTTAACAGGAAGCCAAAACAGGAGAAATCTGCTCTCTCTTTCTAGTCCCTGTCAGGACTCTTGCTGCAGCATTTTGGATCAGCTGAAGGCTTTTCAGGGAGTTTTTAGGACATCCTGATAATAATGGTAAATGGCCTGTATTTATATAGCGCTTTACTAGTCCCTAAGGACCCCAAAGCGCTTTACATATCCAGTCATCCACCCATTCACACACACATTCACACACTGGTGATGGCAAGCTACATTGTAGCCACAGCCACCCTGGGGCGCACTGACAGAGGCGAGGCTGCCGGACACTGGCGCCATAATGAATTACAGTCGTCCAGCCTGGAAGTAATAAATGCGTGAACTAGTTTTGCATACTATTACATGAACTATGGTCTGTTTTCTTTAAAACACATCAAGCTTATATATGCTATCTACTATCCAGCTGCACTGCTCACACACCTCCCAGGTGAGGGGCATCCGGGAAATTATTGGCGAGCTAGGTGTCTGTGAAGGTTCTCAGTCATCCAGGTCATGGTACTCTAGAGCTCGGGAAGAAAAACTAGAAGCTTCTTCAGTTCTGAGGAATTGTAGACTTGCTTCAGAACTGAAGAAACTTCTCGGATGACGAAACTCAAACAAGTCCAGGTGCTTTTCTTTCCAAACTCCTTACATCAGCGAGTTAGCTACATCAACACTACTGACTCCAATAAATAGTTATTTAAGGTGGCCCTGTGAACAAACACCTGTAGGGCGGCTGTCTGCTAGTGAAGAATAGAGCATATTTTAAAATCTCATCATTTCTTTAGTTTTGTTTCCTTCTGAAATACAATCAATTAAATGGAAAATAATAAATTAAAAAGAATGTTAGTTTGTTTATTGACCAGAACTATTACGTGCGTTTGGGAATCATGTTGACATAACTGAAAAGTGAGAAGCTTTCAGGTTCACACAGACCTATGTGGAAGTCTTTTCTCTTTAAAAAGTGTCAAAAAGCTGTGTAAAATAACTGCAGTCAGACGTTTAGGAACTGCTGGTTGGTGAAAATTTTTAAGTCTATAGTTTATTTCAAAGATTTTACACATATGTATTTTTACATTTCAGAAAAACTGCCATCATATTCTAGGTAAGATTATTTTAGAGCATTAATTTCACATTTTTCAGGCCTTTGAGCGCGAGAGGCTTCTGGCATCCCGCGCTGCTGTTATTGGGTTATTTAAAGTTCTAGGTTGATCTGAATTCCTAGACGTCATTCTGAGATATTTGATAGATGTGGCTGCAATCTGCTCTTCAGGCCAACTGCTGCTGAGAAGCTTCTTTGCTTTTGTGAATAAAACATTATTGCCAGTGCATAAAAAAGCCCTGTTGCATTCTGCCCTCACCACCATCATTATTTCTAATTATTACAAAAGAACTGCTATTGGTCCAATCCTCTACGAAGAAAGCCTTTTCCACACACGAAGGAGATTCAAGCTGTGCATTGTGATGAGACCAAGGAGGAGTTGCAGACTCAAATGAATCTCTGCAAAAGAACAAAGTTTTAACAAAGCCACAAGGTCGAATGACAAGGTTGAAATCTGCCTCGAAGACATGACTTTCCAGCTGACGACGCATCATATATCTGAATCTTCAACTAAACGGTACACACACACACACACACACACACACACACACACACACACACACACACACACACACACACACACACACACGGCGTTTCAAAGCTCATGAATATGAATATGTAGAGCCAAAAATGCGACGCACCTTGTGAGCGGATCCCTGGGGAGCGGATTACGCCAAGTCAAATGTCATGTGCTCTGTGGGGGGGGAGCACTTTTACAAACGCTCATCTGCATCCACCACAGTCAAGCTAAAAAAAGAAACTGAAAGTATGTTCTGCCTCAAATATTTTGCCTGTGCCATCACTGTTACCATGGTAACCAGTGCCTCTAATGACCTGTCAGGTTGAATTTATACAAAGTAGTTAAGTAGGAGGAAGGTGTACTAGTTGCCTGGATGTAATTGTACGCTTAAGATGTAGAAGTGAAAAGGAAAACATCTGTAATAAATGGATGTGTCTAATCGTCGGAAGGGCCAGTGAACTGCACAACAGCACGGGGATGCTTTAGACTGAAGAAGGGCAGATGTGTGTCTGTTCCAAGCAAACGCCGTGTAACCCAGTTATGGTTGAAAAGAAGAGATCAGGCAGGTATTTCTAGACTTACGGTTCAGTTATTCTAACCTTGAAGAGGATCGGGTAAAATAACTTTCATGGAGAAATGCCTTCGGGAAACAATTAGGAGTATTTTGATAGAAATATTGCTTTCAGTGCCGCACTACTCTTTTCATTTTTGATGCCGCTCGCAGAACATTTCCCGTTATCTTTCTTTATTAAATGAAAGCACGTTTCATCATACAACAGATTAAATGTCCAAATCATCTGCTGGTGTCATTTGATTTCAAAATACAATCACACAACATCTTCAAAATAAATGACTTTCTTGAGCAAATTAAAGCTCCTTTTGTAAGATGCTATCAAATTCTGATACCTTTTGGGAAATGCAATGTTATCTGCTGTAATAGAGCAGCTGTGTCACAGAAGAGTATTTATACATCATGATGGGTTATTGTGTGGCTGCAAAGCAATAATTAAAGGAATATTTCTGTGAAATACAAATACAGATAATAATGCAGAATGTTTCAGATTTTGCATGCAGTCGTGTTAAAAACTAAACACACCCGAAGTAAATGCTTTGTAGAACAACCAGTAGTAGCAATAATTCAGTATGACTTCAACAGTCTCTCACATTATTGTGGAGAGGCTTTGGTCCACTCGTCTTCAGTTTATAGAGATTTGCAGCATTTATTTACAGTGTTGGGTAAGTTACTTTAAATCAGTAACTTAGTTACATTACTAGTTACTTCTATCAAAAGTAACCCAGTTACTCGTTACTTCAGAGTAACTAGTTACTAGGGAAAGATTTCTTTGATTTTACTCAGAATTCTCTTGTTAATGTGTTGCTTCCATAACTGGATACCCAGCAAGTTTGCCAGTCTTCTAGCTTGCTTACTTGCCACAGTGCACTGTGCCACCTACCAATAGAAAGGAAAAAATAATGTTCATATTTCCACGAGAGAAATCCCACGTATGGACCCTCATCGACTGCCGCCAAGATTCTAGCCTACGTCACAGTGTCATGTGCGCTTTTTACATCCAACACAAAAACTGCAGTCGTGGTGCTTTGATTGTACTTAGAACTCGGAAATTCTGCCTTCTGAATAGGAAGATGTAGGCAACACCAGACTGCAGATGACTTGCATACAGAGCTGGACTGGGACAAAACATCGGCCCGGGCGTTTTGACTAGAGACCGGCCCACCATTATAGCAAAAATCATAAAGCCTTTGAATGAAAATAAACACAGTTGTGACAGTGATGTACACTGTTTTGATGGTATATATTAGGGGTGCAACGATATTCGTATCGATATTGAACCGTTCGATACAGTGCTTTCGGTTCAGTACGCATATGTATCGAACAATACAACATTTGTAATTTATTTTATCAACTTTCCTTCTGACGATGCTGTCTGTGTGGAGCGCTCAGTGAATCTGCGTTCGACTACTCCGCCTAGGCTGCACTGTCGAGCGCAGATCCACTGAGCGCTCCACACAGACAGCATCATCAGAAGGAAGAGCGCAGGGCAAGCTAGCGAGACAGAAGTTAAGCTCTCCTTGCAACATGGCAACTTGAACCTCCCCCACCCTCATTCAGATCTGGCGTTTGGAATTATTTTGGTTTTCATGTGACGTATGACCCTGAAGGTAAGCGAGTCATCGACTAAAGTAAAACAGTATGTTGGATGTGCCATGCAATGCTTAATTACATGGGTGGGAACTAGTGTGTTAGCGCAGTTAGCTCGTTAACGTGTTGGCCGTCTAGCCCCATGCACAGGGCGATCGGCGGTAGCTCGTTAACGGAGATTTGCCGTGTTGTGGCGTTAAGGTCATTTCAACGAGATTAACCTGAAAGCACTAGTGGGAACACAACGAATATGACTGCACATTTACATCATCCTAGTGCAAAGACAAGTGGAAGCAGACAAAAACGACAAGCATGCCTGGACCTGATATGTTTAATATGCTGCTGAGAATATAGTCCAGAAGAAGCAGATAGTATAGCTTTTATTTTGGAAAGAGACATTTCTCTGTAATAAACTCTCTTTTCCAAAGATGAGTGATTCCTCAATCAGATACAGGGCTTGCAATATCGCTAGCCCGACGTCCTGGGGCTAGCGATTTTTCCAGTCGGGCTACCAAAATCTATCTCTTCCCTGCCCGTCGGCCTATCGTAGGAAGGAAAAATATATGTCAATGCTTTTGCATTCTTTTGCAAATGTAGCTGGGTAATTATGTCATTGGCATCGGTGAGCCACTGTCAATATGTGACATATTGAAGTCGCGTTTGAATTTGCGCTTGTTTTTTGCTTTCACTTTGCAATCGTGCGAACTGTGTATAGAGAGCGACAGCACTGATCTGTGAGTGATGATAATTTGTGCACCAATTCCTCTGACATCGTCTTATTAATTGGTAGCTTACTATGCAAACATGACAAGTGAAATCTCCCGCAGCTTAAACATGTGAGAGGTTGATCGCGCAGAGAATCGCTGAGCTTATGTGAGTGCGGCAGGATATATATTTGACTACGATGACCTGGATGATTGAGAACCTTCACAGACAGATATATATTTTAGTTCTGCTGAGCCAAATAAGACAGGTCAGGGTGAAGAAGTGACAGCCAAAGAAAAGCTTACCACAAAACGGAGAAGTTATGACAAATCAGACTATCAGGCAAAAAGAAAGTGCAGCTTTATGGTTTCATGGACAAAAGAATTTCTGTGGCTGCAATATGACGAGCTAAATAACCAGGGCTGCACATAAGTGGTCCGCAGGTGCGCATTTGCTGTCAAAATAAAAAACACGCACAAGGGTTAGGGTTAAATTTAAAAACTGTACTTTTGAGTTAAAATATATATTTATAATTTTAATAAATGACAAATTAAAAAGGCATGAACATTTTTTGTATCGAAAAAATATCGAACCGTGACACCAAAGTATCGAACCGAACCAAACCGTGAATTTTGTGTATCGTTGCACCCCTAATATATATGTATCAATCTATCAATCGTTTGTTGTAAGATTCAGATAATTATTTGTTAAAAGCGAGACATTTTAAATGAGAATAAGAAAGAAAAGTATTTCTTTGTGCCCCCCTGGCAAAACTTTACTAGACCCGCCCCTGCACAGGTTAGAACGTTAGAGCACTTTTGCAAATATGTGATGTCTTGATGAATCGAGCAGATATTTGAAGTTTACACAGAAACATTCTCGCATGAAAATATCTTAAAAGTTTATTTTGTGACCCAGAAAGAGTAATATTTCAAACTCGGCCACTCTGTGTTCCTCCGCCACTGCCTCGTTTGAGTTTTGGACCAAATGCATTCTGGGATATTGCATTTTGTCATTTCGAGCTGGTTGGAGACCAGAACAGCCAATCAGATATTTTTGCATCCAAGTCTGTGATTGGCTGGTTTTGTGGCACAAATATAACGGTGTAGAGAAAGAGTTGAGCGCGCACGGGCAGAAATGTTGAGAGTGCAAGCAACACATTGCGAGCGAGCGCAAATACAAAACCTGAGCGAGAGGAGCTGCTGTTGTGTGTGTGTGTGTGTGTGTGTGTGTGTGTGTGTGTGTGTGGATAACAGCAAACACTGAAATACAGTTTTTGCACGCAGCAATGAATTTTGTTCACTCAAATTTAGCTTTTTTTCGCTCAAAATAAATTTCTCCTCAAAATGCAACACTTGCACCTGCAAATTGTTTTTACGTGCGCTCAGAATAGTGGCACAAAAATAACGCCATACTGTTCAGCTCTGATGATCCAGTAAGGACATCTCCTGGTTTCATCTTCATGTTTCCCTCTCACCACATATCCAAACCGACATCATGACCAGCAGCTTTACAGCTGTGGCTCCAGCAAACATCAGCTGATACTAGAAATTAATATTAAATAAATTCTAACAACAGCTGATCAAGCTTAAACGTGCTGCTGTTGTTTAGCGCGACATCCGCTGGTTTCCTGTTTCTGGCACAAAGTGGGCGATAAACAAACAAGAGAGCCGATCAGCTGATCATTGATCAGTTTCATGATTGAAGTAGAAACAGGACAGAGAGGGGGAGAATGAGAGGAGAAGAGGCAGCTGACACAGAATAACTCCACCTTTGTGTATTTTTCATTGTAGCTGAATTACGGGACAAACTTTGTCCCTTTTCACCTCAATACGAAACGTGTGATATTTTCTCTGAATACGAGATGATTCTGTTTTTTACAGGACGGTTGGCAACTCTACTAACTAACCTTATGAACAAAATAAAGTTCACTATCAGTAACATCATAGCACCCACCCAGCTGTATATAAACTCCATCATGCTAGCTAGTACACAGTACGAGTTATTGTAACTGACTGTAAAAAGTCAGCACAGCTAAAATAAACTCCACCTAAACTTGGTTTATATCTGACCCAGATAGACTGCAGGTCATAACTTCTTACCTGAAGTTCAGTTCACCTGACACTTGGACCGGCGGCCGCCTCGGGTCTCTCCTCCTCCTGCGTCCCGTTTTCCTTCATCCACCTGCTGGCCTCCACCACTTGCTAATGTTACTGAATCTGTGGAAGCTCCACGGTGCCACCACTAAACAGTTGAGTTATTTTTTACACATCTGCCAGCATCTGGCCAATCCACCACCTTTCATTGTTTATACCGTTACGGAAAACAAATAAACATCGGCATATCAAAAGGAAAACTTACCATAGGCGCACCGAGTCCAGCTATGGCTGCATATGTGTTTAGTAGTAATTTCTTTTTGTAGAGAGCTAGCAAAACAACCGTTTTCGAGGGCATTGCCATATTGGAATCCCGACTTCTCTGACGAGGTTAACCAGAATGCTGTTTACTCGAGTGTGACATCATTCCCAGGTCCGTGTTCCGATTTCCACACACGAAGTAACGAATAACGACCCTATCTACATCCCAGTAACGACTAACGCGTTCTTGATTTTGGCATAATAACTAGTTACCGTGCTCGTTACCACAATAATAACGTAATTACTGTAACGCGTTACTTAATAACGCGTTAGTCTGCTGAGGCGCCCCCTCCTGGGAAGGTTGTGGTATTTTCTTTAAACACAGTTCCGAATGCTCCAAAACTTCTGCTTTTACAGAGTTTCTCACAACTGCTGATGATCAGTTCATCAAGTACATCAAGAATTCCTGTGGAAGCTGTAAGAGTGGAGTTCAGTTAAAACTAAGTACACGTGCAAATAAGTGTTTATATATAGACACACATCATTTGTCACTGCAGCTCAATATTCAGGTTTGTTAGCGTTAGTTGAGAGTTCAGTTCTAAATATGGCAACAAAGCAATGATTCAGAATAAGTCTACAAACCAGCGAGCGACGTCACCATGGCTACTTTCATCTTTGCATTCGCTATATTTGTCTAGTGAGTTGTAGTACGCAGACATAGTGTTCACAGCACATGATTTATTCTTAATAAAACTGCTCACTGAACACAGGAAAAGCCTTGTTTCCATGGTGTTCTTGCATTTCTTCCATTCGAGTTTTGGCCCACATGTCCGGCACATTAGTGGCCTTTGTGATGGTTTGAATGAACAGGGTACAGATGTTTGGAGATATTAAAATACTAAAAAACATGAATCTTTATTGATTTTCCAATGATTTCAGACTATATGTCGATCAAGAAGATTCAGAAGCCAAATATATTGCACCATAGTTCAGTTAACGTTCTTGCAGCTTATCTTGAAACACATACAGTAGCAGAGTTATATCATGAATTGTGGGTTTGGATCGCACGCTATTCACAGAGCCACAGACAGGCGGCATTTTGCCGTTTTTTTTCTTTGCAAAGATTGTTTGAACATTGACGACGATACTTCCCCGCTCTTGTTCTCACATATTGCACTTCAAGGTTAAACAATGTAGTTTTCTGTTCTTGTAAAGTTTCTAATCAACGAGTCAACTTCCTCACATCACTGCAGTTTTAGAAACAGTAATTATGCCCGTAGCCTACAGCAGCTCTGTTTTCCTAATGAATTAGCTCCGTGCAGATAAATTGGCTTGTCAGAGTTAATATGAAGAAGGAAAATATATAGCAGCATTGCTGACAAATAGAAAGAGAGCGAAAGCTCCCAGAATCCCATAGGTGCATGGTTTATGCACTGAACCCTTTAGTCTGAGCAAATGTTCAATCAGCTCAAAAATGACAGCAAAGGCAACTCACAAACTCAGTGCTACTGTTTGGAAAATCCTCCAAGGAAGCCTCTACTTCCTGATAAAGGCAACCACAACATGCCACCGAGCCTCTGGGAACTTTCATGGACCAAGGACAACTATCGGTGTGTGAATGGGTGGATGACTGAATGTGTAAAGTGCTTTGCACTATACAAATACAGGCCATTTACCATTTACTATCTAACACCACTGCACGTGTGGTGGAAATTCACTCATCCTAACTTACAATATGAGCTGGTTCTTGGTTGTATCAGAAAAATTTATGCAAACTAAAATAATATTTTGAATAATGCCAAGAGCTCTACAAGGGCACCAGCTCGAGGGCAGCGGGGCATATTTCTAAAGTTTCTGAGTCCTTCTAAATCATTGATTAACTTGGTGCTACGAGTCTTAGCTGTCATTCTGGGGGTAATTAAAAATCTAGAAAGTTCTGCCTATACATCCATGCATTCTCTTTTAAGAATCCAGTTCACAGAAGCAGCAGTCTGAGTACATACCCCCAGACCTCCCTCTGCCTGGCCACATCCTTCAGCTCTTCTGGGAGGAAATGAGGTGTTTCCAAGCCAAACACGAAACATAATCTCTACACTGTGTTATCTGGGAATTCCTTGCAAAATACCTCCCCTGGGTGGTGTTCTGAAGTCGTCCTGGCAGATTTTGCTGAAGCGTAGAGAAGATTAGCTTGTAGTGGGGAAAAGAGTGCAAGACAGACATGGTGGACATCAGATCACGGACAGTGGGAATTAAACTCTGCAGACACGGACAGTAAAAAACTGGCTGGTGCACAAAAATCTGCTGAAAAAAATCACATAAAACCTTTCTAATACTTGTAAACATTTGCTGCCAATGACATGCTGAAGTCCTGAACTCATGTATTCATGATCTCATTCTTATCTGGTCACTAAGAACAGTTGGTAGTCAAAGGAGAAGGCGGGGATGCAGATCAGGCTGGCTGCAAAAGGACAACCTGGCCTTCACACTCATATTTCTCTTCATAACAGATCGTCAGTCAGTCTGACTCTCCATTCTCGTTCCACTAATGAACTAATGAAGTCTCTGAGATACTTGAACTCCTCTATTGGAGCAGCAGCACTTCACCATCCTGGAGGAGGCACTCCAGCCTTTTGCCTCGATAACTTGTAATGTCAAGTGACAAAAAGTTGTTGTGGAAAGTGATTGTAAGGGTTCGAAATCTGCAGAGGGCGAGGGATTTCGAAGGCTCATTATAAAATTCTGCTTTTCTGGGCAGTGTTAAAGATACTATCTTGCACTCTTTTGCCCACTGCCAGGTAATCCCCTCCCTGCTTCAGAGAAATCAGAGAACCATCTCTGTTAATCTCTCCGCTGCTGTACGGCTCTGTGTACCCAAGGTTTTTCTTAAGCTTCAAACTGCAAATAAGTCCAGGGAGAAAACTTGGTGCAATGAAAACTGTGCACGCTCTGTTATCATTTTTTTAATCACATCCTGCAGGTTTAAATGCAGGCATTGCTCAAGTATTTGCTCACAGGAAACTTCAGAGCAACAGCTGGAAGTACGAAGAACAAGAGTCTGGTGAAGACTGCGTCTGACAAATCCAAGTTAGTGCAGAGAGAGAGCAGAAACTACTCAGTGTGCATACCTCTGCAGAAGTGGCAACATCCTCTGAATATATTACACAATATGTCACCTATAGAACAGGAATTTTGGACGGACTGCATGGAATGGAATAATGAGGAAACATTTTTAGCATGCTGTCAGCACAGCTCCAGAGTTGGTGATGTTAGTCTGTTGGGCTACAAATTATTCAGCAGCTACTGGACTTTTTTCTGTAACACTTTTACAAACATTCGAGCACATCGCAGTGACTCTGCTCACCTAGTGGCACCGCAAGGTTACAGTTCAGTTCAGTTTTAGAGATTCAGGTTTCTTTACATAGATTTCAGTTCACTACAAGAGTTACACATGCAAAGTCTGCAGAATAAAATCTATTAGCATGCACAGATGCACCTTATTAAGCATACTAACATACTGATATGAGCATTTATCTCAGGTGCAGACTTACAGAATTACTTAGCTTAGTTTGTTGCATTGAAGCAGCAGAGAAAAACCTTCAATGGTCTCTGGTTTCCTCCAGAAAATGTTGTCATTTCAAGCTGAGGGAGATGCTGCTCACCTCTGAAGCACTTTGCACAGTTCACCTCAACAGTTCATGTAGTTAAGTGGTTCAGAGAACTGTAGTGAGGTCCCCAGCCTCCCGCGAGAAAACAGCTGAAAAAAGAAAGTTCTGTAGAGCTGAGCAGTCAGTTGAAAACATGCTGTAGCTGTTCAAAGAAACCCAAATATTCTCCTCAGGCTCAAGTTTAAACATCTAAGTTAATGAGAGCTGGATGAACTGGCACATGTTTCTGTGTGCTGGGCCTGGGCTGGTTGTTATAACCTGCCTATAAAGGGCTCAATCCCCTGAAACCGTTGTCCAGTAATAAAACTTCAGATAAACATAGATACGATGTTTTTACACGAAACTATTTTATTTAGTGACAAGTGGCAGAATCACCACTTTACTATTTTGCATCTTAGCTCTAATATGCTGCGTTATATTAAGCCTGCTGATGCTTGCTTCCAACCTGAGCGCTGCCAGTGACATTTTGTCAGTCCATTAATGAGGCAATGTGGTAAGTGACAGCAGACCCGTCAGTGTTAACTGAACTCTGATAATGATGGCTGTTAAAACAGCCAGCGTGCAGGGAGACCATATGAGTTAGTGCGTACTCACCGGACCTGCAGTCTTATCAGCTCTCATAGGTTATTTGACAGCTCGCAATCATCATTCGTCAGCTCTGAAAAATGATCTCTGAATATCAGCATGATGGGATGTGACTCCATGTTATACTGATGGATGTCCCAGGATCAACAACACTGGGACATCACAGAACAATGTGCATGAACTTTTCAGTCGCCTCAGACTTTGTGCAGCGTTGTGATGATTGTTAACGCTAAACTCAGCCGATGCAGCTGAAGATGTTAAAAACGCATCCAGCATTAAAGACGGGGATGAAAAACAGCCGACCGGGTTTATTTAGGTACAGCATTGCTCTGAGAAGCCCGCTAGCATGGCAACAGTAAGGAGTGAATGGCACTTTCAGGCTTCAACTCTTGCATCTGTCATTCACTTTGAACGGGCTGATGAAACTGGATCTTTATGTTCTCTCTGTTGCTTCACACTGAAAAGTTGAGAAAATGAAACTAGTGAGTCAAATCAAAGTACAGGAATGAGGACGACACGTTTCATTTTCATTTCATTAAATTTTGATTAAAAAGCAGAAGATCAACAGAAACAACAAGCACAGATCTGCATTCTTGCAGGTGTGTGACTGGCCTCAGGCACATTTTGTATTTGTAGCTTTTTTTGTAGCTCACTTGTAGTTCATGTGAAACCTTCAGAATCTCCGTTCAC
Source organism: Rhamphochromis sp. 'chilingali' (assembly GCF_963969265.1). NCBI lineage: Eukaryota > Metazoa > Chordata > Actinopteri > Cichliformes > Cichlidae > Rhamphochromis > Rhamphochromis sp. 'chilingali'. The sequence goes on from NC_137930.1 coordinate 2,932,155, forward strand.
ATTTTAAACGTTGAAGCTGAAGATGAAACAAGGATGCAAAGATCTTTATGGATCTACTTTGATATCGGTGATCACAATGACTTCATGTGTGTAGGTTGTGCAACATGTTGGTGTCTATGTTCACTAGTGCAGCACATAACTGAACTAATCTGTCAAAATACAAAAATGCAAGCAACAAAATTTGTGCAATTGTTCGTTCACTTGAAATTCCCATTAAATGGTTTATGAACTATGAACAGAACTTCAACCTGGATCAGTGTCACAGGTTGTTACTCTTTCATTTCTTTCCTGTCGATGATGAGGAAGTCAGATTTACTAGAAAAAATCAATAAATCACAACAACAGCCACCTCGGGGTGCTTTATATTGCAAAGTAAAGACACGACAATGATACAGAGAAATCTCAACAATCATATGAGCAAGCAATTGGTGACAGTGGGAAGGAAAAACTCCTTTTTAACAGGAAGAAGCCTCTAACATAACCAGGCTCCGTGCAGCCATCTGCTGTGAGGGGAGGAAAACGGGACGATTATCATACTGACTTTGTTATTTTCTCTGTGGAGGATGTGCAGAAGGAACCATGGAAGCAGGATTTCATCACATCTGTTCAAAGGATCATCCCGTTAGCCCTTTGATAGCACTACGATGCATTTAATTAGCATAATTTACACACCTACAAAACAGGAGTTATTTGCTGACTCTGGACTCTCAGGGCTGATTTGACCTTTCTTGATGTTTATTTATTTAGAAACATAAGCTTGTGTTCAGTGGTTTATTAGAAGCTTTTTACATGTGAGTCATCGATCTAATCAAAGATCTCGGGGCCACTGAAACAGCTACATGACCACGCTCCAGCGCCCGACTCTGACATGTGCACTTACAGCCAACAGGAAACATGCAAAGTACACAAAGTTGGAAACTGGCAGCTCCTCTGAATCTGCAGAACGAACAAAAGAAAACAACAACGCCAGCTTCAGACAGACGAGACTGCAGATTGCGCGGGAGAGATCGTGAGAACCTTTAACATTATGAGGTGTAACTGGAGCCAGAAATAGCAGAGCTTTGAAAATGATCAATACATTTTTTAACTGAATTCTACAGCTCCCAGGTCACTGGGGTGGAGATGCTAACACAGGATGATGTGTTCCCTGCTTTTTAGCAACACTTAAAATCCCACATTAGCAGCTGAATTTAGAAAAAGCTGGAGGCGTTCGAAGCACTTTTGACTGAGGCAGGAATAGAAATCCAGATGACCCTCTCCAAATCAGCAAGAGGACTGAAGAGACATTTTGGCGATGCCTCTCAGCTCACAAAGGCACCTAAGTCTCTCGACCCATCTATCAATTAAAAAGAAACGACTCCCAGAACTCGTGATGTCCTGCATATGGAATGAATGAAACAGCAAATATGTTTTAAAACTTTCTCAGAGACATTTTTCCTCCCTGCTTGGATGTTAAAGAGAACGACATGTCTTACTTCTCAAACATCCCTGTCACACATCATCTACTCGCTTGCTCCCCAAATGTCCTGTGTTTTAATGCACCCTCGAAAATATTACAAATCTATTAATGTATAGATTTGTAATTTCTACAAAACAGGGCTGTGTGCCTAATTATCCTGGAGTTATACATAAACGCTTCATCATTGAATGATGGTGAGCTTGATGAGAGGACAGTGATTTGAGAACCGGTGGTCAGAGGCTCTGAAACAGAAGGAGAGGAGTGTCAGAGCTGCAGTGACAAATTAATGGGAATAGTCCGGTTGAATCTTTTTCAGGCTTACATGTTTGCAGGCGAAGAGACACGGGAGGGGGGAAGCGTGGTTGATGGGGAACCTTGAGAGTTTATAGCAAATTGGTCACGGCTGAGATTGACTGAAGAAGACCAGCATGCAGCTGAGTGAGGTTACAGCAGGGTGGAGGAGTTGGGTTTTTGTGAAACAACTAGAAGTACGAGATAACCGAACAAGAACAATGATTCTCTAAAGACACGAGAGGCCGAGACATAGATTAGCAGACGATCTTGCATGTGTGTCTTATATACAGCCGAGCTGATCAGCTACAGGTGAGGATCCTGGGTGGGATGAAGATGGCTCCGCCCAAAGGAGGAGACCATAGCACTGTGGAAAAACACTGCCACTCACCCAGAACATGGCATGATATCAATAACTGAATCTTCCCAGGATTTGTTCCTGTGAAAATATATAATTTTTGTCTTAGTTTTACTGTGAACTATAATTTGAACTCGTTTTCATGATGTATTCTCCTCGTTTTGTAATAAAAAAGCAGCATTATACAATTTTTGTTGTAAAAGCTGTTGTAAAATGCATGTTTTAATATGACAGCGAAGAATGAAAATAAGGTCTGAAGCTCGAATGTTCTCAGTGATGAGTCTGAATACAAATGTTAACGTTTTGCACACATCCCTGTCTGACTGTGATTGATCGAGCCATTCACTTCTAATTGTCTCAACATAAAATTGCCATCTTTTCTTCTCCATCGCACCGTGCTTCTTTGATTAATTACACCGAAGTCATCGATTCAGCGTCACCTGCTGAGCTCAGACACACCAATCACAACGCGTCATCTTGTCAGTCGTGCTGTCGTTGCTACGAGTGATTTCATTGAACATGTCATCCGTCCTGTCTGCTGTTTCTCCTGGAAGCTTAATGCATCATAATCATGTATCATGTCTCCAGCATTGCTGATGAAACATCTTATAAATCAAAAGGACAAATAGGTAATACAAATATTTTTATTACTTAATTTGTTTGCATGAATTATTAATGCAAGTTTTAAAATATCGATCCAGTCCAGATTTACCCTAAACTGAGCGACACTGCTGAATGGGTGTGAAACAGTATACAGTGCACAAAACACTGGTACTAACAAGTAGCCAATCAGATAGCAGCAACGTATGGACTATGGCACTGCATGGAGACGTCTAGTCCTGTGAGATACCCTGGTAGCCGCTTCTGTAACCTTTGCTCTGAGAAATAGAATTTCTTTTTGCTACACTTCCCAAACAGCAGCACCATCTAACTGAAACATGTAACCACTGGTACTTTGTTCACTCTCAGCCTGACGTCTGTGTGAGGGAAGCTGTTGTTTTTCTTCTTTTATAGGAAGTGATCCAAATATTTGAGGCTTAAAACTGATTCAAGGGGAGCAGAAGGAAGAAGAAGAAGAAGAAAAGGTTGATTACCTTCATACTTTTCTCCCACATCCCAACAGAGATGGCTGGCCTGAGTTAGACGATCCCTAAAGACTCACCTTATCAGACTGAGACTCGTCAGACCAGGCAACGTTTTTCCAATTTTCTATTGTCCAGTTGTAGTGACTCGGGGCGAATAGCAGCCTGTTTTTAACTGACTCGAGTGGCCCCTGGATGCTCTTTTTTATTTGAGTTACTGCTGCCTTCCCATCAGCTTGAAGTCACGTCTCCTCTGACCTCTGGTATCAACAAGGCATTTTCACCCAGAGTACTGCCACTCGCTGGATATTTTCACTTTTTCGGCCTATTGTCTGCAAACTCTAGAGTTGGTTGAGTGAAAAATTGCCAGCAGATCAACTGAAAGACAGTTCACGATGCGTTTTCAAGTGAAAATGCATTAGTGTGGACGTAACCCGTGTCTCAATCTCGCGGCCCATGTCACCTCTACTTGCAGCCCGCATAATGACGTGAAGAAACATTTTTAAAAAGTATTATTCAAAAAAAAAAAAAAAATATGAAGGCAATAGGCACTTTACTACGGTTCAGAGCCGCGGACCTGTTTTATATACGCGCGGAATAGTTTTCTACATGAGATCGCTGCCTAATTACCTAATGTCCACCTACTGTTACTCATTTATATTAAGATTTAAACATCTAGTTAGTGTTGGTATGGAGAGTAACCTGCAGTAATAGTAATAAATCACACAGCAATAGCACATTCATGTAGTTGTAAAAAGCATGATAATATATTAAGTAATCCAAAGTATTCAGAATACATTACTCTCATTGAGTAACGTAACAGAATATGTTACAAAATACATTTTGGGGCATGTAATCTGTAATCTGTAGTGGAATACATTTTAAAAGTAACTTCCCAACACTGAGCTGTGGTCATGTGATTTGGCTGGTGAGCGGATGGATAGTAAACTGCATTTGCATAAACACATAGAGAATAAAAAAAATGGCCTCACACATCTGTTAGCAAATAAAACTCGATCACTCATCACAGCTGTCAGGGGGAAGAAAACACAGCTGATCTAAAATTAATGATATAGAATAACATTCTTAGAAGTTTACGGGCATTTTATGGCTGCAGAGTTAATAAAAAGAATGATAAAGTTCATCCCTCTATAAAGAGTCGTTTAACATTTAGATCATAAATAATCTTTGACTCAAAGTCTGGCAGATTACTGTGGAGAAACATGAAGATTATGCCTTCATCTAATATTTCATTTCCTCATTAGAAAATGTTGTTTCTGTACATTCACATTGTTTAAGCATCTGGACCATTGACCTTTTATGAGTCAGAATATATGCTGTAAATATCTAAAGTTCAAGTTCACCATCAGCTCAAAGTGCTGATATGTGAATGGCCTCAGCGTTGATCACCTCCATAACAAGCTGCTGTCTCTCAGGGCGTTTCCATTTGACTTGAACACCCCGTCATAAACAAACTGTTTTAGCTGCCCCGTAAACTCGCTTTAATGTCATGTTGTTGGCTGATCTGCTGCCATTCACTTAGCTGCCTCACTGTTAATGGGAAACAGACGGTTCTTATATGACGCTTTTCTACTTTCAACAGTATATCTCATACTTTTGGATGCAAGCTGAGCAGCCAGGGTTTGAACCCTCAACCTTCTTGAGTAGTAGATGGCCTTATCTGCCTAATGAGCCACAGCCACCCCACAGAGCTCCTGTGTGGGGCATTAGTGGATTCAGCTAAGATGCTCTTGAACCAGACGCAGGTTCAAAAGCAGCTTAGCCAGAATGCTGGTGCAGTGGGTCCTGGCTTCCTCAGTGTGCAGCCAGTTCCTGGAGGATGTAGGAATTGTAGGAGCACTGATTGGCCTCCACGCTCACCTGACCTGAATCCAATAGAATGCCTCTAGGACATTAGGTTTCAGTCCCTTCAGCGCTGCAGCACTTCAGACTGTCCAGGAGCTCAGTGATGCCCTGGTCCAGGTCCAGGAGGAGACCCCCCCAGGTCGCCGGCGTTGTCAGGCATGCATACAAGCACGTGCAGCCTTGTGTACATGCATACAAGCACGTGCAGCCTTGTGTACATGACTTTATGTACTGCTTCATTAAAAAACTCATAACGTTTTTTTCTTGCAAGTGAAGCTGACTTAAACATGAAGTAATACAATTAGTGAATATAAAGTTTATTTAAGGAGTTACTTCACTTTCAGGAGGAAAACCAACCTTTTGTCTCTTTTCAGGAACAGCTAATCGCACAAGACACCAATTAAAGATAACAATGTAACGATTTTGCCACAAAACGAGAGACATCTATACATCACACTTATCTCCACTCGCAACGTGAACTCATTCTCTGGCTTTACCGCAGAAGGGCTGTGAAACATCAGGTCCACACCAACCATAGCAACATCAGTACATTCGCACTTTATCGACAGCAGGCTAGAAGAGAGCCAAAGGATAAATGGAAAACAATAACATCACTTTGAAGTTAAGGTTAATTGAATGCCCTGAAATTCCTGAAAACCTTGCAGGTGCTGTGCTGCAGCTCAAACACAATGGAGCTTTAACTCAGGGCACAGTTATCTTTTTCCATTTATTCTGTAGGACGTGGCACCGGGCCCACTCAGTGTGGCTGTGCACTCTTCCACTCCTCTAAAATATATTTTTGACAGGTAACACCTGGGCGTGTTCCAGATCTGGAAGGATTCGGATGGAGCTCTGCCTCCTCGCTCTCTCTCTCCACTCAGCAACTCTGAGCCAGGATCATGCCCCGGCTATAAATCCCTGCTCGAGTCAAGGGCAGAGCTGTAATTAACACAAAGATTGGGAATGTGTGTGGAAAAGCAAGAAGGCCCGAGTGTTTGCGTATGCTCGTGTGTGTCGATGCGTCGCTTCAAAACAGGAAGGTCCTATAAATAGTCCGTGAGGATGGATAGGGTGTTGTAAAATGTGACGTATGAAGAACAAACACTGCTCAGTGCCAGAGGTTGGCTGCCGCTGCAGTGGCTGGAAATCCTTCACGCTGGTTTATGTTGTTTTGTTCTGTGTTATAATTCTTCCACATTGCCGTCGTTTCTGAAACTCCTCAGCTCACATGTGTTTGTCAAACATCGGCCCAGAGCTGGTGCAAATAAAAAGTCATGTTCTTTCTGAAAAATAGGAAACACAGAAGGAAGCGATGTCCTGCCTTCAGGAAACAAGGGAACAGTGTTTGCCAAGCTGCATCAGGTTAGGTTCTTTTATGTTTCAGTGACAAAGACATGCTAACAGTGGCAGAATAATGAAGTGCAACTTTACACACACACAGTTTAAGAAAGTGTGCAAGCAGGGGTGTGTGCAGAGGCGTGGGTGCTTTCTCATGAAGCTCCTGTTGGAGGATAACAAGCTGCTAGCTTCAGCCCTGACAATGTCCGATGTCCTGAATCACACTCACCCTCAGCACATGGGTGCGATTTGGTGATACTTCAGTTCCCGTCAAAATTACAGAACCATTCAGACAAGCTCAAACTCAGAGTGAACTCCTGTGACTGATCAATGCCAGGTCTTCCCCCTAAAGAACAAACCGGTTGCACTAGGTCAGGGGTGGGGAAGGGTCAGTGTCCTGCAGGTTTTAGATCTCACCCTGGGTCAGCACACCTGAATCAAATGATTAGTTCATTATCAGGCCTCTGGAGAGCTTCAAGAAACGTTGAGGAGGTCATTTAGCCATTTAAATCAGCGGTGATGGATCAAGGATCTAAAACATGCAGGACACCGGCCCTGGCGTTCCCCTATCCCTGCACTAGGTGGACATTTGATTCCTTCATCTGGTTCTTCTTCCTCACTGTCACCAGTCCTCACAGAGTTCTCAGTAGGAAGCCTTTGCATCCTCTCCGATGTTGTACAGTCAGTACATTCAGTCAGCTGCTTTTGTAGCTCCTTATTTCCAGCAGTGAACAGCAGTGTTCATTTCAATTTAGCTTTAGTTGAGAAGATCAGAAGATGATGGCACGCTAAAGTCGATTCAGTGACTAAAATCTAAAGTGTAAAAGTCTGTCGTGTTTCCACGGCGAGAGTTGCTTCACACAGTTCACAAATCGTCTTCTTTTCCTCGACAGTGAAAGCTAAATATAGCCATAGTTTGACCCGACAAAGTATTAAAATATTTCCTAAGATTAACCACAGAATTCGGAAAATTATGTTCATTTGTACAACGAGTACTTGAATTATTGCATCGGAGCAGCGTGGTGTGGAGTCTGCTGCTCAGGTGTTACAGGTGCTTTGGTAGCGGCCTTCAGATTGTTTCTTTTTGGCTCGGGCATTTCTTGTCTTCTTCATGACAGCATCCCATAGAGTCTGTTTGGGGTTCAGCCCGGGCACGTTAGCTGGCCACTGAAGCGCTGTAGAAACATTTGGCAGTAGTTTGATAATGTAGGCAGGTGCTAAGTTCAAATCTGCATCTTCATTAAGCAAGTCAGCAGGTGGAAGCATGAAGTGATTTCTTGGTGGATGGTTGAAACTGAGAAACACGCTGGACCGACCACCACCGCCAACAGAGACAACAGCAGAAACGTGGAACCATAAAATCATCACAGACCTCAGACATCTCACACTGGACGTCAACCACCTTGGATTCTTTGCCATTCCAGTCCTCCTCCAGACTTAAGGACCCTTGTTTGATGCAAAGAGTACTTTAATTTGAAAGAAAACTTTTCACCTGCCCAGTTCTTTTCCTCTGTAGCACAGAAAAAAACCTTCTCACACTGCCTCTGCTTCAGGAGTTTCTTTACACTAGAAAGATTCCTGAAGGTACTCCGACACCAGCATCATTCCACTCCTTGTGAAGCTCTCCCAAATCCCTGACTCAACTTCTGAAAGCTGCAGTCATTGCTGGTGCTTGTGCACCTTTTCCTACCACACTTTTCCCTTCCTGTCAACTTTCCATAAACACGCTTCAGTACGGCACTCGGCGAGCAGCCAGCTAATGAGCTTCTGCGGTTTATCCTCTATGTGCAGAGTGTCGGCGATCAGTATCTGGACAGCTGTGGTTGCGTTTGCTCAACTAGACTCGGAGATCAACAGAAATTACAGTGCTTGGATAGTAATTAACTCAAACTAGAAGTGAAACAGTCTAATATTTTCAGATACTGGAATTTTAATTTAATGAGCCTTTTAAGCTTTTATTATAAAAAAAACTTTAAATGTAATCAACAAAGAATATATGAAAGTATATTTTTTGAAATTAAAAAGTTTAATTTGTCACTTTGTATCCAGTAATCAGTCTGAACAGTGTTTGAGTTTGAGGCTCTGAGGAGGATGTGCTGTGCATTCAGCTCAGGAGACGACCACAAAGGAATTCTTATGGATTTAATCTGAAATATTTAACTTGTGCGAGTGTTGCATCTCTGCTATCTGTGAAAAAAGGCCAGAGGCTAGTTTAAGTAGCCACTGGGTCGACGTTATATCCAGTGTTGGGTAAGTTACTTTAAAATAGTAACTTAGTTACATTACTAGTTACTTCTCTCAAAAGTAACTCAGTTACTTCAAGTTACTCGTTACTTTCAAAGTAACTAGTTACTAGGGAAAGTAACTTTGGTTTTACTCAGAATTCTCTTGTTAATGTGTTGCTTCCATAACTTTGCAGTCTTCTAGCTTGCTTACTTGCCACAGTGCACTGTGCCACCTACCAATAGAAAGGAAAAGATAATGTGCACATTTCCACGAGAGAAATCCCACGCCTGGACCGTCATTGACTGCTGCCATGATTCTAGCCTACGTCACAGCGTCATGTGCGCCTTTTACATCCAACACAAAAACTGCAGTCGTGGTGCTTTCGATTGTATTCAGAACTCAGAAATTTTGCCTTCTGAATAGAAAGATGTAGGCAACACCAGACTGCAGATGAGCCGCTTACAGGGCTGGACTGGGACAGAAAATTGGCCCGGGCATTTTTACTAGAGACTGGCCCACCATTATAGGAAAAATCATAAAGCCTTTGAATGAAAATAAACACTGTCACGACTGTGATGTACACTGTTCTGATGGTATATATGCATCAATCTATCAATCGTTTGTTGTAAGATTCAGTTAATTATTTTTTAAAAGCTAGACATTTTAAATGAGAATAAGAAAGAAAAGTATTTCTTTGTGCCCCCCTCTCCCTGTTAATGCCCTACCTGGCCCCCCTGGCAACACTTTGCTAGACCCGCCCCTGCACAGTTACCAGCTGTCAGCTACCTAAAAAAGGATCCTGGGGTTATTTGTCTCTCAGAAACAGTTCATAACTTCCCTTCAACTCATTCCTGTCACCTAAAAGGTAAACCTGTTTCTCCATCACCTGTTCAGCTCTGATGATCCACACTGAAAAAATGGTAATTGGCAGGCTTTTGGATTTGCACAAATGAATTTAGTTAATGCTACACAAGCCTTTCATGTTTCTCTTATTTACATTATTGAATAAAGTACCATTTACGTAATTATAAACAATACTGAAACTACTCATTTTTCTTGCATTGATATAAAATGACTAAATTAGTATACTAAAACCATTGTAATCATGTTTGACCACCAACGGAAATGATGTAATATATTCAAAGACAGCAACTAAATATGATTGGACAATCACATAAGCGCGGCCTTTAAACAACAACATTATTCAAGGAGAGCGCAATTGACCGCCAGTTTCTGGAAGACTGTTAAGCCACATGCAACCTTTGGCACTGCGTTAGTGGGCATAGTGAGAAGGTAAGTAAATTAAATACATTTGTTTTACTTGGGGATGTTTTCACAGAATTATTTTGTTGCGTGCTGGGAAAAAAGTTATCTGTAATGCTTTTCGTACAGCATGCACCAAAATACACTTTTTCCTTTTCTTTTTACACTGCTAGCTAGTGTTGGTATTAGCTACACGACTATAGCTGAAAAATAGTCTAACAAAGTGCACATAGTCGGGAGAAAGTGGCTGTTATCGGTCGGATTTGGAATGTGGCAGAGGACACTGGGTTGTTAGTGGCTTAACAAGCTCATGAAATCTCACCGAGAGAGCGCAATAGTGTTTGTGTTACACTGCTAGTCATTGCTACAGTGGCTAATTGCTGCAACTGTCAGCGTTTAGCAAGCTGGGATTGCCACTGTGAGATATGTTAATTCTGGTGGCTGACACACACGCAAGTCATAACAAGAATCCGTCCACACGTACACAGATATTTTTGAAAATGGAGATTTCCCATTTTAGTTAAAAAAATTAAAAAAATCCCATCCATGCTGCAGTCTTGAAAAAATATCTCCATCCACATGTAAACTCAAATGCTGTCAAGAACCAAATCCTAGTGTAACAAACAGTGTAGAAATGTTGGTTAATCAGAAGTCTAGAAGCCTGGGAGCGGAAGGAGTAAACAGTTTTGTATACTCACAAAACTTTGAGGTAATTCTGAAAAGTTTTCGTGTTTTTTCTAGAAAGGCAGCTAATTTTGTGTTACCTTTGAAATGATGAAGGCATTTAAAATGTTAATAACTAAAGACAGTATTTTGGATTTTGTGTCTCTCGCTCTCATGGCCAGGTTCACAACGCTATGAAATACGACTGGTGTAGACTCACAACTGGGGAATGCACAAAATTCATACAGCATACAGAAATTTAATAAAAATAAAATGTTTTCGCAAAACCAACTACAAAGTTGGCGTAGGTATTTAGGTTGTGAGAGCGTCCATGTTAAATGTATAAGTTCACCCTGACGCCTGTCTTTCTTAATGGAGGCACAGTAACTGCGTATGTATATGTAAGTGTGTAAAAACTGCAAACAGTAAGATTAACAGCAACAGTATTTTGCCAGTATCTGCTACTGAAGAAATTAATCTCACAGTGTGACGTCTAAAAAGGCGTTGCGTGAAAATCTCAGTTTTCAGTGATACAAAATCCCGTTTGTGTGGACGAAAGACCCAAATGCACAGAAAAAGCTGCGTTTTCAAAAATACCTTGTGTGTGTGGATGTAGACTTAGACTTGGGTTTAAGAACCTTTGCCCATGAATGCCAAATCATCTGTCATAGTCATTGTTTTAGGTGAAGTGCCCCTTACTTAACTATTATCTTATTCAAGCCCAACTAATACAGATATCTACAAACAGATACATACATTTGTTCAATGGAGCATGCTCCCAGCACCCCAAGAAAAGCATGGCCAATAAACAGTGGTTCTAATTGTCTAATTAAGTTCTGGATTGTGAATTTTCCAATACTGTCCAAACAAAAGTTACAACCTTTCTGGGTTTTTTTTTAGTTTGTGTGGAACATATGTGAGCTGCTTCTCAAAACATTATGTATAAATGAGCAAAAGATTGGCACTTTAATGTTCTGCTTGTTGGGAATAACTTTTTTTAGTAAAAGTTAATGTTGTATGTGATGGTGGCATTTTTTACTTTTATGATTACACATGTCTGGAAAATGAAGTTATATTCTTGTTATGTGCAATAACATCAATGTTATTGTATACGTAGATTAGCATAAAGAAACAAAATAAATCTTCAATGTTGGCGTCCAATTTTAAGCGTGTGTGTGTGTGTGTGTGTGTGTGTGTGTGTGTGTGTGTGTGTGTGTGTGTGTGTGTGTGTGTGTGTGTGTGTGTGTGTGTGTGTGTGTGTGTGTGATCTCTGAATCTGACGTAATCCTCTGGATATTGAATGAGCTGACTCTTGATTATCTGTGTCTTACAGGGTTAGGTGGTGCTGGGAATGTGGAGTTGTAAGGGGTGCACAGAAACGGTGTCAAGTCGTTCCAAGCTTTTGCATCACTACAGATTAAAACATCCACATTTTGGACGTCGTTCTCACTTTCCATGTACATACCTGCATTGTCCATGCACCTTTAAAACGTGGAATGCCCTTATTGTCCATCAAAATAAAATCCACAGCACGGGGGTCACTACTAAAAAAAAGGCGATTTTCAGTTGCCACCTTTGCGAATGCAATGATTTAGCATCAGAGCGTGATTATTTTGCTCACATATATGCGCATCTTAAAAGAAATGAGACACTTACTTGTATGTTTAAATCACACAAAAACCGTAAACACAGACATTATACACCAGGTGATTTTAAACGAGGTATAGTAAGAACAGGAATCGCACCTACAAATGAATTTGCGGAAAATAGTCAGGAGTTTGTAGATCAGTTGGATACTGTCATTCCTTCACATGGTCAGTGTGATACTGAGGACTTGCAAAAAGTCATAGAGCAAAGTTTTGCAACTACTCTGCTAAAGCTGGAGCATTTGGTCCATGTGCCAAGCACAGCTATTGATGTATTTTTAGAGGAACTCTATCATTTGATACGGTCGGCACCTGTACCATTATCCTGTGATATTGTGACGAATATCTTTAATCAAAGAAACCTCCCCATTGATAAAGATCTCATTACAGAAACTATTAATGCAGTTTTTTCAGGTAATCCTGTACTAAGGTCCATTCAAAAGGGTGGTCCGCTAAGCACAGCATATCTGCGTAAGCAGTATTACAAGGAAAATTTCTGTGTTTTAGAACCAGTTGAATATATACTTGATGCTGAAAAGAAACACAGTTTCCAATATGTCCCATTGCTGAAATTGTTACAGCAGCTGTTGAGTAGAAAAGATGTTGTTGATGAAGTTGTGAAATGCCATAAACAACAGGTGGGAACAGACTCTACTGGGTCATATCATTACAGGTCTTCAAGTGATGGTTCCCTATTTAAGAAAAACTTTTTCCTTTCTGGTGAAAATCTAAGGATTTCCCTACGTTTTTATGTGGATGACTTTGAAGTCTGTAACCCCCTTGGTACCTCACGGAAGAAACACAAGCTTTGTGCCATTTATTGGGTTTTGACTAACTTGCCTTCAGGATCTCATTCCTCCTTATCGTCCATCTACTTGTCAGTGTTGTGCAAAACCACTGACGTTAAAACTTATGGTTATGACAAAATCTTGGAACCTCTTCTACAGGATCTGAAAACTCTTGAAGAACATGGCGTTTATGTTCCACTATTAGGAGAGTCAGTCAAAGGTACAGTCGTAAGTGTAATCGCAGATAACCTTGGAGCACACAGTGTTGCAGGATTTATGCAAAGCTTTTCTGTAGAATACTATTGCAGATTTTGCACAGGGAAGAGCAGTGATATTCAGCTGTATTCTGTAGCGTCTGGTGCTTTCACGCTAAGAAGCAAAGACCTTCACCAAGTCCATGTCAAACAAGCCCAAGATAGAGGTACAGGCTGTTGTGGAGTGAAAAGAGAATGTGTCTTCACCAAAAATCTGTCCCACTTTCATGTCATATTTGGTTATCCGCCTGATCTTGCTCACGATGTTTTTGAGGGTATAATCCCAGTAGAGTTGGCTCATTGCTTGACAGTTCTTATATCAAAGAAGTTTTTCACTTTAGCCGACTTAAACAATGCGATTCTGAAGTTCCCCTACAAATGGGAAGATAAGACAAACAGACCTCATGTAGTGTCACAAACTTTCTCTAGCACCAAAACAGTAGGAGGAAATGCGCATGAGAACTGGAGCTTGCTCCGGTTCTTGCCTTTTTTAGTTGGATCACTTGTGCCTGAAGATGAGCCTGCATGGCTTGTTCTCATGACTCTGAAGGATATCACAGAACTTGTCGTGTTCCCTGTGCATAGTGATGACTCTCTGGCTTTTTTGGAAAGCAAAATTATAGAGCACAGACAGCGATACCAGGCACTGTTTCCTGATGTTAAGCTACTACCAAAACACCATTATTTGGAGCACTATCCACAGATGATTAGGTTTTTTGGTCCAGTTGTTTGGCTGTGGACAATGCGTTTCGAGGCCAAACACAGCTTTTTCAAGCAGGTCATGAGACACACAAGCTGCTTTAAGAATGTGCCTCTCTCCTTGGCCTCAAAGCATCAGATGATGATAGCTTACCATCTAAGCTCCCCATCTCTTGGCAAGTCTGAACTAGAGGTCTCGGCTGTATCAACTTTTCCAGTGGATTTGCTTAAAGAGGAGATGGCTAGAGTCATTAGGCAAACATTCCCTGACATTCTAGAGATAAACCTTGCACAGTGTGTGACAATAAAGGGCATAACTTATAGGAAGGGAATGGTACTGGCCCACAGGGCAGCTGGTGGGTTGCCAGAATTCTGTGAAATAAACCACATCTGCATTGTAAACCAGAGCATATTCTACATTGTCAGAGAGCTCGGTGGCTGGTACAGGGAGCACTACAGAGCTTTTGAGCTCAACCCAGTATCTGCAAGAATATTCACTCTTGTTTCACTCCGTGAACTCCTTGACACTTATCCACTGGTTGACTACAAGATCGGATCAGTCCGCATGGTGACTTTAAAAAGGCATAAAGAAATAAAAGGTGTGCAAATATTTGTAATAAGTTCAGTCACATGTATTTCACTAGATACATTCTTTTTTTTTTTTTTTCTTTTTTTTTGTATATCTGACCTTTTATAACTGACTGATATGTATGGGTAACTGTATGAAGACTAAACTGAAGTTATTCTTTCTGGGTGTCTGATGTATTGTTGTTGTTTTTTTTCGTCTACAGAATAGCTGCTTGAAATGGGGACCCCTGCGATCCTAAAGATCATCTTGACTGATGGAACCTGTCAAAGGCTCACTCTCTCCAGTGGACCACCTGAATCAATTGAGGATCTCATTGTTGAAGTCAAGAGACATTGTGGTCTTCAGGGCGATTTCAGACTTCAGTTTATGGATCCCTTGTTTGGGAATGAGTTCCTTAATCTTACCTCAGTTTCAGAAGTGGCAGACAGAGGGACTCTTAAAGTTATTGACATGTCAAGACCCACCACTATGCAGCATGAGGATTATATCATTCTTGATCCTGTCCAGGACTCCGAAGCCCTCAGCTGTTCCTCTGTTAACGATTCTTCGTACCTGTCTGGTGGATCTGTGGACACGGATGTGTTGTCATCAAGTGAGTCAACAAGCTCACGATCTTCTTGGCCTGCTGTCTTTTATGTGCCCAAGTTTTCGTATGATGCTGAATTACAACTTCAGCAGGCAAAAATTGCGTACAATCAGAATGGAACTGCACTTATTCCAGATCCCAAGTTGAAGTCAGCCATCCTTGAAGGTTTGGTGCAGGAAATTGTGAAGTATAAAGTGTATGTCAGTGATAAAGAAATGGATCAAGTAGCTCAGAGTCTGATCAAGAAGCATCCCTGTCTAACTGAGACAGGCTCCAACACTGGATTTGGAGGATGGAAGACCAGTTTAAAATATAAACTCTCAAACTATCGCACCCAGCTACGAAAACTGGGCTGCCCAGAGGTGACTGTAAACTCTCTAAAGAACAAACCTGTTGGAAGATGCAGTGCAGCCTTTGGTGTCAAAAAAGCAAAGAGGGCAGAAGTTAACTTTTGCCCAACATACCCACCAGAAGAAACTGAGGAGAGCCTGGAGGCAATGCGGAAAACTTTACTCTTGGACATAAAGAAGAAGAACAACAGAGAGTTGGTGAAATTCAAGATGGAAAAGACTTTTGCCTACAGAAGACATGAAGTTGTTCGTGATGCACCAATGGTAGAGGCTTTCATGGCAAGATGGCCTGCTCTATTTGATGTCCATGAGGTAAAGTTTGACTCACACCGGGAGTTCTTGGAAGAGGTGTTAAGCTAAAATACTTTAGGCACATTTAACAGCCAATTTCTTCAGCATTGGTGATTGTGGCCTTCTTCCTGGTGTTAAACATTTGAAGCTCACTCTTTTGTGCTGATGTTTTCAGATCAATGCTGAGTTTAAAAGAATTACCACAATCCCCCTTCAATCAAAGTTCCTGTCTCAGATGGATCTCCACTTAGACAACCTGGTGAAGCTGTTCAAAAGAAGAGGAGGACAGCTTGGACAAAGACTGAAAAAAGTTGTGGCACAAATGGATAATGTAAGTGATAAAGCCTTAACACAACTATGACCCCTTTTGGACAAAACTTTTAATTGGTTAAAAATTGTAAATGTTTTTCCAATGATAAATGCTGTCATCTTGTACTACTTTTACATCTGCTTGTTTTTGTTTTAATCTACTTAGTCAACTTTATTAGTATGTGTGCCTTTACTTTGAAAGCATTCATGTAAAGTACAGTACTAAAACCTAAAATCAATGAGAAGGGCTGACTGAAGATACTAATCACACAAATTTCATTTCAGTGTGAAGATGTTAATGCTGGACGTGAGTGTGTCATTAAGGGAGTGTGTATCTACATGGGTGAAGATCCTGACAACCTTATCCGGGAGTATGTGGTAAGTACTTGGGGTATTTTATTTTATTTTTTGGGGGGGGTGGGGGGGTGACTTTCACCAGTACATCATATTGCTCACTTGCCATGGATTGCCATGGATTGAGTAACATGACTTTTATTTTATTTATTTATGTATTTTTTACAGGACATGGATGAAGACGCCATCAATGAGGCCATTGAAGACACCACTGTTGGAATTTATCTTCTTAAAGAACAAGCTTCAGCAGATGAACAAGAAGACATTGGAGTTGTCCTTGAAGGCATCAGGGTGGTGAAGAATTTGGATAATGTAGCATTTGCTGTGGTAATGCTATTTGGACTCATGTATGCACTAAACCTTGCCTACCCTGCTGACCTCCGCTACACCTTTGAGGTTTTCCAGAAGGTTTTCATGGAACTGGATGGAGCTAAACTCTCCAACAAAGTTCTTGCTCTCAAAAACCGTCTGTTTCACTGAAGGGTCAAAGACTGCACTTCAGCAATTCTTTACTGAACACAAAACGAAAAACTGCAATGTTATACTGCTGATACTGTTTGTTTGGGGGTTTTTTGTTGTTGTTGTTGTTGTTGTTTTTTCTCATGTGACTGCACTTCGAGGTGACACTTTTTTTCTTTTCTTCCTTTTGGTGGTATTGTATTGCGAGAAATGTTTACAGAGGTTTTTTAGCAATGTGCTCTGGGTCAACCTTTACATCCTGCTTATATGTTCAAAAGGAAGATTCCTTTAGGTGTTTGGTATTATGTGACAGTGTCATTTAAGCTTCAATTTAGTAAAAAAATTCTGTACAGCTAAATACAAAATGTGACATGTATGAAGATATATCTTATCCTTAATAGCAGCTTGCTGCCTCTTTGAGTTTTGGAAGACCAATTTAAGCTGAAGTTGTTCTATATATGTACAGACTTGATCATTCAAAGCAGCTTGCTGGTTTCTGCCTCTTAAACTCCAGGTAACAGGAGTTGTAGAAATGTTAAATGCAAAAAAAAGTTATATTTGTGTAAGCCTGTTTGTTCATGGATGCTTTTTGATTCTTTTTCCAAGTAGGCTTAATTTAGTTTCAAACTTTTAATTGTGAAATTAAATACAAATATGTGTAAGATGACAGGATCATTAATAAGCACTTATTTGTAGCTTTCTTGTATTGCTGCTAAGGTCAGTTTTGAGGGGAAATATTTACAAATGTTTTAAATCTTTCTTTCAGTTATATCTGCAGGCAATCGCTAAAACTGTGTAACAAGTTTATATGCTTGCTGTTTTCACTGCTGTTAAAATAAAGGTGAACTTTTCAGCACTCCCATTTTTTTTTGCCTTTTTTGTCAATAACATTTAGTTTATGTTTACATTATTATATTGTACATAGGCAAGAAACCAAGGACTGAATTTTTATGAAGTTGACTTAAAATAATTAAGTAGGATTTAAAGCCATAATTTGTGTTGCAGGAACATAATTATAATGCCTTTATGTTACACAATTTCATTAAGTACCACTGACAATCAAAAATACGTTGGTGTTAAACTTTAAAATATATCAACATTACGTAATACATTGATATTTTGGTAACAGATAAACAGTATGTACATCGAACATGATTTTTTTAAGTAATCTAATGTGACAGGGCGGTGGGAGGGCTTTGTACGCATCCCGGAAAGAGGTGTAGCAGTGGTCGAGTAGCCTATCTCCACAAGTGTTAAAGTGGATGTGTTGGTGGAGTTTGGGTGAGACTTTCTTCAGGTTTCCCTTATTAAAGTCTCCGGCTGTGATAAACGCTGCCTCTGGGTGTGCGGTTTCCTCGCTGCTGATCACGCTGTACAGTTCCCTGAGTGCTCGGTCAGTGTCGGCTTGTGGGGGAATGTAAACAGCCGTAATAATCACTGCTATAAATTCCCTCGGTAGCCAGAATGGCCGGCACTTAATCATCAGGTACTCCAGGTCCGGTGAGCAGAAGGATTTGACCGGGTGCACGTTCGCATAATCACACCAGCTGTTGTTGATCATGAAACACACACCACCGCCTCTGCTTTTCCCAGTAAGATCCTGTGACCTGTCCGCGCGATGCACGGAGAACCCCGGTAGTTGTATTGCGGAGTCCGGTACCTTGTCCGATAGCCAGGTTTCTGTGAGGCAGATCACGCAGCAGTCCCGCATCTCTCGCTGGAATGAGATCCGTGCCCGAAGCTCGCACAGCTTGTTCTCCAGAGACTGCACATTAGCCAGTAATAAACTGGGTAACGGTGGTCTGTTAGTGCGCCGTCTCAGTCGAACCAGAACGCCAGATCTTCTCCCTCTGCGTCGGCGTTTGCGGCCTCCAGGGCCAGAGAACAAAGGCGTCTCAGGTAAGATGAATGGGGGGTCTGCAAACCAGCACACCGCAGACCACGGCCTCTCTGTGTGAGGATCTAAACGTATTCTACGCTAGATTCGACACAGCGAACACCATGAGACCGGACAGTGTGCGCACCGCGGATGACGTCAGTGCGCACACTGTGTCTGAGGAGGATGTGCGGAGGTGCTTCAGGAAGGTGAACGCACGCAAAGCTACTGGTCCGGACGGGATTCCCGGCCGCGTCCTCAAGTCATGCGCGGCTCAGCTGGCTGGAGTGTCCACGCACATCTTCAACCTTTCCCTCTCTCTGTCTGTAGTCCCAGCCTGCTTCAAAATGGCCACCATCGTCCCTGTACCCAAATCCTCCACCATCTCCTCATTGAACGACTGGCGACCTGTAGCCCTGACCCCCATCGTAAGCAAATGCTTCGAGAAGCTGGTCAGGGACTTCATCTGCTCTGCACTACCCGACTCACTGGACCCTCTACAGTTTGCATACCGCCACAACAGGTCCACTGATGATGCCATAGCCCTGACACTACACACTGCCCTGTCACACCTGGAGAAGAGAGACACGTATGTGAGGATGCTGTTTGTAGATTACAGCTCAGCATTCAATACCATCGTTCCCTCGAAGCTGGACAGGAAACTGCAGGATCTAGGACTGAGCAGCTCCCTCTGCAGCTGGATCCTTAGCTTCCTGTCTGACAGACGCCAGGTGGTCAGACTGGGCAGCATCACCTCATCCCCCGTCACACTGAACACTGGTGCTCCACAGGGGTGTGTACTGAGCCCTCTCCTGTACTCACTCTACACCTAAAACTGCACAGCCACTAACAACTCCAACATCATTGTGAAGTTTGCGGACGACACTACAGTGGTGGGTCTTATCACCAACGGTGATGAGACAGCTTACAGGGAGGAGGTCAGCGCCCTGACCCACTGGTGTCAAGACAACCATCTCACCCTCAACGTCGCAAAGACAAAGGAGTTGATAGTGGACTTCCGGAGGTGCAGAGAAGTACACACCCCCATCACCATCAACGGCGCTGCTGTGGAGAGAGTGAGCAGCTTCCGGTTCCTTGGAGTACATCTGGCTGAGGATCTTACGTGGTCAGTACACACAAACAAAACAGTGAAGAAGGTGCAGCAGCGCCTCTTCTTTCTCAGGAGACTGAAAAGATTCGGCATGAGCCCCCGCATCCTCAGGACCTTCTATCACTGTGCCATTGAGAGCATCCTCACTGGATGCATCACCACCTGGTACGGCAACAGCACCGCCTACAACTGCAAAGCTCTCCAGCGAGTAGTGCGGTGCTCTGAACGGATAATTGGAGGTGAGCTTCCCTCCCTCCAAGACATCTACAGGAAGCGGTGCCTGAGGAAAGCGGGGAGGATCATCAAGGACTCCAGTCACCCCAGCCATAAACTGTTCAGACTGCTTCCATCAGGAAGGAGGTTCTGCAGCATCCGGTCCCGTACCAGCAGACTGAGAGACAGCTTCTTCCATCAGGCCATCAGACTGCTGAACACGTCATAGACACCTCAGCTTCACTACTGGAACTTTAACATTATGCACTCCATACTGTACAGTAACGCCACTGTTTTGCACATGTCTCAACTCTGTATATTTTATATTATATATTTTATTTATTGTTTACTCTATTTAATTTGTAAAATATGTGTACACACACACACACACACACACACACACACACACACACACACACACACACACGTAGAAAAATATTTAGTATACACATCCAGAAATGCATATACTATTATATATTGTACATATATTTATTAGTTTCAGATGTAGCCATTCTTGTATTTTGCTTGTTTACATTATTGTATTTTGCACAACTCTGTTGCTTGTGAAGCTCGCACACAAGAATTTCACTCACATGTGCTGTACCAATGTACCTGCACATGTGATGTGACAATAAAAGTGATTTGATTTGATTTGATTTGAATGAAATACTTTGGCTTTACAAGTAATTATTACTTGTTGGAAAGTGGAAAATTAAGTCAGTCATACTTATTCATATTATGTGGGACCGATGTACACAATAAAATCAAGTAAATTGAAAGAACTTTTTTTTTCAGTGCAGTAAGGACATCTCCTGGTTTCATCTTCATGTTTCCCTCTCACCAGATAACCAAACTATATCATGACCAGCAGCTTTTTTGAACTGTGGCTCCAGCAAACATCAGCTGATACTAGAAATTAATATTAAATAAATTCTAACAACAGCTGATCAAGCTTAAACGTGCTGCTGTTGTTTAGCGCGATATCCCCTGGTTTCCTCTTTCGGCGCAAAGTGGTCGATAAACAAACAAGAGAGCCGATCAGCTGATCATTGATCAGTTTCATGACTGAAGTAGAAACAGGAGAGAGAGAGGGTGAGAGGATGAGAGAAGAAGAGGCAGCTGTGCAGCGTAAATACAGAATAAATCCAGCTTTGTGCCTTTTTCATTGTAGCTGAATTACGGGACAAACTGTTCCTTTTCACCTCAATAAGAAACGTGTAATATTTCTCTGAATACCAGACGGGACGGTTGGCAACTCTAATAACTTATGAACAAAATAAAGTTCAACATCATTAACTTCATAGCACCCACCCAGCTGTATAGAAACTCCGTCATGCTAGCTAGCAGGCAGTACGGAAAAAGTCAGCACAGCTAAAATAAACTCCACCTAAACCTGGTTTATATCTGACCCAGAGAGACTGCAGGTCATAACTTCTTACCTGAAGTTCAGTTCACACTTGGACCGGCGGCCGCCTCGGGTCTCTTTTCCTTCTGCGTCCCTTTTCCTTCATCCACCTGCTGCCTCCACCACTTGCTAATGTTACTGAATCTGTGGAAGCTCTGCGATGCCACCACACGAAGTAACGAGTAACGACCCTATCTAAATCCCAGTAACGACTAACGCGTTCCTGATTTTGGCATAATAACTAGTTACCGTGCTCGTTACCACAATAATAACGTAGTTACTGTAACGCGTTACCTAATAATGCGTTAGTCCCAACACTGGTTATATCACACGGATCCTTCCCGACTCTGACTCGTGGTGTTTGCTGCTGCAGCATGTCTGCTCAGTGCCATAACTTTCATTTTTTGATTATTTTTTCATTTCTTAAGTTTGTTAACCTTTGCTGACTCGTGTACAAACACAGAAAAGGTGAGTGGCAGCAACAAAGAGGGAAATGAGAAAAATAATAAGTCTGCTTTCTGACATCATCTGTTGAGCCGTTAGACAAAAGCACTAGCTGCTGACGAACCAGCCCCCGAATAACTTTAGTGTATTTATGAAGGCATGCAAAATTTTACCTTCATACTGTGAATGTTGCCCAAGCTGCATGCCCTGGAAGTATAGAAGGATGGGTCGATACTGGATGATAAGAATGCACAAACCTTGGCTGGAAGGCTGCAGGCGCCCAGCTGGCAGAGTTACAAATATAAATGCTGCCAAAACTCAGCCAAAGAGTGAAAACAAAACAAGAAGCAATGCAGCAAAGCACAGTGAGGCTTCAAGGTAAATCCTGACATCAGCGTGCTAAAGCCCACACAGTGACAGCGAGGCGATCCACACACGCTAATGTCCAAGTTCAGCTTTGAAAATAAGAATGCGTGTACAAACACAGAACGAGTCATTAATGAAAAACCAAACCTCTGTATTAGGATACAACAACAGCAAGGTACGAGTGTGAAACCATGAAGTGAAAGACAATCGTTATAAGGGAACAAGGACAAAATCCAGGGACCGTGAGACGGGGACAGTCCCGCTACCAGAAATGTGAGGCTGCGGTTACCGAGGCGGTGATCAAAGTAGATCATCTGGCAACAGTTGACGCACTAAACTTCATGATATCCATCCGGTGGGTGTTGAGATATTTTAGTGTGGACCAAAGCAGTGGACTGAGTCATGCTGCTGTGAACGTCTGTGCACAGGCTTTCTCTGCGCTGCGTAATTCAGGAAAGCAGCTCCATGTTCAGCAGTTGCTCAGAGACACAGCTGTACAGATCACAGAGGCCTGCTGATCACTTCTGGATGACAATAAAAGCAAATGACACTGAGACTGTTAGCAGTCAGGTTCTTCAGCCTGAGACTGACAGCGTGAAGGCCATGATGCTAATACACACTTTAAGACTGGGTATGTGTGTCGCACATCAACACTGTCTACAGCTATAACTAAATGAATGTTGGTGTAACTTTACCACATGCAGGGTCTTATCTGAAGCTCCCTAAAACTACTTTTTCATCCTTTTGTTACAATCGTTGTATCAGTGGAGTCAAAAAAATTTGATTGTATCCAGAAGTAATTGCAGCTTTTTATATGCTTTTTAATAAAGTCACCATACACATCAAATATAATGAATGAAAATGAAGCACTAAATACACAACGGTACAGACGTAGGACTCTTTATTTGTTGTACCTACTTTCATTCCCTTTTGCTCATTTTATTCAATATTTTAATCAAAACTAAGTAACACTACAAAATCCATATTCAGGACTTAATAATAATAATAATAATAATAATAAATTTTATTTATGAGCGCCTTTCAAGTCACCCAAGGACACTTTACAATAGGATAAAACACTTAGTAAAACAATGGCAGAATAAGAACAATAAAACAAAAGCACAAGATAAAATGAACAAACAGTGGATTCACAGTGAATATGCAGATTTGAACAGATGAGTTTTGAGTTGGGATTTAAACTGGGGGAGAGAACCAATGTTTCTTATTTCTGGGGGCAGAGAGTTCCACAGCCTGGGAGCAGAGCAGCTGAAAGCTCTGCTTCCCATGGTGGTGAGGCGGAAGGAAGGTACAGCAAGCTGGATAGAAGAAGAAGAACGAAGTGAGCGGGCAGAACAGGTGGTGGTTAACAGGTCAGAAAGGTAAGGAGGAGCGAGGTTATGAATGGCCTTGAAGGTGAGCAGAAGAAGTTTGAATATTATCCGGAATTTCACAGGGAGCCAGTGAAGTTCCTGAAGAACAGGTGATGTGCTGGTAGGAGGGGTTCTGGTGATAATGCGAGCAGCAGAGTTCTGAACCAGTTGAAGCTTATGGAGGGATTTTTGGGGGGGGCCATGCAAAAGAGAATTGCAGCAGTCAATACGGGAGGTAACAAGACTGTGGACAAGAATGGATGTGATATGAGGTCAATAACTTCAGTTATTGACCTCATATCACATCTGTTTTTAATCCTCTGTATCTTTACTTCTGAAATTTCCTGCATTGTCCGTTTGCCTGTTTTAACAAACTCCTGTAATTATGCTTCATTATGTTTTTGTTCAATATTCTAAATAGATGCAGGTGTGTCAGCAGGTGATTTCTCATTGGTGTCTGTAGTATTAACCGTCCTGTTCTTGTACTGAAAGTTGCTTGAAAACCATTTTAATAGTTGCAGTTATCTTATCTTGGACGGTTGTAAATGTTTTACATTTTAATGAACGTACAGTCCCAGTCATTCCTCTGTTACTCCAGATGTTGACTTTACTGCTCTGACTCCTCACCTGAAGAGCTCGGTTACTAATCTTGGGGTAAAACTCGACACTGCACGTAAATGCGGTGGTGAAACCTTCATTCTATCACCTCACACGTCTGTCAAAGGTCAAGCCTTTTCTTTCCAGATGCCATCCATGCTTTTATAACCTCACGTTTGGATTGCTGCATCTCCTTTTTAACAGGGCTGCCCAGGGCACTCTGTGCAACTGGAGCAAAATGCTGCGGCACAGTTTTTAACTGGTAAAAGAAAACGTGATCGTGTTACTCTGGTTCTGGCCTCCTTACACTGGCTTCCAATTGAATCTAGGATCTATTTTAAAATCCTTTTACTGGTTTTTAAGCATTACGTCCCCCCTCGTTCACTCCGGTCAGCTCAGTCACTAAATCATGACTGAAACTTAGAGACGTTCTCTATTGTGACCTCGAAGCTTTGGAACGATCTTCCTCTTCACATTAGACACATTAGACAGTCGACATCAGTGGTGCTCTTTAAATCCAGGTTAAAAGGTTTCATTGTTATGTATTTACTGTATTTATTATTCTTATTGTACTTCGTATATTTCTGCTGCACAGCACTTTGGTCGGCCATGTGTTGTTTTTAAAGTGCTATATAAATAAATTATGGGTGTGGTTTATGGTTACCTTTACATGCATATTTTGTTCTTTAATATTTGATATTTGATATAATATGCTTCCAGCCTTCAGTTGATCTCCTGTGCAGCTGACTAAGTTTTGCTGAGAGCTTTTATTGACGTCCATGTTTATCATGAATCATGAAATCTGTTAATTTTTGATAACATTTTTTAAATTACCTCATTATGTTTTTTTTTCTTTTCAGGAAAATGATGAAATAAATTCAAGGGTGTTCTTTATCGGACTGACGGTGCATGAGCCTTCTGTGACTAATATGTAATATTGTATGAGCACGCTGACATGGAAATCTCTGCTAATGAGACCATTAATGTGTTTTATTAATAACCTTCCTAAGATGACTACTTGGGTTAAATATGTCATGTTGAGGACCTGACACATCAGGCAGGTGAAGCTCTATAACGTGCTGCTAATGTCATCTCAAATGTCAGATTATTGACACGGAGAGCAGACGATGCTGTCATATCTGATGTTAATTTTCCCCTTGATGTGAATAGAAAAATCTCACCCTGCAGGAAATTTATCACCACGCCAATATTTAAGTGCAATTTCACAGAATCTGCTCGTGGAGAGGATCCTACCTCTGCTTTTGAACTGGAAATGTCGAAGGCAGCCGTTACATAATCATCAATCAGCCTGCTCCACTTGCTGCTTTGTAATACCCGTGCTGAGAAGCAGACTTTCATATCTCACTGCAGAATCTGGGAAAAGCTGGTTTTCTATTTTATTTACCAAAAAAATCCTTTTTTAGCTTATGTGAGGAGATGTGTTGATGGGCTCAACACTCAGTCAACTTCAGTCTGTTTTTCTCTTATTGGTACAAACTGCATTTCCTTTGATTCACACTTTAGTCTACTGTACACTGCTTTTTAACATCACATTATGTAAAACAGTTTAGACATCACCAGCTCATTTCCATTTTTCTTTTATTAATCGTTGGTTCTTTACAGCCTTGTTGATTTGAGTTCTTCTCACCATTTTTCTGTACCAGCTTTTCCCAGTCAGCCAATTGGCCTCGTGTAGCATTTCCCAGTGTCTGTGCTGTAAACACGCCGCTGCTCCATTTTGTATTTATTCTGTTTTAACTGTAACTGTAGTTATTTTCTCTATTTTACTTGTAACTCTGGGAATTTCCGGGGTGTCTGTGATGTTGCATCGCACAAAATCATTTGTGAAGCGTTTAGTCTGCAGAAGGTCTTTTATTTTGAAATTTGCTGCTGGGACCTCTGTAAACACTCGTGCTGAGTTTCTGGGCTCAGTCACTCATTTCAGGTGTCATCTTGTAAACTGTGTACAGCTTTAAACTTTACACTGCTTTGGCAGCTTGGACCAGAGCTGCTCCTCGGACACTTCTGAAATGTAAGGGCTGAGTTGGGACAGTCGGGCCTGCAGATCCACCGGAGCTGGAATCCAACCAGCGTATTCTGAAGTAAGTGCTCCCTGTTTGACTTTGGAATCGTTGCCTGATGTTACCTCCTTCCTCATTTTCATTTTCCTGTTCGATCATCGGCATTTGTGAACAATCAGCAGCGAAGTCTGGGTTCAGCAGGAGATCTTTTGTTGCGTGTCTTTAACCATCACTCACTTTTCCACTCCTTTCCTTCCTCTGCTGTCACTCTCCACGGAAGAAAGAACTAAAAGCCTCTGAGTGCCGTAAAACAGGGGGCTTAACTCACTGCATTTTAACACACAAAGAGACAGAGAGAAAATTTCCAAACGTCTGTGCAGCACTTGGATAAACTGACTCAAAGTGAGTGGTTTAAACAAGCTAATTTCCTGACATTCAAACAATTAAAAAGACAAAACGAGGTTTTCCCAGTTGTTTTGGGCACACTCATTATTTTTTTAAGTGTATTTCATTACTTCTTCTTTTCTTAAACTGCAGTGTCGAGCTCTCTGTGCCACAACGCCAGAGAAACAACAGGTCATCAGACAGACGTCTGTGCACTTTGAACATAATGATTAGTGTCAGGCACCAG
This sequence comes from Rhamphochromis sp. 'chilingali', assembly GCF_963969265.1. Classification (NCBI taxonomy): domain Eukaryota; kingdom Metazoa; phylum Chordata; class Actinopteri; order Cichliformes; family Cichlidae; genus Rhamphochromis; species Rhamphochromis sp. 'chilingali'. Next base: position 2,959,060 of record NC_137930.1, read on the forward strand.
TTGTAAGGATGCACTGACGGGGCCAGAAAGTTCTGCAGGTGATCTGCCAACAATGGACTGATTTATACTCAAAGATGCAGCCAGTTTATTTCAGTAGAGACGAACAATCTACGATGAGTAGAGCCAATCAGGGAGCGAGAAACCTACTAGCCAAAATAACACAGTGCAAATGCTTCCCTGAAATGGTTTGATGATTCTGCTCGAGGACACACAGCTGACAGAGAATCGATATGTTTTTGATATAAGGCTGAACTGTTTTGCTAGAAGTGTGTGTGGATAAATCTGCGGGCTTAGATGGAGCACAGGAGTCATCCAGAGAAAGGTTGCAAAGCGTTTCACCATGTAAACCCGAATTTTTATTGTATCGAATCTTTATTTTGAAGGTGTTAAAACAGAATAACAACAACAGAGAAAAAGAGACAACCAGAGAAAACACAAGAAAAGGAAAACAAAGCATTAATAATTATGAACCACTTACATGTTCAAAAAGAGTCGGAAGAAGCACAAGCTTATTTAATCCCACCCCCTCGCCTCTATTCAGTAACTGATAGTCGACACTTGTTCTTCCATCATCAATTCTTCATTACGATTTGTTACATGTAGGTTTTATAACCCCAGTAACACGTCAAAAGATATACACGCTCACAGATCTATAAACCTACATATGCACCCACACACACATATATGCACCTCAGTATTGTGAAAATAGTGGGTGAGAACACCCAATCAGAGCCCTCCCTGTACTTTGCAAAAATTTTTGAACAGCTTTTTAAACTGGTTCATGCTGATACGTTGCTTCAGTTCAGAGTGTAACAGCTGACCTGCAGGATGTCTGTTTACTGGATACTTTATCAGGAACGATGTGAGCTATCTGTGAGATGAAGTTGCTGTGCAACATGTGGAAATGTGTGAGAAGTCAGTAGTGCTTCTTATAAGACGTAGACATTAACGCTTCTCTTTAATACCAGTAAATGAAAAAAACTACATATCCAGTACATGATGGTCAAACTGTGTGAGAATTGCTGCAGCATCAAACCAGTGGAAGGAATCCCAGTACAACAGGCACGCGAACTGGGATTCTCTCAGTTCTGTCATTATAAAAGAATAAATTATATTATATTGTATGATGTGTTGGAGCTGAGCATTCAATTCTGACACAAGCACATGTATGCATTTAGTGACAGCTTCCTGTTAGCTCTGGTGGTAAAAGTGAAACTCCTCACAGATGGTGGGTGGGCTCTTTTCCTCCACGGCGTTACATTTACAGTCGCAGGTCACAGATGCGTGCTCCTGTTTTTGGTTGAGTAACTACTTCATAGTTTGAAAGGCTTCATTTTAAAAATGGTTCGTAAAGTCGAGTTCGACTGCAAAGTGCTTTCAGTACATTCTTGTACTTTTGCGTTATGAGTTCAGTCTTGGCATTTGGTTCTGGCTGCACTCATAGAGTCAAACTATTCATTGTTATTAAGAAGTGCAGCAACACGTTACACTCTGAACCTGTCTGTTAGTTTAAAAATGTCAGCGGCTTCTTTTTTCTACAGATTTGCTTCAGACGGAGAAGGCGGAATATTTGGTTTTGGAGGCTGTAGTCACGATGGCTCTAACTTTAAATATGGAAGAATTTATTTACATGGTTTAGGAGACATATTGTTTGAGTGTAAACTTAAAATCTAACTGTCTGAACTTCCAGTGTTTTCACAGAATAAAAGCATCTTGTAGATGGTTTTGTTTCAGACCAGGTCCCTGTGTGAAAGAGTAACTGCCTGTTTGAATAATTATGGAAGAAAACTTGGATGTTGGCATGAGTGTTGCTGGTTCAGAGAGTACTCTGATAGGTGGAGTTTTGAATTTTAACACACAGTTTATTACTACTGACTGTAGGCTTCTTGCTAATCGATCGTGCTTGTACATTTCAGTTGCACATTGTTGGAGGACTGACTGATTCTTTAGAGGAAAAGAGTGGCACAGTCTGCAGCAACTTTGATCTTTATTGCACAAAAGATCAAGTGCACGATGTAAATTGCATTCACGACTGCATTAAGCTGCTAACACATCTGTGGCTCTCTACAAGCACCTGCACTGACAGCATGCTAATGCTAAGCTAGCCAAGAACCCAGAGTGATGTTATGTATGTTAGTGACCTTGTAACACCACAGGAGACTTCATCTATAAAGCATTTACCTGCTCAGGAGAGTTATAACTGTGATACTGCCAACAGCTTCGTTGTATAACACTTTTTATAACGTCAAACCTTGACAAAGCCATGAAATCTCTGAATAGATTATGGACGTATGAACCTATTTTAGTCTTTATAGTCTGGTTATAGAAACAAGTTTAACTCCATGTTTCCTGTCGAGCTCTGGCTCTTTGTACCAATCAAAGGAACTCCTCCTGTGCTTCAGAACACTGACCCCTGCAGTGTCTCTGCTCTTGTACAACTTGAAAAACGTCTGCTGTCACAGCATGTACAGTGTTTGTGGCTGATTGTACTGGGACAGCTGATGTCAGAATGGGCATGACAGCCTGTCTGCCCCCTGCAGACCTGCTTTAATCTGCTGGCTGTTGTTTGCACTTACAGTGAAAAGGACACACTGCTGACACTCTGCTGATGCCAGTTCAGTGAGACTTATTTCACATGTTTCTTTCAGCTTGTTTCCTTTTTAGTGGTTAACACATTTTAGGAGTTCGTGGTAAAATTGCAACATTGGGAAGTCTGAAAATAAGCTGAAGTGGGACGAGTGCGAGACGTTTCCTTTTTGCAGTATTAACTAAAGTTGCATTGACTGTTATGTGAAATGTTTTCCATACTGCAAATGTACATGACTTATAATGATGTAGAGTGTTTGAACACAACTTCTTCATCAAGCTGTACATGCATCTAACTACCCGGCAGTACAAAAAGGTAGTAGGACGAGTGCTGGTAGTAGTTTCTCATGATTTGTTTTTTTTAAAGAAAATAATTAGGCAAATTTACCAATTGGGTTCTTCTTCAGGCATCTCTCATGTGCGGTGAATTAGAGATCCAAGAAGACTGTTTCAGTAGCTTAACCTGCATGTCTTTATCCTGTCTTCCTTCTCTCACCCCAACCGGTCGCAGCAGATGGCCCCGCCCCTCCCTGAGCCTGGTTCTGCCGGAGGTTTCTTCCTGTTAAAAGGGAGTTTTTCCTTCCCACTGTTGCCAAAGTGCTTGCTCATAGGGGCTCATATGATTGTTGGGTTTTTCTCTGTATCTATGAAGCGCCTTGAGGCGACTTATGTTGTGATTTGGCGCTATATAAATAAAATTGAATTGAATTGAATTGAATAGAATTGGTAGAACTGGTCAAAGACAGTTTGCTAGATGAGAAATGACAGAAGTCTGTTTTTTTTGTTTGTTTTCTTCGTCTATGGCATATCTTTTCAGCTACATAGTCAGCATTCAGAAACTCTTTGTCTTTTTTGGAAAAAGATTTTGTGTTCATCTCCTTTTCTTGCCGTTAAGCTGCTGTTACTGAGGTTATGCTGTTAACGACCACGAACTCAACACATGCAACACTTGGACCGATTCCAAAAACGCTGGGATGCTGTTTAAGATGAAGCAGGATGCAGTTATTTTAAGAGCTCATAAAAACAGTTTCATTCAGCATAGAAAACACAGAAAACATATCAAATGTTTAAACGGAAATGTTTTAGGATTTCATCAAAAATATTTGCTCATTGTGAATTTGATAGCAGCAACATGTTCTTAAAAAAGGTGGAATGGAGGCAACAAAAGCCCAGAGAAGTAAGTGATACAACAACAACAACAACAACAACAACAACAAACAGCTGGAGGAACATTTCAGGTTTATTGAAAGCAAGTCAGGAACATGACTGAGTATTTTTAAAAAAAAGCATCTCAGAGAGGTCTCCTCAAAGCACTTTATATTACTCCTCTTATATTAGAAAACCCAACAATCAGATGACATACAAATTAGTCAAAGACACCGGTCTGTTGAGCAGCTAGAGTTCTCTTTCAGACAAGACATGACATCACCTTCCCAAAAGTCCAGCAGCTGCTCTCCCCAGTTCCCAGATATTTACATGACATGTTGTTGAAAGACTGCAGGATCCACTCGACTACAAGACAGAATAGCAAGGATTGTGTTTGTGTGAAATAAACAAGTTCTACTTCAGCCAAACTAGACGAGACCTTTAGCTGCAAAGAGTTTGTAAAATACTGGGAATTGTAACCATGGCTGACATTCCAGCTATAATAGTGTGTAGCAGATTTAACCAAATAAGATGGGAATAATTATTTATCTGTGACACAGAAGTGAGACAGTCATGCTTGCATTTTATTCCAGTGGGCTCTATGCTGAGTATCCGGTGCCAAATTTTAATTTTTTCTCTACATAAAAAATTATTTGAATATAAATTGATGCAAAAACAGCACAAATTGGTGCATACAGATTCAGCTGCATGAAGGGAATGAAGTGTCTGAGCTGCATAATTAGCACCATGCAGAGAGGAGCTGGTTACATGTGTAAGTGACTTACACGAGCCACAAGGCTAAGTATAGGGCTTTACATATTTGCCATTTGTCTAACCAGTGAATGATCTCCAGTTCAGTTCCCAGGAGAAGGCACAAATCCCCTCAGTGAAGACATCCAGAGTAAAACAATATGCCCAATCACACCCCGCAGCTACCTGCTGTGGCCTGTGAATAAGGCAGCAGCTGAAAGTAACACGAGGCTAATTAGAGATTTAAGGTTTTGCCCGACATCCTAATGTAATAACTCATAGGTTAGCTGATTTGTGGCAGGAAAAAAGTGGAAAAAACTTCAAATTGATCAAATGTAATTAAAACTAAATCATGCACTGTGCTCATCCTGGACCATTTAAATACACAAGCATTGCTCAAAATGTGCCACTTGTATCTTAAAGTAGATTAATGTGTAAATCAGATATATACGTGTATTGATTTAGTAGTCAGACACTCCCCTTTTATCTCCTAATAATTAAAAAGAGGTCTTTTAATTACAGAACCAGCAGCTTATGATCCCATGTGCATGAGCACAGCCCTCATATGCTCCCACTTAATCACACACAATGTCAAGATTTACCACTGGGCCTCAGCACCAAAGGACCCAGTCTATCAAATCTGTGACCTTCGAGTTTTATTTTGTGTGTGTGTGTGTGCACGCGTGCACGTGTGCGTGCGTGTGTGTGTGATTTAGTAGATTTCAGGACCTGCAGTGCCAGAATGGAGGAGTCAATATGTTCCCTATCAGACAATAAAGTAACCCTCTCTGACTCCCTCGATCCGTCTCCAGAACCCTGAATCTTCGATGTAGTTTGTATAATGTAGAGTTCGGAAACGACACCATGTCACGCTGTGCTCGGGTATCTCATTCGGCGTAATTGACAACGCTGTTTGTTTAGACAGGGAGCGCGTAACGCAGGAGCTATTTTTGGTCAGATTTTACTACTGATTTGAAAAGACAAATGTATGGTTTAATAAAGGCAGCAGCAGGAGGCAAAGGCACACTGAAGGAACATAAAAAAGATTTATTAACCAGTAAACACTTTTACTCACATGAGGTCATTAGAGGACCACATCTCTTCAGCTAATTGAATTTTTACAATATGTTATCACAAATTTTATTTAGTGCTCCCCTCTTTTTCCTTCATCCACCACATGGTTGCTCCTGCCTGAGCCGGGTTTCTTCTTCTTTCACCGTGCTTTGTCATCAGGGATCGTCCAATTGCTGTTTTCTGATCTGTTGTGTGTCGCTGTGTTGGCAACTAAGTTTTTCAGTTGAGTCGAACAGACAAATCAGTTCCTGTTGGCTTTTGGAAGTTGTGATAGTTCAATGACTTGAGCTGGATATGCCGAGAAGCTAGCAACCTTTTTCTGGTGGTTTGCGTGTGCTCATTATGACCTCGGGTCTTTAATAGCGAACACTGGCTCTGCTTAGAATCTGCTCCTTGTGTGGAAACACAGCTAGACTAGCAAGTAAAGCTAGTTGTAGCAGAAGAGTTTCCTCTTGCTAACCACCTTGAGAGCATTCTCATTCCTAACACGTAACACACTGACAATTTGTCACGTACCCACATAGCAGACAGGTCTGGCCCGGATCTGGTGTCAAGCCGGCACTGCTGGCTGACTTCTGGCATGGTAAGTGGTATGTCATCCAGATATGGGCCAGGCCTGGTGTAGATGGCACTGTTTATGTGATGGTATGCTGAATCTGGCCTGATTGTGGTTTGGTTTATGTAGCCCAGGCTCATAGAAAACAGGTCTGGTTCGGGTCCGGCATCAAGCTGGCACTTCTGACTGACTGGTGTCATGGCAGGGTGTATGTCAACCAGATGTGGGCCAGGTCTGGCAATGATGGCACTGTTTATGTTCTTATTTCAGTTAGTAGACCCAAATGCCATGTTGCAATACTATACTGCTATGGTAGCCAACGTTTCAAATGCAGGTTTTACAGGTTTGTGAGTGTACACTTTATCCAAAACCTAGTTTACTCATTGTTACCACTGGGTGGCTGTAGCGCAGGAGGTAGAGCAGATCACCTACTGATCAGAAGGTTAGTGGTTCGATCTCTGGCTGCTCTAGTCTGCATGTCAAGAGTGTGAATGTGTATGAATATAGTTAGGAAGCAGTCAGCTTAGAGAAAGTGTGTGATTGAATGTGGCATGTTGTATAGAGCACTTTGAGTAATCTGGGAGAGTAGAAAAACACTACATAAGAATCAGTCCAGTCACTGCCTGAACAGAGTTTCGTTATGTTACTTTTGCACTATAATGTTCCAGCACATGTTGTTATTACATGGCTTGATTGAGGTACACATTAGGCTGACATCTGGGGCCAGAGCTGAAACTGTTCTGGGCCAGCACAGGGCCAGCAGTGTGTCTGCACACAACTTACACATGGCCCACGTACCGCAAAGAATGATGGCCATCATTCTTTGGTATGAGGGCCATGTATAAGCACATTGTGTGGGCCAGATCCGGCCCATGCCAATTGTGTTATGTGGGTAGCGTCTGTATGTTACGTGTTGGGATGAGAATGTGTTGTTAGCCAACATGTTGTAGAGAAGATCAAGTGTGGAAAATTTGGCCTCTTTTGTACATTATCAAGGATAGCGATGACAGTGATGGAGAGGGGATGGCGGCTCTGACCATGTCCGTTTTATTAAAACAGACCAGCAGGGTTAAAACGTCTTGATGCATGCTCAATCATCCATGTAAGTAAATCTCCAAAAGTTGATTCTGTCCATCTGGACATAGCTGGACTGGCCGGTATGCCCGATGGTGATTTTTCGTTTTTATAGGCCGATGTTTTTTGGGGTTTTTTAGTAACGGTATAAACAATGAGAGGTGGTGGATTGGCGAGGTGCTGGCAGATGTGTAAAAATAGCTCTGGCGGTGGCTATGGTGGAGCTTCCACAGAGGCCAGCAGGTGGATGAGGGAAATGGGAGGCAGGAGGAGGAGAGACCCGAGGCGGCCGCCGGTCCGAGTATCAGGTGAACTGAACTTCAGGTCAGAAGTTATGACCTGCAGTCTATCTGGATCAGATATGAACCAAGTTTAGGTGGAGTTTATTTTCATTGTGCTGACTTTTTACAGTCAGTTACAATAACTCGTACTGCGTGCTAGCTAGCATGACGGAGTTTCTATACAGTTGGGTGGGTGCTATGATGTTGCTGATAGTGAACTTTATTTTATTCACAAGGTTAGTTAGTAGCTGCCAACCGTCTCGTAAAAAACGGAATTGTCTCGTTTTCAGAGAAAATATTAATATTACTTCTCTCATTCAGTCTACATCACTGTCACAGCAGCGTTCGTTTTCATTCAAAGGCTTTATGGCTTTTCCTATAATACCTGGTGGACCGGTCTCTAGTCAAAATGCCCACAGTTTCTATGTTCAATAATCCAAACAGGTGGTCTGGTAGAGTAGGCTCAATCTTCAGACTTCTCTCTCCCACTGCACAAATGAATCGCTCACGAGGGAAACAGGCTCCTGGACAGAAAAGAGGGTGGCGTGAAAAGAACCCACAGACACAGGTAAACAGACTTACAGCCTCCAACACGACTGGTTTCTCAAGCACCAACAGAAGGAACGTCCTCAGTATTTAAAGGGAGCCGACTGCTCACCAGATGAGGAGCAGGTGGGCCAGGCCGGAGGGCGTGGACTAAGAGGATCCTGCCTCTGAAAGGTAGGGCACAGTAACCACACACACACAGATGGAGAGAGAGAAACTGGCAGGAGAACCAGGAGGACAAGGACTGTGACAGTTAATGCCCCTGCATTAAAGTATTGCTTTGAAGAGATGCCAGTTTGCATGTCTGAAACGTGTTGTGGTTCACAGAGGGCAGATTGTGTGAAATTTTGTGACTGTTTAAACTTGTTGAACTATTCTCTTATTTATCACATGTTTCCAAAGTCCTGCTTGAGAATTAAGACCTGGTTTCAGGCTTCGACTCAGAATTAGATTTCAGGTTAGTGTAAAGGTGGGATATAGTTGCAATGGTTACATTTAAGAGTAGGCATTTAAGAGTATGCATCACTGTCAGTGAATGGCGTCATGAAGACCCCCATCCCCTCCAGTGCACAGATTGGCACAGGCAGCAGTCACTCTTGAGGGAATGCTGTAAACAGAGGAAAACCTTTAGTTGAAACACAGAAACTGCTCCTCCAGACGCCCTTGGCATCTGCCAGTGCATTTACTCTGGGCCTCAGAAACGCGCCTCGCATATCTGAAGTGAATTCAATTAGGGGCAGTCAAGACAGGCAAAGAACAGATGGTGAGACAGACTGACAGCCAGCTTTGTCATTGTCTTGCTACAGGTCTTTTAAATGATTGATTCATAAATGGCACGAAACAAATTCATTCAAGGGGCTCAGCTACATCTTCATTTGCTAAGCTGCTGCCAGCATCAGAAACTGTTAGACTTGCAAATGCACAAAAAGACCCCAAAAAAGAAATCTTTCTACCTTCTGCAAAGTTCATCGCCCCAGAAAAGACAAGTCAGCCGGAGGAGGGTAATCTCCAGCCGTGGAACCGGGCTTGTTGGTGGACAGCGTCCTGCGTCCTGCTCAGAGAGACCAGCGACCTGACCTTCCCTCTGGAAGATGCCGCCATCCTGACTGCCACTGATGCCAACATGAGCTGTTCCTCATCCAACGACGTGTCTGCAGATGAAATAAGACGCACAGCCCGCCCGGACAAACTGTAATCACCAAAAGAGTCAACTTTGCTTGAACTCAATTCTGATATCTGCTCGGCATGACACCTCACAGGGAGACAAAAACAACCGCCAGAGGAGAAAAGAACAAAATCTTCAGCGAAGGAAGATGATATCTCCAATAAAACTATTTTTGAAGCCATTATGGGACTTGACAAAAAATTTGAAGCACAACTGGAGGATATCAAGGAACAAAACAGACAAAGTGCAGCTATGGTTGCCAGCTTGGCTAAGGCTGTAGAGTTTAACGCTGCAGAGATAGCTGATTGCAAACTGAAAGTTGTTAAACTGGCAAATGCGAATGAACTGCTGCTTAAAGAAAACGAAGACTTGAAAAGAAGAGTGAGAGAACAAGAGCGCTACCGAATGAGGTGGTGCCTAAAACTGAAAGGGGTGAAGGAAGACAAAGACGAAAACATTAGAGTGAAGGTTTTGCAAACGCTTCAGAAGATTGCCCCTGACTTGAACTTAGAAGAGGCTGTTGATATTGTCAACCGCTTAGGGAAACAAGTTGATGGCAGAAACAGAAACATCATTATTCTATTCACACAGAGGCGAATTAAAGAAGAATTGTGGAGGCGCACCAAAGATTCTTCAACCTGCAAGCAAGAAGGCATCAGCTTCACAGAGATGTTGCTGCAGGAGGACATACAAGATCGACAGCGCCTATGGCCTCTGGTGGAGGAAGAAAGACGTGCAAAACTACAAATATCTGTAGTTTCCACTCCGTATATTTTCAAAACAAACTCGTTACTTTGGGTTTAACGCATTTGGGGGAAGTTAATATTTCACGTCACTGCAGGCCTTCAAACAATGAGATTTGAGCCTAAACAGTGAAAGGCAGTCGCGTTTTAATCAGTAGAGGATGTCGCATAAAAAGAGATGAAAGAACAAACCATGTACTGTAGTTTTGATTTATTTATTTTTAGCACAACACCAGAACAACCCCACGTGCCCATAATTTGCGGTACTTCAGAAAAAAAGGAGTGAACATAAAAGGGAGTAAAATGTTGTGTCAGGTAATTTCAAATGCAGCATTTCTATCACCTCAACAAACACTAACTGTGTCACAGTGTGTTGCTATCTAAAGCTCTACTTGCTGTATTTCACAGGAAGAGAAAGAATGAGAGCTAACTTCACTCAGAGATATAGAAAGAAAGAAAAAGAAACCAGGCTGTATTTAAAGGTAAGGACTGCTTAGTGATATTTGATAAAATGTAGTTGTATTTTAACAGGGACATAAAGTGCTTGTCTTACTCCCTTCTTCTAGCTCGAAATTACTTGCCAAGTGGTAAGGACCGTTCATGGTCACACGGTGAGAACATTGGTGTTGACTATGAAGAGATAGGGTCAGACAGGGGAGGGGCCAGTCAGATTTATCAACTCAACCTCCTTAAAGCATGGAGAGAGGCTGAAACCAATCTCTGGTGAGCCCGGTTAAGGAAAGAGATGAGTTGGTGCCTGAGATGCCAAATTCCAACATCCTCATTCCCGCCATTGAGATAACACTCTCACACAGGCCCAGAGAGCAGATGTTGCTGCATTGCAGATGTGTTATACCCCCTGCCCAGCCGAATGACTCTCAAAAAGAAAATTTTGCAGAAAATCAATGTGATCGCTTGGATCACTGGAATTATCATCTCGATATCTCTTGTCCTTCTTTCATTTCAGACGTCTTGAAAACAAGTTTTAACAAAGTCCTGGAGAAGTGCCCAATGCTGGAGGACCTCCTGCTTTACCCCTGGCTCAGATAAACTCCTCTCTGACACAAACACACACGCATACTGAATTCACATCTTGCCATACAAATGTGATACAGTAACCAACTTTCTTTCTTTCAGAAAAAAAGAAAATTGGGAGATTCAAAAATTTCCTCACAGTAATGTTTGCATCAGTCTATCAGACGAATCCCCTCCAAGTCCAATATTTACATCAGTTACAGTGATAATGCTTGGTGTCTACTTTCAGCCACCGCAGTAGAATGCCAGGAATGAATCTCATTGAAATTGTAGTTGCATTTGCTATTTCATTTAATTGTCATGGATGATACACAGACAACCCAACAGCAAACAGAGGAAAACAATGGGCTTAAATACACAGAGGGATAAATGAGGGAATAAGACACAGGATGAGAGCACAGCTGCGAGAAATCACAAACAACAAGACCATGGGGAAGGAAAACTGAAAACACTAACATAGTCTAAGGAGCTTAGAAAGAAAACGTCTGGACTTCTTTAAGTTGCTTGAAGACGTTCAAGCAAAGTTTAAGTTCTTTTCATCCGAGAAGGTGAAACATCTTCAAGCAACTTCAAGTCCAGACGCTTTCTTTCCAAACTCCTTAGACTACGATGACCTAGATGACTGAGAACCTTCACAGACATGAAAACACTAACATAGCACACAAGACTATCAAAGTAAAACAGCAAACAAGAGACTTTTACAAAGACACAGAGTTGACACAGAGACATGACTGACTGGGGAGAAATTGGGGAACATGGAAACAAGAGTGACTAGACATGACACGTGGGACACAGGGGCAAGGCAAAGTAACAGAAACCTAAAGCCTAAGAATATAACACAAGAAGAAAACAATAAAGAGAACCAAAAACATACATAAGAATAATCAATGAATATAAATGAACAAACACAAAACACTGGGTCACAGACTCACTACCATGACAGTTAAATGTACATAATAAATACTTTAAATCAGATGACAATGTAGCTGACACTGTGTTTATTATAATGTGTGTGGTCAACCACAAATCTTCATACTGTCATCCATAGATGAGGTCTTTATACAAATGATGAAAGATAATGAAAGAAACTGTTTAATTGATATGAAATGATTGAATTATATGAAATATTATGGCTTTGTCTGCCAGTGTTTTTCTGTAAACTACTTTGAACTACTGGCAGTCAGTGAAGTCACTGAAAGGCAAGATTCTATGTTGTGTTGCCGTAGTTTCCAGAGTTTACTTATAAAGCTCACTTACAGAATTCAGTTAGAAAAGTCAAGCATTTGAAGGGTGCACATTTGAAGGAGTATTAACTCAATCTTAGCTCATTACGGTTTACATTTTCGATTTTAAAGGGTCTCCGAAATTACAATGAAAAAGGAAACAAGAAAAATTGCCACTCCAGCCGATAAGAAAGATTCGGGAGATCAAGGTAAGTAAAATAATAAAATCAAATCCTGGTAAAATCCAAATCCTAGAAATGTTGACACTGTGTGAATCATTTTTGGAGCAATTGAATCATATGTTTAATTGAAAATAGCTTTAATACAAGATGTCTAATCAAAGGAAGGTTACCGGTCTTTTGGTAAAATAATGTAATAAGTTTATTCTTGGACTCAACAGTAAAAACAGACCAACAAGTGCCATCAAGATCTAAGACTTAGTAAACCTAGTATCAACTCGCACTGATCAGTTTTTTTTTTCATCCCAAGATTAAACTTGTGATCATTTAAGCAAAAGCAATTTCAAATTCTTTGCCATCAAACTGCTTCCAGTCTTGATGTCGGGGACTCTTTTTCACCACTGTGTTGTTGTCGTTTATAGATCGTAAGAGCAGGACTGCTAAAAGAAAGGCCAGTCCTGAAAAGAAGACCCCAATGAAAAGGAGGAGGGTCGCTGAGCAGGCTGGTCCTTCCACCAGCTCAGATGTGGTCAAAGGAGTGAAGCGCAAGGTTGTGCAAGATGAAGAGGACACAACAAAGAAAGCAAAGAGGGCTAAACTTCTTGACCATATGAGCGGTGACAAGGAGCAAGCATCCTCCTCGTTGGACTCTGGTAAAGGTAGGCTAATTAGTTGAATAAGGGGGTAGATTAAGTGTGGTTGCTAGGTTTAAGATATTGGTGTTTAGTGTTTGTGTCTATCATCCAGTGAGCTGATGTGCTTTTGGTGTTTTCCACATCTCCAGACTTGAACAACAAACAGGTGTGCGCAAAAAATGGCAAAAGAAAGGCCACGGGAGACGACAGAGAGTCACCCAAGAAAAAAAAAAGGAATGTGGACCAGGACAAAAAATCAGTGGCAGACCAAAAACGTAAGTAGCAAGCAGCTTGGGTTTTATATTCAGGGGAAGGGCAAAAGGAACATTTAGGCTACAGAGGAGAGTAATTTGTGTCACAGCTGTAATAAAACAAGATTTGCTGTTTTGTCTGTTCAGGTGAATTCCAAGCCAGATATGTGGAGGAGCACCAGCTCGGAGAAGGAGGCTGCGGAGCAGTGTTTGCTGGCTACCGGATAGAAGATCGTTTTCCAGTAAGTGTTCAGATGATGGTAGTAAGACAGGCAGTAACGCAGATAATGGATAATATCGTAAACTGAGACGTCTGCTGTGTTTCCACCTTTCATTATGTCATACTGAGGAAATGCTCACCAATGCTCTGTGTCTTCTAGGTTGCCATCAAACACATTCCCAAAAATAAAGTCTACTGCAAAGTGGCGGTAAGCGTCCAACACTTGAATCAGTTTTACATTACTGGATTGAATGCGGCGTTCCTCATCATCCACTTTGTTGTAATATTTCAGGATGAAAGCGGGAAGATGCTCTCGGTGGAAGTGGCCATTATGGTTAAACTTGCAGGTGAAGCAGAAGGGTCAGTGGGAATATCAGCACCTGTGTCCTTGCTGGAGTGGTTCGACCTTGGCAAAGAGCTGATCCTGGTGCTGGAGAGACCTGTCCCCGCTGTGGACCTGCAAAAATACAAAGCAGAAAATGGAAGAACTTTACCAGAGGACAAGGCCAAGGTAGGTTGACTGGGAGAGCCTTAGACTGTACAGCATTCAATCAAGGCAGAAAAGCATTAACTCATTATTGTGTTTTTCATCTTTTCCAGGTCATTCTGAAGCAACTAGTTGATGCTGTAAAGGAACTTGAGGATAAACACATCTTTCATCGGGACATCAAGGGAGAAAACATTCTGATTGAGACCGGCTCCGATGTGCCTCGAGTTCGCATCATTGACTTTGGACTGAGCTGCTTTGTTAAACAGCGATCTCTGTATCGCGTCTTCTATGGTAACATATTCTGCTCCTGCTTTTCACAGATGTAACAATTTGTGTCTTTTGTTTTAGAAGAAATTGTAATTGTGTCTGTTTGTTAGGCACTCCTCTTCACACCCCTCCCGAGTGGTACAGGAGGAGCTGCTACAGGTGTGGACCCACCACGGTGTGGCAAATGGGAGTGGTGTTGTATGAAGCGCTTCATGCACGGCACTTTAGTACCGAGAGGTTCCTCGCAAAGAAACTGAGCATCAAAAAGCGTCTGTCCACAGGTAAGAAAACTTCACACTTCCAGATTCACTGATGCCTTGGATCACTAGAACTATCATCTTCATCTTTTTGATCTTTTCTTTCTTTCAAGAATGCCAGAATTTCTTGGAGGCATGTTTAACTATAGCCCCGGAGAAGCGCCCAACACTGGAGGAGCTCCAGCTTCACCCCTGGCTAAGATAACACACACAAACACACAATTCACACCTTATCATATAAGTGTGATACATTGTGGTAACCTCCTTTCTTTTTTCTGTTGGACAGGAATGGGTCAATCTTAAAAAATAAATAAATAAAAAATTAGCTTTTTCGGACTTCCTGTAACCCCCCCAGCCATCCCAGGAAAGGGGATCTCTCTTTGAATGGGCTTTCCCGAGGTTTCTTCCCATCGATCTGGCCCCCTGGGGAGTTTTTCCTCGTCTTCATAGAGAGCTTGGGCTGGGTCAGGAGCTCCATCAAAACTGTCTTTATTTGATGACATTAAAGTCATCAAATAAAGATGTGTTTTACTTAAAGTAAAATTGGATCAAAATAAAACTTGTTTAATTCATCTTTGCTGAGGATTCTCCTTCATTACTATTTTGTTTTGTTTTGTTTTTTTTTACCCATGGTGCATTTTGACAAATAAGAAAACTGAATCAGGTTAAAGTGTGCACAAAGACAGTCACACTGCAAATGATCTGAAGACTTGCATCTGTTGCTCTAACCCCCAACTAGTTTAGACAGATTTCCAGGTTCTACCAGAGGTTTTTTCCTTCAAGAAGGGAGTTTTTCCTTCCCACTGTTGCTGAGTGTTTGCTCATAGTGGGTTGTAAAAGCATAAAAGTTAATAAGAGGCATTCATAGCAGAGTTATCACAGAGGGAACTATATAGCTTAAATGTACAATTTCTACAGGACGAATTATAACTTCATTATGTATAAAAGCTTCTGTGGATAATTACTCCTATTTGTAACTTTACACAAGAGAAAGTTTGGTGTCACACTATTTATAACAGGTTGGGTTTTGTCCTCTGAGTTGAGCCTTTGGTTGCAGTTTATTGAAGAATTTCCTCTAAAGTAGCTGTTGATAAAGATTTAAAGTCCTGTTTATATACAGAAATATGCTTTAGTTCATGTTTTTTACATGTCTGCCTCAGTGGATCAGTAGAAGATCTGGCACAGGAAACTAGATGATGAAAAAAGGGTACGAATACACATATATATCTATATCTATATAGATACAGATATATATACACACACACACACAGGTTGCAATGTAGTATTTTCATTTTTTCTTAGCATTTCTTTAACGCCTTGGTGCAAAAGAATACCTGCATCTGTGTGTTGGAAAAAAGAACTACAAATTTGGAAAGGAATTTATTCATGTTCTTACTCATAGATGGAGTACATGGTTTAAAAAACACTGAGGAAACAGATATGAGGCGGCTGTATTAACATAAAAACATTAATACAGTTAAAAATGAATAAAAAATTGCACGCTTAAACTTATTTCTCTACAGTTTGTACAATTAATCCATGTAACAATAGGTTCTCTCTTAATATAGTAGTTATTAAAAGATCTTTACATAAAAATACATTTTTAAGTACTCTCCAGTGGAAGTCTGTTGTGGCTTATGTTTCTAAATGACACAACCATAAAGCAGTCCACAGAATATACAAATATGTCTTTGATAAGTGAATGTTGGCTCCCACAATGGCCTGTTAAGTTATTGCAAAAATAATTTACTGCATAATATGTCAGATTAGAACATGTTATAAGCACAAAACTGAAGGGGAAACAATAAAAACAAAAATGAAAAAACAAATACTAAATTAAGTTAAAGGATATTTCTTACTATACTATATAATTGTATAATGTTGCGTTTGATTGCAAAAGAAAACCCACCAAGAAAAAAAGAAAGACAGAAAAAGAGAGAATAGTTTAATATATTCAAAACACATTCTTTTCTTTTATTTAAGCTGTAGCGAGATTCAGCTGGACAAAAGAGAAAGAAAATTATTACAGATTTGTTTTATTAATCATGAATAAACTTTATTATACACAACTCTAAATTTCAGTTGGTCTTAGTCAGATGTGTTTTTAATTAAATCCTGCAACACTGTGCTCGCTGCCATCACTTTATATCTTAGTGTGCAATTCAAATATATACTTATTACAATATTTTTCCCCCTTAACTCTCAACTCGCGTTTTTAAAATGTCTGTGATCATATTTGTCCGTTGACTTCTGTCTGGGCCTCGAACGATTCATCAGACAGGTTGGCAGCCTCCAACTGATGCTCCAGACTTTCATAATCGCCTCTATTCTGATCAACTCTTATCTTAAACTTAGTGATGAACTCATTACTGGCCAGCGCGTCCTCCTTTTTAGGGCATGTGGGCTTTGATAACAGCCGGCTTTCCAGTCGCTCTGCAAAGAAAATTCACAAAACATTTCTTATTTGGTAAGCTTGTTAACAAATTTTAGTTCAGTTTTGCTGAAAGTTATAGCATGCATCAAGTAAGAAGCAATTGGTTTTTAAAAAGCATATACATTCCCCAAAACATTTTTATTATGTGCATTTTGGAGAATAAAAGATTGTACACGATTTCCCTTTTTAAAGTAAAAAGATTATTAAGTCTAATTCTTACTTATTCAGTAGATTAAAGTATTGAAACATCATTATTCATAAAATATGCACATTACAAAATTAAAGTTATTCAAAAACTACTCAAGTACTTACTCCAATACTCACATTATTCAAGTAAATTTAATTTTTGCCAATGTAATGTCACATAAAATCTTAATCTGAATAAGGGATTTGAACCCCACTGTCACGGCCAGGGGATCAGCAGGCCGCTGACTAGTAGTGTTCTCTCTCTCTCTCTCGCCAGGGCGGAACTCATGGTGGGTTCACGCCCTCGGCCCACGCCCCTCTGAGGAGGAAACACCTGGGCCTCATCAGTGCAGCCAGCATTTAAGCCAGGGAGTGGCTTCTACTCATCACTGGATCGTTGTGTGTGACTCGCGTCAGTGCAGCCCGGCTCTGAGCAAGTTCTCTTTTGCTTCCCTGTGCAAAACCTCTAACGTGTGTTTCCTTCTGTACATAGATCCCCTGGACCCGACTCTGCATCCCCCGAGCGGTGTTTGGAGAGAGAGTCAGAAGAGGCGCAAGTGTCTTTTCCCTACCTGGATTTCCCCAGAGCCTTTTCCCTGTCACCGCTTTGTATATAGCACTATCCCCTGCACTGTTTGTATATACACCTGGTGGAACTGTAATAAATACAGACTGTGCCTCTGAGTCCTGCGTGTGAGTCCTCAAGCGAACCGTGACACCCACACAGATGAGAGCTTAGCAGTGAAGCTCTCTCTTAAAATTTGAGTTATAAAGTCAGAAGTTATCACTGACAGAGATCCATGTTCTTTTAACATAAGAAAGAATATTTGCTGAAATTGACATTAATCCAAGCCCTTAAAACGCCATTTTGGATTAAGCATTTCCTTTTAGAAAAGTCTTCAATGAGCAGGAAGCTCCAGTACTGAAAAAAGAAGCCAACATCATCTGCTAAACGTGCTAAAAGTAAGTAAGTCCCCATAGACTCCTATGATCAAAACACATACAGTATAAAAGTTATAGGTTACAGATCTGAAAAGTAAAACAAATGTCAAAGTGCAAAAAGACTTATGGTCCCATAGAAGTCTATTCCATTTGCCTGGAATTAGGTGAACACCTTTGTGACAAATTTAATGGCTCAGTCATTTGTTTCATGTCATATTTAATAAAAGACTGACATGGTGGCATGTGGAATTGTCCATTTTGCACATATTTGGTCATTCTAAGCGTCAGAAGGGGAAAGATCATTCTGGGAATGCCTACTGGCGAAGGATGTGTGACTGACAAGTCCAGTGTGTGAAGTTTAACTACAGTCTAAGGAGCTTGGAAAGAAAAGCATCTGGACTTCTTTAAGTTTCTTGAAGATGTTTCACTTCTCATCTGAGAAGCTTCTTCAGTTCAGAATTTCTTCAGAGAACTGAAGAAGCTTCTTGAATGAGAGGTGAAATGCTCTTCAAGAAACTTAAAGAAGTCCAGATGCTTTTCTTTCCAAGCTCCTTAGACTACGATGACCTGAACGACTGAGAACCTTAACAGACAGTTCTTCCCTTCATTCATCATGCCTGATTTCAAAACACCAAGATGGCAGTCGTGAAAACACTCATCTTGAGTCTTCATGGGACTATGGTGAGATCAGTTATGCCTCTTATGATGCTGTCCCAGACTTCAAAGCAGTATAAAACATGTTTGCAGCCTGTAACAACTGCATGCGGTTATTTTTCGTTTTAAGATTTCCGTGTTTAAATCATAATAAGATTTATTTTTAATTTTAATTAACTTGAGGTGAGTCAGATTCTTTCATTCAAGTCACTGAATGAATCTCTTGACATGTTTGGGGGTAGGTGCCTTTTGTAGCATTTTAATGCAATTATCTGACAGATTATATGGTCTACACCATAGGTGTCAAACTCTGGCCAAATTTGGCCCGCAGCCTAATTACATTTGGCTCGCGAAGCCATACCAAATTACTATTAGAGCTGGCCTACTGGTATTATACAGCTAATATATATATTGTTTAGTATTAAGCTTTGCTTGTTCCATATTCAGTTTTTCAGCAAAATGTGTTTGAGTCCATAAGAAAAGATTCATTCTTATATCTGGAGGAATAAATATATTTCAATAAATATTCAAGTTAGCCTGCGACTTTGTTCCAGTTTTGAATTTTGGCCCACTGTGTGTTTGAGTTTGACACCCCTGGTCTACACTGTTATTAACTATACTAACACTCTGTTCCAGAAGTCTGTGCTGCAAAGAGGCAAAGTGAATACCGCACCTGCAGGAGTAATGGGGGTCATCAGTCGGTTCAGCTGGATGTTCCAGTGCCGTACCTGTTGACTGGCATTCCTCAGCCTCTCCTGAACCTCCTGGAAACAAAAATCATGCAGGCATCTTCATCAGTGTTGTTTTAGAAGAGCACTAAATAAGATGCTGCTCACAAAGCCAGTCAAAACAAACTTGTTCACCTCCAGACGCTGGTGACTTCTTTGGCGAGATGCCTGCAGATCCTGGAGCTCCTGAGAGGCAGAGTTGAGGGCTGAGGGGGTGTCCTCATCGGGACTGCCATCTGACAGCTCCTGTATGGGGCTGAGGTTTTGCATTGTACGTTGCTGCTCCTGGAGGAGCTGGAAATGTTTCCTCTTTTCATCTTCAGCCTGCAGCAACCTGAAGGAGGGGGAAAAGGGAAGAAGCAACTGAAAATGTTAATACTTCTCATGGATATCTCAGATCTCCATCACAAATAAAATAATAAAGGGCCATAATAAGAGTTAGAAATCCATTGTTACCGCTCAAGCTCCAGTCTGGCCCTCTCCTCCTCCAGCCGAGCCTGGATCTCCATATTAAGGGCAACTTCCAGCTGCTGCTGTGTCAGCTCCAGCTCCCTGATCCTCTTCTTCTGTTGTTCAGCCTCCTTTTCCTTCACCTGCATCTCAGCCTGCATGCTGTCTTTTATCTATGCACACACATACACACAGCTACATAAACAGATGCACCAACAGAGCGGTATAAACTGACCTATTCCTGAATTACCTTTTCCTGGACTGTCATAACCATTTTTCCAAATCATTAAAGACTAGGTGTGAATTTTATAATGACAGTCAACATTTTGCTGGAGTTCTCAAAGATCAAAGTCAAGGAGAAAAGACTCTGTACATAATTGGTGTCAAGTGGAAAACTTTTTTTTTTACCATCACAGCCTCTTTCAGCTGTCTTTCCAGTTCCAGCTGCACCTCCCTCTGCTTCCTCCGCTCTCTCTCCTCTGCCTCCCTTCGGCGAGTTTCCAGTTCCCGTGCATGCTGTGAAACAGATGAAAGAGACATTGTTTGCTTTGTGTTTTCACCTCTATCCAGCAGGTGACACTAGGCCATCAGCTTCGAGGTTCAACGTATTGTGCTTTCAGCGGTGCTCTTCTTGATAACTTGGTTGAAGTAAGTGGGTATTTGAGTTCATGTTGCTTTCCTTACAGCTGTAAGTAATCTGCTCATTCCGCTTTTGATCTTTGGCACCAACAAGTGATTTTTTCCCAGAGAAGTGCTGCTCACAGGAGATTTCCTCCATTTCAGACCATTTTCTATAAACCGGTTAGATGGTTGTACAGTTTCTGAAATACTCAGACAAGCCTGTCTGACACAAACAACAATGCATGTTCAAAGTCATTTAAATCCCCTTTGACCTTCAGCAGGTCATCTTATTAATGTATACATGCCTAAATGCACTGAGCTGCTGCTATGTGATAGGCTGATTAGGTATTTGACCTAATGAGCAGCTCAACAGGTGTATCTAACAAAAATTTGGCCAGTGAGTGTACAGTGGGGCAAAAAAGTATTTAGTTAGCCACCGATTGTGCAAGTTCCCCCACTTAACATAAGAGTTATGAGTTATAAGATGCAGGTCGATGTGTAAAAATAACTCAGTTGTTTGGTGGTGGCTATGGCAGGGCTTCCACAGAGGCCAGCAGGTGGATGAGGGAAGGGGAAGCAGGAGGAGAGCCCCGAGGCGGCCACCAGTCCGAGTGTCAGGTGAACTGAACTTCAGGTAAGAAGTTATGATCTGCAGTCTGTCTGGGTCAGATATAAACCAAGTTTAGGTGGAGTTTATTTTCGTTGTGCTGACTTTTTACAGTCAGTTACAATACCTCACACTGTGTGAGCTAGCATGACAAGTTTATACAGATGTTCGGTTGCTATGATGTTACTGATAGTGAACTTTATTTTATTCATAAGGTTAGTTAGTAGAGTTGCCAACAGCTCCTTAAAAAATGGAATGGTCCCTCATTCATAGAAAATATTACGCGTTTGGTATTGAGCTGAGAAGAGACGCAGTTTGTCCCGGACTTCAGCTAGGATGGAAAAAGACACAAAACTGGAGTTATTCTGTCTTTACGCTGCACAGCTGCCTCTTCTCCTCTCATTATCTCTCCTCTCTTTCCTGTTGCTACTTCAATCATGAAACTGATCAATGATCAGCTGATCGTCTCTCTTGTTTGTTTATCACCCACTTTGAGCCAGAAAGAGGAAACCAGCAGATGTCGCGCTAAACAGCAGCAGCACGTTTAAGCTTGATCAGCTGTTGTTAGAATTTGTTTAGTTAGAATGTTTGCTGGAGCCACAGCTGTAAAGCTGTAAAGCTGCTGGTCATGATGTCGGTTTGGATATGTGGTGAGAGGGAAACATGAAGATGAAACCAGGAGATGTCCTTACTGAATCATCAGAGCTGAACAGGTGATGGAGAAACAGGTTTACCTTTTAGGTGACATGAATGAGTTGAAGTTATGAACTGTTTCTGAGAGATAAATAACACCAGGATCCTTTTTTTATGTAGCTGACAGCTGGTAACTGTGCAGGGGCGGGTCTAGCAAAGTGTTGCCAGGGGGGCAGGTAGGGCATTAACAGGGAGAGGAGGGCATAAAGAAATACTTTTCTTTTTTATTCTCATTTAAAATATCTAGCTTTTATTAAATAATTATCTGAATCTTGCGAAGAAAGTTTTTATCTGACGTAAAATGTATAGAAATCATACATATACCAAAAAGACTGAACATCACTGTCACAACAGCATTTGTTTTCATTCAAAGGCTTTATGGCTTTAATACCTGGTGGGCCAATCTGTAGTGAAAATGCCCAATTTTTTGTCCCAGTCCAGCCCTGCAGGTTAATACTGGCAGTGTCACCATGCCAGCTGACTGCATTTCATCATCAGCCAGTGTTGTTCTCAATATTACCAAAGTAAGGCAGCATATAAAGTATTTACTTGCTTTCAGGTTTTATTCAAATGTTAGTCTTTTCAGTTGTTTCTCCACTTTTTTCCTGTTTCAAAATCAAACACCAGTTTGTGAGAAGATTATCTTCTTTTTTTTTTTTTTAACAGGCATTGGTTTTGCATTGGAATTGGCTAATTTGCCAATTGTATGTTAAAAATGTTCGTATTTTAATATTCAAAAATGTTTTTGCCCAAAACACATGTGCACTACATGTCAGTAAAAATACTATGCAAATATTGATGTCCTTGAATGCTGAATAAACACTGACTGATTGTATCTCTTGTACTTAATCAACACAGTATCTAAACACTTTGCACCGTAGTGGTTAAAATCTCATTCTAATAAGGTTACGGTTATTAGGTTTACAGGGTTATTGAATTATGGTTAACGGTTGGTAGAATTGCTTTTAACATTATCTGCCAATTACATCTGCCACCCTTCTCCAAATCTGTGCCCCTACCTGGCCCCCCCAACAAAAATTTTCTAGACACGCCACTGCTTGTGACAAACAAACAACATTACACAATGCACCTTTAAAAACCCTGCAAAAGTTAGCTTGTTGCTAGGGGACCAATGCGAGTTTGGGTTTTGTGAACCAGAGTTTGAAGAAGGTTCAAGGTACAGTGGGAACAGGCTGAGGCAGGATCCAGAGTCAAAATAGGCAAGGTAAACAGAACGCCGGAGAGCTACGGCACAAAGCACTGAGACAGCAAATGAATAGTGGCAGGCCTGACAAAGCAGGAGAGTGGATCGAGGAGCACAGCAAGCAAACAGGCTGAATGACTGAATAAATCAATGCAACGTCCCCAAAACTGTGACAGGAAAATTTGTGTTTTGGAGAATTTCTCCTCCCCAGGAATCAGTGCTCAGAGAACCTCGTTATCTTTGCAGGTTTGGAAAGAGTCTGCAAAAAAAAAGTCTTTGCAATTGTGTTCATGCTAGAATATCAAGACTGTGGACCACATGAAACTTTTTAAACCACTGCCACTGCAGCACTTGCAACCCTAACCTGTTGTGCTTTGGAGTTGGTATCAAGAAGCAACTTTCAGGACTAAGTCCCAGAAACTGTGTTTCCTCTAACAGCCACACGAGGCCGTCTCTAAAAGATGTTTATTAAAATCTTTAGTGCACAAAGAAGCATGTTTATGAAAAAACTGGGTTTGCCCTGTTTAAAAGCTATATGACAGGAGAATCTTTGAGAAATGATCTATCCGGAGTTACTGGAGTTAGTGGCATAGACACCTTGAAAGAGTTAGCAGCACAAGTAGCTTTAGCTGGCAGTTGTCTGCTAGTCCTCACTCACGCCAATATGAGTCACTGAGCCGGAGCTCCTGGCCATGTATTTGTTGTTGGTGGATTTTATTGAATTATGTGACAATTTGTACGGCTCGCAACACCCGCAGTTGAGGAATCCTGTTTTACTGAGTGAAATTGTGGTATTATATTAGTCTGTAGCTTGGGGAAATCAGCGTGCAACATGGACGTGACTCCCCTGCTCCCCACTCCCACAGAAGGACCTGTGCTGCAAATTTTGCAGTTCAAAATAAACTGGTTAATTCATCTCTCCTCAGGTAGTCGTGGCCAAAACAACTAATAAAACTAGCCTACCTACACCATAAAAATCCAAAGAAAATGCAGGCTTTACCTTTTACCCGCCTCCCGCCTGGTATAGATTTTAAATATTTACAGTATTTAAAATCTACATGAAGTTTCTGCATTTTTCCATGTTTAAAAGCATTTTTTCACACAGTAGAACAACAATTCCAGGAACTGAGGAAGGCAGAGCCATTCATGCATTGGCAATACACAAGAGATAGATTAAAAGTTGTATTATTTATTTATTTATTTATTTATTTATGCAGTTTTCTTATTTTTTGCATTCAAAGGTGCCACCTCAGCTTACTAAGTTGGGGCGGGGCTGGAGGCTATGACACATATCTGAGTTGGAATTCCAGATAACAATTCTGACTTGGAACGTGGAAATCCCAATATCTGACCTATACTGGAACACTCTTTATGACAAATAAACCTTCAGTAGGAATTGTAAGGAAGCAGTCAGGTCGGGTCTTAATTTAAAAATGTCACCAGTGTTCAGCCCACTGCCAATCAGAGCTTGCAGAGCAGAATGACTTCAAACAGGGAGGAGCTAATGGCCTGGGTCAGAACATTCTGTTAGCATTAATTAGCATATATCTGCATCTGTACACTGCACTGGTACCATTACAACATGTAGCTAGTTAACAACGATAGCAGTAGCTGATTAGCACTCCACCCTCTGTCTTAAACATAGTAACTCAGACCTCCAAAAATCAATGGATGATGTCTCGGTGGCTACGTCCATCTTTTATATACAGGCTCTGGTAGGTTTAGAGTTGTTTGTCAAAACAGTCAAATCTCTACACGTGTTGTACTAAACATACGAAGCAGATTTGCTTCCGAATCAGCAGCTGTGCAAAAGACAACACAAAATGATCCTCTGGAACAGGAAGAAAGCAATCTGGTGGAGAATGCTGTTGATCTGCTCTACAGGTTATCAGATTAGTATTACACTGGCCCACTCTATCCTGCTGGCACTCTCACATTCATTTAGCCTCCGCTTTCCTTTCATGTCATATCTTTTGTCATTTCCTAAATCAGATTTTCCGTCTTCTCTTTCTTTCATATTTCAGGTCTTTGATTGATTGTCTGTCTCATTCTTGCGACATCTACTCTCACGCTGAGTTTTCTACAAGATGAGGACTGAATTTTCTCTTTACACTTTGGCAGCACCAATTTTCCTCTCCGATGAGATGATGTAGAAGTAATTGCACATTTTCTCCCTCTCACTGTGTGAATGTAATGCTTGGCTGGAATAGCCAATAGGTTGCGAGGAGAAATGATTGCTTTCAATCTCTTCAAATAAGTCCGGGTTATATAAAAGTTTCCCTGATCAACATTCAGAGAAACTTAATTTCTGGTGCATCTCATGATGGATGGAGAGAAATTCTTAAAGGTCTAAAGTCATAAATGACATTTTGTAGTCTTTTAACTATTCCTGTATTCTTTAAGGGACTGCAGACTAGTTTGAATGTTTAGGATGAGACTGTAAAGTCACTGAGAGACAAAAACACTGACTACAAAATTCTGTCAGATTTTGTGTTAAAATTCTGTAATTATCGGCCAACTTTTATTACTAATTTTCTTTTTGCGCTGTACCTATTAACAAGTATTATTGCATGTTACTGTTTTAAGTTTTAGCTAGTGACTCACTACACCGCCTTTTGGAACAAAGTGGTAATACACGACTACAACGACTTGTATACAGTCGCTTACAGAGGTCGCCACAGCACATCATCTACCTCCATCTCACTCTATCCCATCATCCTCCTTGGTCACATCCACCCTCTGCTCCTCCTCCTTCACTTGATCCATGAATCTTCTGAGGCTTTTCCCTTTTCCTCCTGCCTGGCGCCTCCGATATATCCACAATCCCTCCTCTGCACTTGTTCATATCATCTCAGCTGTGCCTCTCTAACTTTGTCTTGTGTCTTCGTTTTGTTGTCTGTTACAACGCTGGACGCTGCCTGTCTAATATACAAAGCTATACCTGGTCTGGCGCCTCCACCAATAAGTGATTTTATTAAACAAAAATCTAGCAGTGTTGTCGGGTCTCGACTGACTCGAGCCACTATTAGAGGTGATTGTGAATTGGCATTTAGATGGACCACCTTTTCACAGATGCTCTGTCATATCAGGGAGTGAGCTTCTGGAATACTCTTCCACTGTCAGTGTACTGCCTCTGCTATGGTTGGGCAGTCAGCTAAACTCCTTCCCCACATCAAGACTCTGATGACACGATTCCCGGTTCACAGGTTTATTGACACAGGGAAAGGTGAAACCACAATGCTACCAAAGGCATAGGATGTATGTGGATGCCACTGGATTTATCTGGCTAAGGCCACCATGCTGCACATGCCTTCTCCTTAATTCACAGACTTACTTCCTGTTTACCAACGACATCATGTCCTATTACAGACTACAGGTTTTAAGGTGGCACCAGAGAGTTACAATTGCATATTTAAACATTTACCAAATCCAAGAAAACAGTCTACCTTAAAAACTTTTGATATCAGAACAGTCAGTGAGGGAAAGTACAAGTCTTTTTTCTACTTATTATCCAAGTCCGGGACATTGGGCTCAGACTCCGTGCTGCAGAAAAAGATCATCCTGACTTTAACCAGTTATGATGTGTAAGCATTTCTGCAAAAATCCCTTCTGCGCTCTACATGTCGATCTCAATAATTCAATCTAATCATAGCACTGAACCGATGCTTTTGACCCCAACCCTTTAATGAGCACAAAACTGCTTTATTTAGTAGTTTTCTTCCTAACAGTCTTCACCTCTCTGGTAAACAGTCTGTGGCTTTGGATGGTCGAACACAGGTATTTAATTTTACTTTCATTTCTCTTCTCTCCAGAGCATGCCTCCACCTCTCCAGGCTCTCCTCCACCTTCTTCCTGCTTTCACTACAGATCAGTGTCATCTAAAAAATAATCATAGTGCATGAAACTCCTGCCTGACCTCGTCTGTCAGCCTGTGCATCACCATCGCAAACACTAAGAGGCTTGAAGCACGTTCCTGATGTAAACCCACCCACACGCCTCTCCAGTCTCACTGTCCTCATACGTGTCCTGCACCACTCAAACATGCAGTAACACAGCTCCTCTGTTGGCACCCTGTCATCTTCTTTCTCTCATCCATAAAGACAGAGTGCACCTCCTTCCCTGTCCTTCTCCACCAACACTCTCAAAGCAAACATCACATCTGGAGCTCAAGCTCAGCATGAAGCCACAGCGCTGCTCGCTAACTGTCGTCTCTCTCTTGGTGTTGACCCCAAGCCCGGATAAATGGGGAAGCTTTGGCAGGAAGAGGGTCCAACGTAAAATCTTTGCTAAATCAAACGTTGATCATCCAAGGATTTACAAACTGTCACTGACAGCTCTAGTGTGTCCAACTGCCTCATGTGTACACTGAGCACTTCTTCTGGGTTTTTTTTGGTAGTTTTCCAGCACACACTTGTACCCTCACCAGCTATTTTTCCAGTAACTAACCAGATACAGCCAGCCGCCTCATCATCCACAGTTATATCTGTTTCCAGATCCACTTCTGCAGGCTCTGGAAAGTTTAAGGCAAGTCCACACAGCAGGTAATTCTCATGTTTGAGGCAAGTGACCAATGATGGGGTAGTTAAGTTAGTTAGAGTTAGTTACTTACCTACCAACAGACTCTGACTGGTCCTCTGGTGATCAACCATCAGCTGCAGAGCAACAAATGACAAGATAATTTCTTTATTTGATGGAGCTTTAATCTGCAATCATCTTTGAGCAAAGCACAACAAACATTCTGTTGTTGGTACCCAGAGCAAACTGAAGCCCCGGGGGATTACTTTGATCCCCCTGTGCAGTTTTACTTTTATCTCTTCATCTTTATCACTTTTATTTCTTTACAAGCTCATTGGTGAGGCCTCCCACAGCAGTCCCAGTTTCTTATGTGGCACCTTGGAAATATTAATTGCTCAGCCCTGCTCTTGGTCTTAATCACTAGTTTGAAGTATTACTTAATACAGCATGATGCTAATTTTAAAAAGCACAGTCACATTTAGCCACGTGTTTAAAGCACAGTGTGCAGTGTCCTCAGTTTCACAGAAGATGATCTCAGCCAAAATGCCAAACGTGAGACTTCAAAGCAGGAATCCACGAACCTGAGTCAGTCTTTCATTCACATTTCAACTAGTTCAGACAGTAATGTTGAGTGACGCCATCGCAGAGACAGTAAAAAATCATACAAATCAAAAGGTGTGTCAGTGCAATCTGAGCTGAATGATGAAACCTGTATAATGTTTTCATCCCCTGCGGCTGCCAGTAGCATAAATAGCAGTTGTTCGGTAAGCTGCGCTTTAGCTGTTGTCTTGTCAACTGCAGATTTTGCAGATGAGATCCAGATCAAAGCGCTTTGGTTCCCTCGTGGGCTACTGGAGATGCTAGAAAGGGATTCCTTACTGCTCACACGTCTCTGTTTGCCATTATAGTCGGGTTGACATGAGATGATAGCTTTGTTTGTTGACACGGTAATCCAACACACTGCTGAGTGTTCAGGTTCTCTCAATCAGACGCACTTATGAGAAACAACCAAACAGAGGAAAAACTAACTAAATAAAAGCAACAGTAAAATAAAAAATGTCATTATCGACATGCCTTTGGGTTTCAGAGTGCTCATTTGAAAAATGAGTTCATCCCCAAATCTTCTTACAGCCACAGGAAAGTTTTTAGCTTTGTGAAATTTTGTGCACGAGAACATTTCTTCGTTCGGTAAACTGAGAGCTTTTTCTGATTTGCTGGACAAACTGTTTGGATCGACGGTGCTTCCTCTTCTAATTCTGGCTGCTGTCTGAACTTGTTGCTGCTCTCCTCCATATGAACACAGTCAGTCCACAGACACATGATCAGAGTCACATACTGATCAAAGAATTCATCCAGGAAATCACTTTTTTTGACACAAAAGTAGCAAAAAGAAAATCTAAAACATTAAAAAGTCTCTGAAAAGATGTGAAAAAGTAACTAAACTGGCAAAAAGTCTTTTCTTGTAGTTGTGAGTTAGGAGAGCAGTTCTGTCAGCGTCTGCTGCCACTGACATGCTGACGTGCAGCGACATGTCACTCTGTCGCTGTGAGAGCTGTAAAACTTCCAGAACTCATTGCTGGTGTTCGGAAATCCTCAACTGGCTGTGCTTCTCTTTGGTTTTGTAAAATCATATATTTTTACACCATGAGGACTTGACTGAGTGTTATTAACAACATTTCTAAGAGGTTACCCTCTCACATCATTTCAGGGTGATGTTTCCAACAGGTCTATTCTAACTTAGACCATAACCTGCTCTCAAACCAAACCTTTCACATATGAAACAAATTGTAATTTAAGTGGAGAATTATTATCTACAAAT
Source organism: Rhamphochromis sp. 'chilingali' (assembly GCF_963969265.1). Lineage (NCBI taxonomy): Eukaryota > Metazoa > Chordata > Actinopteri > Cichliformes > Cichlidae > Rhamphochromis > Rhamphochromis sp. 'chilingali'. Next base: position 2,988,391 of record NC_137930.1, read on the forward strand.
ATTTACACAGTTATATTCACTTATTTCCTACTTACAAAATGATACAAAACTGAAAGAAGAAAGAAAACTTAAATCCTTTAACCTTTTTATCCCCCAATAAAGCTCCTGTCAGTTTTCGCATTGACTCTTATTCCAAAAATAAGCTCTGCTCTTTATTTCTATTAATTCTCCATTTCCTGATCAAAAAGGTACTTGAGAGACATTTTTAGCTGTCTTATGTATAATTGTTCTTCCTTTGTGTCTTTAAAAATGAGTCATATTAATGATGATGGTATTTGGGTGTTTCCTCTCAACGCTATCTGTCACGTCTGTGAGGGCAGACGTCTAGGAGAGAGGAGGCAGAGGAGGCAGAGTGACAAAAACGAAAAAATACTTTGGGGATAAAATGTCAAACAAATTCTTCTTTTGTGACTGAACAGCTACAGGAGTTATTTTATCGGCGTCAGAGCTGAACTGATAGATTTTCTTCTTTGTGTTTGTTTGCTCAAAAGGACGGCTTGTGTGTCCCTGAGACTTTTCACTAAATAACGGCATATCATGCTTCTTGTTTTGGCTGCCATGGCATTAATTGATTTCTTTGACCCTGTAGACACAAGTCTAGCTCAAGCTGTCCCCGGATCCAGCTGATACACTCCATTCTCATTTTAGCACCAGTGCCTGTACAGCAGTACCCCCTCTCTGGGGGGAGAGGACCCAAACGCAGACGCATTCAAAGTTTACAAGACACATAAAGATAAGTGCTTTCAGGAAAGCCTGAATACCCAAATTCAAAATTCAAAATATCCTATTAACACTCATCTACACTGTTGTGACTGAGCATCCATGAGAAGCCCGGTCCACAGATGTCCCACCCCAGAACCACCCAGTGCCGTTGTCCAAGCACCAGACACCATTTTTCATTGTTCTGATCTGATTCATGACCTGCATCACTCTGCTTATATCTGCCTGAAGTTGTGTAACAGCTATTTGTGAAAACAGCAATAAAAGAGGCAAAGAAAAGTCTTAGGAGTGGCAAGGGTGGGAAGAGACAGATGGGATAAGAAAGAGTTTTATGGTTAACTCAGTCAGCCTTTCTATGAGGCTCTGAAGTGGATTTCCTCTGACTCATAATGACTGCCAAAGTCAGACCCTAGAGAACTAAACAAAGGACTCCCAGGTGTCTGACTGAGAATGAAGATGGAGAAAGAAATAGCTGTGTGTGTGTGTGTGTGTGTGTGTGTGTGTGTGTGTGTGTGTGTGTGTGTGTGTGTGTGTGTGTGTGTGTGTGTGTGTGTGTGTGTGTGTGTGTGTGTGTGTGTGTGATGGAGATAACAATAAAGAGATAAAGAAAAAAAGAGTCCCATGTGCAGCATTTCTCACAGGAGGAAGCTGTGGTTGGATGAGACAGTTCATCTGCAGGGAGACTGTGAAGAGAGAAAAGGAAAAGCCAGTGGGACCTACACTGAGCTCAGCCAGTTGTGACACACTCAGAATTAAATTAATTACACCGAACTCCGTCATGCAAATGAGGCGCAGGTCAGCCGGGGCCCTCGGCAGCGCACAGTTGAGATTCTGCACTCAGGAGACGTGGTTTGACATTCCCGGTGGGTCTTCTCTGGGTATAATTTGTTGAAGTGTGTGTTAACAGGGGGCTGTGACCACGTGTCCTCTCACTTTTCACTCTGACTGCATAATGTACCAACAAGTCCTCCAAAGTGAACAATCATATAGGTCTCGATGTGAAGCAGGTGTGTTTTGTTGATTTATCTCTATGAAAACATTAATGCACACACACCCAAAAAAAACCCTCAAGATGAGAGTTTGGATTATTATGGATACAATGAAACCAACACAACGTTAAGAATCAGACTATTTGGAGCACACAATTAGTGTTTGTCTATTGTTTGGTTGACCCATCCATCCACCCTGACCTCTTCTCAATGACAAACCATCTTTTCTAAAGAACAAAAGAGGTGTTCCACAGGGTCCTGTTCATGGACAGTTTATTTTCTGTTCATTTATATAGAGAAAAATATTCAAGACAAGGTTTTTATATTTACTCAGATAATAAAGTTGTATGTGTATCTAATAGAATTACTATTATTCACTCAGTTGCTCAATTTTCTTTTCACAGAGGCCTTGGACCTCAATAGCAGTTAATAAGTTACATCCACCTATCAATCCAGTGAAAATGTTTTGAGGAAATATAAGCATCTTGGTCTTGTGTGGGATTCCCATATACAGGGTGGGCCATTTATATGGATACAGCGTAATAACATGGGAATGGTTGGTGATATTAAAGTCCTGCTTGTGGCACATTAGTATATGTGAGGGGGCAAACTCCTCAAGATGGGTGGTGACCATGGTGGCCATTTAGAAGTCGGCCATCTTGGATACAACTTTTGTTTTTTCAATAGGAAGAGGGTCATGTGACACATCACACTTATTGGTAATGTCACAAGAAAAACAATGGTGTGCTTGGTTTCAACATAACTTTATTAAATATAATAATATTTAAATATTATTTAAAAGAGCGATTAGCTGGATGTGGTTTGACCTGTTGATGCAACACGGACCTTGATGTTTTCTGCTTCCATCTCAGCCTCGCCTTTCTAACTTTGTCTCTTCAAACTGCTCAGCTGTCCCTCTGATGCACTCATTTCTACTTGTCTGTCCTGGACACTCTAGCTCAGCTGTCTTTTTGTCCGCAACAAAACACTAACATCTTGTACTCCGCATTTTCAGCGTTGCTGCTCCCCTTCTGCCACTCATCTCCACCCACTCCACCCTTCCTCTGCTCTCGTCTTCACCTTTCTTTTCCTCTGTTGCTTTGGATTTATTCGTTTGTAACTGAAAAAGGGAAGCAGTTATTACCAGACTGCACCTATCAGAAACGTTGTCAGCAGTTTAATTCAGAGTTTTTACTTTTTAGTGCTGTGAAAAATGTTTCTCAGTGTTCAAAAACAAATCTCTTGATACTGATAGAAAGAAATGGAGGAAACAATCCGTTGTGAGTTCTTTTGGAAACATGAAGCTTTGTGTTGGTGATGGATGCAAAGAGTGGGAGGATGTGTCTCTGTATCTAATTTAAATGACATACAATAGAAAGATGGATTGAATCATGCTTTTTCTTCTCAGTGGGAATTAAGCTGCACTATAACACAAGCCTCTGTTGCTTCACGGGATTTTTTTCTCTGTGTTTTGACGTTTGAATGGAGAACGAATTTCAATTTTCGTAACAATATATTTAGAGATTTTCTTATTTCTTCATAGATTAGTCGCTGTATGCAGAGCTTTCTACAATGGCATCTGCCATGTTTTGGCAAATACGAAAGCTTTTCTGAATCAGAATCAGAGGATGAGTTATTTTATCTGACAAGTGAGAAAGATAAAAATAATTATGAATGTAATATAGATATGAAGAAATGGCTACAGGGTGGCAGAATCTCAAAGGTAACAAAGAAAAGTGAATATTATTATAAAGGGAACAGACGGGCAACATATGCCAGTGCCATATGGCAATATAATATACTGATGTAAATGTTGGACTAATGTGGACAAAAGAAGTATTGGAGTACCAGGACTCCAACAGTTATGGGTTTCCCACAGATTCCCAGACGATGATGATGATGGTCACAAGCGCATGGCACAACATAGAAGAGCCACCTCCACAGGACAAGACTCAGCAGTCCATCTGCATCTAAAGGTCAAAGGTCACTCTTTCAAGGATGCCAATGTTCACATTTTGGACAGAGAGGACAGATGGTTTGAAAGAGGAGTGAAAGAAGCCATCTATGTCCACTGTGAGCGACCATCTTTGAACAGAGGCGGGGCTTACGACACCAGCTGTCTGCCATCTATAATCCAGTTTTGAGTTCCCTCCCCAGATGCCTGAACGCCCACTCACATCCTGGGCCATCTGACCTCAGGAGTTCGCATGATAAGGTGGGGCCAGGTTTCACAATGAACTCACCCGAAACTCTGGCTGATTGGGACCCACACCCAGTTTCACACCTTGGCTCAGGCGATTAGAGGATCATCAGGGGGTCCTTTTGTCCCTCTGTGGGGGCTCACTCCCACTAGGTTTATATCTGGGACTCTCCACCATTTGACCTTAGAACTGAAGAAGCTTCTCGGATGAGAGGTGAAACGTCTTCAAGCAACTTAAAGAAGTCCAGACGCTTTTCTTTGCAAGCTCCTTTGACTATGATGATGGCAGATTCTTAGCAGGAGTTCTTACAACGCTTGACAGCTCTTGGAGAGGAGCAGATTTCATCTCCCAGAGGGAAAACAGGTTTCTAGGGTGCGCTTGAGTGGCAGCAATCCAGCCAGTTTTCCAGTTTCTTGAAGTTTCTTCATGAGAGCCATTCAACAGGAAATCAGCTGCTCAGTGATGCAGACAATATGCCGTTGCTTCAGTCTGACTTGTAAAGGAGCACGAAGGTGGATTTTGATGGAAGATGCTTCTTTCACTGACGTTCTGCTTGCAGTCTGATTGCTTGAGAGACTTTCGGGTAAAGATTTTAGTGTGCAGTCGTCATTAGAAGGGGATGTTCTTTGCACAGGAAATGGTACAGAGCCATTTCCAAACGTATCCCAAACCAAACCTGTAAGTATCAGACTGATGAAGTATTTTCTTCTTTACATTTTATTGATTAATATTGATTTTCTGATCATTTCTTTGTTAAGGTGATTCTTCATGAACAGCCTTGTTTTAAGCAGTTTCCTGATACAAAAGATGAGTTTGGGATCAAAGACAATGGCAATCACCAAACACAGTGCTGTGCACTTTGGCCAACCACCTTAGATTTGTCTTTAGCTTCGACTGTAGCCACGCTGCCGTGTTTGTTCCACGATCTAACCTTTTTGGGATTTGCCCGCTTTCCAAGAGCTGTCAAGCTTTGCAAGAAGTCCTGCTAAGAATCTAAGCAGCTCACCAGCAATTAGCAACTGATTCTGCAGTTACCTCTAGTTCTGATTTTCATTTCCATTTCTTAGCAAGTAGCACCCAGCTAGCTTAATCTACTGAACACCATCTGCTGCCTATCTGCCGTGGTGCTCAGTTATAGGTCCTTTATTACTTTTCACTGTAGATCGCACACAAATAAAATAACAAATGTAACAAGGTTACTGAATAGTGTGTTTAGCAATAGTTTTGTTAATGTATTAGCTGAAAGTTCAAGTGTTAGGGGTGTAGAAAGAAAGGAAGGTAGAACAGCTCCCTGTGGAGTTTTGCCCCAAAGCATTTTATTTCAGAAACTCTATTTTTGCTCTCAGCTGTCAAAGAGTGCAGGGATGATTTGGCAACCTGTTAATGGAGAGTTACAAGGCTGGTCTTACAGCCTGTCTATGCACCATGTAAGAGAAAGTGGTGACGACAGCAGTAATGTAGGCCTGATTCATAATATGTAAAAGGCAATGATGGCCACCACTGTGCCGCTAGTCACATTATAGTCAGTGTAGCCATCCCGTCACATCAGGGCAGATTAGGAGGTGAGGATGAATGAGGAAAGGACGGGTGCAGGTAAGCATACTATAGCTTTATTGGTGAGAAGCATGAAGGATGACACACCCATACTAAGGCACATTTAAAAGCTATACTGCCCTGCTCCCCCCACGGCACCACTGCAGACACACAGATGAATATATACGCATGCACGTCCACGGTGTGACAGGCGTAAACGCTAGCTGTCTGCCCATAATGGGTTCTCATGGAATAAAGCCCTCTTACACAGCTGTGCCAGAAGGAGAAACGGGGAAGAAACCAAGCAAGGAATGATGGGAAGAGCGTGAGGAATATAGCAACATGGGTCAGAACTAGATGGAACTGGTATTTATTTTATTAATTAAAAGAAAAAACAACAGACAAACCTACAGCCAAACATTTTAGCAGCGGTAACAGCTGGATTAAGACACAGCAACAGTCATTCACGTGTTAGACTGCAGGTTGGTCCAATACTTTCACACAGAGAGCATGGACTATTATACCATGTTGTGCACAAATCCTACAGGCAATATAAGTGAACTGTCACAAAATTCTGTAGGTGTTTGGTGTCCAAAGGATGAAAGTTTTGATCCACTAATGGATGGAATAAATGGAATAATATTAATATTATTTATTGACTCAGACTTCTGATTGATGATCCATCAAGAAAGGTTAAAGCCCACTAACCATCACCTTAAGGGCTAAAAGTGACCGGACTGCAATTTTTAATACAATTCAGTTTTACTCATACAGCCAAATCACAACAACAGTCGCCCCAAGGCTCTTTATACTGTAAGGTAGACCCTACAATAATACATACAGAGAAAAACCCAACAATCATATGACCCCCTATGAGCAAGCACTTTGGTGACAGTGGGAAGGAAAAACTCCCTTTTAACAGGAAGAAACCTCCGACAGAACCAGGCTCAGGGAGGGGCGGGGCCATCTGCTGTAGGAGAAGGAAGACAGGATGAAGACATGCTGTGTAAGAGAGACAGAGATTAATAACAGGTATGATTCAATGCAGAGAGGTCTTTAAAATTTGCAGCAAGGCTAAAGTGAAAATTAGAAAATAAAATAGATATTTATTTGTTTATTTATTCACTTATTTGTTTTAATTTATTTTCTTTACTAAAATAATATGTTACCACTGCTATTTGGAAACAGTGGTAACTGCTAAATTTGCTTTGGTATTAAGAAAAATAAGGATTTGAGTTAAATAAAGATTTCTCCATTTCATTGGGCTGCTTAACTGACAACAAAACTTTAGTCCCACTTATTTTTCTGCAGCAGTTTGTAGCAGTTTTCCTCTTATCAAACCAAATTCCCTCCAGTTCCTGAGGGTTCAATTCTACAAGAAAGTTTGTGCATGAACAAAGCTACAGCTGTCACTACTGTTGGTAAAAGCACCTCAGAAAATTGCTTGCATGTACTGAGTGATATTTCAGAGCAGTTAATTTCCCAGACAGGAGTTCAAATGCCTCATTTTATAAATTTAAGATTGAGCAATAACCATTTAAGAGATTCACAGGACATTTCTGTGTGTGTGTGTGTGTGTGTGTGTGTGTGTGTGTGTGTGTGTGTGTGTGTGTGTGTGTGTGTGTGTGTGTGTGTGTGTGGACATGAAGGCACGCTTAGATAGAGAGCTGAAGTAATGAATTATTAAACAATAAACCCGAGCACTCAGCCTCGGGGTCTCTGCCTCTGTGCTCTGGGACAGGCATGATCAGCACAGGTCAACAAGTCTGCTAGAGTTAATGAGAGTTAAAAGCTTGTGTAACTACTCGCAATATGATTCTTAAGGAACTATAAGCCATTTTTATTTTAAATGATTACAGTGTAGTCTTCTGAAACGTGTGCCACCGTTCACAAAAGAACAATTCTTCACTTTCATATTCATCATCTTGTTTGAGTCACTGCTAAATTTGGGATGAAGAACTTAAGTGCAGAAGGCCTGGCAGCAACCAGCTGTACAACGTGTTTTTGCCAGTCTCATTAAATACAAGATACAAGATCTGTGATGTTTTAGTGTTCTTCAATGGTCAACTTCCACGATTATGTGCAAACTTCACCCAATATTTTCAGTGAAGATGACGACTTCTCATCTTATTGTACATATTAATCCTTGGTCCTCTCTCAGTTTATGTTAAATCCTCTATCAGGACTTTAGGTGTCACTTTTGACTCTCACATTGGATGGGCATGTGAATTCTCTGGTTCGGTCTTGTTTTTGTCATTTAAGAAATGTGGCTAAGTTAAGCCCTATTTTATCTCACTCTGAACTGGAGATTGCTATACTTGAGATTGCTTATTTCCTCACGCTTGGACTATTGTAACTCTTTGTTTATGTGTCTAAGCAAAGGTTCCCTGGATCGTCTGCAGGCTGTGCAAAATGCTGCAGCCAGGCTTTTAACAAAGTATTCACATGTGACACCGTTGCTATTTCAGCTACACTGGCTTCCTGTTGAACTTAGAGTTCATTTTAAGACCCTGGTCTTGACATTTAGAGCCTTGCCTGGACTGGCACCAGCCTACATCTCTGATCTGCCACAGCCCGATGTCCCCAGCAGGTCCCTGAGGTCATCTGATCAGGGCTTACTTGCTATAAAACAAGCTAAGATGAGAACTAAGGGTGAAGCTTTTGCCACTGTGGCCCCGAGACTGTGGCCCTCTCCCCCAAACCTTAAGAACTGTGGACTCAGTAGCTGTTTTTTAAAAAACAACTCAAAACTCACCTTTTTAAAACTGCTTTTGGTTAATTTGTGCCTGTTTTATATTGTCTGTTTTACCTTTGTATTATTTGTTATCTTATGTGCAGCACTTTGTGACTCTCTCTAGAAGGTGCTATATAAATATAATTTTTTTTATTTATTTCTTTAAATGTGACATGCAAACTAAGCTTTTTATAATTCCTAATTATGGCTAGTTTGGAGAGATATGACAGCCAAAAAACATCAAACATCAACTAAAACATTTGCACTTGGAAACACGAAGACAACAAACCCAGTTAGACCTCCGACACTTCCCAAAGCTCAGAGCTGCTGTGGCACAGGAGGCAGAGGCCGTCCACCAAACTCCAGACTCATTTATTACTCAGTCCATAACAGGCGTGATGAGAAATGAGAGCAGTCAGCCTCTATTTATGACTTTACTGAACTATTGTACCCGTGTGCTGTAACTTTAAATAGTTACAAGAAAAATTCCTATTCACAGAGAACATGGTTTAGAATGGGCAGAGAAAGTGTGACAATCTCATTAACCTCTATCACAGCACAAGACCAGTTGTGGTTGCCCAGTTGCCTTGGGCAGTCACATTTGGACTACTGTCAGGTCTTCTGTGCAGCCTGGTTGTTCCTGTTGGCAGCTGCTCCTTTCTCCCTGGGTGTGGAGTCTGTGCCAAGACAAACAATAGTGCTGCTGTCTCACTTACTCGCTTATTACTAAAGCATAAAACAAGTGAAGCTGAGGAAGGCTGTAGAATTCATAACTAGTTACTAAAACATAAAAAAGAAAAGCGAAAGTTTAGTTACTGAAATGTACCAACATTCATATGCAAACAGGTGACAAATTAAAGGAAAAAATCTAAGCATTTACTTTGTATAATAAGAGTCACTATGTGCCACCAGGGCAGCTTTGCAGTCTCCAGATATCTGAAGTCAGTCAACCATTGGTTGGTTAGTTAGTCCCATCCCTGCACGAGTCCATGGTTCCATTTTCTTTATCACTCATCTTTATTTGGACAAATGTGCAAATTTACTTCATAAAAAAGCCAAACATCTGTAGTCACCGTGCTGCACACAGGGTGGGCAGCAGGCCACCCCTCCCTTCCTTCCCTCCCCATCTCCAGCTGTCTCCCTCTTCCCGCTCCACCACAATCACCCACACATGCAGGGCCTTGGGGTAAAGGTGTGTCACCAGAGTGCAGGGCAGGCATCCCCCCTTCTGTCCCCTTCTGGCTGCCTGTGCCTCAATTTTAACCCCCAACTTAGACATTCACATTACTCACACTCTCATAACACATACACGCTGGTGGGCACGCTACACGGCATCTAGAAGACCATCAGGGTGTACAACCTCACCCCTGGCGTCGGAGGGCAGTTTGGAGTCTTCACCCCCGGGCTCGGTCACTCTGGCGCAGCTGGCTGCCGGCGGAGCTCACGGGCGCTATGCTGCCCTCACGACACGTGACCCTGTGAGGTTAGACAGCTAGCGAACAAATAGAAGAGGTCTTCCACACAAGGCTTGACTTTCTTGTTTTTATGTAACTAGAACATGAGAAAAAATGAAAATGAATCGCTGGTTAACACACATCTTAATAACAACTTGCCGATTAGCCTAGCTTAACATGTACATTACATCAGCATACAGTTCGCTCCATGTAAACACACATAACGACTGTCTCTACACATGTCAATACTCACAAAGACGAACGTTTTCCGAGGTGCGAACGTGTAGAGCACTCTTAGCGTGAACATGAACTAGTCCCTATTTAATAACTGCCGGAGCACTTTTTCACGACATCATAAGCGAAAGGGTACATCAAAGATAGGTTAGTGAACAGGACGCTCCCTCGCGCCATTTCCGCACATAGGATACAAAGATCTCTTGTGAAAATGATGTCTCACTCTGAGCTTATTTATCACTCTGCTTATGTGGCTCAATCAGCACACACACCAACCGCTGACTTTTGACTCAAGGGCATAACACTCCCCGCTTGATATACACACATTATATCACAATAAACATCAATACAACATATTCAAACATCATCTAGCATTGAAGAATATTCATTCAGTCTCTGCAAGCAAAACAACAATCTCTGAAACTGGTCTGAGAAACATTTTAACAGTCCCATCTTTTACAGTCCGCACTTCCACTTTTCGGACCTTCTTGTCGCTGCTGGGGAATGTTTTTACTATTAGTCCCATGGGCCATTCGTTCCTGCTGGCTTGGAGGTCCTTTAGCAGGACCACATCTCCTATTTTGACATTAGGTCTAGTCTCTGTCCATTTTGCACGACCTTGTAAGGTGGATAAATACTCTCCCTTCCACCTTTTCCAAAAAGTGTCAGCGAGGAGTTGAACATGTTTCCATTGTTTCCCAAACAGCTGCCCTGATGAGAAGTTCCCAAGTGGGGCGGACACAGCACTCATCTTCTGCGTTAGTAGCACTGCTGGAGTGAGTACTGCAGGACTGTCAGGGTCGGTGGATATGGGGACAAGAGGCCTTGCATTAATAATTGCCATCACCTCGGCCATGAAGGTGCACAACACTTCATGAGTAAGACATGTTTGTTCAGTTCGTAACAACATTGCATCCAGAATGCGCCTGGCAACGCCTATAAGGCGCTCCCACGAGCCTCCCATATGAGACGCATGAGGGGGATTGAAAGTCCAAACGCACCCTCTCTCTTGCAGGTACTTTCCTACTGCTTTGTTTCCTGAGTTTAGGTCTAATTCCTTACAAGCGCCCACAAAATTCGTGCCTCTGTCCGAGCGCAGAAACTTGGCCGGGCCCCGAATAGAGAAGAGCCTTCTTAATGCATTGATAAAACTATCAGCAGACATAGTCTCTATCAGTTCGATATGCACAGCCCTAGTTGACATGCATGTGAATAACACAGCCCAACGTTTGTTCTGGGAACAACCACCTCTTGTACGATGCGTCACAATAGTCCATGGCCCAAATACATCTAGGCCTACAGTGGTAAAGGGTGGTTCAGGGGTGACTCGGTCTGCAGGCAAGTCTGCCATTTTCTGGATCTGCATTTTGCCTCGCAACTTGCGACATGTGACACACCGATGAATGACAGATGACACAAGCCGCTTCCCTCCAATTATCCAGTACCCAGCACCACGGATAGCTCCTTCAGTTATGTGTCTTCCTTGATGAGCCACTCGTTCATGATAGTGAGTTACAATTAGCATGGCGATGTGGCTGGTAGATGGGATAATCAGAGGGTGCTTTTCATTCTCTGTGAGATCGGCAGCGGAAAGACGTCCACCGACTCGTAAGAGACTGTCTTTGTCCACTACAGGATTGAGCTTTTTGAGTGCATCAAATATGCCACTGACCTTCCTTCCTTCTTTAATGTTTTCAAGCGTCCCTTTGTAAGCTTCTTGTTGGACGGCTCGAATAATGACTGCTTGGGCTCGGGTGAGTTCTTGGACGCTCGGTGTCTCACTGAAACCTTTCCATCCCCTTTGCCCACTTGTCTTTTGTGCAAAGGATGTAACTACATGAATGAGTCTGGCTATGACTCTGCAAAGAGTGATCCAGTTTGAGTACTTTTTGAAACGGTCAGAACCCAACTGTGGCTCTGCTACAGTAGTTTTCATTACTTTTATTTCCGGATGTATCTCTCTGTCTTTTTCAGGTTCGATGAGCGTGAAAGGACCAGTGTGTGGTTCTGTGTGTGGGTCAGAGTACAGAAAGGGTGGACCTGAGAACCAGGTACTGTTCTGCAGGTCTGCTGCTGGAATGAACCGAGTGGCCTGGTCAGCTGGATTTAACTCACTTGGTACATAATGCCATTGACTCGGATGGGTGGATGCTCTAATGCGCGTAACCCTGTTGGCAACATACATGTAGAATCGTCTGGAGGTGTTGTGTATGTACCCCAACACAATCCTACTGTCTGTGTAAAAAGTCACATTGTCTACTTTAATGTCTAACTCGTCTCTGATGAGCTCAAACATTTCCACTGCGAGCACAGCAGCACATAGTTCCAGGCGTGGTACAGTGTGTGCGGGGCGGGGTGCGAGTTTAGACTTCCCCATCACAAACCCAGTATGACACTGTCCTTCACTGTCAACTGTACGCAGATAGACTACTGCACCTATAGCGACAGTGGAGGCATCACAGAAAATGCAAAGTTCTTTCACTTTCGTTGTGCTTAACGTACCTGGGCTGTAGCACCTTGGTATTTGGAGGTTCTCAAGGGCTTGCAAAGAGTCTTTCCATGAGTCCCACCTCTCCTGTTTCTCAGGGGGTAAGAGTGTGTCCCAGTCTTTTCCATCAGATGACAGTTCCCTGAGTAATGCTTTGCCCTGCATTATTATGGGAGCAGCAAATCCCAAAGGGTCATAGAGGCTATTAACTGTCGACAATACTCCCCTCCGTGTGAATGGTTTGCTCTCATTTGACACCTGGTAAGTGAAGCTGTCAGATTGTAGGTTCCAACAGAGTCCCAAGCTTCTCTGAACTGGAAGAGGGTCTACTCCTAGGTCTAAATCTTTCAGGTCCTTTGCACGATCCTCAACAGGGAAAGCTTCCATGACTTGACTGCAGTTTGATGCCACCTTGTGGAGGCGCAAGTTAGACTCTGCCAACATGTTTTGCGTTCTTGTGAGCAGGTTGATTGCTTCCTCTGGCGTGGCGACTGATGTGAGACCATCGTCAACATAAAACTGACGCTCAACAAACTGTCTTGCATCAGATCCGTGTTCTCGTTCACCCAGCCGTGCTGCCTGTCTCATGCAGTAGATGGCGACAGCTGGTGACGGGCTGTTTCCAAACACGTGGACCTTCATTCTAAACTCGACTATGCTCTTTGTAATGTCATTGTCCTCATACCACAGATAACGCAAATAATCTCTGTGGTCTTCGCGCACAACGAAGCAGTAAAACATTTGCTGCACATCGGCTGTCAGGGCTATGGGCTCTTTGCGGAAGCGCAACAGCACTCCCAATAGGGAGTTGTTCAAATCAGGTCCGCCAAGAAGCACTTGATTGAGCGAAATTCCATCACATTCTGCACTTGAATCAAACACGACTCGTATTTGTTGTGGCTTCTGTGGGTGGTATACCCCAAACGTGGGCAGATACCAATGTTCTTTACTTAGTGGCAGAGGAGGGGCAGGCTCGGCTTGGTCGTTATCCAACATTTTCTGCATGAATTGGATGTAGTGATCTTTCATTTCTGGTCTCTTTTCCAAAGTCTTTCGGAGAGAGCAGAGGCGTTTTAGGGCTTGTTCTCGGTTGTCAGGGAGCCTCCTTCTCTGTGAGCGAAAGGGTAAAGGTGCAACCCAGCTGTTCTCTTGGTTTTGATAAACTTCACTGTCCATTATTGTCAGGAATGCTCTGTCGTCGATAGACATGGCTTGTTTGTTATCACCCTCAGATCTAACAAACACAGAGTGTCCCAAATTGTCTGTGATGCAGGTTGCATTCATAGTGACCCCATAATTCTCTTTAACGTGAATTGTGTTTGGGCAAGGCTCAAAATAGGATGCACGTCCATTATCTAAGGTGTGTGTTTTATAGACATTGACCTCTGACTGACTGTGCACTTTTCCTAGACACACCTCCCCCACAATAACCCAACCCAGGTCTAGCCTTTGGGCGTATGGTGCATCATTGGGTCCGTTGATTTGCTCACGTACCTTATGGACCCTGATGACGTCCCTTCCAAGGAGTAAAAGGATTGGGGCGTGGTGGTCGACAGGTGGGATGTTATCTGTCACTGGAAGAAGATGTGGGTGATGCTGAGCAATCTCTGGAGAGGGTATTTCAGATCTATTGTCTGGAACAGAGTCACATTCAATTAAAGGGGGTAGCTGGATGTTGACTTCTCCATCCAAGGACTCGAGGAAGAAGTTTACAGCTCTCCTACCTAAGGCTTGTTCTCTGCCAGAGCAAGTCTTTAAGGTGTATGGAGTGGGTTTGGCATTGATTTTGAAAAGGCTGAAAAACTCTGACTTAACCAGTGACCTGTTGGACTGATCATCTATTACTGCATACATTTTTATAGCTCTCTCTTTTTGGCCTGCGGGATACACTTTGACCAAACTGATCTTAGAACATGAACGTGGGCTATCACCTTGGCCACATACCTCTGTGCACTTCGACTCGACTGAAGGTGAGCTCTCGATTTGCTCTTCATTGTCGTGGTTTCCTGGTGTAGTACTCTTAGGGGCAAGAGTAGGACCAGGATGCATTGCAGATAAGTGTTTGAGGCTGTCACATTCAATACACTTAACCATTGCTTTACAGTTTTTTGCAATGTGTTGGACAGACCCACAGCATCTGTAGCATATGTGGTGCTCTTTGAGATAGGCTTGTCTTTCTTCAATAGGTTTGTCTCTAAAGAGCTTACACTTTTTGAGTGGATGTGGTTTTTTGTGGATTGGGCACTGGCGATCCGGTTCCTCCATTTTCTTTGGACTGAGATTATTCTGGTCCGGCTCTGCCGTAATGTCCATTTTGTGTGCTGACACAGTAGGTTTGCGACTATATGACCTCAGTTTTTCTGTGGGAGAAGGGACATGGGTGTTGGCCTTGGACATAGCAAAGCTTGGGTCATTCCTCATTTTCGCTTGCCGCTGGACAAATTGTGTGAAAACTGAGAAAGGAGGAAATGACACACTATGAGTCTCCTTGTACTGTGTTCCTACAGTTGTCCACTTTTCCTGTAGGTTGAAGGGAAGTTTTTCCACTATTTGCCTGACTCCTCTAGCTGTGTCCAGGTAAGCAAGTCCTGGGAGCGCGCCATCTTGTTTAGCACACTGAAGCTCCAATAAGATGTCACTAAGTTCCTGCAGCTTAACATTGTCTTTGTTTGTGAGTTTGGGAAAGTCCTCTACCTTTTTTAAGAGTGCGTCCTCAATAGCCTCAGGTGAGCCGTAGCACTCTTCAAGGCGTTGCCAGACCATCTTCGCACCTGCAGCAGGATTGAGGGTGTGTACAGCACGAATGCGCTTAGCCTGTTCGGATGATGTTGGACCCAACCATTTTGTTAGCAAGTCTAATTCCTCTCTTGGAGACAAATTTAGGTCTTTGGTTGCGCTGATGAATGAGGTTTTCCATGCCCAATAGTTTTCAGGTTTGTCATCAAATTGCAAAAGACCTGTGCTGACTAGTTCTTTGCGAATTAGGTATTTTGCAAACTGTTGCATTTCACTTGATTCAGGTACGCAGTTGTTAAGGTTGGGGGTGTGCTTTGTGGAGTTGGACCAGTACGTGTCGACTACACCAGTGTTCACTGTTTGCTCCTGTTTCCTTTCTCTATTTACAGGTGGTGTTTTCGTCTGAGTGTTGGTTATAAAAGGATTAGTTATTTGTGTACTGTCTTGTGCATCTACTTCATTGCAATTTCCTTTAGGAGGCTGTGCTGAGTCGTGCTGAGTGTCTGGGTAGAGTAACTCACATTGTTGTTGAACATATTCGTTAGTGCGGTGCACTGTACTGATGGGCTCAGCTTCCTCACAAAGTTCTCCGTAGAGCTCCCCGCTCTGAATCTCTGCTTCTTCATAGGCTGAGGCCTCTGCTTCAGCTGCGGCTATTGCTTTTTGGCACTGGAGGACATGTAGATGAGCATCCAGTTCAGCTCTCTGTTTCATTGCATTAGCTTCCTTTTCAGCGAAGGCCAGTTGAGCTCGTGCTGCTTGAGCTTTGGCATAGGCCCTTGCAGCTGCAGAAGCTGTTGATGAGGATGTCCGTTGAGAACGCCTTGTCGAGGTTCTGGATTGCTGCGACTTGGTGTCGAATGGTTGAGACCGTTGCTGCGTTGTAGCTGGTTGAGTGGCGACGTCTGGTTGCTGTTCACCACCGGCTGCTTCGTCTAGCTCTTCAGCAGCGTAGTCTTTTAGGTAATTTCTTCCTGAGCGTAGACTCATGTTGCTTAAAGTAGCTCTGTATGTTTGAACCCGCTGAGTAGGCGTCTTTTCCTTCGTCTTTTTACTATGCTGCCCTCACGACACGTGACCCTGTGAGGTTAGACAGCTAGCGAACAAATAGAAGAGGTCTTCCACACAAGGCTTGACTTTCTTGTTTTTATGTAACTAGAACATGAGAAAAAATGAAAATGAATCGCTGGTTAACACACATCTTAATAACAACTTGCCGATTAGCCTAGCTTAACATGTACATTACATCAGCATACAGTTCGCTCCATGTAAACACACATAACGACTGTCTCTACACATGTCAATACTCACAAAGACGAACGTTTTCCGAGGTGCGAACGTGTAGAGCACTCTTAGCGTGAACATGAACTAGTCCCTATTTAATAACTGCCGGAGCACTTTTTCACGACATCATAAGCGAAAGGGTACATCAAAGATAGGTTAGTGAACAGGACGCTCCCTCGCGCCATTTCCGCACATAGGATACAAAGATCTCTTGTGAAAATGATGTCTCACTCTGAGCTTATTTATCACTCTGCTTATGTGGCTCAATCAGCACACACACCAACCGCTGACTTTTGACTCAAGGGCATAACAGGCGCGTCACTGCAACCCCCCCTGGCTTCTGCTCCGCGGCTGCTGAGTGAGCCCTCATCTGGGACTCTCCTCAGCTCTTTCTGGGACAGTGGCGCAGCTGCCCCTCTGTTGGTCTTCCTTGGTCTCTTGTGTTCTGGGGGCCTCTGGATGTCTGGAGTTTTGATCTCCTCCATACCTGCTTCATGCCCTGCAGGACGGGGCTGTGGCCCCCCACACCCTCTAGCAGATCATTACATGAAGGAACCTTTTAAAAACAAGCGCGTCCATGCTCACAGGTGTACACACGGGTGATCACACCCACAAACTACACCCTTTTTGGCTCCTACCTCAAAGCACACTGTGCACTGTCGATCTTACGTGCTGCACAATAATGTTTAATATTTAGTATTTACTGTCATATTCACATAGATCATCGCGATGATGTTGTTTATTTTATTGCTCTCTTTTTTTGCTTGTTTTCTTTTTCTTCTTTCTCAACAGGTGATCCAGGTGATTGATATTTGTATTTTTTGTCTGTTTGTTTTGTTGGTTTTTATTTTTTGCCCTTTATCACCGTTCCTCTTCCCCGCTGTTTTTCTTTCCATACCTCTCTTTCTTTCTCCCAGTCATGTCTGTCCCGTGTGAATGGCAAAAAAATGGCAAAAAGATCCAAACGGGACAGGCAAAGAAAAAAAAAAAAGGTGGACAGCAGACGGCATAGACTGGACAGGTAACCAGCTCTGACAGAGGACACTCAGCTTGATTCATTTGCTTAAAATAAAAAAAAAAAAAAAAAAAGCAAAACAGAAGAAGACAAAGAAAACAAAGTGAAACAACAACAAACAAACAAAAAAAGTTGTTTGTATAGTACACGGAGAGAAACGTAGTCGCTGGAAAAAAGTGCAAAAATGTCTGCCTTGGACTTCAGTGGTGCAGCAGGAGACGAGCAGAGAGGAGAGGCTTTTGTGCAGAAGTGGGTCAGTGAACTCACCACACACACTCGAACAGCTGAGTGTGTCCTCAGCCAGAGGCGGAGCCAGACATTTGAAACACCCGGGGCTTAGCCCTAAAGGGTAGTATGCATGTGGGATTTTTTTTTTTTTTTTTTTGGGGGGGGGGGGGGGGGGGGGGGGGGTGTTTAGAAATGACTGAAAGATTAATAGGCTCTGTTTTGAGTTTTGTTCAATAATGAATGACTTCATATAGGGAAAAATATATATATAACATGTGCAGGACACCTTAAACTAGTTTTTTAATTAAGCAGCAAGGCAGAACAAAGTCGGGGGTGTATCAAGACACGAGGACTAAACCCCAATTCAACCAGACCCAGAACTGATCCAGAATTAAAACAGGACTACAAGAGTTCAAAATCAGGACTACTTAGGACTTAACAAAGACAGAACCAGAATCAGAACTAGATGATAGTAGCACTAAAAATCATCATAGACCTGCACTACACTATTTTTTTAATTCTACCAAAGTCCACTATTTAGATTGAGAAAAGTTTATATAATTATTTAGCCTTGTTGTGCAAACAAGCCTGCATAACTTAATAAATATAGAATTTGAAAAATAACAAACCTAAAAAGAAACACTAGGTACGAGATACATGAGGACCTATGATACGGTGATACTTTTGGTAAGCAACGATTTGACTAACATGTATGTCTCACCTGCTCTTCTTCATCTCTGTTCTGTCCTCATTCTCCATCTCCCTCTCTGCTCCTCTCTCTCCCTCTTTGTGCTGACAATCATCAAATATACAGTTGAAACCACATATTTATGTACTCTTCAGATCAAAACACAAACACTTTTTTAATTGTAACATCAAATCAAACTAAATGTTTATTTTTTTAGATTGATAAATATAAAAAACATATTTGTTAACTTTAAGAGTAAAGAGAGAAACTATCTGTATTTCTTAATTGCAAATGGCACCAAATTGTATTCAAACTGAGCCACACTTATGGAGCTCCACAGTTCTTTTCCTGGTGTTTTGGTTGACATCTCTTGATGTTCCCATGTCACAGAAACAGGCTCTGTGTTTTGCCTTATATGCATCCACAGGTGTGCCACCAATTTACTCACATGGACTCTACTAACCTATCAGAAGCTTCTTCAGCTCAGAATGGAATCGTCTGGAGTTTCTTATTAATTAACAAACTTAGTGTACATGTACTCCTAAATTGGATCAAAGTGATAAAAAAACAGAAAGCTCTGTCTCTCTTTATTCTGACATTTAACTAATTCAAAAGATATTTCAATATTTATCTAACAAAAGTTTACTCTAAATTGATGTTGTACAGTAAAAAAAATTTCTCCCTAAAGTGTATGTAAATATCTGGTTACAAATGTGAATATCCTGCTTTGTATTGAAATCCCTCTTGTTTTGCATAGAAATATACTGAACAACATACAAAGCATAATATATAAAATAACATTTACCTGAGTTTTTTCTTTGAAAGAACCCTCTAATGTCCATTCTTATATTTCAGTACATAACTGAAACCGATTTAGTCGGGGAGGGTAAGAACTGAAAATATGAAATAAACACACGTAAGCTAAGATTCTCTAAAAAATAGCATTTGTTGATTCACTTGAAGAGCAAGTAACGTAATATTGGTCAAGTGATCAGTTTGATATCAATCTTTCGTGATGCACCGTCATATTTACATTATTTATACGGTACGAATGATTTGCTTTGGTACCTGGTCAAACTTAAGCTCTCCTTAGTATGGCTGGCTCCGTTTCTCCAACAGTGCACTCACAGGCAGCAGCTGCCCCGCCCCCTCGCTCAGTCGCTTAGTGCCTGAGCTCGGATCATACCAATATCAGGGGGGATTCACGCACAGTCGTAAATTCCCACAGTGTGCACTATGTGCTTCGAATATTGTGTGTACTTTTTCTTTTATACAGTTGTCAGCCAGACATCTAACTATGAAAAATTACACTCCAAAAGACCCCGGGCTTCTGACAAAACAACCCGGGCTTAAGCCCAGTAAGCCACCCCCAGGCTCCGCCCCTGTCCTCAGCACATTTCCATCTGTTTTGTTTTGGAGCAGCTTCATGGTTTCAAACTTGCTGCACGAGCTGATGAACGACTTCTGTTTCGTTTCTGACAGGAGGTGCGCTTCCCACGTCTCACCTGCACAGCCCGTCAGTGTCCTCAGTCATGCTGTTACCACGATTTCTGCACAAGCAACAAACTGCTGTGAATCGAATAATTAAACCGAGTTCACCCTGCAGTGTCTCGTCGGCTCGTCCAACAATTTGGAAGTCGTCATTTCAGCTTCAAGAGTGTCTGATTGATTTTAGCAGTGCTGCTTGCTTTGGTTGGATCGTCATCTTTCATCCTGGCTGAGAAGAATGCTCAGCTACTGTCTGTGCCATGCGTCTGTTGTTTTTCAATAAATGTTTACAGGGGGACCTAATATGCATTTAACCAGGTGGGGGGCAGGTTAGTGGGAAAACAACGACCTTTCATTTGAGTTTGAACAAAAAAAATGGTACACAGAGAGACGGAAGAATCTAACGAGCAATTAAAATCCATAAAACAGGAAGTCAGCAAAAAAGTAACATATGAGATTCAGAAACGGTGGGGAGGTGTAATAATGACCTGATAAAAACCGAGGAAAGGCACCCTGACTAAATATCCATAAGGTATGGGTGGACTCAACAGAAAAGACCAATAGGAATTAAACTTCAAAATAAAACAGGAAGTGAACTTTGACACAGAAGAGGAGAAAAAGTCCTCAATGACCCAAATGAGGAAAAGAAAAAAACTAAAGTAAAACTGTATAGTTTTACAGATGAATTACAACAACCAGAAATTTGAATATTCATGTCTCACTGCTTTTACACAAGCAAAGACAAATGAGGTATTTAATGCTTTGTGGCACACATTACTGTTGTATAGCTGGCTAATGAAGAAGAATGTGTTATTTTAACCCTGTTTAAGCAACCAAACAGCAAAACGCTTTGTTTGTGTCTGTGGAAGTCAGCCATGTGTGATAGAAACCTGTTTGCATCCTGCATTCAGGGTCACTGATCTGTTCTGAGGCCTCTTTGTCTTAATGTGCAGAAAGAGAGTGTTGCTACAAACTCAGAGTATCTGTTCACCTTGGCTTTCCACAGATGAATGTAGGAAGTCTTTTTCAAGCATTTTTACTTCCACAGACTGCCTCGATAAATACCTCTCTCGACCTGCTGCGACCTAATAAAGAGGTAAGAATCCACTTTATGAGATAGAGACAATAAAAGTTTGAAAGGTTCACTCGTGATTGACGTTCTGCAGGTAAAAACACACAAAGGGGGAGATAGCAAGAGGCAAAGTCAGCAGGCAGGCTTTGGGAAGTGAATTTCAGTCTGAGTGCGCCACAGGAGCCCTGCGACTGAGTGGAGAACACGTTAGCAAAAGGGTTTAGAGTCAGGTGAGGCTGGGGTTACTACAAGGCCAAAAAATCTTCTTGTAGAGATCCTCATTTTAGGCGTGTGAACTCGTGTCTTTAGAAGCACGAATATTTTGTCTCACCTGAACTTGAAGAGAAGCAGTTTCGAGAGAAAAGCGTCTTATAGGTGTTTCAGGTTAGGATGGAGGAGCTTTTATCTTGTAGCACTTCACTGAAACACAAACCTGCCAGGACTCTCTGAAACATCCGTTTCCACATAGCGTGCTCTGCACAAGTCTAAGTACAACAGGACAGATATGCCAGGTGCTTCAGATACATGTGCAGCTCTTTAACAAACAGATGACTCCATTTTTATTCAGTTAATTGAAATCAGGTTTTCTTCCTCGTGCATTACAGGTTAAAAAGAAAAAAGCAGCAAAAATATTTTTTTTTTCAGTTTGTAAAGTGTTTTAAAAATGTTTTATTTATCCAACAAAAGCAGTTAAAGAGCAGTTAGTTCATATTTCAGAAACAAAGACGTAACAATGTTGCTGCCAGTGACATGTATGTGCTGATGTTCTTTAACACAAAGGATATGAAAAAGCTCAGTTATTCAGTTATTAGCCAGTGTCGCACATGCACTGCAGCCCTGAGCTGATGGATGTGAGAACGCAAAATGTCAAATGCAAATCAGTCAGACGAAACACTTTTCACTCTGCTCCCACACACAGAGTTTACTTCAGAGCACCGGTCAGGTATTCTAACACCCACCAACATGCTTTTGGTGATTGATTACAAAATATTCTTTATTCACCAGAATAACAGAAAGTAAGGTAAATGTTTTCTCTTATTTTGAAAAAAATGGGGTGTGGCCTAATTTAATGATTCTTATTCACAAACATCGATTTTTGCTTTTTTTTTATTCATTTATTTTTTATCTGCATTTCAAAAACTTTGAGGGACACGTGAATGTGAAAAATAGGAAAAAATATATATATATATATATATATATATATATATATATATATATATATATATATATATATATATATATATATATATTTTTTTTTTTTTTTTTTTTCCCTTGTGCTCTGTCTGTCAATAATAATAACAGCAACAAAACAATAATAGTAACAATAACAGTAATAACACAGGGCCTGACTCATTTCATTTACAGAGTCATTAGCTAAACAAGTCAATAAAGTATCTGGGAGAGGCGAGAGGACAGGACATACACTGGGAAACAGAGGAAACGGGGAGCGAAAGTCATTTCTACCAGGGTGGATCTGCTGTATTATGCACAATAATACAAACAGATGAGGAGGGAGAAGGTAAAAGGAGAAAAAAAGAGAGAAAGGAATAAGAGAAGAAAGAGAATGAACAGGACAAAGACCATAATCCTAATAAATAAACTAATATAAATGAAGATCCTACAGAATGTGAACCGTACTCTGAGTCAAACTGATGGTGGTCCTTGTTTTCCAGTTCACTAGGATTGTCTCTTTGCCAATAGTTAACGCTATGAGTAATAGTTTGGGATTGTGGACATCATCAGTAATTGTTGTGGTGTCCCCCAGCAGACAGAGACATGCTGGTAATGGGATGAGACAGCCAATCATGGTGAAAAGTGATCTAGTTACTTGTAGCGAGAACTGCTGAACAAGTGTGCAGAGCCACAGAGCATGGAGATATGTATGTGTGCATATTTCACATGGAAGCAGACCCATTTTTGGCATTTTTCGAGCAGTGCAGTGGACCCGGTGAAGTATTTTATATTGAATAAGCTGAAGGTTAGAGTTTTTTGATACATACCAGATATTTTTACAAATTTGTTGAGTAGGTTCTATAATAAATTGTTCCGAGCTACATTTGGTTTGTAAGACTTCTGTGAAACACGAACAGCAAAACACCGAACGTAGATAACAAAACGAAAACGTTGTGCATTGCTGTTCAATTCTCTTTGGTCAGTCATCTCAGCTGATTGTGACATTAGCTTGCAGCACAGGGGGCCCGGCTCCTCGTCCTCTCTGTCAGAGCAAACACTTGTCAACACAGAGGACTTTTCAATTGATCCACCCGTGAGCTGATTTAATTAAGCCCTTGTTGCAGTCAGGCATGCTCCCACATAATCAGTTCTATATTGCTGAAACAACTTGAAGAGACGATGTCCTCTGATATTAAACCGGAATTTCAAATCATGCCAGACTCATTCCAAAATGGCAAGGATATTTTGGGAACCGCTGTGTGTCACCATGATGCACTTTCAAGTTATTCAGTCACAGCTTTAAAACACAATGTCATTTAACCAGAATCCACATTAAACAAATTTCTCTGAGAGGTGAGTCATTAGGGTCACATGCACCAAGGTGTGAATTTCTTCTTTCACCCTCTGCCACCATGTAGATCAGCAAAGGAGTGGCGACTGAATCACCTGGGAAGATATCTAAAGACTGCATTATAAGCAGCTTATTGGTTGGTATCATAGGTCACCGCCTCAAAGAAAAGAGAAAAGTTTCCAGACTTGGCTTGAAAAGGCTGACATTAGAGTCCACCTCTATGAGTCTGAGGTGATGCTTCTCTACAAGAAAACAATGGATCGTTCCCTCTGGGCTCAAGCTCAGTTTGTGCCATCACACCACAAGCCTGAAGAAGACTATAAAGAGCTCGGCTCTTCACATCCAGATCGTGCAGAAATAACCTTTTCGAATTACAATGCCTACAGGTAAAGGTCTCACTTCCATGCTCTTAGTTGGGTGGTTTTAATGTTGAGGCAGTTGAGCATGCAGGATCCCTGACCTCGTAATCTTGCGAGCCACTTTAAACTACCTCTGCAAGCTGCAATGGCAACAGTTGCATGAGACTTAAAGTGGTTAGCTGTATCCTTTAAACATTTAAAACACTGTAGACTTGAAAACATCTTTGCTGGACAGAACTTATATCTGTGTACTGATGTAATAATTGCATCTCAGGCCTAAGGTCTTCCCCAAGGCAATCACTGCTCAGAAATCCGATTTTATCAAATAATTTTAATACGAGTGGAAAAGGCCTGAGGGTACACTGGTGAAAACAGCCCCCCCCACCCTGTGTGACCCTACAGCAGTAAAGATGCCTGGGGACCTGCCACCATCCACGCCAGTTATAAAGTGACAGACATGATGGTAATGTTCAGTCTGCGTGTCCTGAGCACAGTAACTCATAAGAGACGAGTGATGCTACAGTTTTGGAGCGTATTTTGATGAAACTGAGATGTCTTTGATGCCTGATTGCTTTGAGGATACTCATCAGGTTCACTTCAACAATTGTCTGCTTGCATTACAGGAAGACAAAGATTGAACCCTTTTAGTGGGTTTTTAGTGTTTTTCTTGCTCCAAGCACAGTAAAATCAATGACATTTTGCCTCCTTTTTGGCCAAAATGAGGGAAGAGAAAGAACGAGAGACCCAGACAGACTGACAGACAGTCAGTCAGACGAGATTGAAAGCGGCATAGACCAGAGAGCCTTAATATTTCAGATCTAATGCATTATTTATACCCTCGGCAAGTAGGCTGAATCTGCCAGAGTGCTCTTGGGTGAATGGCGAGTTTTCGATTCAGTGCCACGTGTGTGTACGTGTGTGTCTGCAAGAGTGTGTGTGCGATTGGTGGAGCAGTGGATGAAAGACAAAGATAAAAGCTGGAGCCTAGAGGCCCTCACTGTGAGATCCATCTGCTGGTGGTGTGAAGCTCTGAAGTTCTTTTAGCAGTCAGGTACAGCAACCCTAGGTGGTCGGCGATCATGTGTGTGTGTGTCTGCGTGCATGTGTGTGTGTGTGCGTACATGTGTGTGTGAGTGTGTGTGCTCATATAAAGTGATGCCCACCAGAGGCCTTTGAGTAAACCACTCACTGGCAGCAAAGCCATGACGGTACATTCTTATTGACTGTATAATATGCACATATGTAGACCTCAGTAAGGGCTGTATAAGAATTCCTTTGGTGGAGAGACTCTGAAAGTTATGTTTCACTTTTTCGGACAGTTAGCCCTCAAGTCATAGTTTTAATTTTTTCATGTTAATAAAGTTAATAAAGCTGAATCTGAAGATGTTCGCTGTGAGTAATGTGGAAAACAGTGAAACCTGCAGCAGTCGAGTTTGTAAAAATGGCGTCACGATGTTTATTTGCAGCTGCAGACGGAATACCTGTTCACTGTTTACAGAGTGAACCCTAAGACTCACATGCCACCCACATCAAGGCCCACCAGGTGAGTTTTTTTAAGTAATAATGGATATCATTCCACAATCTGCATGATGAGTTACAGTATGTCAGTGAGAAATGTGAGAATTACCTGATCGAGGGCTGGGACGTACATATTACATATGCATGTGGAACAATATCGTATTCTTAGCCTTGAGAAACTGTTGGAATGCTTTTACACTATAGTTTGGATCAAATGGGAGTTCAACAGTTGGAATCTAGACCGTTTACCCCTAACAGGGAGCAGGATACTCCTGCTTGTCTGCCAATTGTTCATTTATTTTTGAGCCTTTGAAAAGGGGGCTGTGTATAAAAATGGCTGTAATTCCTAAACCGTTATTGCGATACTAAACCTCTGGGACGTTATTAAAGACGAACAAAAGAGGCCCAGAAATGATAAAGTGTGAATGTGAAAACATTCGACTTTTAAACCCAGAGGATTTGTTCCCCTCAGTTCCAAAGATGCACACAGTGTTGTTAAAAGAAAGAGTGATGCAACACAGTGATTAACGTTTCCTCATTGTACCGACTTTTATCATGTCGATGGCATGAAATTCAACATGACTATATATTTTTTTAAATCAATACAGGCTTTAAACACCTTTTAAATATTACACTGTGTTTTATTTATATTTTACACAAAGTCCTATCTATTTGAAATAGAGTTATGTATTTATATTTATAGTTATATTGTGTCTTTCACATGGACATTCACAGCAAGATGCCCAGCCAACATTTATATGTGGGGCCCATATGGTTTGGAAATGGGCTGAAAAATGGGCCCCATATAGGATTGTCCGCGGGTTCCGTAATGGCCCCATATTAAATGCCCATATAGGTGTTATGTTAGGAAAATCTGGGAACTAAATGGGCCCCAACTGGGAAAAGTACACAGAAACCCACCTGGGCCCCATCTTTCAAGTTTTTGTGGATACCATGTAGGCACCACATAGGCTAAAAAGTGGGTTTTAAGTGGGATTGTCCGCAGGTTCCATAATGGCCCCATTTTATAAGCCCATCTCGGTGTTATATTGGTAAAATCTGGGAACTAAATGTGCCCCAACTGGGCAAAGTACACAGAAACCCACCTGGGCCCCATCTTTCAAGTTTTTTGTGGGTACCATGTGGGCACCACATAGGCTAAAAAGTGGGTTTTAAGTGGGATTGTCCGCGGGTTCCGTAATGGCCCCATTTTGTAAGCCCATCTCGGTGTTATATTGGTATAATCTGGGAACTAAATGGACCCCAACTGGGCAAAGTACAAAGAAACCCACCCAGGCCCCACCTTTCAAGTTGTTTTGTGGGTACCATGTGAGTACCACATAGGCTAAAAAGTGGGTTTTAAGTGGGATTGTCCGCGGGTTCCATAATGGCCCCATTTTATAAGCCCATCTCGGTGTTATATAGGTAAAATCTGGGAACTAAATGGACCCCAACTGGGCAAAGTACACTGAAACCCACCTAGGCCCCATTTTTCAAGTTCTTAGTGGGTACAACATGAGGAAAACATGAGCTAAAAAGTTGGAATGGCATTAGCAGTGGGTTCTGTATTTGCATCTTATTTCTAGTTTGAATTGACTAAGTTCTGGCACTGAGTGGGCCCCATGTAGTAAAACAGTCACAAAATCAATTTTTCAGACGGCTAATACGGGTTCTGTGACACAAAGACACCAAATATATTAAAGCTGACCGCAAACAAAATCTAGTTTGTAAATAAAACCATTTCAAAAATCACGAGGGTACACAAAACAACATTTTTCACATTTATTTTGTCCAACAACTGTGATTTTACGTAACTGTATTCCAAAGTGCGTAAACGTTTAAAAACTAGAAATGTCAAACTACAGCAAAATTCCTTAGATATTTGGAACTGTAGCAACATGGGGAAAAAGTCAGATGGAAAACTCAAAAGCTTATCTTGAATCAGCAGGGTTTGTTTTTTTACAGAGCCGTAAGTCTATTTTGTACCCTTGCAGCCCTCGGTCCTCCTCTGTCTTTAGCTCCACTGAACCACTTGGACAGAGCCTTCTCTGCTTCTTGCAAGTTGACTTTTGATGTTAAATAATTCTTCAGTGCCTCTGCAAATGAAGAAGAAGAAAAACGGGCAAGCCAAAGTAAAGTTAATCTTAGCTTACTTCATTTGGTGATGATTTTCAAAGAACAATGTTTATTTCACTTTATTGCCTCAAAAAATATATACAAATTGCATGATAACCAATCTCAGTTACACTTTCAAACACTTTATTAAAAAAGTTTAGTTTTCTAAAGTTCAAATGTCTCAAGTGAAACTAACTTACCATACACAACATTAAAAAGACGCAAATCTCTGAACTTTTTTTCCCCATGTCGGCCAAGCATGTTGTACTCCACAGCCAGCTCAGGTGATATGAGGAATTTCATCATCCTTCTTGTGGCATCGTCTACACTTGTTTCCCCTGTATCTGCTACCATGGCAACCTGAGGGGAACATACAAAAAGGACAGATTAGATACTGGCATCTGGTTAGGATGCCTCCCTGGTGAGGTGTTTTGGGCACGTCCCACCAGGAAGAGACCCAGAACACCCAGGACATGCTGGAGGGACTATGTTTTTCGGCTGGCCTGGGAATGCCTTGGGATTCCCCCGGAAGAGCTGGGCCAAGTGCCTGGAGAGAGCGAAGTCTGGGCCTCTCTACTTAGTACCGGATTGGGTCGAGGGGCAGCAGCCTAAGCTTAAGATAATGGACCGGAATGGAGGATAAATGGACACTTTACATATTACTTAATGTTTACTGTGTGGTGATAAAAAAAAAAAAGGTAGTAAACACAAGCTAAACTAAAAAAATTAATTGCGCTTCCTTAACCCTTTATCCCCAATAATGTTACGCAGGATAACTGGTAGGTCTGGTAGGTTTTTTCCTCTACTGTATACTATATGAATGTAATCAAGGATTAATAACAGAAAGAAAAAAGAAATTGAAATTTTGCCATTTTTACTAAAGGCAATCAAAATGTACATGAATAAAATATTTAAATTAGTCAATTCAAATTAATAACTCTAAAACACTGAACAAAATTAAGTATTTGACCCTGTGGTTTATTTTCGGACATCTCTTTTCTTCTAAAAGTCCAGGCGTGTTGGGCCCCTGGCAGAGCTCAGGTTTGACGAGACAGGTTTGGAAAAACCTGTCGCTGGCGACTTTTTGGGGGCTAAAGGGTTAAAATAAATAGGAATTGGCCAAAATTTGTATAAACTATGAAATAGCAGAACAAAAGTAAAAAAAAAAAATCTTTATCTGTTATCAGAATC
The DNA here is from genome assembly GCF_963969265.1 of Rhamphochromis sp. 'chilingali'. Lineage (NCBI taxonomy): Eukaryota > Metazoa > Chordata > Actinopteri > Cichliformes > Cichlidae > Rhamphochromis > Rhamphochromis sp. 'chilingali'. The sequence goes on from NC_137930.1 coordinate 3,016,962, forward strand.
AAATATTTGATTAGAATAAAAAATTTAACTTTCTGGAAGATTTCTCGTTACATCTGTCATAAAAGTAACAACATCTCAGAAAAGAAACATGATAGCAACAGAAAAATATGATAGCAGTGTGATGTGATGGTCCCTGGCCAGATTTTTACACATATTATAAGCCCTGTGACACAAAAACCACAGAACTCTGACACGCACAGACTGTTTTCCTTCGTGCTAATGAAGAAAAATGCTGGTCTGGTATGTAAAAGGGAATTTATTCTTCCAGGACCTGAAGCTCCGTAATGCAGCCCTCCAACAGCCAAACCTATCTGTTCTCTGATTGTCTTGATGCATGCTCAATCATCCAGGTAAGTAAATCTCCAAAAGTTGATTCTGTTCATCTGGACGTAGCGCTTGCAGCATTTTCTCCCACTGAAAATGCTACGTCCAGATGAACAGAATCAACTTCTGGAGATGTTCTCTGATTGGATTGTTTAATTGGTGATTGACATGAAATTGACCAATCAGCTGAAAGGAAGAAAAATAGGGTCAAAATTTGGATGTGTAAGTATAAATCCACACACAGCCAGGAAAGCCGAGCGCAGAGTTGTTTGTAGCACCAATTCAGCCAGAGTGGAGCCAGATGGATTTTCCATCCATCCACACTGTAAAGTCTATAGACCAGCAAGTGATAAATTAACAGTGTTGTTGGTATTTTCTAAAACAGTTGTATGCAATAGGAATTGCTGTTTATAGTCCTCCTGTATATCTGCATGTTCCCTCCCAATTAAAACCTGTGATAATGGAGATTCAAATTCATGTCATACCTATACCAACAGTTATCAAGTATCCAGATCGACCTTTACTGATGTGCTCTGTCAGTGCGCCCCAGGGCAGCTGTGGCTACAATGTAGCTTGCCATCGCCAGTGTGTGATTGTGTGTGTGAATGGGTGAATGACTGAATGTAGTGTGAAGCGCTTTGGGGTCCTTAGGGACTAGAAAAGCGCTATAAAAATGCAGGCCATTTACCATTTAAAGGAAAATTGTTATTTCCATGTATTTTCCTGTTCTGCCTTCAACTTTGAGGACTTCCCCCCACATTTCTAGTTGTGACAGTGCACCTACAACAAAAAAAATCTGCTGTGATTTACATTTGTTGAAAGAGCAATTTTGTAAAATAGTCTATTTTTGTATGCACAGTTTACAAATCTGTCCTGTACAGCATGGACTGATTGCATGCTAAAAAGTTGTTGCTTAAAAATAAAACAATAAATTTTTAATTAATAACATCAGCAGAAAGCCTTGTTATTAATTAGATGTACAATTTCTATAGAATACGAAACAACTCAGTTCATTTTTGATCATATCAATACCAGCATATTACACAACTAGTGATGGGATTTTCGTCTCTTTTTAGAAAGCCGGCTCTTTCGGCTCCCAACCGGCTCTTCAGGTTGTTTTGTTGCTTTAATTAATTTATTATTAACAACAATATAAAATTATGAACAAAAGGAATTACTAATGTAAAAAAAGAAACGTGGTTTTATTTATATATGTTTATATATAAATATATATGGTGGCCCCTAGAGACAAAGCATGTACAAACTCCAAAACCCATTTCTAGCGTTAACTGAACTTCCAAAACAGAGCTATCTAGATCACTTAATTTACACAATTGAAATCATATGTGTATTTTTTGTGTATTTATACACAAGCACTCATATATATTCATAAAAAATTCCAAAAGCTGTTCATTTACCTGTTACTACCACACACCAAATCCGGTCGTTGGTACTTCCTGGCTTGTGTAGCCACTAGGTAACAAAATCTCAACACTGTGCCTAGCATCCTGGAGCACTTCTGCTGTGTTTTGTACGTGCTTTGGAGTTTGTACGTGCTATGGAGTTTTTACGTGTTTTGGGGTTTGTACGTGCTTTGTCTCTAGCAGCCACCGTAAATATACTTTTATTTATTCTCTCCACATAAAATGTAATAAATAAATCATATAATACAAAAAAAACAACTATTTACATTTCAACTTTTAACTATTTAAATTTTCAGCTTTTTCCTTTTAAACAAATTTAAAGTGAAACAACACAAAACACTGCAAACCACAACACAATTAAATATAAATTATAATATGAAAACAAACAGAAGATGCACATTCTCTGTCATATGGGCCTGCATGAATAAACTTTCTGAATCCTTTATCATCCGCAATTGAAAATAGTTGTGGATGATTACTATACCTTTCTAATGTGACGTTGTTGTCCCTGGCTCTCTTTCTCTCTCTCTCCCTCCTGCTCTGTTACTGTGCTACTGCGTGTGTAACAACCGCCCCTCCCCCCTCTTCCCAGCGCAAAGCACAAGGCTCGCGTGCAGAGTGAAGCGGAAAAAAAGTGCGAGAGAGAGGGTGAGAGAGAGAGAAAAAACACGCTTGTGTCGTTCACTTCAAAGAGCCGTTTCGTTTTGACCAACACATCACTAACAACCATGATGAAAAACACTCATCTGCTTCCATCACCATCAGCTGATTAACATTGAGCTGCTGCAGTCAACACCATCAAACTAATTTACTGTTTAATGTTATGTTATTGAATGCTTTTATTTTTAAATCTTTACCAGCGCTTAAAGACTGTAGATGTTCACACCTGGTGTTAGAAAACCGAGCTCACAGCAGTATTTTTTTTTATAACAGGAAATTTGAATTTTTATTGGTTACCGTGTTTATTACCACTTTTATCAGTAATGTACTTCCTATAAAATATGGATTTGATAAGTTACCGGTTTATTGAAATCAGCTAGTGAACACATCGATCGCTTTATTGAACTACACGCCTTACACTCTTGTGAGCTCTGGTTACTAACAGCAGGTGTGAATGTTTGGAGTCCAAAACGCAGATAAAGATTAGAATAACAAGGCAATGTAAAATCAGTTTAATGCAGTTGACAGTAGCAGCTCAGATGGAAATCAGCCAATTGTGAGGAGAGCAGAGGACCAAAACTGTCAGAGTTGTGGGTCAAGTGAAGAGAACACTGTTGGCATTATTGTTAGCATAAAAGATGAAAATTAAATAAATGTTAAATTTTAAAATAGATCATTGCCTCCTGTGCCTAAATAAATATATATACTTAATACCAATAAAAAAAAAAGGATGCCCCAAAGACCATCACTTTTCAAAAATAATAATAATAATAATAATAATAAGTAATACAAATAATATGAAAGTTACTTACATGTCAAAGATGGTGCTTGTGATCTTGAAGAATCTAAACGTGATAAGGAAATGAAAGAAAGTGCATGAGAAAATACAAACATTTTTGTTTTTTCCCAGGATAATTCAATATAAAAGATTCTCTTACTAATGCACAAAATGAACAGTGTAATTAAAAGTTTGAAAGGCACTGCATGTGTTTATATGATAAACTGACTAATTCAAGCAGCAAACACTAGCAGTGCAAAAATGTATCTAACTAGCTGACAGACTTTAAAGTCACAGGAAGATATATCAAAATGGTGACTTATGCCAGAACAAATGACTTGACAGACATAAATCCTAAATTCCTTTAAGTAAAAAAGGAATTACTTTTTTATAAGTGGTCCCTAGTGGTTTTCAAATTATTACATGGCTTGTTAATTTTTTATTAAATTATTAAGAAGCCAGATGAGTTCAAAACATTTACAAATTACTATAAAGCACTATCCAAACTTCAAATCAAGTGGCAAAATCTCCAAATTAAAAGTACTCGCAAACTATAAAAATTTGATTATACTTAAAAATATGCAAAAACTAATTTAGTGGAATTTTTACCTGCTCAAGAATACATTGAACATGCAATATTTAATTGAAAAGAACAAAATTTGTGTACTTTTAGAAAGGATTATTAAATATTTGGGGATACTAGACATAAAGAGGGTCTCGTACATTTACGGGCATCTAATTTCCTGGATTTAATGGTTTAAAAGTTTAATAGGTCTTTGAAGTTGATAATAAAATTGAGTCCATTATTAGCAAAAAGAATTTAAAAAAAAAAAGAGCAAAAAAATGCTTAATATATAATAATTGTTTTAAACTTAAGCTTTGTAATTGTAGCAGATTTCATTATGTCTGTAATTTTTTATATAGCCCCACAGTAGTAAAAGCCATAAATGGGAGTTAGATTTATTACTAGTATTTTACACAGCATTCAGCTATAATAACATGTTCTGCATTTTCCTACTTCACCATCTGATCTGAACAGCTGCACTCTCTTAATTAATTAATGACCTAACATTTCTCAGTAACCAATAACTAGATGGAACAGCACAGTATCTAAGAGAGTGATCAGACAGTGTTTGAGCTAAAGACGCTGTGTGTTTCTTTTGGGGGCTTTTTACACACTGATCCACCACCGTTTTCCCATAGTACAATGCATATCTGGTAACATTACCGTATTCAGATCAGAAAACCGTTTCAGCTGCAGGCATCTACTCCTGTAATTTAAACAATCACCTTGCTACACTGCACATGAATATTACGTAACATGGTATGACTAGCTCATGTTCAGACATTTAAGATACTGTTCAGCCATTTTGTTTACTGGGTAGTGCATAATGGCCGAGTTAGCTGAGCAGGAATCCACTAAAGCCAAAAAAATAATATAAATTTTTTAAATTAATTACAAAAACCTTATAGGAAAACCCAAGAAACAGTTGCAGAAGCACAGAAAAAAACTGCCGTGTACGTTATAGTGTGTAAATTCAAAAACTGTATAGAGAGAATGGTGCAATGAAAACAGAATAAGATAAGATGAACTTTATTGAGTAGAATATAGGCAGTAAGAGTTTTTTAATTAACTTTAAATTATGTTTGCCAAAGACAATGCAGCAAATTAACCCAGTTCTACCTGCTAGCTAAAGATGTTATGCTTCTCCCCCTTATACCGTTTAGGACGACTATAGAAAGTTACTAAAATAACCATTGATGAAAACGTATCAAACTTTAAGTATTTACCTTTGTCATAGTTTTCGATTCTTTGGTATCCTTTTGTCCTCCACGTTCTTAAACACCAGGGAGAGAAAAGGCGCAACAGACGAAAGACCGCGAAGACTAGACGCTAGGCGGTGCAATCTGCTCCTCCCTCTTTTTAAACGAGCCAATAGGAGCTGCTCACATTAAAAACAACTTTATTTAAAAAGTCGTTTTACACCTGATACAAAAATTTTAAAAGTCAAACAATGCACAAGTTTAAAAGAACAATTTTATTTTTAAAAGTTTTTTAAGCATAGGGATGGTTAATATGTTTTAAAAAGTAATATATAATATTTATCAAAAAGTGTCACCCAAATCAACATCATAATAAAAATATAATTAATAAAAATATAATAATGATAAGAAGAAGAATAACAGTTTACCTAAAAGCTCTTCTAACATTAGACTGGTTTTGAAAAGTTTCAATAGTGTCAATACACCATAAGGACAAGGGAGTTTCACAGTTGAAGTGTGACTGCTTGAAAGACCCCATTCCCTCTCCTTTCCACTAGTTCAAAGAAAATATAAATTATTTCTGGTTATATAATTTGAGGGCACAAGTTTGAAGAGTAACATTTTAACAGATCGGTAATATACTTCAGGAGCATTACTGGATCTGATTAACCAAAACTTCCATCTTCCATGTAGCTAACTGTCTTTTCTCTAATACAGTAGAGTGTGTCTGATGTACTAAAAATCCTCAACTGCATGTTTGCTCAAGTAAATAGTCTTAATTGTTTGAACAACCAGTAATCCTTAATTTGCAAATGCCAAATCTGGATTTTGTCTGTGTAATTCACTTTTATCTTAGGTTTTTTATTCGTATTTTTTGCTTTTCTTTTTTTCTACTCTTGTGTCCGTTTTAATCACTTATTATTGCTGCTGTGACAAGTGAATTTACCTAAGAAGAATCATGAAGTCCTTATTTTATCTTATCTGAGCCTCACCATGCAGCCTACCATGCAGAGTTCACATTAAGTACATAAAATGAAATCTAAAATTAAAAAGTAACCAGTTTCAAACCAGTTATTTGGAATAGTGTGCAGAGTGTTTTGAGTAACATTGAATGTTCAAAAACACCAAAGTTCCTATAGTCTCACTTGACAGCTGGGTTGTAGTGTCTGATAACACATAACATCTTGAGGTCTCAATGTGGACTTTGAGTACATTTGCTAGCCAAGGCTAAATACTGAGAGGGTCAAAAATGAAGGGTCAAGAACATCTGACTGTACGTAAGGGTAGCAAAAGTGATAGACTGAGGTTGTGCCAAATATGTTAAAGTTAGGGTGATTTCTTAGAGAATGGTACCACATGGGTGCCGTCTGCAGGTTATAAAAGAGAGTTATGTTCATACTTTCTTTTGAGATTATTTTTACAATTTGACTTTCAGAACTCCCTGGGTTGTGCGCAATCTGTGATGGGCTTGTTTGGAATAAATCCTCCTTTATTCAAATAACACTTTCTCAGGCTCTTCACAGAAGAAGAATCCTCACATAAGCATGTGCTACCATTTTGAACCAATGTACACATTTACCATCACTAACCCAACTAGGACCTACATTGGATGCCCACCCATATGGATTTGATGTTAGAAACGCAAGTGGGTCCCATATATACTAAACAATCTTGAGCCCATGTAAAATATATGCCCATATTAATTTAACACAACCCATTTGGGGCTCACGTAGACATGTTTTCAGGGTCTGACTTGCATTTGCCCATGTGTGACACATATAGTTTGACCAGGTGGGCCCCACCTATGTCATCAGTACCAAAAAATATATACCGATTACCTCACTTTGCCCCACCTGGGGCACACAGCAAATGCTTTTCTTTAAATGACTGTGTTTGCCCATGTCTAACCCAGGTGAAAAACCCAAGTGGGTCCTACGTGTGTTTCCCATTTTGAAACAAGTGAAGTGTTTCCCATGTTTGACCCAGCCAGGACCTACTATATGTTTCCACTCGGTTTTGCCCATATGGCTTTAATGTGAGAAACCTAAGTGGGTCCCATATATACTAAACAATCTTGAGCCCACATAAAATATATGCCCATATTAACTTAACATAACCCATATGGGGCCCACATAGACATGTTTTCAGGGTCTGACTTGCATTTGCCCATGTGTGACCCATATAGTTTGGCCAGGTAGGCCCCACCTGTGTCATCAGTACTAAAAAATATATACTGATTACCTAACTTTGCCCTACTTGGGGCACACAGCAAACGCTTTTCTTTAAATGACTGTGTTTGCCCATGTCTAACCCAGGTGAAAAACCCAAGTGGGTCCTACGTGTGTTTCCCATTTTGAAACAAGTGAAGTGTTTCCCATGTTTGACCCAGCCAGGACCTACTATATGTTCCCACTTGGTTTTGCCCATATGGCTTTCATGTGAGAAACCCAAGTGGGTCCCATATATACTAAACAATCTTGAGCCCACATAAAATATATGCCCATATTAACTTAACATAACCCATATGGGGCCTACATAGACATGTTTTCAGGGTCTAACTTGCATTTGCCCATGTGTGACCCATATAGTTTGACCAGGTGGGCCCCACCTATGTCATCAGTGCTAAAAAAATATATTGATTACCTAACTTTGCCCCACCTGGGGCCCACATAGACATGTTTCAGGGTCTGACTTGCATTTGCCCATGTGCGACCCATATAGTTTGACCAGGTGGGCCCCACCTATGTCATCAGTGCTAAAAAAATATATTGATTACCTCACTTTGCCCCACCTGGGGCCCACATAGACATGTTTTCAGGGTCTGACTTGCATTTGCCCATGTGCGACCCATTTAGTTTGACCAGGTGGGGCCCACCTGTGTCATCGATACTAAAACATATATTGATTACCTAACTTTGCCCCACCTGGGGCACACAACAACAGCCTATCCTTAAATGACTGTGTTTGCCCATGTCTATCCCAGGTGGAAAACCCAAGTGGGTCCTACATGTGTTTCCCATTTTGGACCAAGTTAAGTGTTTCCCATGTTTGACCCAGCTAGGACCTACTAAAAGTGCTCACTTGGGATGGCCCATATGGGTTTAATGTGAAGAACCCAAGTAGGCCCCATACAAAAAGCCCAGTTTGAGCCCATGCCCACATGGTACCCATCCAGCCCAAGCAAAAACCAGGTGGGGCCCATATATACATGTTGGCTGGGGAGTGGAAATTGCTAAATCAACAGTTATTCACGCTCACCGAGGAAACCCGGTGCCAGTGCCCAATCAGAACCTCTGCAATCATAAAATTGGCTAAATATGAATTGAATCTGATGATGTTCATCACGAGTATTCTAAAAAAAAAAAAAAAATCAAACATGTGATGGCCCAATAGCTGACGAGTTGTGTTTTGATGATGCGTGCTCGGAGCTAAATATAACTCAAACTAAATGAAAACTACAGTGAAGCGTGTGAATAGTTGCTAATATTCAGGAACAGCCTCTGATAAAACAGCTGGCTTTAATGGAAAACACACGTGTGCACAAACGCACAGCGTTTACTGAAGCTTCAAATATGATCTGAACTGAACACCTCTGGGATGTTTCACCTTTAAGCTTGTGCACGATAAGTTTCATATTTTTATACTTGCATTTCAAAGTTTCTCACATATATGTGTGTGCGCGTGTGTGTTCATCTATACATATATGTCTAATGCAGATGATCTTACATTAATATAAATGTGACGTGTAGTGCGAAAGATGACCTCCTACTGTGACTTGGATGATAAAAAATCATTTTCTCAGTCATGATTTTTAATAAAACAGGAGTGAAGCTCACTTCCTGCAGTCCCAGCACAATCTGTCACCAAACTGCTCACACTTGAACCCACAGGCTCACCTGTAGACTCACCTGTAGACTCGGCGCTCGCGCACACACGCGGTATGCCGCTCCTTACTTACTCGAACCGGTTTGGTTTCCGTTACCGCGCCGCGCCGATCGTCACTGTTTGGGCCGTTGCACTTGAGCTTCCTCACATTCCTCCCCTCCGCCCTCCTCTGTGCGCTCCAGCTGTGTGTGGGGGCGGGTAGACTCCAGCAAACCCCTCCTCCTACCCTCCTATTGGGCTGTGCAAGGGCTACGACGCGGTGGGATGGGTTGTGGGGGGTGGGTTGCTGCGTCTCACGGCTTTGCGGCTGAACTCGCCGGTAGCTTAGCGGGACACCGTGTTTTCATCTCTGGGATTAAAACCTGAAGTATCGCTCGTGCGGCAGTGGAAAGCGCTGAAAGCCTCCGGAGGATGTGGAGATGCTGATCCGGGCCCGTGAGCGCGCACAGGCGAACTGACTCGCTCTAGTTCCGTTTGGAAACATTTCTCGAGCGCGTCCTCTCCTGGCATCCACCTGCCTGCCCATGGAGGGACGTCGCGATGCTGTGCACAAGGAGAACTAAAACTTTGGTGTCGACATGCGTAATCCTGAGCGGTATGACCAACATCGTGTGCCTGCTGTACGTCGGTTGGATCACCAACTACGTGGCCAACAGCGGTCCTAAAGTTGCGGAGAGCGGCGGCGGCGGCGAGGCGGAGAGAAAGTTGGAGGAGGACAGCAAAGGTGAAACCCTGAGGATTATCGAGAGGCTGGACCGGCTGGAGAGCGTCGTCAACGAGCACATTAAAGGTCAGAGCAGCCGCCGTGGTTACGGGAAAGTTTGGAGCCTCCGGGGAAACGCCGGGCTCGGCGTCATTGTAGGAGCAGTGCGGAGTGATAAAGCTGCGATCCCCGCACAATAATCAGTTACACGAACATTTCTGCTGTTGCTTTTCTGTTGATGTAACCGGGGCTGAGCGACTAGTTAAAGGGTTAATCAACAGATTAGCAGCTAATGGAAATATTTGAGCCCCATTTGTCCAGCGCGTGTTTCAGATTAAAGTCACAGCTCCACCTGTGCACCGAGCCTCACGGAGACTGCTGCAGTCCATGTGATTATTTGCAACATGCAAACAGAGCCTTTTAAATGCTGTGGAAATTTTCCACTGGAATATACAATGTATCAGACCTGCTACCCAGATCTCATTAATAAATTAGCATTGATTATTTTATTAACAAAGAAAAACAAGAAACTGTCACGTAAGCAGTAGAAAGCAGACAAATATGTAAAGTATGGAGACTGTTTTGCATACTTTAAATGCAGAAAAAGAGCTGTGGAGCAATTTAATTACGCAGGCAGGACCCACACGGCCCTTTTTCCATCTTACATTACTGCAGATCATGTTTCAGCAGCCATGTGCTCCTGGCTCTGTGGATGACTCTTGCTTTGCCGTCCTGTACATCTGTGACAGGTCACCCTGTTTCTCATTGGCTGTGAAATAATTGCGGAGCCTTGTGTGACATGTTGTTTATCAGTTAAAGTTAGCCAATAAGCCCCACCTTCGCCACCACAGTGCTTTAATATTATAGTAGAGCAAGAAAACCTGGAAAATTCACATGTGAGAAATAAAGTGGAGACGTTCCCCTGCTGCTTAAAGGAGGCAAATCCATGAATTTATCCTTCTCTCACAGCTGCCTGCAGGTCTTGGAATAGCAGACTTCTACACATGTTTAACAAAACATCGAAGCACTGTGTGGCTGCAGAGGGAGCTGTGTATCAGTCCACCGGTGGTCCAAGTCAGAGTGATTACAGAACAGTAAAAGTATCACATGATTCCACAGATTCTCATAAGGTGTGAGCTCGCAGCTAAAGTGCCTCGATGTGCCTTTTTTAGGGTACAGCTGCTTGTCGCTGATGCAGAGCCCACTGAGGCTGTGGGTTTCAAAGATTTTTGTGCCTGAGTGACACAAACAGGGAAAGCTAAAACGTCAATGCACTCCTGCTCGTATTCATATCTGTGCTAAATGGTTTCTGTATTATCTGTAATGTTGCAAGTTCTTCGTCTGCCAGTTTCTGTCAGTTCTGGACTTCATGAAACACCTTAACATCCAACAAATGTTCTCACTGTTCAGATCCAGCTCTGGTGAAGGTAACCAGTCCTCTCTCTGAAAGGATATTTAGATCTGGCTCCGTGTTAGCATTAGCCGACTTCTCCCAACAGATGGTGGTCGGGGTGAGGAATGCTGAAGCCATAAGTCTGTATAGTTGTGTGTTACCAAAGCATTCCTGATGTGGGACACTTGTATCCTAGAGAGAGCGTACCATAAAATAATGGTACAATGCTTTTAAATGGTGCAAAGTTGGTTACAGAGTTACACCCTTAATTTATTTTCTATGCAGTACGTTTCCCTGTTAGCTGGAATCCAGGGTGTCCAGAGAAAGAGTCGACCCACAACCTTCTTCCTGTGAGGACGCAGAGCCAACTGAATGAAATGTGTGCGAAAGCCTTTCATTTAATGTGACCTCTCCACCTGATAACCAGTGAACAAGCATAGTTTCAGAAACTAGAAGGTGTTAGCTTGCCAATTATTTGCCCTTGCAGGTACTGTGCAGTGAGGGTTTCCTTTGGGTATACCAGCAGGGTGAAAATTCCACATAAACCAGTAGATGTGCACCCTAACCCCATACTGACCAACAACAAGAAAACCCTTTCAGCTCTGAAAAAGTTCGGTCCAGTGATTTGCTCTGGGGGATCACATGTATTTCCAAAGATGTGATTTTGTTAAGGAGCATAGTGCTTGTTATTTGTACTTGAGTCCATTCATGCTGCTAATATATGCATTTAGTGGCGTCTGAGCTGAGTAGAGCCTCAAATCCATTGATAGTTAATGTCCCACTTTATTGTACTATTTGTGTTTGCTTCATCACCCCATTTAAAGCCCTCTCTGGACAACTTTTAAAGTCCAACCTATATTCAGGAACAGATTAGTTCAGTTGTCTAAAAGCGTCATCGGTGTCAGAGCTGGATAAATGTTTCTACAGCTGTCTGAATCTGTGGACGTCTTCATTAAAGGAGACCGTTCATTTCCAGCTCTATATTTTTATTATAGGGATTTTATTTCTTTGTTCACAGTTGAAAATAATCCTTATTTCATGCAGGCCCTCAGCTCGTTCCTGCCTGAGAGCTGAAGCCGTCATAAACAGACGTTTCAAACAGCAGGTGTGTGTGCATATGTTCTTGGTTAACATCACTTGCCCATCACTTGCCCTAAAGCTGATCCGCTTTGAGGGGTGCGTTTGCAGACTAAAGCTGTGCCAGACGTTTGGATTTTGTTATAAATCTGTCTTTAACCTGGTGTTACTCATCCAGCCTCATCCAAGACACTGCAATCCGCGCAGCGCAGGAAGCAGCCGGGACTGGCACGTGCAGCCGCGTGGTCAGGTGCTGATTAAGGGAGCGCTTCATTCGTTTTTGCTTTGCATTCTTTTGGCAGTGCATGGATTTTCAGTATCGCTCGATCTCAGTCGTTTCACTGTGGGAAGCCAAAATCGAGATCAAGATTAAAATTTGATTAATTGTGCAGCTTTAATACAGACCCAAGAGAAGAAGAAAAACGGTATCAATCTGAAGCCTGAAGCTTCTGGCTCACATGGATTACCTCGACATGCACTGACATCATTATTTCAAATTAAAGACATGTTTAATATGAGGATGCACCGCTGGAACGGTTCATATATGACAGAAAATAAAGAAAAGAGAATAGGTTCACCCCAAAGAACTGAGTTTTCTATGTTTACTAGCAGCGAGTGAGGATTTTATCCATCCGTCCATTTTCTTCCACTTATCTGGGGCAGGGTCGTGGGGGCAACAGCCTAAGAGAAACCCAGACCTCTTTCTCGCCGGACATGCCTGGAACAGCTCAATCAGGAGGCAGCAAGCTGAGGGGATACCTGCCCGACCCGCTGCCTCTCACCAAGAGCAACTCCAGACTAGGACCGAGTCCGTCCCCTCTCCAGGAGACTGGTTCCAGAGCCCAGGCTGTGTGTTGAGGTGAGCTAGACTATATCTAGCTGGTACCTGTTAATGTCATGCAGTAGCTCAGGCTCCTTCCCCACCAGAGAGGTTACGTTCCATGTCCCAGTCTCGGTAGCTGGGGATCGGTCCGCCAGGGTCTTGACACCTGGCCCAGCACAAACTGCACCCGACCCCTAAGGCACCTCCTGCGGAGGGTGGGCCCATGTCCCCTGGCTGGGCTGGGCCCCCAGGCGCTCGTCCTCGGGCACCCTCTCCAGGTCTGGCTCCGGGGCGGGGCGCTGGTAACCCTGTCACAGGCAGGGTGAACTGTTCCCTAGATTTCACACTCATAGAGATTTTTTTGAATCGCTCTTTGTGTGGTCCCTCACCCAGGACCAATTTGCTGTGGGAGACCCTACAAGCCATCCAACAACATCTACCCAGGATTTTATTCATTGATAAAATGATTCCGCCTTTCGCCCTATGACAGCTGGGATAGGCTCCAGCGCCCCCCGCGACCCTGAAAAGGATAAGCGGAAGCGAATGGATGGATGGATAAAATGATTCAGTGGTACAGACACAGAGGGCTGCTACTCCCCCTGGATACTTCACGTTTTAATTATGCTCCTCAGAGATGTGCATCAATGAGTCAACAAAAATTTTAAAGTGGGGCAAACTCTTTCCGTATCCTCTGCTAAATGGGACAGTACATGATCCAGTAACTGAGTGCAGGATTTAGGAGAAATATGCACTGCTGAGTTGATTAACACCGGAGCTCTGCTCTAATGCCAATAGTCGGCGAGAGAACGCCATTCCTTGGAAAGATAAGGGACCTAATTTATCAAACATCTCTGAGAAAGACTGTTGATCCAGGATTAATTTTGTGTTTCGGATGAGCTCGTCGAGAGCACGCTCCTAATCAGAGATGCTGAATTAATGCTATTGAGAGGAAAAACATCATTTCTCATGCAGAGATGTATAACTGTGGTTCGTTTGTGCAGGGAAAAGATACGATTTTGCATCAGTTTTAAGAAAACTAAAGAAAAAAGGTTTTTTGTCTTGCATTTAAAATCATGAGAATGTAAATCATGAAGTTTCTGAGAAAAGAACTACATTTTATTCGAGCAGTATTTTTATTCAGAGCCTTTTTATTATATATAAAAATGGACATTTCATTCACCAGTGACCAGGAGAGCAGGCCTTTCTTTTTATACCTCTGCTTCAAACTAACTTACATTTCTGCACATTTTAGATGGGAAATAATGCCGATTTTTACCAAAGAGCAGCTGAGAAAAGCAGTTCATTCTTTCAAGCATGACCTGCTTTTTTTTTTATATATATGGATGGATTAAAATCTCAGGAATTGAAAGAAAGCTGGCTGTTGGGTCAGATGTGTGCCTACAACAGGGGGCAGTCTGTTTCCACTCTGGACGGGGATATTTAAGGGTACTGGCCCTCTGATTCAGAACCAGTTTCTCACAAGTGGGCAAAGACGAGTGAAGACGTCACGTTGTTTACTGTGGCAAAGAATTAAAAGCAAATCTGAGGAGATGCACACTTTTACACACGCCTACATATTCTGATTTAAAGCAGCATCTGTGTTTTCTAATGGGGCTCAGAGTCTTTGTGCAGAGATGTGGGTATTATTAAAGCACACTCATCATTAATGCGGAGAATGGCAGGCTGATGGTTTACTGAACTGTTCAGAAGCTGTAATAGAATCTGCACAGGCTTTAGGGTTACAGCGGGTGAGCAAACTTAGCCTCTGGAGTGCTTGGCACTCTGCTCTCCTCCACTCTGCTCAGCCCTCGGGGCCGGTGCCAGATTACATTATCAGCCAGAGGCTGATGTGTTTACGTGTTTATGCATTGTCACTGATACAAAATGACCGGACTGCAGCGCTGGCATGCAGGTTTGAGGATAATACGGTGCTCAGTATGCAGCAGAAAATATACTTCACAGGCTTGACTTTCATTGGCAATGAATTGAAAGCTGACTCAGAGGGTTTGTAAAGTTTGAATGATTGATATATGAGCATATTACTAATACTCAAAAGCACTAAGGTTCCTGTACTTCTGACATTTTAATGGTGGTGTGAAGACCCAAAGCAGCAACTGCACATCGTGCCGTTTCAGGATCTCAGACTTGTTCTGAACTAAGACCTTAAATCATTGACTAATGGACCCCAGTGTTTTCAGCACTGTCTAATCTCATGAATCAGTACTGGAAGATCAGGCTAACTCATCAAAGAGCTCAGAGGCACTGTCTTTTAATAGCATTTAACATTCTCATGGCGTGCTCATGTTTAACCTAAAAAACCAATCAAATCAAAGTCTTCCTTTGAGTCTGAGTATGCAGTGGCCTAATTTAATGTGGTCAATTCCAGAGGTTTGTGATGTAGATGAGTTAAGGACAAGTATGTTAAAGAAGCTCAACTAAAGTTTTATCAAATGCACAATCCTGAGTCACATGAACCAAAAACAACACCTCAGATAAAACCTGTTTGAATCCAGGACGCACTGCGTCTCAGAGTCATTGGAAAGTTATCAGCCCATTGAATGGTTGTCATCTGTCCAGTCAATATAATCATTCATAAACAAATATCGATAGCTTCCCCTCCCTGAGCCTGGTTCTGCTGGAGGTTTCTTCCTGTTAAAAGGGAGTTTTTCCTCCCCACTGTCACAGACTGTTTCCTCATAGGGATCTTCAGTTTGTTGGGCTTTTCTCTCCAGTATTGTAGATCTTTACCTTATGATATTGAGTGTTTTGACATTAGTTGGGAAGTAAGATTATATAAATGGAACTGAACTGAATTAAAATGCAAATAAAAATCCACAGGTGGATACTGAAGTCGGGGACACAGCCCCCAAACATGGCGAGCTGTAACTCCCAGCTGTCTGCTAGGCCTCAACTCCACAAATTCAAGTGACTGACGTAGGTGACTCAGCTGGGTTTGTGGTCTTGGGACCTCTCGGAGCATTTTTAACGGAAATTGAATTTATCTTCCAGTGGTGTTGAATTTGCCGGTTGGAAAATCTTATCACTCCACTGGAAGTTGCCAGTAGTCCTCTCAGCTTTTAGCTAACCTCACACGCTTGGCCATTGTTGGCAAGTTTGACTCCAGCTCAGGGCCTAACATCTGTTGGCTACAATACATGCTAGGCATGTGCTGGTAGCCAACAGATATCTCCAATTTAGCCACCAATATGGTAGCAAGAAGCGTATTTAGTGATACTAGGATAGAAGAAAAGGGTGTTCATTCACAGAAGCAGCCAGTTGGTCAGACTAGAATTATTTAGGAGAGTCAGGAAGACGTTTATCTTTGTTTCACGCAGGATCACATTTATGTAGCACATCAGTCTCACACTCTGCTGTCAGTCTCCTGGAAAAGGTCACAAAGATTTTCTCTGACAGTTTTTTTTCTTTCCTTCTTGAACATCTTTTCATTTTTGACACATTTGACCTTCCTCCAATTTTCACATTCAACATTGTTTTTTTCTTCTTCTCTGGTCTGGGATAAATTTCTTTTTAGTCAAAACTTCATCCAACTATGGTTTCATTAAGATCATAAAAAGACACTTTATAATTTCATCTTCTGTAAGAGCTCTGCTTTTATTATTGACTAGTTCTAGAAACTCCAAAGCTGATTTCTTTTTCTTTATTTTCTTTTATTTGCCCGATATTGTTTCATCTATCTTTATGCAGCTGATTAAATTTGGTAACAGTTGATGATTTAGTTGGCTGAAAGGTGAGATGATGTATAGTATTTAACAGTTTATATGAAGTAAAAGCGTAGGTTAGATAATCCCAAGATCTTTAACATTATGTTGTTGATTTATATACTCACAGATGTCTTTCTGGACCATGTAATGCTGAACCCTGCTGGCCTCCAAAAAGAAAACCACATCTCAGTTTTAGGCTGGATTTCCGTTTTAGTGAGCTAAGCAGAAATGAGATATCCCGACTCTGCCGGAGCATATCAGGTGATCCCTCTGGCTGTTGCCATGTTGCGTGGCAGGCTTTGCAGAGGCACAGGTTAAGCAATGAAGAGATTCAGGTCAGCAAGCAGTGTGTGGCTTAACACATTTGTTTACAACCATCCATTTCTGCACCGTGGAGCTGGTGTTAAGTGAGCTATGCATGAGTGTAATTATGGAGACGTAATATGTGTTCTTGGCCACTGTTACTACTTTTTTTGGTCTTATGTCTGCTCACACGTGACGTTTTGATTCGTGCTCTGCATTGTCTGTTTCCACCCTGCCAACAGACTTATTTTTAGGAGTTTCTTTATGAGTCAATGCAAGCTGATCCATGTTGACAGTGTTCAGAAGAGGAGGAGGGTGGACTTCTGAGACTCTGTGTGTGTGTGTGTGTGTGTGTGTGTGTGTGTGTGTGTGTGTGTGTGTGTGTGTGTGTGTGTGTGCGTGCGTGTGTGTGCGCATGTCTCAGTGCAAGTCGGGCGTCTTCGTGTCATCAGAGGTGCGTGGCATTGGTGTGAGATCTGATGCAGGTGTCAGCGCTTGTGCATTGTTGCATGAAGAAGAGCATCAGCGTACCATCCTGTCCTCAGTCGGTTCTGGCTGTCATGACACTGCAACACTGGGAGGTGCGCTGGGAAGTGTGTAGACAGAAATCAGTTTTTGGATCTCTTTTTTTCCCCTCATGGTCGTGCTCCAAGATGCCCGAGGATAACACAGAATGATGCTACTGAGCGGAAGAGCAAAGGGAAGAAACTCCTTCGCCTCCCTGGAGAGGTTACTTTCTTTCCTGTGAATGTTAAAGAGCTGCAGGTTCCTCGCTCTCACACGTCTAAAATTCAAAGGGAAGGTGCTAGGCCAGGTGTGATAGTTTTGCAATGACTTAACCTTTAAGTCCTTCTTTGATTGGTCAGATGCAGGAGGGCGATACAACTCCACGAGTGCCACTTTCTTTGAATAAAAGCCAGCAGAGTTTGTAGCGCTGCCTCCCTGCGCTTGCACTGCCCTGAGCCCGACCGCAGCGAGCACATTATTGAGTTACGCTGTGACTGGGCGCAGATCTCTGAGGCGGGATCTGACCTGCGCACAAAAATGATATTTCCTGCTGGACACAATCTGATTAAATATAATTACTAAACTGTTTCATAACCTCTTCCACCAAATTGTGTTATGTGCTAAGTAGCCTCAGGAACCAAAAGGCGCTTTATTTTTATTTTTTTTGTACTGTGCTTTCTCTTCTTTGGTGTCATGAAGGGTCATTCCATATAAACTCAGCCAATATTCCACTTTTCCACTCAGAATCATCTCTTGCTCTTTCTCTATTTTTATTTTTTATTTTTGAGGAAAAACCTGCCGAACCTGATGTGCACTTGGATTCAGCAGGTCCCTGAAGCCAAAGCATTGTTGTTGTATAGAAAATGTCTGGATCACTGTGTCTTTTCTCATATCTTCTCACATCAGATTAGTCTATTAAAAATAATTTCCCCTTCGAGGTGTAAAACCACAGCGCACGATGATTAGTAGCATAGCAAGACTTTATAACTGACAGATTCCAGCTGTGCAACTGTAATTAGATTTTTTTATATCTAAAAATGCATTTAGACATTTATACTGTGACGGTGTACAATCTAAGCTGACAATGGCGAAATTTAGGGATTTAAGACCAATTCACAGCACATCTGCTGCAGAATCCAACGCTGCATACTTTCTGGCCCAGGATTTTATTTTCCAGTGGATTCTGCATTCAAAGACAGCAAAAAGATGAAGGTGAAAATAAATACAATCTGCTGTGTGTGCAATCTAATGATTGCATATATTGCTTTTTAGATGGGTAACAAAATTTACTGTGTAAAAATGGAGATGCTGAAAATCCCCATTCGTTAGATTTTATTACTAGATCGTTCCCAGCGCCTACAGTGGTGGTTGGTTCAAACTCGTCTCCTGTCTCTTTGTCTCTTTCTTGTCTCTTTCCTGTATCACTGCCACATCGAGCATAGTCTCCTTTCATTCATGTGCTGCTGTGTCGGCATAACACAAACCCAAGGCTGACTGACCGAAAGCAGCCGCTTTAACGTCTCGATGAAATCGATGACGGCTTCGACATTTTCCACCTTTTATCTTGGAGCTGTGGTTTGACTGGACAAAACAAAGTATTTACATATATCTGCTTGGACTCTGAAAACTACTGGAGAGTATATTTACAATGTTTTAATTGCTTTATATGCAGAGTACACGATCACTGTGTAGCTTTAGAAACCAGATCCTTTGTGATTGTTTTGTCATTTCCAGGCTACTGAAGAACATTTAGGCACACCAAACTCTTATCATTCAGAAAGACTTTTGAAATAATATTAATTTGAACACATTGTAGAAGCTCCGTGGGGTCGTTGTTTAGCAAGGGAAAGGACCTGTTTCATCCTCAGTCAAACATGTGGAGCTACTCACTGTGGCGAGCAATAAGGCAGTAGCTTCTGTTTGTTTTAACACATGTTAATAGAAATAAAATTCCATTATTCACTGGACACGACACAATCAAACAGGAGTGTGAAAACATGTGAACCAAACAACGAGCATTATAAAAATATCGGATGGACACATTTTAATTTAATTGTATTGATTCTCGTGCAGTTTGGACGAAGCGTCTGACTGTTCTACACACACACACACACACACACACACACACACACACACACACACACACACCTACCTTATAGACGTCTCCTTGGCAAAACAGTAGCACAGTAATCAGCTGCCACGGGTTAAGGGGACACCTCTAGAATTGTAGCTAAAAATCTGTGCTGGGTTCCACTTTTAAAGACGGGGCACTGCACTCGCACACAAAGGAAATGATTATAAATGCGACGTTCATCAAGTTTAACTGGCTGCCATTGTGAGGAACCCTTGATTAGTGCTCTTTAACTACAGCCTAGCATCACTTCAGCCATGTGTAATCTGAGGTAGTAGATTAATAGAGCGAGGGAGAGCGTCCTGCATGGGTCAGTGTTTGTTTTAATTTTACTGACCCTTTATGTAGTCATGGTAAAAAGAAAGTACACCCTACTGCAGCTCTATGGCTTTATATATCAGGTCATAATAAAATAATCTGGTCCTTTTGAAGGGTTTAAAACTAGTCTAGTGCAATCTAAGATGATTAAGTGCATGCCATTATTTATTTATTTAACAAGACCATAAAAGAAAAACATTAAATGTATTTATCTGGATGCAGAAGCAGTGAAACTAAGTACATCCTACTACTTCCCCAAGAATCAACAGGGTCAGCAAGAGCTAGGAGCTAGGGCTGGGCTATATCATACCGTTCACGGTAATACCGGTGTAATTTTGGGCAACGATAGGAAAATGAAATATGGCGATAGAATGTGGGTAAAATGCGCATGCGCAGTGCCTTTGTTTACATACGCACATGGCGACGACGCAGAACGAGAAGAGCGAAAGCAAATCGTTGAATGAAACGGATGAACCAGAACTGGTTTGTAAAAATGCTGCAGCTTCACTGGTGTGGAACTGGTTTAGCTTTCGTCCGTCAGATACACAACAAAGCACTATTTTTGGTAGTGCATGCTAGCGGGCTGTCGTTATTACCGTGTTGTTTGGAAAATACGGCGCACTTAAAATCAATCCTTTGATTTTTCTGAAAGTCAACAGAGCCCCTTATAATCCCGTGTGCCTTATGTATGAACTCTGGTTGTGTTTACTGACCTGGAAACGATTTTATGTGCACGGCGCTCGAAAATCTGTCAAATGTTTCAGTACGACTTTGCTAAGCTACGAAGCCGCACCGCTTGATGGATTGTCGGAGCATTGCGGCTAACGTAGGCGGAGCGATACGTACTGTGCTTCAACATAATGTTACCGTATTGTGTGTGTTTAACCTCTTTTTAAGTTTTGTGGATATTATACATGGTTATGCTGAGGATGTGTCGGCCAGTTTCCACTGGAAATGCCTTTTGGTTAAACTGTCAGCGAGGAATTTGCATTTGCACTGTGAAATTTTATATAACTTTAATGCAGATAAAAAAAACAGCTGCTTGTTTAAGTGAAAATACATTGATGGGGTTTTTTGCACTAATAAAGTTGTGGAGTTGTAAAGTATTTTGTCTCGTGTCAATTATATCGTCAGTTATATCGTTATCGCAAATTTTCAAATCTATATCGTGATAAATATTTTTGGTGATATCGCCCTGCTCTACTAGGAGCTGCTTATCACAGTCGCTTCATTAACTGATCATCAGCAGATGTGAGTGTACATGAGCAGCTCTGTAAAAGCGGAGGTTGTGGCAGTTTGCAGGTGTGCAGCATGAAGGTGCCCATTAACACAACGCCAGGGAGGAAAGAGACGATCATCTCAGAGAAGCAGTTGTTGCCATCAGCCTGGGAGGGTTGTTGGAAGTGACTGATGAGGTCACACTGAAAATGAATACTTGAAGCTACTCAATCATGAAGTGTGCTTAGTTTTTCACACACTGTATCTGTTTTAACGGCTTAGATTTGACTGAATAAATGACACAATGTTATATATGATATGTTGTTCTTCTGAGGTTGGATTTAAATAAGTTTAGAACCTGGCAAGCATCAGAGGATGTATATTTTTATGACATCATGACATGTAAAACCTTAGAGGTGAAAGAACACGTGCTTTCCTCCTCACCTGACTGTATGCTGGTAAAAAAGAACGATCAAAAGGAGAAAAGTTCATGATCTTTACTGACACGCTGTGATATCTGATACTTGGTTGCAATTTCAGAACAACCTGTCAGCAATAGTGCAGACATACAAAGAGGATTTATAGCAAATGCATACATACATTTAAAACAGTGCCCCAGCAAACAGACAGGCATGCATGTCTCAGATCAGCACATCACACTGAATAATGGAACAGTCGGATGTGAGCATTAGCTGAGTGAGAGTTGGGGATGTGCTATATGAACACGATGCAGGCTGGATTAAACTTCTCTTCACATCAGTATCACAAACGTCACGCTGATAGTTTTATTGCTGCAGCGCTGTCACAAAGTCATTATTGGCTTAAAAAGGGTTTTCCAATATGGCATCACAACTACAAGAAGCACGCTAATACAGTGAGAGACATAACTGCCTGTACAGGCTGTTAAAAGAACACGGTGTATACACAAAGAACTGGATTTTCAGGAGTGGATTTGAAGAGTGGACAGGTCAACAGTCTGCTGCAGCCTGTTATTGTTTGCAGCAGCAAACAATAACTGTTGTTGTTGTTGTTGTTATTTTTCCACAAATACAAACTGTTCAGCAAACAAGGCCATGATTAGTTAACAGTTTATCTGCAGTTGTTCAGCTGGTAGCCGTTTGTCCCTGAATCATCTACACTCTCTGTGTCGCCCTCAGATCCAGAGAGTATCTGAATGCCACACAGTGAGACTTACAGCAGGATCGCTCTCCTGCTCTGAGTGAGGCAGACAGTAACGCTGCCCTCTCCCACCACCACCAGAAACAGAAACGGAGACAATGCACTATTGATTTTCACAATCAGATATTTTAAATTATTATATAATCACATTTGGCGTATTTGTTGACAGCTCCAGTTTGTACTCATATCTAAACGGTGACGAAGCCACTCTGCTGACTTTGTGCAGGTGGTTTTCTCCAGAGACGGGGCTCCGAACAGTTAGCACCTCGTTGAAATGAAACACATTTGGCTGAACGATGTGTGGGATGTGAGGATGAGATCGGAGCAGCCGAATGTTCTTTTAAAAATTCGATGTCATGCCGTCGCAGAAGGCAGCTCACACAAGGATGAGACAGACAATGAGTAGAGTGTTTGTGCAGGGAGCCTTGACAGCACTGAAGCTCACTTCTTGTGTCTTGAGACATTTATAAACACCCAACACGATCACTATGAAAAGCCTGTGAAGTTTTCCTTATTTTGAAAACACAAAGACTTTCCCAAACTGCTTGCATCCCCGTCATTGAAAAAATCTTTAATTATAAGGATTTAAGCACATACAGAAAAAACACAACAATAGTGCCATAGTTGGCTTTGCAGCGTTTGATCTCGGATAGTAAGTGATCTGAAGCTTATCAGTAGGAGCCACGCTATCAGCCTCTCGGCATTTTGGCTCCGCAGACACATTTTGTTCCCTCGTACGAAGATGATTTTGGTGAAATATACTTTATTTTTATCCCCAAATGGTTTGCGGATGCAGCTGAAATAGCACTGATATGAAGCATCACTTATTAGTTACAACAACGTGTCATTCGCTGCCCTCACTTTACGTTCACGCTGCATCAAAGCCCATTTCAGGCAACAGAAGTCCAGGAAGAGCTTCTGAGCTTTGAGTCTTAAAAGTTAATTTGCCAGCTCTGGCTCTGGTGCGCACCTGCAACTTAACCATGATCACGCTGTGTCAAAAGCTGTCGAAATCCACATTCATCCCTCTCGCTTGGTTGGTCACAGCTGCTCTCTGTGACCGAGCAAAAGTTTTATGCCCGCCGGGAAGAAGTCTGTCTGCAATAAAGGTGTAATGCTAGATTCACTGTCGGTTCGCCAATACAAAGCTATCAATGTTCAGGTTGAATTAAAGAGCAGCTTATTGCCCGATTTTTACCTTGAACATGTCAGCTTTACATACCGAATAAGCCCTGAACTTGAGATCACTGCAGAGCTAATCAATGATGACATGCACTGGTTCGCATGTAGCACTTTTCTACTTGAGTGCTCGAAGCGCTTTTTACAAGATTCCCCATTTACACCTAAGTGCTTTTTATCTAAATGAGCACATCAGGGAGGTTCAGCGTCTCGATCAAGGAGGCAGACGACCAGTCTTCCAGTTAGTAGATGACCTACTCTGCTTCCTGAGCTACAACCACCCAATATGTAGTCATACTGTGGTGGCCTTTCTAATATTTTGGCATCAGATTATTCACTTAAATTCAGCTTTATTTATATAGCTTTATATTGTAAGATAAAGACTCTACGCTAATACAGAGAAACCCCAACAATCAGACGACCCTGCTATGAGTAAACACTCGGCGACAGCGGGAAGGAAAAACTCCTTTTTAACAGGAAGAAACCTCCAGCAGAACAAGTCTCAGGGAGGGGCGGGGCCATCCGCTGCGACTGGTTAGCAAGCTGCATCCATAAACTGTACAGGTGCATTACACAGACACAGACATCTGCTAATTAACCTCCTAAGACCTGAACTCTTTCATAACATGCATTTTTAATTTCTCTTTGCTATTTGGGCTGATTGGGACCTGATGAATGTAAAAACAAAACTTACCAGATTTTTTTTTTTTATTACCTGATTTTTGTTTCTGAGAAAAATTAAATCCACGTATGAGGACATTAGTTTTAAATTTTGACAGAACAGTGGCAGTATAACGTCCTCGTAAGTGGATGTCAGGCCCTTGTTGAGCAAAATTTAGTACAGTCCAAAATGTGATGCCCACATATGTGGATGCCAGGTCCCTGCAGGTTAATGCTAATTAAGATGCTAATAAAAAAAAAAATGGACTTCCACATTAGGTTCTTGCTTTGTTTAGACCCAAGGTGATTGCACATGTAATAAGTAGTCAGTATAAAGTGGCTTGATAAAGCCGAATAACTAGCTTCCTGTTTAGTTATCTGTGTTAAACACATAATGTTGGTACTTCAGTTAGAAATGCAAAGCAGGCTCCTGAGGATCTGTGATGGTCCTGTGAGAGCTGAGAACACAGAGGTTCATTAAAGAAGAAGACCGTGCTTACGGCGGTCAATATCCACCCTGTCACTTTCCACACAGCAGCACACATACGCTCAAATCCACTGGGGATTCATAATGGACTTAACCCTCAGCACTGAGGCTCTGTGCAGTACTTTGTGGGTTTGACTTGACATACATCTGCAGACTGGGTTGTGAGCCACGCTCACATACACGCACCTATTTTAAATCCCAAATGCAGCATAAGCTAGCAGTTCAGCTGCTCTTGCATACATTTGTCTGATCCCGTAAGCAGGAAGTGTGTAAGGACTTTGTGAAGTGTTGTACTTTTAAATCTGCGCGTCTGTGGACACACATGAGCGAGTCAATCAGCCGGGCACGGCGTTCATGTCATCGTTCATCAGAGTGACGTTCTCATGGCGGCAGGCTGCACGACGTAGCCTGTTAGCATTTCACACGCGGTGTCTCCGACACAGATTCAAACAGTTGTTGAAGTTTCTACTGTCACACACTGTCTTCTAAATCCTGCAGCGTATTTCCCCGAGGCTGCATTATGGCACCACAGGGAGGCTTTCCACTGCGCTGCCCCACAGCTAAATTCCTCCAGCGCAGCATTCGGGAGACTATTGTGGCCCGTGAGCCTCATGAAGCTGTCATCTGGGGGCTGCAAGAAATGCCTCCGACACTTGGCGTCAGGGAGTCAGGTACTGGGTGGGCTGCAAGAAGATGAAAATGCTCTGAAGAAAGGAAAAGCATCAAAAACCAACTAAATGGTGCATTTACCCTGCTGGAGACATAACGGCAGATTCATTTTTACCCTTGTTTTTGTACTGAGGGGATGCAGTGCCTGACTGAACGCTCATCTATCATTTATATAATATCCTAATTCCAAATTATAGGGATTATTTTTGTTGTTGTTGTTTATCTTTGACAGGTAAATAAAACAAAAACTTTTTAACAGCATTGCTGTTACAGAGTGTTATATGAAGGTTTAAGTTGGAGAAAGCTTACACTCCAATTTAGCGTTTTAGCGTCTTTTAGCTCATTGTTTTGGTTTTTACTAAAACTACTAGTGCTACTCATATTTATAATAAAATAACAAAACTTAATATATCGATGTCTTTTCAAAACACAGATGCATCACACTTTTAGCCAATCAGAGGATGTGTTAGATAAGAATATAAGATAACCTTTATTAGTCCCACATGTGGGAAATTTGTTGAAAGTGGACAGTGCAAAGTTACAGTAGCAAAAATTAAGAAAAACCATAAGTGGCAATAATAAATGTGACAGACTTTTAAATAGTGCGCCAAAATTTTTAAATTGCAATTTGTTGTTTTTATTTTCATTTTGTTTTTGACAGTTTGTTTGTGTAGCACATTTCATTAAATGCAAACAGTTTTTTTTCACCCGCCCACTGTCAGGTCAACGATGGGCGGTCACTGGTCGACTTCTACTTCTGCTGGAAGATGTTTGTTCATTGGTCTAAAGCAGGGGTCTCAAACCCGCGGCCCAGGTCACCCCTACTTTGATGTGAAGAAATCTAATGCAAGTAATTTTGAAGTAATTTTTGTCATTAGGGAGGATTTGTTTGTTGTCGAGTGCAAGTCAAAAATGATCTACAGCACTGACAGTGTGGATGGAACCAGCGTTACAAAGTTGTGCTTCATACTTCTGCTCCAGAATTCATACAAATAATTGACTTTGTACTCGATGTCATGTATTCAAAAACGTATTTCTTATTTTGAAGATATAAATCTGATAATAAATCATAATGTATTACAGAAATAGATCAAATGAGGCAGAAGTAACGAGTAATTAAAATGATCTATCCATCAACATTAAGTGAAGCACACATGAATGAATCCATAATATAAAGCATATTATTCTTCATTACAAATACTTTGTTTTTGTGCTGTCTTATCACTTTTAGCATTAAGTACAATCCTGAAAAGAATGTAAATAGTAAATAAATAATACATCAGTGTGAAGGCACGGGGCAGTTCATCAGGCTGAAACCCAATTTTTTTACATTGCATTTATATCCGATAAAATGTTTTGATTTCCCACGGGACCCCCGCCTGCTTCCTGTGAGCTGCTGTAGACAGCTGTGCACACACATTTGAATATATTTCTGCTTTAATTACAGTCTGGAGCACGGAGCCCTTTGTCTGCTGCAGTTAAGGTACGCTTCATGAAACCGTAGCTTGCATTCCAGTCACAAGTTAAGATTCTGCTCGGCTCATCGGATGTGGAACTTGCCATCCAGTTCATCTGTTTCATCCAGTGCCCCCTGCTGTTACCCCACTTACCATCTTCCCATCCTACAAACATCCCTGGGATTCAGTTTTAGCTCCTCAGACTGTCCGTGTACTTTCACTTCAGCTGCCTGCAGCTACATCCCCGCTTCCAGCCGGTGGGGACGGCCTTTAGCCACAGTCAGATTCCCTCCGCGTTGGGGTAAAGTCGTCACACACGGCGATGGTGAATGAAGGAAACTCTGGGAGTGTAGCTACTGTTGTCCATGTTGTGCTGCTGGAAACTTTGTGAAATGTATCCTGAGGCTTTTTTTAAATTTATGACATTTCTCCTTTTAAAGGACTTTGAAGAGTTTTAATGGCACTTATAAAAATGGTAATGCAGCAAAATTAATTCATTGTAATGGAATTGCTGCAACCCATTAAGCTTTGCCAGGCTTCACAGTGATGATATTTGAGTAAATGGAGAGGCAGAGATTCTCATATAAAGTCAGTTACTAAAACTCAGCTGTGTTGTAGCTTCAGGTTTTATTAAAGCTAAAGTTTCTTCCACATATGTTGGTGACAAGTGGAGGAAAAAAAGAGACTCCATGGAAATATCATCTTATATTGCATTCGTCATCTCTTGTCCATATTTGCCCCATTTTGCATTTGCTTGTGTTTTTTTATGCCATGCTGCACTGTGGATGTAACTTCTGTTCAGGATATCTCCGTGTCTGATTTCTCGTGTGCATAAAGGGTTTTATATGTTCTTGTCTATATTCAGATGAAGACGAAAGTTAAGATAAAGTAGTTTTCATTATTATAGTTCCTTCACCTGCATAACTTTATAACGACCAACAAATAAGATGCTAGCAGTACAGTAAGAAGAAGAGAAAAATGCTAAATTAATTCCTCAGCTGAAGCTGAGAGACGTGTTGCCATGCAAATAAAGTCTGGGCCAGAATTCAGCCGCAGAATTAATCAGTTAGGCTACCAAGCTAAGCTCATTATAAATGAATGAAATTAAGTTGATTACTGAAGTGGAGAAGTAAAGTGGAGAGAGATGTACGAACGACGAGGCCGATGCAGGAGAGTCCGAAACCGCAGTTCCTCTGAGAGCCACTTGAGGCAGACTCCAAAACTGAGTCAGTCCCCATAGGCTCACATTTTAAAATGTTGAACTTTGCAGCAGTGGCCATGTTAATCAACAGGTTTATTTTCTTTACTTTTATTATCGGAATAAAATTGTGACTTTCTGTGAGGTACAGACCATCCAAGACGTGTGTTTGTATCACAGTTGTATAGCGTTCTCGTTCAAGTACGGTCACTTCTGCTAAAACAAGTGTGTAACGTCATGGTGGCTTCATCCGTCTTTTTGTACTGTATTGAAGCTTTGGAGTCTCAATTTGGCTACAGTTTACATTAGTTTGCTCTTTTAAGATGGCAGAAATCAACTTCAGCACTCAACTAAAAATACAGTAACTACTGAAAATACTCCATGAGCTTAAACAGAGTACTGAATAGCTCAGGGCGTTACAGTGCTGTCACTGGGTTCGTTCTCTTTAGCAGTAACACAAAAACATGAGGTGCCAATTTCAAATTACATTCATCCGCTCAGTTTAATGAGTTTACTCAAAGTTGATAAAGGCTGTTAGTTTGCTTATTTCACTGCAAGGAACAGTTAATCAAATAACCTGATTTCACATTAGTTTTACGTCTATTTACAAGTTAAATATCTTCTAAGAATCCCTCACGGTGTCATTGTGATCCCGAAACGACTCACACGGCCCTGCAGAAAGTGTGCTGCAGGTGCAGCCGGTGAAAACACACACTCCTCATCCTGTGATCTGCTTGCACACACTCCACATTCTGTGTAATACTCACCCTTGTTTTTCTTTCTAGCACTCTCCCTTTGCTTGCTCTGCAAACAGAGCTTTTTTCCCCTTTTCTTTGTACAGTTTCACCAGTTACTCTGGCTGTTCCACCTTCTGCCTTTTTAGTTACCTGAGGGAATCTAACTATGGGAAAAAAATCACTGTCTTCTTCCTGTTTTGGCTGCACAGTCGATCCTTCATTTTCCAGGGAGAGTTGGTGGCAGACAGAGCTGCGTCATGAATGCGAGGCTGTTCTACAGCAGCTACACTGTGCAGTAAACACTTATTTTAATAGTAACAAACAAATCAAATGTTGCCAGTTTTATTCAAATTGAATCCTTTTTTTATTCCTCAAGTTTAAAACAAAAAAACGCAAAACTTAAAATTGGGTTGTGAGCTGCAGTGAGTGAGGGCGCCATCAGATCACACACAGAGGATAACAGTGAGCCACCAACACAGCCTGCAGGACTTATCCTCTGCTGCTGTCCTGAAGAATTGTTTTCAGAGAGGTCAGCTGTATGTTTCTGAAACAACGGCGCTCTCCTGGGCATGTAATGCACCCTGACACAAATCTGCCTCTTGTCGCTGGCCACCTCTGGTGCCTGGATCCGACTGATGTCTCTTCCCCTCAGGCTGTGCTGCAGAGAAAGAAGGCTTCACTGGAGCTTACGCTGAGCTTGTATGGCTTCATAAAGAGGGGCACACATGCTGAAAACATTTTGATTGTTGTTTAGTGGTGCAATAATCTGTAGAAACTTGTTTTTATCTTGTCCTTTGGTGCTGAAGGCTCATTGCTTGGAGGCATTTCCCTGTCAGCGCTGCAGCTTTAACTTCCTCTCTGTTAACAGACCATAACGTTCTCTTTACCAGCGGTGACAGCCTGGCTCATTGTTTTTTACTTTGTACGTCTGTGTGGGTACCATCGTTTAATTTGGTTTATGTAGTTTATTGTAAAACAATATCAAACTTTGCAGGTGTGTCTTTGAGATCAGCAGTAATACTCGACTGTGGTTTGATCCAGGGGTACTGAATGGTGCACCCACTTTACTCACAGACAGTATAAAAAATGGGCGTGGCTTCCAGTGTGGAAGTCTCTAAAATCTGCATTATTTAAATGGCCGACAGGTGTCGACTTCATTAGACCTAAGCTCGTTTATAGTTATATTAAATGAAAGACAGAGAAATCTTGATTTGTAAGTTATGGTTATTCTGTGAGGCAGATCCAGGTGATAAGTTATCAATCTCAGGCTGTGAGCCAATGAATGTGCAGCATTTCACTGCAGCTGGAAAACGAGTCAAGACAGCAGATGAAGTTTTTTTTGCTGGACATCAAAATAGAAATAATAAAATAGGGCCGTCGTTGTTTTTGTGACATGAAACTCTGAGGTGTGTGGTTACAGACAGGCAGACTGAACTGAGTGAGCTCACTCAGAATTGCAGTGCATTGCATACATTAAGAATTAAGTAACATATTCATTACAGACGCCTTTTTCTCCTGTGAATCCTCAGCAGTTTAGGCTCTGGGAACATGTGGGAACATGTGGGAACATGGCACAGGTGCCCCGACACTGTTAGACTTTGCTGAATCAGCACAGACATCGGGAGGTAGTTCAGAGTAGTATTATGATGGCCCCTTAGGGAGGTGATCCAGACTGGAAGGGCAGAGACTAGGACACCTGAGACATTATACAGCTCGTCTAGCTAGAGAACACCTTGGGGTCCCCCAGGAAGTGCTGGACGAAGTGGGACAGCTGGGCTGCTTTGCTTAGTCTGCTGCATCTGTGACCTGAATCCAAATAAGTGATATTATTATTGTAAACTTTAGTTCTTGACTGTTATTCTGTTTAGAGGGCTAAAGCAGGTGAAGGCTGAGAGGTACGTACATGCAGCGTAACACGGCCTGTTTTAGAGTGGCCATACTGTTAGCTTGATTGTACTTTCTTGTATCAATACGTGGTACAGGGGGGCAGAGCACACCTTTATTTCCACGACATTGTCAAAGACTTTACTGAACACATTTGTCACTGTCACTCGGTGTCTGTCGTCCAGCAGTCAGCAGCAGCACGAGTGTCTGCTCTTCAATCCTCTCTGGCTTAGTCTGATCTCCTCTGCAGGACTGCGGACACAAGCGCCTGATACTGTTGTTTTGTTGTGTGGCTCTGCTGGTCTGATTGATTTATTGTGACGCGCTGCTTCCTGCATGCCAATCACAGCGCAGGCCCGATGGAACGGCAGCGGCTTGTCTGAAGGCGGGATTTGCAGCGGATGAATCTGACAGTTTTACTCACCGTTTCCTGAATCTGTCACGATGGCTCTCAGCGAGATGAACCACGCTGACTGCAATCCTGCAGACAACAAGGAGATATACAGCTGGTACCCTCCGGCTAAATAGCTCGAGGTCACACACTGGGTTGCTTCCTGCTGAGACAAGGTTATCACTGAGGTCACTGGAAGAACACCTAAATCATTTGGATGTCGCACACTCTGCTGTTGACCACAGTGGCGCTGGCTGTAATGATACAATGCTGCAGGTTTTTCTTCACCAGTACGTTGTTGCCTCACGTATTCTTTAGCCCTAAAGAATGAACATTTCTACATTTATAGATTGGCCTGTGCAAAAATGTTGCCAGTTTGTGTTTTATGGTTAGATATCGTGTTTTCGTGGATTAATATTACTGCTGCATTAACATTTATGTTGTACTAAATTACTTCATTTTCCGTTGGCTAGCAGAGATGGGCAGTAACGCGTTACTTGTACTGGTAACGCGTTACAAGTAACGAGTAAAGTAAGGGATTACTATTGCAAAAACGGTAATTAGATTACCGTTACTTTCCCGTAGGAACGCTGCGTTACTGCGTTACTAAAACCGTGATTTTTTGCGAGAATGTCTCATGACAGTGACGTAAGCGAGTGCGCCGTTAGTGACAACAGCTGTGTGCAGATCAACAATGGATCATATATCGAGTGCAGAGAGAGTATGAGCGTGCAGCGTTTAAAGCGTGGAAGTACTGACCTTACTTTGAGTTTGATTCCATAAAAAGTGACAAAAACATTAGTGTCCGCTGTGCGTGGGAAGAAAACTTCTTTTTACAGCGAAAAAACCCCTAAACTTCCAAACAAGCACCGAGTAGCTACGACGTGATGGGAAACTCACAGAGAAACTTGCGGATTCTTCCACTGACCGCGGCACACCTGCACCAGGGTAAACCTCCGCCTGCCCCACTCCTGCTTTACAGGTGAAAATAGAGCAACAGGACCGCTGAGTCTTTGACTTTATTTATTTTCTGCTGTGTTTTACTTGCATCTATTTGAAAGACTGAGTGTAAACACAAAAAATATTTTATTTTATGTGCTGGAATGTGCAGAAAGTAGGTTTAAATGTTAAACTAATTTATTCAACTCAGAGAATGTTGCAGATAATTAAATTTTTGCTTGATGCATAAAGTTAAAAGATTAAAACTAATAAAACAAGTTTTAAAAAGAGACTTTTCCATTTGATTACATTTTGTATGATGGATTATGCAGAAAAAGTAGAATTGGGCTGAAAGATCTATCGCTTTATCACCTACTCAGGTTGTAAATCGTGTTGTTAAAAAGTAACTAAGTAACTAAGTATTTAGTTTTGAAAGTAAGTAATCAGTAAAGTAACGGGATTACTTTTTTGGGGAAGTAATCAGTAATTAGTTACTGATTACTTTTTTCAAGTAACTTGACCAACACTGTTGGCTAGTTTAATCAAGCTTGACAGGACATAATTTTTTTTAATTAAGGAGAAACTGTTTTGACTTTGGTCCAAAAAAGTTATTTAAAAAAACCCCATAGATGCTCTCACTGGTTTAATGCTGGAAAGCTGTCTCTCCCAGTGCCAATGATGCTGTAAATGGCCTTGGCCTCTCATTAAGGAGCGGACTGTTAAAAATGTGTTGGTTTGTCCTTCAGAATTTGGACAGAGAGCTGCGCCTGAGCAGCTGTGACATCACAGTGTACAGATGCAGAGAACAGGTCTGCCTCACTTTGGCACGGTGAGTTATTTTTAGAGTGCAAAAAGTTGCTCATCAAAAAGTGCCAAATGCATCTGAAAAAGCTGTTGCAGTCGTAGAAACAGGAGAAGGCGAGAGAGACACAGGGAAATGAGAAAAGGGCCTCAGGAACGGTGTTGGGCCTTGTGCTGCTATAACTTATGAACAGACACACTCGGGCCCAAAGGGCATTTTTCAATACACTGATAAGAGAAATATAGTCTTCACAGCACCAAAATATCTAAAGTTCCCTGGGAAGAGTCCTTGTGGGTGAAACCTGCTTTCATTACTGGATGATGGAGGCTCTGCTCACTGCGACCTTCAATGCCGCAGAAAGTTTTCTGTAGTCTTCCCCAGATCTGTTCCTCGATACAGTCGAGTCGGACGTCTACACTTCTGTTTGTGCTCTAACATGCACTGGTAGCTATGAAACCTTATATAGACGGGCTGTGGCTTCCCAAATCATGTCCAGTCTAAAGGATTTACTATTTTTGTTCTTATTATTAGTAAATTTACAAGAATTTTACACAAACTTTGTTTCCACCTTGTCATTGTGGGGTGTTGTGTGTAGAACTTTGAAGTGAAAAATGAATTGAATCCATTTTGGAATAAAGCTGTAACATGACAACATGTGGAACGAGTGAAGCCCTGCGAATACAATCATTGAGTTTTCTTCTCAAATCTCCTAAGAATCCTGTTTATTTAAATGTGGTTACTTTGAATAATAAAGTTTTAAAATGTTCAGTTTGGATGTGGGGAAACACACACGGTGTACATCTTTAGCCTTTATAGTTGTGTTTGACTTGTGTCGAACAACATGGGTCATAGTTTAAATGTGTAACAATGACAGAAAACTCAAGTATGGACAGTAAACTGCACATCAAAGATGGAGATACCCACCGTGACCCCACCGGACTGGCCAGTGCCTTCTGAAGGCTCAAAGATCCGGAGTGAAACAGGAAGGGGAGGGTAATAAAAACACAGACTTTCAAAATAAAGCAGAGAGAAAAGTGAGACCAGCAAAGAAAAGGCACAAAAAAAGAAAAACACATAAGGATTTCAAACAAAATCATATTTTACTGCAAAGATTATGAAGAAGAAATGACACAAATTTTCAGTTGGGCTGAACTGATAAGAATTTATGTGTCAGGACTGCATATTATCATTATTATTATCATTATTATTATTATTATTATAATGAAATTCCTCATATGAAAAGGTTTAAAGGTCATGCGTGGACAGACATGAGAAAGTGTAGAAACCGTATCCTGACCTGCTCTCAGTGTCAGCCAGTGTTGGCCTCAAACACTGAGCATAGAGACAGATTACTACCAACATCTCAGGGCTGATGGAAGCAGTTTGGATCCTTGGAGATTGTGTCTAAGCATTCCCAGGTCTCAGCAGCTCTATGAGTACAATGCTGTTACTGTAACAAACAAAATGATGTGAATAGGACGAGGTGCAATGAACCGAATTTAAATGATGATTTAGGAGTTTGGAGATTGTTAGTGAAACTAAACACTGAGGTATATTTTGTTAAAAATATATGCATTTGTACACATTTTAAGCCACTGCAGTGGAAAATGTGGAGATGCTGTAGAAAGCTCTGTATGACTAAAAATGTTGGTTAGCACACGTGATCATCTTCTGGCCCTGACCCAGATTTGAATGGCATTGATTTTGTTAATATTCAAAGAGTAATCTGAGGAAGCACCTGAGCTCACCACACTGTGCTGTTCCTCCGCAGCTTTCTCCACTTTTGTGTGGGATAATCTCCCCTGAAGAGAGGAGCGTTGAGATTCAAAGCTCTGCACTACACGGCACACACACGGAGGCCGCGTTTTATTTCCTTTCTCAGACTGGATGCATTTGCTTTTTTGCTTTGGAAACATTATCTAAGATGAGTGAGTTTGCCACCCACCGTTGTTCTCTGCCATCTAAGGCCTGCAGCTGCAACACATCCTCCCAGCTTCTCCATACCATCAACTTTCAAAGACGCCGTTTGATTGTTGAATGTCTTTAGCTTGAAGGATACCCCACATCTCAGTCTTTCACTTATACTATGTTTCAGTCCTGGACCTGCTGGAGTAAAGCTAAGAGTTTCTGAAATGCAGTGGACACCATGACTCCTGCAGATGTTCAAGATGAGAAGTGTGAAGAGGACATGTAATATTTCCCCTCTCATCAAAGACCTCTGTCAGCATTAAAGATGTTTCCTTCTGTTTGATGCATGGCCACTGACAGTTAAACCTTGAATATGATGCAGACATACAAAGCTCTGTTGTTCACTCAAAGCAAAGCTAAGCAGTGCTTCTTATATCCGCATTGTGTTTGGTGTAAATAGGTGAGATTTGCACTGCTTTTTAAATAATTCAATAACTTTCCAGAATTTATTACTGAAACCATTCAGACAGGTGATAACAATACACCATTATATGACCAGTTCAGCCACAGTTAACTTCACAGTTTTATCCTACTCTGGCGCTAGGGTAAGCTAATCTCCCTGAGGAGGTAGAGCAGGTCAACCACTAATTGAAAAGTTGGTGGTTTGATCCCAGTCTGCATGCCGAAGCATCCTGGGGATAGATACTGAACCCTGAGTAAATATTGAACACCCAGCTTGTTTGATCAGCATGCAAATATTACACAGAAAGCTCTTAGACATCAAAAAAGTGCTGGTATGAAAGCGGGACTGAGGCATGCTGTAAAAGGCGCTTTAAGAACCAGTCCACTTAACATTTCCCACCACTGGCTGCCCTCACAAGCAGGTTTGAGGAGGAGATGAGAACCCGAGCTGTCTGTAGATCGAGCTTTTGTGTTTGTGTTTCTACTGTCAGGAAAAGTAAAACTGACAGAAATAGATACACAAGATAAATCTGTAGTTAACGGTGTGATGGTGGTTACTTTAAAATGATATTAATAACCTTTAATTAAAAAGAAAAAGAAGGATTTAGTCCCTATAAAAAGTAATAATTACATGACTTTAGCTTTACTGCGCAGAGTTAGGGTTTCTGTGTACCTGTAGGTAGGACTAATTGGAAGGTTGGTGGTTTGATCCCAGTCTGCTCCAGTCTGCATTACTCTGGAGCAAGACGCTGCAGGTAATCTTCATCGTTATAAGGTCATTTTCACTGAGCGACTCTCCTGTTCGTGCTAACAGGTCTCATCGCTCCCTGTTATGACTTTTGTCTTTATATTCGAGGCTGCTGTGATTAATTAATTCCAGTTTAATTTCTGCATAATGAAAAATGCACGACGCCATTATTGGTCATTTATTTTTAGTGCATAATTTACCACAGTGTGTTTAATCAGACCTGTGCAAGTAGGCTGTGTTCGGTGGATCTCCCCCAGGTGCTGGCTCCTCACTGTGGCTCAGTGAAGTACTCGGTGCCCTTCGGCTGTTCTGTTCCAGCGTTCGGTGCTACAAAGCAGCTGCCTCGCGTCAGACAAACGGCAGACCGCTGGTGAGCGAGGCCCGAGAACTGTTTGGGTTCGGCCGCATGCTCACAGAGAAGCTTTTCCCTCCGATTTTTCTGACGTGCATCTTGATCACATCTGCGCTCGTGTCTGCTCGCGTTGTGCACCAGATTTTAATGAGGACACACTTATTTCTAAGGAACTCCTTTGTGCTTTTGGGTTACGGAGCTCATTTAAGTACCACCACCGAGTTACGTGCAGACATTGAAATATTTTCTAATTAGTGCATTAATTAGCTAAATGAGTGACCTCATTAGCATAGCTGGTTATGTTTAATATGTCATGGTAATTAAAATGGCATGTTAGACGGCTCCAGTCCTTCTGGTTAAGACACAGAGATGAAGTCAGCAAAAAAAGGAAAAAGGCTGCAAACCAAACATTTTAGGGTAAAGGTCGCAGACAAAGGACAGTTCAACCTTTGAATAACTGCTTTACATTTACTTATTCATCGCTACAGTGTGAGCCTGGTTCTACCAGAGGTTCCTTCCTGTTGAAAGGGAGTTTTTCCTTCTCACCATCACCGAGTGCATCCTCAAAGGGGGTTATCTGATTGTTGGGGCTGCTGTTGTGATTTGGCACTGTATAAATAAAACTGAATGGAATATTCATATGCAATAACTCTTCTCTTCTAAAGTTGGCTATTTATTTCTGAATTCAACAGGTTCATTGATTCCACATAAATTCCCAAAAAACTCCATACACTCGGTTCATATAGCCCGTGTGACCATCAGTATAAAGGTTTATCTAAGTATGGACCCTTATAGTGTGGAAATGGATGGTCTGAGAGACAGCAATAATGTATTGAGAGCAGACGGAGTTAAAAATAGAAAGTTATACTTAATTTTCAATTTTTCAAATTGTTTTTTGCTCTTTAACAGGTGGATGAAAATACAGTTACTGACAAGAGGACACAGGAATGGAAAGGCAGGCACGCATACCGATACATTTAGACTTGAATATGGTCTAATACAGCGGTCCCCAACCCCCGGGCCTCGGACCGGTACCGGTCGGTGAGTCGTGTGGTACCGGGCCGCGAGAGTTGAGGCTCAGGTGTGAAATGTATCGTTTTCAGGGTTTTTATCGGTTTTCAGCGTTATTTTGGTATCGTTTTGATCGTTAACTCGGTTTTCCTGGGTCTTTTCACGTGTGTTATGAATAAATTTTCTTTTTTTCGGTACCGGTACTAGTTTTATTTTGTTGTATTTATCCGCAACACCTTAAAGGCCGGTCCGTGAAAATATTGTCGGGCATAAACCGGTCCGTGGCGCAAAAAAGGTTGGAGACCGCTGGTCTAATACATCCATTTACCAACTATCTGGATGGATGATAGACTCTCAGTGGTTCCATATGGGTTTTTGTTAATTTCTCACCAAGTTATGTTAGGGTACCCGGGTCTAGTGACCCAGTGGGTTTGGTTCTGTGTGTTGTATTCGTTGACTTGGTGTTTCTGTTGTTTGGTTTCTGTATTTCTTGCTTCCTAGGTTCTTTATTGTCTCCTGATTTCTGTCTTGGGTTTTGTTTGTATGCCTTCCCTGTGTTTAGTGTTATGCCTTTTTCGTGTCTCTGTGTCAGGTTCGCGTTGCTGTGTTATGTTTCCTGTTTTACTTTGAAGGTCAGTGTCTTATGTGAACGTGTCTGGGTTTGCTTCCCTAGTCTTGTTAGCCCTGATTGCTCCTGTGTGTATATAAGCCCTGTGTTTCATTTTGCTTGTTGCTGGTCCGTCTGTGTTGTCTCCCCGAGTCTCCCTGTGTTCCTCGATGCTGTCATTCTTCATGTACCTCCACGCTCCGTCTTCTTGTGTTCTGATTTGTTGTTTAGTTCGTAGTTTTTCCCAATTTAGGTTATTTCTCAGTTCTGTTCTCGACATCCTCGCCTTTTGTTTTATGTCCTTCCCCACAATAAAGCTCACTCACATCAGCAGTGCCTGCTTCTTGGGTCCTCACTCGTCACCCCACTCATCTGTCATCGCAGCCGTGACAAGTTAATCAAAATCACAAAAACCCATG
Source organism: Rhamphochromis sp. 'chilingali' (assembly GCF_963969265.1). Taxonomy (NCBI): domain Eukaryota; kingdom Metazoa; phylum Chordata; class Actinopteri; order Cichliformes; family Cichlidae; genus Rhamphochromis; species Rhamphochromis sp. 'chilingali'. The sequence continues at coordinate 3,055,081 of NC_137930.1, forward strand.
CAAGTAAACCAGGGGTGTCAAACTCGTGACCTGATGACTTAAAAGCTCTTCATGTCTCTCACATTGCGTCCCGTTTTTTATGGCTTATTTCAGTAATCGGTGAGGTTACTGTGGCGGTTAGAAACCTCATGATTATGCAACATGTTGCATGAAGTAACTGCTGCTGTAGCTGTGTGCTGTTATGTAGAACCAGCCTCGCTGTTACTGATCCCAGGAAACACAAGCAGTTCCATCTGTGTTGGCCAAACAGGCGAAATTTTCACATAGAGGCCTAACGATGTGGACCTAACCCACCCTGCACGCTGACCCGAAACAGGCAGTTTCTGATCCAGTCAGCGCACACGCTGCATCGGGGATTTGTGAATTTGAAGCTTTAACAAAGCGGGCATTTATGGATGCTCATTATACACGCAGGTATGTGGATGTATGTTTCCAAACAGCACACAGGCCCTTTCAGAGACCAAAACACTTTCCAGTCCTGCTTCCCTCAGTTGAAATATGAATGATGTTAGGAAACTGTTTGAGCGCACACGGATTGCTGTGACTTCAACAGAAAAATGCACTTCTAGAAGAGGAACGATGATTGAATGTAATGGAAGCGAAATGAAGCGAGGTGCTGCTATCGAAAGGCTATTGTTGCTGCGGCGACACAGCTCGGCGCCATCCTGACGAGCCGTCACTCACTCCGGCGGACACAAAGAAATCTCTCTGCACACTCGGGTTTGAGAACGCTGCGACTTCTCGACGTTTGAGGCGGGGCCTCGTACGAGCGGCAAATTGAATCTGAGGGGAAGTGGAATTTAATTCTCCTTAAGGTGAACAGCACAGAAGAGGTCACAGCACGGCAGTGAACAGCTTTCCTGCTGCTGATGGGCTGTGTTTCACATATGAAACACGCAGGAAAAGACTTGCTCAGACACAGGTCCCTCACACCGGTTCAGCCCATTTCATGCAGTAATGGAGAAAATGAAAAGACAGCAGAATTATGTCAGTGAATTATCAGAGCAGTCTTCATCAAACCGCTGTGCCTCTTAAATAAAATGATGAAAGAGAAGTGGAAGAGAGGAGGACTGAAGGGACGGGATGGGAGGGCAACATGAGAAAGAATAGCAGGAGGAGGCAATGGGAGGGTAAAACAGGGATGCTGGAGGAAAAGAGGTGGTTTAGACAAGAGTGCCGTGTGTTTGTGGAGAAGAGGGAGAAAGTGTGTGTCTACGTGTCGGAGGGGGAGAGATTGAGAAAAAAGATAAAAGGCGAGTGAGACAGGATGAAGAAATTTAAGGAAAAGAGAGAGAGACGAGAAAGACTTTCAATCTGTCTCCAGGGAATTACCTTTCTTGTTGATGCTCCGGCTCCGAGATAATCAGGTGTTGCAATTCAACTTCCCCGAGGATCCAAGAGCAGATTACAGAACAATAAGCCCATCACACCACCACCACACACACAAAGTACACACAGTTGTGTTCCATCCTTTTGTCCACATTCAAATCCCAGATGCCTTTGGGAATATTTGAGAAAATTATCTTTGTGTGTTTGACGCATGTGTGTGCATACAGTGCGATTAATGTGATGAGTGATGCACCTGCAGCACATTTGTGTGTCTGTGTGTGTGTTTGAAGCAGCAACAGGAGGGAGGAGGTGGTGTTTTGTGTCTTCAGGTGGAAAAAACCCTTTAAACACACATTAGCGCACACTTCCCAGAGCTATGAGCTGTGAACAGCAGGGTGTCTTTATAAAGTCTGCGTGTGCATGTGAGTCCACGCATGCACAGAAATGCTGTAACATTCCCAGCATTCCTTCGGTGTCTGCTGTGAAACTCTTTTATTCCACGTTAGGAAACGTAAATAATGAAGTGCCACTGCTTTAATGTTTGGCTGTGCACCTTGAGGAAACGCTCCCCTTTGTTTTCTTACTGCCTTAATAGAGAGATAAACATTACACAATTTCCTGAATCCTCTTTGAAGCAATTGTTTTAATAATTTGCAGTTCAAGTCTTCTGAGTTTTTGTAGCTTATGGTATCTTTTGAAATTGATCAGTCTTTTTTTGATTGTTGGATATTAGACACCTGCAGTATTTATTTTCAAATGCAGCAGCTCATGCACATAAATGAACAGTGAAGTTGTGCTTGCACAAAGCACGAGGGGCAGCATAGATGCAAGGTGGGTGGCAGTGTTACTGCACAGCAGCTTCTGGATTTGAATCCAGTCGGGCTTTTTGCTTGGTACATATTAAACACCTGCAATACTTATTTTCATTTTGGTAGAGGCTGTAATATTCCCTCCATTCCTGTTGAAACAGAAGGAATTTGGCAGCTGCAAATTTCAGTTGAGCTTACAGGCATCTCATCTGAGCGCGACAGTTTAGGTCTTGTTCCAAATCTCGGCAAAGTGGTGACACATTAAAATAACTTGCTACTTACATACAACTGATTGTTTGAACAGAGGATCTTGGAATCTGCAGCTGTTTAGGAATGGCTCACAGAGTCTTCCCAATTTGTGTAAATCAATAATTCTCTTTTTTGCATCTTCAGCACGAGGCTGCAATCGCAAAACTGCCCAGATGGAAGAGAAAAGTTCTGCAGGTGATCTTTGAACAGAGCCCTAAAATATAAGTCCATGTGATCCTGGAGATATTCCAGTCTGGATTTAGGGTGAACCACAGCACAGAGACGGCTCTCCTAAAGGTTTTAAATGATCTTAGATGTAACTGGGACTCCCAACAGCTCTCAGTCCTGGTGCTGCTGGATCTAAGCGCAGCCTTTGATACAGTAGACCACGCTGTTCTTTTAAACAGACTGAAACACATGGTGGGCCTCTCTGGTGCTGTACACAACTGGTTCACTTCCTGTCTCTCTGACAGAACTTTTATGGTGAGTATGGATACATGCTCCTCTAAGATCCATAGAAGGACATGTGGTGTGCCTCAAGGGTCGGTTCTAGGCCCTGTACTTTTTAATTTGTATATGCTCCCTCTCGGCGGTGTCATCAGGAGGCATGGAGTGAACGTCCACAGTTACGCTGATGACACGCAGCTGTACATCTCTGTGTCTCCTGATGACACCAGACCAATGGATGCTCTTTTTAACTGTATTCTAGATATAAGATCTTGGATGGCAGAAAACTTTTTACAGCTTAACCAGGACAAAACTGAAGTTTTAATCGTCGGTCCCGAGGCTCAGAGAGAGAAACTCTTGTCTAAATTAGAGGCATTTTCACTATGTCCTTCGCTACAAGTGAAAAACCTGGGTGTTATTTTTGACTCTGAGCTTGGTTTTATCCCACATATTAAACATGTGACCAAAATTGGATTTTATCATCTAAAAAATATAGCCAGAGTCCGCCCTATTCTCTCTCGGGCCAACACGGAGATGCTGATGCATGCTTTTATTACCAGTCGCATTGATTACTGCCCTGCTCTCTGGTCTTCCTAAGAAGAATATTTCAACTTTACAACTTTTGCAAAACTCGGCAGCTCGTGTGCTGACGAAGACCAGAGGGCGGGCCCACATTACACCGGTTTTAGAATCGCTGCATTGGCTCCCCGTGTGTTTCAGGATCGATTTTAAAGTTCTTTTATTGGTTTTTAAATATCTTAATGGTCGTGGGCCTTCTTATCTCTCAGATCTGCTTTTACCATACGAACCCTCGCGGACCCTGAGGTCCTCTGGTACTGGCCTTTTGATTGTCCCTAAAGTCAGGACACATGCTCACGGAGAGGCAGCTTTTCAGTGGTATGGTCCTCGTCTGTGGAACAGCCTGCCGGAGGAGCTCAGGGCCGCAGAGAACGTACATGTTTTTAAGAACAGGCTCAAGACCCACCTTTTTAATTTAGCTTTTACTTAGCGTTTATTTATTTTATGCTTATTTATTCTATCCTGTTATTTTATTATTAATTTAGGCTTTACCTAATATTTATTGATTTTATTCTCATTCATTTTTCACAATATGTGTGTATTCACATCATTTATGTTAATGAGAGTGTGGGGAGTGAGTTGGAGGGTGGGGTGGGCTGCTTTTAACTATGTAAAGCACTTTGTGCTACACTTTTTGTATGAAAAGTGCTTTATAAATAAAGACTGATTGATTGAGACTGATTGATTACTGACCATCTACCGAACGCAGCGAAAATTAGAGTCTGAAACGAGCACAAAAAGAAAAACGTTTACTGAAATTACGGTACAAGAGCAGGTTTTTCTCCCCAAACAACACGTCTGTTCTGAACAATGAGAGGCAGCTGAAGTGTGAGGGTGGTCTCTGTTGTTAGAAGTTGTTGGAGACTGTGTGTGGCTCTGTGGTTTGAAACCTTTTAACCCTGAGTTTGAGTCTGCATAATTACAAAGTGGCGCTGTTTAAAACTGAAATGTGTCTTTTACAACTGACCTGCACAAAGAAGAACACCAAACCCATTTACCATCAGATCATAACCTGGCTGTGTTAATAAGATACTGCTACTGTCACGTGCATGAGTGGGTGTATCACATTTCTGCAGGCTCCGTGGGGCTGCAGGTATTTATTTACATTAGTGTTACATGTTGTAAGATCCTGTGAACGCCCTTCAGATCGCTCCATTCCCTTAGTAGCTGCATTTTTGACAGGCTTTTTATTAACACATGAAAGAACTCTGTGTGTACTGCTGAGAAAAGCCAAACAGAGACATTTTCATGGCAGACCATTCTTGTATAGGGCTCTCCCTCCCTCTGATACTCTGTGGTATGTTCTGTTCAGCTTGGCTCTGCTCTGTTCCAACATTATTAAAGACTCGAAACATGCCGCTTTCTGCTCTAAACATTAGTGAGTGAGTGAAGAGCCACCGGACAGAGCCAAAGTTAAAACACTGTACTGGTTTTGCACCCGTGCCCAGGTTGTTTGAAGAATCAGCATCAGGAGGGCGAATAGATAAACAGATGAGCACATCCCTGAAAAGGACACCATCCAAGATTTTACACTGCAAAGTTTGATGTGGTGAAGTCGACCTGTACCTTTAGTCCCAAAGCATGACGTTTCCACCTCTGCGCTCAGCTGTGGGGACGGCGTTCTTTGGGTCATGCTCAGCATCTCTCTTCCTTCTGCTTCCTCTTCCCACAGCACTTTCTCCTAAGCTTTCTTTCAATCATTTAGATCTTCACCAGTAAACTCGGGTGAGCCTGTGCATGTGCCTTCTTGAGCAGGGGGCTTGAATGTTATTGTGTTCGTGGGCACTGCGGTTCCAACTGCCTTGAGATCGTTGCAATGTCACCACAGCGACCAGGCCTTTGATTGACTTTGTATTACTGCTTCCTGACTTTGTACTTGTACTTTGAGAACGGCGTCGTTGTTTGGCATTTCTTTGTGAGATCAGGACAGTCCAGGTGAACGTACGCCAAAGCCCTGGTGTGTCTGTACAAACCCAAGCTGAGCACTGTAATCACACTTTGGCGGGTTGAAAAATGGAGAGCTATTCATAAAAAAGAACAATGGCTAAGTCATCGACTCAATCATCTCCACAGATGGTGCTGTCATTTTCCTCTTAAGAGATACTCATCTTTCTAAGACTGAGATCAATCTGAGGAGGGCATCCATCTCAGCATCTTTTTTTATCTGCTGCGCCTTCTGCTAAGGTCAAATCTCCCGTTGCTAATCTGTCTGTCTACCTGTCCGTCTGGCTCCCTGTTGTCGCTGTTTGCCGTGGCCCCTATTTCCTCTACCTGACAGGCAGTAGATTGTGTGGAGCTGCAGAGGATTATGTGTATGAAATTGGCCTGTTATGGCTGTGAATGTGATTTAAGGGGCATTTTAGGTCATTCCAGTCTTTCAAATTTAATAAAGAGCTAGAGGAGGAAACTTGAGTCACATGATTGGCCTGCACAAGCTGCACTAACGGGGATCTCTTCAAGGTGAACGGCCAATCTTTAAGCACTCGTATTCTTTACAGCTTAGTAGGTGGAAGTTTAAGACCGTTAGTGACGTACTTAATACACGATTCATTTATTAAAGTCTCCTTTCTCATTACTAAGCTTTTTCTATTTATCTCAAATAGAATCAAAGAACAAACGCGTTCCTCCACAGTGATTTCATAATGATAGGCTCAGCTTCTCTCTACCAGACCAGCCGTGATCTCTGCAACAATGACATTGTTCACACTTGAAATCACAGCAGAAATTCACTGTGACTGCAAAACATTGTTTCCAAGGACAGATGATGAGCCTTCAAAATTATATCAACTTGCACCCAACTCGCAGAGATCTGTCGGTTCTATGAGAGGGAACATCCATGTCTCCTCTGTGGAAGCTAATCAGGAAGAACTGCGATTGGCAAACAGCAGAACCATGTACAAGCAGGAGCAGCGTTCTTGTTACAGAGGCATTAAAGGGTAACAGTTAGCTTTGAGCTAAGTCTAGTACATGCACAAGCATCAACATATCAACCTTGTTTCTCAGAGTTGGATGAGAAAATTGGCACCACTCTCATGTCTTTGCGATGAGTGTGGAGGCGAGGTTTAGGGTGTTAGCTTAGACAAAGGCCAGAGCAGCAGAATCATTCTGGTGATTCTGAAACTTCCATCTTTTATTTTTTACCCCTCAGCCGGCAGAGACTGATGATCGCCGTCGTGCAGGCGGCGTGGACGTTCGACTTTGTGAACACGATAACTCATGACAGAGGTGATGTGGTGATTGTGGTGGAGTCTGTTCCAGCTGGTGGTAGGAGTTCTGAATAAACAGTCAGTGGTTTTTTGCTCACTTTGCACTTGTTTGCAGGCTTTTGTGCTTTAGTTGGATATCACCAAATATGTGTGGTGAAGTGTAGGGTTATCAGAATCTTTATGCAGTAGTTTATTTTCTTATATGATTGCTATAATTGCTTTAGTTTTATGCCATGTATCAGAAAATTGTTATAATCTAAAGAATCCTTCAAACAGTTCAAGCAGGAGTCCAAAACCATAGTCTGCATAGAAAATACGGATGAATTTCAATTTTCAATTTTAATTCAATCTTCAATTTTATTTATATAGCGCCAAATCACAACCTCCTCGCCTTAAGGTGCTTTATACTGTACAGTAGGTCGTACAATAATAGATATAGAGAAAAACCCAACAATCATATGACCCCCTATGAGCAGCACTTTGGCGACAGTGGGAAGGAAAAACTCCCTTTTAACAGGAAGAAACCTCCAGCAGAACCAGGCTCAGGGAGGGGCGGGGCCATCTGCTGCGACCGGTTGGGGTGAGAGAAGGAAGACAGGATAAAGACATGCTGTGGAAGAGAGACAGAGGTTAATAACAAGTATGATTCAATGCAGAGAGGTCTGTTAACACATAGTGAGTGAGAAAGGAGACTGGAAAGGAAAAACTCAATGCATCATGGGAATCCCCCGGCAGCCTACGTCTATTGCAGCATAACTAAGGGAGGATTCAGGGTCACCTGGTCCAGCCCTAACTATATGCTTTAGCAAAAAGGAAAGTTTGAAGCCTAATCTTGAAAGTAGAGATAGTGTCTGTCTCCTGAATCCAAACTGGAAGCTGGTTCCACAGAAGAGGGGCCTGAAAACTGAAGGCTCTGCCTCCCATTCTACTTTTAAATACTCTAGGAACAACAAGTAGGCCTGCAGAGCGAGAGCGAAGTGCTCTAATAGGGTGATATGGTACTACAAGGTCATTAAGATAAGATGGGGCCTGATTATTTAAGACCTTGTATGTGAAGAGCAGGATTTTGAATTCTGGATTTAACAGGAAGCCAAAACAGGAGAAATCTGCTCTCTCTTTCTAGTCCCTGTCAGGACTCTTGCTGCAGCATTTTGGATCAGCTGAAGGCTTTTCAGGGAGTTTTTAGGACTCTTGCAGTGAACCTTCTGGGGAGAGGCTGCCACATGTCACATAACAGCCAATCACTGCACTTTAATGAGATAAATGTTACATACTTGTCAGTGGGTTTAATGCTGTGGCTCAGGCTCTTGCTCAGAGTTAATATGACGCCCGCATTAATCATTTCTGCAGCCAGACAGAGTAAAGTTTTTTTATACTGCTTTTAGGCCATTTTCTTAAAAATAACCAGATTCTTTAATGATTGGTTGGGAGCAGACCTCTGATACAAAGCAGACTAATGATACAATGTGATCAGCTAAATGGACCGGCATTAGATTGAAGTATGCAGTGTGCTGAACATACTTGGCATATTCCCAGCCTTGTGTGGCTGCCGCTAATCACTCTCTCCTAACCAGAGGAAATGAGAAGCTAAATCCTGCTTAGTGGCGTATTTCCTTTTGTGATGGAAACGTGATCTCCTGTATGAAATTCTCACAGGAAATATGAATCCTCTTAATGCTCTTTTTATATCTCACACATTGATTTTTTATTAGTGCTCCTACCATTCATGTAATATTGCTTTGAAAACAGAAATTTGATATCACGTATACTATAAAGCACTCAAAAGAAGCACAGTGGGGGCTCTAATTGCAAAAACTTTCTCATGTGAGAGTTGTGCAAGTATGTGCTCTTTATAATAGCTGAGATCGAAGCGGGAATGTTGTAGGTTTCGTTTGTTCAGCTTATTTCCCCGGTGTTTTCGTTTCTTTTCTTCTGGATGTAATCAGAGTCGTGCAGTTCAGGTGGAGCTGGAACATTGGCTTTGACAGGAAGTTTGTGTTTAGCTGTGTCTAATAACCAAAAGAAAATATATTTTGAATTGCATCAGAAGAAATGGAGGGACCAAAAGTTATGAAAATTGAGTCGAGGACAGGCAATAAAACTTTCAACAATGGAATAAAAAGTCTTGTTGTCGTGGTAACGCTAAACCTGCCCATCCTAAATACAAAGAAGCTGCAATATATGTTCTAGGGCTGAACGATATATCGCATTTGCGATAATATCGCGACATGATCAAGTGCAATTTTCTAACCGCAAAGGCTGCGATTATACTGCGATTATATTATACAATTCATGGGCTGCATCCTCCTGAGGCCGCATTTGTAGACCGATTACGTCACAGCGACGCGCCGAAGGCTGTCCAAATTACTACCATATCCCAGAATTCATAGCGCGGCCCAGCCAAACTCCAGTTTCCAGCAATGGCGGCCGCTACTAAGTTTTAAAATTACTCATACTAATCTTTCTGGGTCACAAAATAAACTTTTAACATATTTTCAGGCGAGAAAGTAGTTGTGTAAACATCAAATATCTGCTCGGTTTATCAAGATATCCCATATTTGCAAAAGTGCTTCGACGTTTTCAGAGGCGTCTGCTACCCACCAGCTCGACAGCTAGCCGGGAGCTCGAGGGTTACTGATGCGGCCGAGAACGGCACAACTCCCGGCACATCATTTTCAGATCACCGCGGAGTTTCGCTGCTCGGGTTAAACGTAATATATAAGTCACTTAGACAACCTAAAAATGTTATTGTTGGGCTTTTTTCAGTGTTTTGTTTGTTCGTGAGTAAATCGGTTTGGCTGAGATTAAAGTTATTAGATTAGATAAAATAAAACTTTATTAATCCCCCGGGTGGGTTCCTCCTTGGTTTTCACACAGCTGACTAAACGTCAAACAGAAAACTTATTAAACAGAAGTATGAGACAGTCGAGAATTTACACCAGTGTCTGGTTATATTTTAGATAGCAAGAAGCAGACGGCCGAGTTTATTAAACTCCACCGAGACAGCGGTGACGCTAATCAGAACTAGACCGTCCAATTTCACGCCTTTAAATTTTAAAGGCGTGTTTGTGTGTGTGTTTATACAATTGCTATTATGTTTGCACTTTATGTGTAATGTTACTGACTGCAGAGATCAGTAAGATGTGTGTATTTTTTATTTATTAGTTTTATTTATTTAATATTATTTTTTAATTGAATGACTGTCTAGTAGTTCACAGATGTCGAAAAACTGAGTGTGGTAAAGCCACTGATTTTGTTTATGTATATTTCTGCAATCTGCACATTGTACTGACTTTCATTTTAATGTTTACACCAGGGTTCCTTGTCAGCACTTTATGCTCAGATGTTTGTAAGCTAAAAATAAACTATTGTGTATGTTCAAATATACTGTTGTGATTGAAGAAGTTAAATAAAAATGTCAGTCATCAATTCATGCATCACCTCATGTCATCATAACAGAGGTCTGTCTTCCAGGAAAGAACAGTTTAAAATTAATGTAATATAGTATTGGCCATACTATATGATGTATTGCTATATGATGTTTAATAATACAGAAGACAAATACCTTAAAAAATAATCGCATATCGCATCGCAATCGCAATATTGGGGCAAAAAATCGCAATTAGATTATTTTCCATAATCGTTCAGCCCTAATATGTTCTGCAGCTTAGAAACTGTGACACATGAAAAATTGGCCCAAAATAAAATTTATTTACATTTTGTAATAAAAAAAATATCTCATATCCACTCTGTTACAAACTTTGTTACACTTTCTTTTCAGAGCCGCCTTAAGTTCTGTTTTATTGACAATTCGATAAAATCAGATGTCGAATGTTATACTTATATACATTTTGTTTTGTTTTGGCCACACAGATAGTAGAGTTCAGTCATGTGAAGATCATCAACAACCAACACGGATGTGCTGTCAGTCAGTGCTGTGTCTATTGCTTTTTCTTCTGGGCTGGTTTTTCAGAACAAACCTCTGCATGCACAAAGGACAAAGCTGCTTCAGTTCCTCTCTTCAACAGTTTTTACCAGAATAATTATACAAAATAATCTCAAAAGGAAGAGCGAACCTACAAATTCCCTCAGACTGGTCTGTGAGAGAGTACCAGAGCCTCTTAATGCTTCTCAAAGTCTCTTCTACGTCTTCTAGTGTGTAGGTGATGTTTGTTGCTTGTTCAGAATAGAGGATACTTAAGAAGATTGTGTGGGTAAACGACAGGTTTTCAGCCCTGTGAATAACCGTAAACCTCATATTCTAGAAAGAAGGTAAAAAAAAAAGTCCCAATACAAATGCAAATGACAATTAATTACAGGTTAGCAAGAATAAGTGGGATTCTTAACAAAGGAAATAAAAAAAGCAGACATGAGTACTGGGAGTTGTACAATAAAGAGTAGTATGTAAAGTTGGACACCAAGGACAGCTTTATCTACTAGACAGAGTCTGAACTTGAAAGGATGTGCAGCAGGTCAGGGTGAAGGAGGATGGAGATGGAAATGTGTTAGCGAGAGAGAGAGACAAGATTGAGATGGTTTGCACATGTGCAGAGGATGGATAATGGATGCATCAGACAAAGGATGACAAAGATGGAGCTGCAGGCAGGAGGAAAAGAGGAAGGTGAAGGAGGGCATGGAGAGGGTTGGTGTGACACACACAAAAAGATTCTAGGTCTGACCAACCGTCTCAGCCGTGGGCAAAAAGATGGCAGTCAATAAAATTCTAAAAGGTAAAAGATAAAAAGTCCAGTGTCCCATTTGCAGATCTAGTACAAACACACAGTCCAAGGCCAGAGCCAGCTATGCCACAACGCCAGTTGCACTCCACATGTTGACTTCAACAGGGTTAGCAGTTGTCCTCTGAGACCCACCACCCTGTAAGTAGAGAGCCAGTGGTCACTCCAGCCTCCGCAACTCAGCTGCCTTTAAGCTGCGGCATATAATAGGCCCTGGCCTGCACAGAGAGACAAAATAACACCATCACTATATAATTCACAGCGCACAACCCATCCATCCCGAACATATCAGGTTTCATCACATTACATACCTGCACAGAGAGACAAAATATCACAGCAGTGTTTGTAGTGTGGGCTACCAGTAGACTAGTGAATCAGTGCGATCAATTACACCTGCCTCTAATTAGTCCAACCCCATTGGCTCACCAGAAATGTGACACACACACAACCACTCCCAACCCAGTGCAACTTCACACAATAATATGGAGATGAATTAATACAGGCACATTAGTCTACCATGTTACACCGGGAGACGGTGAGATGGAGGCAGATCTGATGTGGCGACCCATAAAGCCAGCAGCCAAAACGTAGCTGACCACTGATCACTGTCAGGTGGATTGTTGATTGTCAAGAAGTTCATTCAAGTTGCAATTTATGGGCGTTTAGTCATGAAAACTTGGATCTAATTATAGCAGAGAAGGTCTTAAAACAGAGTCACGTAAAAAATTCCAGAAGCTGATTTCCCGCTAACTTGAAGTTCTCTGTGCAACGCGATCGGTCTTTAAACTGAACTTCAGCAGGAATTAACAGCACTGCCACTGATGAGATAACAGTTTTTATGCATGACAGCACTGTGCTCACACCAGTACACTGTCTTTATTAAATTCTGCCTAGTTGCATTCTGGAGTGATAAAATGATCTGTTGGTTGCGTCTCTGGCCTGCACTAACTGTCATGTCTGAGTGTGGGCAGGCAGGAAGAGAGGACCCAAAATGCAGGACTCACTGAGGCAGAAGTAATTCAAAACACACAGCTTTATTGCTGGTAAGAAGCAGAACAGAAAAACACTAACTAAACTGGAAGAACGGAATGAGTAGGCAGGCAGGAAGGCTGGCTGGCAAACGGAGCACACGGAGGAAGCGAGGGTAAACAGACGTTAACGATGCGACACCGAGTAGGGGAAGACACAGACACTAAATACAAGAGGTGAACGGAGCAAAGAGGAAACAGCTGGGAGACACGGCTGACGTTGATTACACTGACGAGACAGGGAGAGCACAAAGCTGAACGCACTGACAAAGGGCACAGACCTACAAAATAAAACAGGAAGCACACGCCAGACAGAGACAGACTCGTAAACAGGCATAATGACGTCATGGACAAACAGAGGGACATACGGGCAGAGAAGACTAAGCACAGGCAACCTAAACCAAACATAAGGGCAAGATAACAAAACCTAAACCAGAAATAATCATCATCAACAGATAACTAAAGAATCAGAATATAATTGTAATCAAAACAGTATCACCAGAGAATAACTAATCCATAATGCAAAATAAACCAAAACATAAGAAACTCAAAATACTGGGTCGACCCGACCCAGGACCGTGACAGTACCCCCCCCTCAAGGGCGGGCCCCAGACCGCCCAACAGAAGCACAAAAAACGGCCAAAAACAGAAAACAACCCAACCAGGGCAGGCGGCGGGGGACCAGGAAGGAGGGACAGAGCCCAGAAAGACCCAGAAGGTCAAGTTCAGGGGGCCGACCCGGAGGCCAACAGCGCAGGAGGCCAAAACAGTTCAGGTCTGGGGGCCGACCGTGTGGACGGCAACTGCGGCGACGGGCAAACAGTTCCGGGGGCCGGCCACGCGGAAGGCAGTGGCGGCGACAGAGCAGATCCGGGGGCCGGCCACGCGGAAGGTAGTGGCGGCGACAGAACAGTTCCGGGGGCCGGCCACGCGGAAGGCAGTGGCGGCGTCCAGGAGGGTGTTCAGGAGGGCGCCCACGGTGGCGGAGATGCCCAACAAGCGGCCTGGCAGATGACCGACGATGTGGAGGCGGTAGTAGGGGACCTGAAGGCTTCGTGGCCCCTGCAGCCCCAGGCGAAGCGGAGGCCGGACCAGACGAGGCGGAAGCGGAGGCCGGACCAGACGAAGCTGATGCTGAAGTTGAAGTTGGACCAGGTGACGCTGAAGCAGGTGAGGAGGCTGAAGCCGGGCCAGGCGAGGCAGCAGCTGGTGAGGAGGCTGAAGCCGGGCCAGGCGAGGCAGCAGCTGGTGAGGAGGCTGGAGCCGGACCAGGCGAGGATGAAGACGCGGGAGCCGGACCAGGCGAAGCGGATGAAGCCGTGGCTGGACCAGGAGAAGCGGATGAAGCCAAAGCAGACGCTGGACCAGGCGAGGAGGATGCTGAAGCAGACGCTGGACCAGGCGAGGAGGATGCTGAAGCAGATGCCGGACCGGGCGATGCAGATGAGGATGCCGGACCGGGCAATGCAGATGAGGATGCCGGACCGGGCGATGCTGAAGCAGAAGCGGAGGCCGGACCAGGCAAAGCAGCTGATGAGGATGCTGAAGCTGGACCAGGCAAAGCAGCTGATGAGGAAGCTGAAGAGGCCACTGCAGGTGATGCGGAGGCTGGACCAGGCGAGGATGAAGACACGGAGGCTGGACCAGGCGAGGATGAAGACACGGAGGCTGGACCAGGTGAAGCGGATGAAGCCGAAGCATGCGCTGGACAAGGCGACGCTGAGGATGCTGAATCCGGACCAGGCAATGGCGTGGAGGATGCAGACGGAGGCGCTGCAGCAGGTGGCGGCATGGATGAAACTGCTGCTGCAAGCGTGGATGAGGCTGCTGGTGGAGCAGCTGGTGGCTGGATGGGCTCCTCGGGCCCCCCAGCTGACGAGGCAGATGGCTGGACGGGCTCCTCGGGCCCCCCAGCAAAAACAGTCTCAGAACCAGTGGGCACTGGAGCCCCTGGCACACACAGAACAGAACCAGCAGGTGCGGAGACTTCTGGCAGGAACGCAACAGAACCAGCAGGTGCGGAGACCTCTGGCAGGAACGCAACAGGACCAGCAGGCACACGGGCCTCTGGCAGGGACGCAACAGAACCAGCAGGCACACGGGCCTCTGGCAGGGACGCAACAGAACCAGCAGGCACGGGGACCTCTGGCAGGGAAAAAACAGGTAGCGCTGGCTTCTTTACATCCAGGGGGCCAGAGTTAACTGAATGCTGACATCTAACCTCTGGGGAGGCCCTGGAGAGAGCAAAAGTCACAAAGGTAGCCAGGTCTTGTGGAGCAACAAAAGTCTGTGTGGGGCTATCCTCCTCCTGAAAACGAGTGGGTGGAGATGGTGGCTGAGGTGCAGGCAGTGCTAGTGGCTGAGGTGCTGGCAATACAAGAGAGTGCACTGAACTCGACTGAACTGACTGGAGAACAGGAGGAGACTGAACCGGGGACTGCCGGGCAGCTAACTGAGCTTCTGGCTGAAGAGGTGTTTGTAGCAAACGTAAAGAGGGTGGTGGCCTATGTTCTCCTGAGCCTCCAGAGCACAGTTTAACCCGCTGGATGGGCTCAGAGAAAACAGTTTTCCTTGGGTTCCCCTGCTCTGAGTGGGCAGGTAAAAAACAGTCTTTAGCAGGCAGGCTGAGCTCGTCTGGGCTCTTAGTAGAAATAGGAGACAAAGACGGCTCGGCTGAGCTGCCAGTGGGGGGAAGAGCAGGCTGCACTAGCCCAATAGGGTCAGGAGATGCTAGTTTAGCAGCAACAAGCGCTTCTCTGGAATTTTTAGTCTCTGGGTTAATCTTCGGTTTGCCGTGTATGGTTCTAAGCTCCAAAGGAGAATGAACAAAGTCCTTTAAATCCCCTGAGAGGGATCAGCCCCCCGCAGACGAGACAGAAAAAGTGTTCTTGTCACTCACCCCAGCCGGCTGCTCAGAAGTTCCCGAATCCAGTTGAGGTAAGGGGTGCCGGCGGCGTGAGCGGCGTTTCCTCCCAGACGAGGGAACGGAAGTGGCGGAGGAAACTTGTGATGGCGGAGGGATGACAACTTGCTCCTCATCCTCTGACCACATCGCTGCCAAGAAGGAGGCCGGTGAATTTGGCTCGGAACAGCACGCGGAGGAATCCCGCGGCAGAGGAGTGGAGACGCCTCTCCCCCGTGACCGTCGCTGCTGCGTAGCGCGAAGCTCCGTGCTCTGCGGCTGCTGCTGCGGTGGCTTCGGGTTAGCAAACTGGGAGCGGGCAAAAGCCGCGAGTTCCCGAGCTTGTAGCACCTCCTGGGCTTCGTGCAGCTGGTCCATATAGCCCATAAATCCTCTCAGCTGGCGCAGGTGAGGATTTCCCTCCAGGACGGCTTTGATGGCGTTAATCCCAACCACTATAGTCTTAGTGTCTTTGGTGTGGGAAATCCGCTTCATCAAACCTTGGATGCGGGAGAGGTCATACTCCCGGGACGAGTCCGCTGGGTCCTGGTTGTGGTCGCATCGTTCTGTCATGTCTGAGTGTGGGCAGGCAGGAAGAGAGGACCCAAAATGCAGGACTCACTGAGGCGGAAGTAATTCAAAACACACAGCTTTATTGCTGGTAAGAAGCAGAACAGAAAAACACTAACTAAACTGGAAGAACGGAATGAGTAGGCAGGCAGGAAGGCTGGCTGGCAAACGGAGCACACGGAGGAAGCGAGGGTAAACAGACGTTAACGATGCGACACCGAGTAGGGGAAGACACAGACACTAAATACAAGAGGTGAACGGAGCAAAGAGGAAACAGCTGGGAGACACGGCTGACGTTGATTACACTGACGAGACAGGGAGAGCACAAAGCTGAACGCACTGACAAAGGGCACAGACCTACAAAATAAAACAGGAAGCACACGCCAGACAGAGACAGACTCGTAAACAGGCATAATGACGTCATGGACAAACAGAGGGACATACGGGCAGAGAAGACTAAGCACAGGCAACCTAAACCAAACATAAGGGCAAGATAACAAAACCTAAACCAGAAATAATCATCATCAACAGATAACTAAAGAATCAGAATATAATTGTAATCAAAACAGTATCACCAGAGAATAACTAATCCATAATGCAAAATAAACCAAAACATAAGAAACTCAAAATACTGGGTCGACCCGACCCAGGACCGTGACACTAACTCTCCAGCGCCGTGGAGTTCAGTCACATTAAAATGCAACAAGATCATTTAAGAGGTAATTAGATTTCCCCTGTTGGTCATCCTCTTTTGACTCGGTGCTCGATGCTCATACCCCATAGTTTATAATGCGTTCTTGTAGTACACTTTAACGGGTCACTGCTCAAGCTCATCTCCGTGTTGTTCGCTCTGCCTCTCAGATGGATTTCTCGCTGCGAAGACAGCGAGATATTACTGCGATACGCACGAGGCGCAGGATGCTAATGTTGTTTGATCTGTTGAAGTGTGTCGTGGGGCTGTATCTCGTCTACATACAAATTAGCATCCATGCTGGTTAATGTATGTTGCTTTGTCAGTGGCAGGCTTTTATGCATGAATGAAATTCAGACATTAATAAAAAATGTGACAATTTTTTCTCATTCCTTATCAAAACAATGGAGATGTAGGAGCGTCATCGCAGCGCTCTGGTTGCTCTGACACTGGCGTGATAGAATAATTAGTTTTTCAAGGCCATAAGTGACAACAGACTCTTTAGAAGGCTCCTCACTGTTTTTTTCTAACTGTTGCTCTTTCTGACTTTGAGAAACTCTGCTCAGAATAAAAGAGGTTGGTTTTCTTTCTGTGAAGCCTGAGGAAGATTTTGACATTTCAGAATGCATTATTAATACTTGAGTTTGGTCCCAGGGTCAAAGGAGACACTTGCAGTCATTTTTACATTAAGAAGGAAAACGAGGAATTAGAACTTTGAACTTGCCGAGCAGCTCACGGTTCAGCTCTGCAGCGAGACTAACGCATGCTATGCATCCGTTCGGTCACAGTATTCTTAGTAACGGCATCACAGAGACTATAATGCTGCAAAAGTCCAATTATATTAAATGAAGCTCATGGTGATGAATGAAGATCATACTGTAATTGGTAAATAGTAGGACAATAATGAATGCTACTAAGCTGCTATGGAGGCACGCTGAACAGCCTCATCAGTGAAAAACATTTCTAATCATTACTGTAAAATGAGTATTGCAGTCAGATGTTATGATACTAATATATTTGTTAAGGAGGTATAGTGCGAGACTGTGCTCCCTCTCCACTCTGTACGATATCTCATAAAGGCAAAAGCTGCAAAGCATCCTTCTCATAAAGAAAGCTGTGGAGGTGACTAAGAATAATGAGTCAGGCAGCGCTGTTCCCAGCCAGCCGAACGCCCATGTGTTCCCCCTTGCTCGGGTTTTTTTTTTTAATCATCTGATGCTGACACTTTCAGTCTGGTTTAAAAATGTATGAACTTTATTAGAGGTCTCTGCTTTTTGAAATCAATACTTTTGCAATTTGGCAAGTCTCAGAGAGGTTGGAAAAACAGACGCGCCCACGTGCTCTGATTTATTTGGTAAATGTCGTCTTACAACAGTGGACATGAAACTTGTGGCAGTATGGATTCTAGGGAGATAATGATAATAAATTACACTCATGAATTATTCTTTTTTTATTGGCTCGAGATGTCAGTTCTGATCCATTTGGGCTCGGGATGAATCTTACCGACTTTGGCAAACCCTCGGCTTTTCCCATGAAGTTTATTCCGTTTAGGAATGGCCCCTCCGGGTGAGTTGTAATCACTTTGGTGTTCCTGTGACTTTTAATCTAACACCACCATAAATCCATCCAATTATTGGCCATACTCACTTTGCTTGGAGATTGCCTGGGGGCTGGAGCTTAACCCAGCTAGCACTGTGGAGAGACTGGGTTGCCGGTCAATTACATCCATATTAAAACAGTCTCTGTCCAGACGAGCATTTTATCACAGTTTCAGAAACAATCTCCCTCTCTACTAACATGCTCGTAAACACACATCACGTACGCTGGGCACCTTGGACACGAAGCAGAGGGTTTGTACAATCGTAGACTGCAGAGGACCCGGCAGCGGTATAAAGTTCTATATTGTGTATTTTGTTGTACAGTTATTTTATTTTCAACTTTAATTTATATATTTTATCTTATTCTTTCCCAGTTAAATTTACCCTTCATTCTAATTTGTGTTGTACAGTTATTTCCTTTTTAACCTTAATTTATATTTTATTCCTTCCTAGTAAAATTTACCCTTTTTAATTTTTCATATTTATTTCCTATCTTATTCATAGCCTTTTCCTTTTTTTGTTTTCTTTAGGTCACGAGCAGTTGTCCAAGCATTTCACTGCATATCGTACTGTGTATGACTGTGTACGTGACAAATAAAATTTGAATTTGAATTTTGAATTTGAAGTAAGACTAATGGTTTCTTGGCCTGGATCAATGTTTAGATGCAACAGTTTGCGGAATATTGCTATAAATATCAAGAAAGCATAAAAAATAATATTTGTATTGTTATATAAAATATAAATGTAATGGTGACATAATCTACATTTGAAAGGAGCCAGGCGTGGTGGTTCTGGCGTCTGATGTGAATGGCTCCTGGATGCTTCTTAGGCGAGGTGTTTTGGGCGTGTCCTACTGGAGGTTGGACCCAGGATGTGATGGAGAGATTATGGCTCTTGGCTAGCTTGGGAACACCTTGGTGTCACCTGGACGAACTGCATGAGGTGACCAGGGAGAGGCAAGTTTGGGCATCTTTCCTCAGACTCGTCTCTACCATCTGAACTCAGATAAGCGGCAGATGGGTGGATGGATGGGTGGATGGACATAATCTACATAAACTCAGTCTATTACTGAGGATCTAATATTTCCATTTGTCATACCTTGGTTTTATGTGTCTGTTCCAATACCGAACTATTTTGTTTCTTAACGAGGCAACACTAGGATCGACTTAAACACTCATCACTAAATGTAAGAATACATCCATTTAAAATATTTCTGATGTTCACCTGTTGTGCTGTTATTTATAGCACATTGTTAAATGGCACAAGAAATTTTTGGGGTTAGGGTTAGACTAGCAGAACTTCTCCAGTTGCCTAGGTAACCCTATAATGTGTTTAATACCCTATCGAGTGTCAATGGGCGTATCATTTGCTTTCGCTGGTAGCTGCTTTAATTGCTCGCCTCCAAGCTGAGAAAGGTGAGATTTGTAAGTTGCTGACATGACATCGCCCGTCGTCAGTTGGAGGCACTGGATGTCGTTGACTCTCTGTGGTCTCGATGATATTGTTCACGGTAGGGCTGCTCGATTATGGCAAAAATGATAATCATGATTATTTTCACTGAAATTGAGATCTCGATTATTTGATGATATTTATTTAACAATAACAATGTGTTGAATAATGACTTTAAAGATTGTCAAAAAATAATATAAAATAGTGCAAATACTGATAACAGTGCAAATGTTTGCAATATAAGAAACAAATGAAAAATGTAAACATCTATGTTTAGTGAGCTTTGCAGTGTTGCTCTGTGGTGCAGCTACACTGTAGCAAAGTTTACACACTATGTCCACTTGATCCACGTCTGACTGAACCCATAATGTTTCCACACCACTGAAGTTTTTTACCTCTTTTCAACCAACGGCCGTCACTCTCCTCTCCTAATAACTTCTGCTCAGCTTTCCGAGCTTCCCTCGGGTCCTCTTAATCAGCGGTCCCCAACCCCCGGGCCTCGGACCGGTACCGGTGCGTGAGTCGTTTGGTACCGGGCCGCGAGAGTTGAGGCTCAGCTGTGAAATGTTTGGTTTTCAGGGTTTTTATCGGTTTTCAGCGTTATTTTGTTATCGTTTTGATCGTTTACTCGGTTTTCCTGGGTCTTTTCACGTGTGTTATGAATAAATTTTATTTTCTTCGGTACCGGTACTGATTTTATTTTGTTGTATTTATCCGTGACACCTTAAAGGCCGGTCCGTGAAAATATTGTCGGGCATAAACCGGTCCGTGGCGCAAAAAAGGTTGGAGACCGCTGCTCTTAATTGTTGTGACACGTGCTCGAAATGCAGAGAGCTGCGCTCGATTTGCCACACGGAGCAGCGCGAGAGTAAAGCACGAGGGAGGGGCTAATAATCGGCTCAGTCATTTTTAATGATCGTTGAAAGCCCAGATCGTAATCGAGATTAAAATTCGATTAATCGAGCAGCCCTAGTTCACGGCATGAAATAATGCACCAAAAGTAAAAATAAGCTCTGTGATTATATGCAAAATGATGATACCAGTTTGAACCTCAGTGTCTTTGGACTGTTGGAGCACTTGAAGAAAATCCATGCAAACAAAATAAGAACGATGATTTCCCTGAAGTTTTTCATGACGCTAAAGAGATAAGATAAGATAAGATAAGATAAGATAGAACTTTATTAATCCCTCGGGTGGGTTCCTCTGGGAAATTCGACTTCCAAAAAAAGCACAGCAACGACCAAAGTTACAGTTACAGAACTGTTATATATATATATATATATATATATATATATATATATATATATATATATATATATATATATATATATATATATATACACACACACACACATATATAAATACAGAGACAAATATAAATAAAATATACAAAGGGGATAAATAGAATAAATAGGAATAAAAAAATAAAAATACAAGTGAATTGCACATTTCAAGTATTGAGTCTATTGCACTGTTGACTATTTACAAAAAGTATTGCACAAGGTATTGTACAGTGAGGTGCAGAGGCACTACAGCTTAGTTGTTCCCCCCTCCTTTGTCCTCCTGTTTCCCCTCCCTCTCCCCTCCAGAGAGGAGTTAAACAGTTTGATGGCGTGTGGGACAAAGGAGTTTTTAAGTCTGTTAGTTCTTGTCTTGGGGAGAAGCAACCTGTCACTGAACAGACTCTTCTGGTTGTTTATGGCCGTGTGCAGAGGATGCCCAGCATTGTCCATAATGTCCATCAGTTTCTTTAATGTCCTTTTCTCTGCCACTGTCACCAGAGTGTCCAGCTTCATGCCGACCACAGAGCTAGAGCTAGCCCTCCTGATCAGTTTCTCCAGCCTGGATGAGTCCCTCTTTGCTGTGCTGCTCCCCCAGCACACCACAGCATAGAAAAGTACTCCAGCAACCACTGACTGGTAAAACATCCTCAGGAGCTTCCTGCAGATGTTAAAAGACCTCAGCCTCCTGAGGAAGTACAGTCGGCTTTGGGCTTTTTTATACAGGTGCTCTGTGTTGCATGACCAGTCCAGTTTATTGTCCACCCACAGCCCGAGGTACTTGTACTTGTTGACCACCTCCACCTCCTCCCCCTCTATCTGAACTGGCAGTGGACCTTCTCTGGACCTCCCGAAGTCCACAACCAGAAGTGCTAGTGCTAGTATGTGGACATGTGTATTTGCTTCCAGTGAGTCCAGTGAATGAAGTTTGGCTCCAAAACAAATGAATGCCAAAAACAAACGAGGATGATGTAAGTTTACTTGCCAACTGGACACGGATCTGGCGTGTGAGAGCGAGCGTGACTACTAAAAATTTTTCTCGCATGATTATCAAACATCATGTTCAAACAGTGCTCTGATCAGCAGCGGAGGCCCTGCTGAAATACAAAGATAAGATGAACAGCAGTGTGTTTTAATTGATGGAGTAAGATCAAACACAGTCCATCTCAGACTGACGCGTGCACCGCTGTGCTTCTGAGACTCGTCAGAAGTTTGTTTTCCCTGAAACACCTCATGAAGAAGTTTCCACAGCGCTTCTAACTTGGCATTCTTGACTTGATAACCACCTCTGGGCTGCAGTTTCTCATCTCAGAGTATTTTATTTTTCAATCTCAGACAGGCTGATATCCTCCTGTTGCATCAAGACGCACGGATTGTTTCAGCAGGCCAAGATTTCATCACAAAGGAAAACTTTTTGACATGAGGAGTTCGGAGCTGCAGCAGAGGAACTTTGCTTTATGTAAATGCCCAGGTGTAAAGTGTCAGCTGGAGCTGAGCTCTCATGCAAGCCTCAGTGGAGCTCAGCATTATTTTCAGGAACTGGTTGTTGTTACTGACACCAGTGACCTTTGAAGTAAGAGGTGGGGAAGCACCAATCACCTTATAAAGAGATAAAATGAATACCGAGCAGATGTGAGTTCAGCTGATTGGTGCAGCCCTCCTCAGTTTCTCATGTGGGAAAATGAACTGCCCATCTCTTGTGTTTGTGCTCAGGAACATTGTGTTGTTCAGAACAGTGATGACAGAGGAGACTGACCTGTTCTGTTGCTTTATAACATGTACTGTTACTTGACTTATATATTGGGCAGCTACCTTCCTGCTCCTGGGAAGGTTCAGCACTATTCCAGGTTTTCCCCATGTGTGGCTAACGGCTCTCATCGTGCTTCACTGGACTCCCAAAGCCTTAGAGACGTTTCTGTGACCCTTTCAGACAGATGATGTCACTGACTTTGCTCCTCAGCTGGTTCTTTAGATCGTTGCGTGATGTGCTGCTGGATGAGATCTTTCAGCTTTTATGGCCAAGTAGCTCTAGATTAGAGCAGGGCGATATCACCAAAAATATCTATCACAATATACATTTGAAAATTTGCGATAACGACATAACTCACGATATAATTGACACTAGACAAAATACTTTACAACTCCTCAACTTTATTAGTGCAAAAAAAACCCCCATTAATGTATTTTCACTTAAACAAGCAGCTGTTTTTAATGTGCATTAAAGTTATATAAAAATGTAACAGTGCAAATGCAAATTCTTGCTGACAGTTTAACCAAAAGGCATTTCCAGTGGAAACTGGCCGACACATCCTCAGCATAACCATGTATAATATCCACAAAACTTAAAAAGAGCTTATACACACACAGTACGGTAACATTATGTTGAAGCACAGTACGTATCACTCCGCGAGGCTCCGCCTACGATAGCCGCAATGCTCCGACAATCCATCAAGCGGTGCGGCTTCGTAGCTTAGCAAAGTCGTACTGAAACATTTGACAGATTTTCGAGCGCCGTGCACATAAAATCGTTTCCAGGTCAGTAAACACAACCAGAGTTCATACATAAGGCACACGGGATTATAAGGGACTCTGTCGACTTTCAGAAAAATCTAAGGGTTGATTTTAAGTGCGCCGTATTTTCCAAACAACACGGTAATAACGACAGCCCGCTAGCATGCGCTACCAAAAATAGTGCTTTGTTGTGTATCTGACGGAGGAAAGCTAAACCAGTTCCACACCAGTGAAGCTGCAGCATTTTTACAAACCAGTTCTGGTTCATCGTTTCATTCAACGATCCGCTCTCGCTCTTCTCATTCTGCGTCGCCGCCATGTGCGTATGTAAACAAAGGCGCTGCGCATGCGCGTTTTACCCACATTCTATCGCGATATTTCATTTTCCTATCGTTGCCCAACATTACACCGGTATTACCATGAACGGTATGATATGGCCCAGCCCTACTCTGGATAGGGTTTTTCTCTTAATACATAAAATGATTATTTAAAACTGCATTTTGCATTTACTTGGATTATTTTTATTTCACATATAAATGGAAGGGGGCATCTTAGCTGTCTGTGTTGTCAAATACAGGTGCATGCCCAGCGAATCTGCAAACAGTAACGTCCTTGAAGTATTTCATCAAACACATGCATTTGAGGAGTCGTTGGTAACTGACCCACTGTATTTTGTCATTTAGGTATGAGGGGGTTTGTATATAAGCAGAACTTTTTTAAAGCTGTCTCAGTGCAGGCTTTAATGAGCTGTAGGAAACATGAAAAATAGACTCTGTTCAACTCTGAATCCTCCGACCGCTGCTCGTGTTTTATTGTTCTTAAAGAAAATCTCATTACAAAGTGATGTATTTCCTGTTTACAGCCTTAAGTCTGACACCTCTGTCACACCTGAGTTATGCCTAACTGGCAGCTGTCACCACACCACACAATGAGACACAGCCCACTCAAATCTGTTAGTAAAGCTCTGATTGTAGTGTCAGACAAACAGCGTTCTTTCTATTAAAGCATCGCAGCAGCGACGTAAAGAGTGCCGCACATATGTACACTTGATATAAAAACCCTCTCTATAATAAAGGGATCCTGGCAGCTTATAAATCAGCGATTGCCTTTATGTGCTCGATGCTGGGAGAGATGTTAAATCCCTCTCGGGATAGTGAACATTTTCCACCCATCACTTTTGTGATTCATGCAGTGTACCAACCAACTCCTCCTCGCCTCCTCTCACTGCCGCTCTCTGTTTTCAGCCCTCTGACTGTGTACATCATGAAAATGATGTTTCTCCATGCATCCTATGCATCAGCTGTTACACTTTTTGTTTCAGTGTTATTAAAAATAAAACCTCTTTTAAACTAATTACATCAGATTTTACCAGCTGGCATAAAATAGTTATTTAGTTCAATTAGTTTTGTGATTGAGGATTAATTTTATTCTCAGTTGTTTGATTTCAGGGAACTTTAATTACATTTTCCTAAGTAAATAATTTGCTTGTGAAACTCTCATGTTGACTAAACTTCATTATTGCATTAGAATGAAAGCATGCCAACATGCTGTGTGTTTTCATGTGGTTTCAGCACGTAGCTGTTGATGTGTTATATGAGTGCAGAGAACGCTGTGTGTGTGTTTGCTGTCTTTCCATATGAAACAATCACTTCTCATTAGCTGGATCTGCTGAGTTTATGTTATGGCTAAGATCACAGCTAATGACAAGTGCATTTCTGTGTGAGGCTTTAAAGCTCAGGGGCATGGATGGGCTTGGCGGGACTCCCTTGGATCGAGTCCAGCACATCAGCTGTCAGTTCTTCAGCCTCCATATATCTCAAGATAAGGTGCTTCCTGACAGGGAAGTGAGATTGCGAACTCTCACTGGACCCAGGAGCTCATATTTTATTTTTTTTAATGTATTTTTTAATAAAGAAGACAGAGGAAGACAAGTGAAGGAGGTGTAAGGTCTGAAAAGTATGAAATGATTACTTGACAAAAGAAATTATGTAGTGAGATGATGGAAGACGCCCTGCAGCAGAGTGGCGACGTGTCCAGTTTGTACTGCTTTAACATGATTATCTAAGGCTAGCTAGCTTGCCTATCATTGGTCGTAAGTCAGTGTGATATTAAAATCATTGCTAATTTGCTCTGGCCAAGAAATAAAAAAATAAAAGGCACTTCTGAGATCTGATTAGAATGTCTTTTAAGACTCTAGTTACTGATTGCTGAGAAATATTTTATTTATCCCATATCTGGCAAATTCCTTTATCACAGCAGTTGAAGTAATTTTGCACTAATGATCACAGCGTACAGGTTAGCCAGCCTCAATGAAACTTTGAACAGACGCACATAGAGATGATTAATATCTATATGTTTAAAAAAGAAAACGCTTATTACAAATCCCAGTTATTGTGACTTTCATATTCACCATCCTGCGGATGTGATGCTACTTTCTGTCTTTGGTTTGTGTGTCGTGTTTTGGAGCCAGAGTTTTGAGTTTTTGTGGGTTTATGGTTCCTTTTGGTTTTGAGAAAGGATTATGTTCTGTTTATGCTCTGTGTTAGTCACAGCTTTGGGTTTATTAGTTCATTTTTGTGATTCTGTGTCATATTTGAGTCTATGTCTCAATGTGAATAAGTTCCTTTTTTATTTTGATATGTCCTTTGACTTTCCCTGTTATTCCTGGTTTGTTCCCGCTGTATTTCCCACCTGTTGTCTCCTGAGTTCTTTACCTTGTGTGTATATTGCCTGAGTCTCCTCTTGCCCCTTGTTGTGTCCTCCCTTGATCGTGTGTCTCCTCGGCTGTTTTCCTCTCGGCTGTGTCCTTCCTTTCTCCGTGGTTTGCCCTTGACTCCTACCGTTTGCATTCCTGACTCCAGCGTTGCCGTTATTTTTGTATTTTTGGAAAACTGCAACATTAAAGCTGTTTTTGAGTCACGTTCTGTCTCCTGAGGCCATTTCTCACATAGAGGCTGCTCATCCCCTTCATGTGCCCGGCCTCTATGTGGGTTTTCCAGGTCTGCCTTGAAATCACTGACATTTCATATAGCTGCGGCTGAACCGTGTTATACAGCCGTATGGGGTGACTCTAACTCAGGTACTGAGAAAGAACATGTTGCTCTCTGACACGTATTTATGTGTAAATGTTAGAAAACACTTGGGTGTGGAAAAAAAGTGCCTGTGTGAATACGTGAATGAGACGTGTTGTATAAAGTTGAGTGGAAAACCATTTATATGCAGTTGAGAAGAAGTAAGAAACAGAAGCTGAACGAAGGTGACCCTTTGCTATCTAGATTTAGGTTTTATCTTCCATAAGATAAAAACACAGCGTGAAACGGACCAGTTTCTAAGATGAAAACAAATTCACGCGCACACTGATGAGCACTGACACGCAGCTTTACTGATGGATATTTCACCGTGATCACAACTTGGCGTTCACATGTTAGTCATGCCCTAAAGTACTCATCATATCATCGATATCACTGCAAATAGACACACGACACATAGTCAACATCACGCTGAAGCAGGGAATGTTTGATGAGGTAATAAATTAAGTGGGAACAGGACAGTTTACTGATGTAACCCAGCCTGCAGCGGTGGCATGACTGACCAGAGATGGGAACATCATCAGGACATGTGACGAACCAAGACACTGAAGGTGCTGTAAAGATATGGGACCAAAAATTCTCAGTCACTGTTACTAACAGTTTGCTTTCCTTGCGTAAATACTAACCATAATATATTCAGAGTGATGTTTATGAGCGTGACTCCTGTCAGGAAAACTGCCTGGTATTCCAGAGAAGAAAAGGTGGAGATGTGGTGGTGTTGGTTGGAGACAGAAAAACTGGAACAACAGAAAGACGAAGACTCGGCAGAACAAAGGTTGAGCTTCCTCTGAGGTTCTGGCTAACGAAAAAGGACTCGGACTCATGATACTGGATTTTTTATGTTTCATTTTTCTTGGGAATACCATTTGATATTTTTTAAATCAATAACTGCACCATATAGCAGGATGATGTGATATCCATGTTTTATGTGTTACTGTTGATGCGTTGTTGTTGTGCGCGCACTGGTCTACGAGACAGCGGAGTAAGAATGCAAGGAAAGATGAAGATCATGAAATATGACTGTGAAAGCAAACAACTGTGACAGAAGTCCTAAATTCATTCAGAATTATTTAGGAAACATGTCCTCTGACTGTCAGTAGGAATCCTTTATGTAAATATTTCTGGTGTTTTGCATGTGTTGCAAGGCAGAAGCAGCTTTAACTTGGAAAAATAAAGTCACAAGACTATTGCATGATTTCTCTGCATTCCAGTTCAAGTAGGATTAAGCCATGTAGACCCGATACTCTTCAGCCGCCCGCTTGAAGAATAGCAGATTTGCCTGAAGTTAGAACTTGTATTATATTCCATGTTAGTTCAGCAGTTTACCTCAAAGAAGGAAGCAGATGGCACTTACAATATTTAACTCCATTAATTTGACTCACTGAACTACAGGAAACCTCTCCATCTTCTTTGTGCTGTCGGTGCCGTTCTTTAAAGGAATTATATGTTCTGCTTCTGATGAGTGAAATTCTAATAAATTGGACATAGCCATTGTAACATTCACCAACATTTTGAAGTGTCAGAGTTGACACTTTGGCTGCTGCCGTGTGAGGTCGCCTCCTAACCCTAGCGAGCCTGGTTAGGCCCCAGTCACAGACTGACAAACACCAGTCTCAAGTAAAAAGAATGGGTATTCGACTATCGTTTGGCAAGTGGTGCTGGCCGTCACTGTCGTGGATTTGGTCACACAGAGGTACACAGTGCTGTATGGAAAACCTCCTCGCCTTGGTCGCTAGCAGATTGCGTCACCAGTAGACTTTTTTGCATGCAAGACAACAACTTCTCTCGCCAAGCAGCAGCTTGACATGAACTGGAAGCAGCAGCTTGAACTGGAAACAGAGACTGGTTAACTTCAAAATAAGTGTTGCACATTTTGAAATGCGTTGGTTGCAACAGTAAGACTTTAGCCAGCTGTAGCTTGTAGTTTTGCAGCTGTACGTCAAATTTAAGATACTTAACTGGGAGACTGGTGTTCATCACCCTGGCAGGAACACCATTTCCAGATATTAGACAAGTACTTATGTCTTGTATCGTCCACCAAGAAGGTAAAACGGCTTGTAAGCTCTGTCTGTGTGTCCTTGGTTTCTATTAACACTTTAGATTCAGAGTGTCCTGTTTTTGACACTTTGTGTTTTGATGAGTCAGAATATGTAACACATGGAGGGATTTTATCATATAGCTTGGAACAAAACCAAAGTGAAAGTTTGTATCATTTGTAATTAAATAAATTCACAGAGGAATCCTGTTGTTTGTGCTTTTAAGATGACAAGACACACGCTGTGTATCAGTTCATGAATACGTGTTTGTGTGGGTGTTGGACTGTTCACCCATCTGTGCAGTCCAGATTATTCATCATAATCTTAATCCCGCTGTAGATAAGCAAATACTGACCCAGTATCTCACCATCCCACTCTCTCCCTCTGCACCCTCCACGCGCTGCCACACACTACAGTAATGTTGTGGTTGCTACAGCAATCACACACTCACAAGCAGTGTCGAAACACATTCAGGCAACTTAAGAAAAACCAACTACCCTGAACAATCGTCCATTTTCACAGTAGTTTGCCATGAGTTAAATGACGTGTAATTTTCACTGTACTGCGGGTGTGTTGCAAAGTTTGCTCACGGCCTAAAAGCACTTCGAACTCCAATTTCTACATGAAGGGAAAAATCACTTTATTTAGTGGCGCTGAGATGATTTGGACCAGGGAATGAGGCTTTAAAAGCATCAGGACAGATGGGGAGTGGAGGCAGTGCTTCCTGTGCTGCTGTGCTTTTTAGATGCTAAACACCTCACACTGGCTTGTAATTTCCTCATCATATGCTTTTGGCCTTCACATTCACCAGATGTCAAAGCAGTATGAGAGATTTTAAAGCCCCATGTAAGACGCTGCTGGTTACTAATATGATCAAAACTCCAAATTAGTTTTTGTGTTTCCATTCTTGCTTTTTCTGGATGCGCTACAACATCTCGCCAAGACGTTTACCAGCTGTGAGAACAGAGATGATATTGTTTCCACCTCTGTGTGTTTACCAGCTTGTTTAAACACAGAGATATACATACCTGCCATAGTGCATTGTCAGTACTGCACGATGCAGTCACAGTAAGGCCAAGAAACAGGTTAGAGACTTTCTGGCAACCTCTGGTTGTCAGTTGGCAAGTGGCTTCTGGAGGCTGCTGAAGTCACAAAGAAGGTCTTAAAGAGGGTGCTGCACCAAAAAGCTCCTTGTGGTTGCTTTGGTCAGTAGCAGACTGCTTCAGTTGCTTGTAGTTTGCAGCAGATCTGACGCTGATTTATCTGCAAACACGTAACTAATCAACGAGCTGCAGCAAAACTTGGAAAAAAATGCAAGGATGGTTTTGGTGCAGTGACAGAAACCTCTTTAACCTTCACCCGCTGACAGAAAGCAACATCTCACAACCTCTTGCTGATTGGAGAATACATTTTTCTCCCTAACAGCTGATCGCTAGTGCCTAAAGGTGTGTAGTTAAGATTAAACTGAAGGCAGACTTCTAGTTCTCATGGGGTCCCATGTGTTACGGGGCATCATAGCCGGTCCACCTCAGGGTGGTCTGGACTTTATCTTGAGTTTTTGTTGAGGTGATCACTCCTGGTTTGAATTCACCTCGCTGAAAGTAGTACTCTTTAATCTTTATTTCTAATGGCTTTATTTAACAATTTCACTCTCATTGTACAAACCCAACAAAACTAGGTTTTGCCTTATTTAACATGTGAGATTAAAAGCAAGACAGTGATAGTGATGGGAAGTATTGAGCTAACATTGTGCGTCAGCAGCAGCACAAACCATTGCAAAGTGCAGCCAGTCAAGATGGCGAGCAAAGCAGGGCATTTGTGGTTGCTTAGCAGCTAACAAGTTATAGTCATTACATAGCCTTCCAGAGGTTGCCCGGGTCCACAGCTTCACTCTATTAAAGGCACTTATTTGTCTGGCATTGTGATATGAAGCAGAGGTTTCAAGACTCAATTTAACGGGTCCACAGAGCACTGCAGGAAGGTTAAAGAGTTTCCAGTCAGTGCGATGAAATAACGCAGCCAGCACACTTTTATCAGGTGTTGTCAGGCTGTGACAGGGATATTAAAAGAAAAAGGGGCTAAATTCTTTTTTTGAAACAACTATCTATTCATCAGACATGTTGAGTGAAGCTATCCAACAGCAGATCGTTTCTTTGTGAGTGTCAAGATTAGATTTGGGGTCAAAAGCTTGTATATGGTGCAACATGGCCAGTTTAAGCCAAGCTTTCATTATTCATTACACAAGAAATTGTTAGGGAAGCCTAAATAGTTTTTCCATAGAGCTGTAAATAAAGCTCAGCATACATGAAGAAGTCATATATCTGTAAAACAGCTCGTCTATAATGAACACAGGGAGAGACAGAGAGAAAGTGCTGGTGACAATGAAATGAAACCATGAATGTAAACAGAAAAGTTTTGGTGTTGTAAAAACTTTTATCAGCTAAGAATGGGGGAAAGATGATGCAACACAGCAGTAAACTTCCCTCCGTGCTAAGAAAAGTGTCTCTGACATCCAATTAAAAATGAACTATATTTTTCAAAAAAACACAAAAATTTCTCAGTTTTAATATTTTATATCGTCTCTGTCTGTAAACACAGCTCTGAACATGTTTGTAAAGTGGATTGTGTTTCGCATGTGTTCGTATAAAGTAAAGAAAGTGAGGGTTAGTTTAGTAAACAGCTGATTTCTGTGTGTGTGTGTGTGTGTGTGTGTGTGTGTGTGTGTGTGTGTGTGTGTGTGTGTGTGTGTGTGTGTGTGTGTGTGTGTGTGTGTGTGTGTGAGGTTTTTTTTATTTTGTTTTTTTTCCTCATTGGCCGTAATGAGCACTAAGTTGTTGAAGATGTTGTTTGAGGTTGTAACACTTACCTTTAGAGCAGTGGAAGGGACAGATGGCTCCTGACAATTAAAGAGCATTACCACTAATTAGCAGCAAAGATGCACCGCCTTGATTAGCTGTTCATTCTAACATCAGCCAGCAGAAGAGGCTCTAATGAAAGTCACTTCACAAACAAATTGCAGTTAATTCTAATGGGTTGTCTTTAGAAAGTGTTAATGTACAATCAGACTTTATTGGGCATTTGTGTAGTTGTTGACTGACAAACACAATATAATGCATTTCAGATATAAACAGGCTTTTTTTCTGTTAATGAAATGACGTAATGAAGTAAATATCAAAGAGCTCGTTCTGATGAGATGACTGGATGATCCAATCCTGTAACCTGCCCTGCGCGGCTTTGACCTCTTTGACTTTTCTGTTCTGACTCCTGAGATGCAGCCGTTTGCAGATAAAAAGTTTGGCACTCAGCACACCTCACATTAGGCTCCCAAGGTTGTTTCGCTCGAGTAGCGCCGATGTTGCAGTCGGCAGTCGAGAGACAGATTTGGACTAACACTGTGTCAAGCGGCGCGAGTCAAGCACTTAGAAGCCACTCAGCATCCAAGGCAAACCCTCAGGTTGTGTCAGAGGGATGAAATGTTGAGATTCATTTTACGGCAAATGTGAACGATGTGCCTGAGCTATCCTTTTTTCAAATAAAGTCAGGAAGCAAAGACACTCTTATGATCGTTCATCGCTCTGCCCCTGACTAGTGCTCCCAGAGCTAAACCAACACAGGATTACTGTTGCTATAAACATGCAGGACACACACATTCAAGCACACATACTCTCTCACACACACACAGCAGTGCAAATCTAATTCCCAGAAGACGTTCCAACAGAGAAATAATAACAACAACAAAAACAGTCTTGGACACACACACTACAATTACTCGCTGAATCTCAAACATGTGTAGTCTGCATAAATAAGCATCCTCCATAAACCACCTGTCTTTACTAATCTAGCCCCAAATACATCACTTGCATTGTGTGTGTAAGTGTGTGCAGACAAACCTTATGTGGTTTGTGATTTGGTAATAACTGAATCCTCCCAACAGAAAGGAAAGTGTGTATGTTGCCTTTTTTGCTTCCACGCATCATTTTGGAGACTTTTCATTGGTCAGAGCGTAATATGCTGACAAGAGGACCATCTGTCTCTGCTGTGCTGTGGACCGCAGACCCCCTGCTCGCATGCACAGGCACAATGTGTCTGATCAGAACTTCCTCCCCTCTAAACGAACAATTCTTCTAAATGTTTTCTGTTCCAGTAAAACTCTCCGGCTGCCTTTTATGTCCCTGTTGTGTTGCAGAAACTGCTCAGTTACTCTTCACATCCTAACAATTCTCCTCAGTGTGGATGCCCTAAGGTTGTTGTGTAGACTATATATAGGCCCACATGAATCACCAACAGTTCTGCAGCACATTTGGTTTTCATCTTTACTCTGCATAGGAATTTTAGTCTCAAGTAGGCAGTATTAACATGAGATCTGTAAGAGAGCATCTAGTGAGTATATGCTCTCTTACAATGATTTATGCAAGTGTAATTGCACATGCACGCACACTTATGCAAAACAGGGCAACAAAACAGATCGTTGTGTTAATGGAAGTTGAATATTATTAAGCAACCTTGTTTTACAGACATTCAAACAAACAGATATTTCTGACCTGCCTGAGAGACTCGTCACCTAGTACGACATCATCACCCCTCCACCCCAGTGTGTCCCATTTGTTAACAGCCAAGAAGGTTTTATTTAACTTATCTGAATTTTCATCAGCTTAAAGCTGTTTCAGCACCACGGACAGCACCATAAACAGCACAGTTGGGTCCAGTGCAAAACCCTGTTTTTGTGTAATACTCAATAATACTGATGCTCTGATCTCTGCATGGAGCACTGGATGGACCTTGTAGTTAGTCGTATTTGTACCCAGCGTTTGATCCATAAAAGAACTGCTGAGAACAAAACAACATCAGACTGTCTTTTCTCAGCAGAGTGCAATCACAAAGTAGCTTTTATTTAGACTTTTGTTTTGCTTTTTAATCATGTTTCTTTTTTGTTGTTGTTGTTTTTAAATCTATCCAGTATCTGAGCTGTTGACAAACATACTGAAACGTCCAACTTTGGATCAGGATCTGATGATAAATTATGTTTTGTGGTCTACACAAGTTAAAGGTCAGCCATTAGATTTCATTGATCTCAGGTTTATACAGTGGAGTAGCATACAGTGAAGCAAATAACTTGTTTTGTATTTTTTAGTAAGTGGGTGCAAGGTCAGGACATCAGTCTGAAACTCCCCACTGCCAACAGTCCGTTTAGAAGTTTTCTTTAAAAATATAAATTCATGATCTTAATTGCATAAAAACAAAATGACAATCAAAAAAGGTTGTTTTTCACTTTGTCTGCGCGAGTCTTTGTCAGACCATTTATGTTCCTCAGAGCAAAGGGGTACAGACATTTTCCTAATGCTAACCACGTCACCTGACCAAACAATTTTTGGTGCCTCATCGTCGAGAGAGAGTAAAACAAAAGAAACAAACAAACTGTTTCAGAAGTCGAGTTTTGCTTCTCTCAGCACTCCTCTCTTCCTGCTGCGATAAAAAACAATCTGTTTTGGGGTATTTGAACTGTCATTGCACTGAAATCTTAAAACTTAAGTGGCAGACACCTGAGATCATCATTTGCAAAGCTAGTAGTTCTTTTTTTGCTCTTTTCCTCTAATCCCCAGTTTCTCTATCATCCTGCCTCCTGCATCGCACTTCAGGGGGTTAAGGTTTGCCATCTGCCCGGGCCAGGTTGTTCTCTGCTGGGCAGCAGTTGTCTGCTGCTGCTCCTCTAGCTTCAGGGCTCCCTCTCTGGAGAGGGGGCAAAGGAGGTTAATTAGCCATAATAGCTACCTCCAGCACAGATGATAAGTTGGCGCTATCCAGGCAGAATTTCACTGCAGGTATGCATAATTATCAGTCATCTGGTTGGTTGAATCCATTTTTATATATAGCATAAAGAATATATACATGTACAACCAAAGAAATGTGCAAAGAGAAACTTTAAACTCTTGATGAAGGATTCTGTTCATTCTTGAACATGATCAGAGCAGCTACTTATTTTATGATGTATACACATTGTTCACTGAGCTAATTTATCAAGTAAAAGCCAAGAGGACATTATCACTCCCACACGATGAAGTGCATGCCAACAAAAGTTCTTTTATATGTGCAAAAGACAGAGGAAAGAAGAGAGCAGAGGAAAAACAAAAGGAGGGCAGATAAAGTACAAATACAAAGAAAAACGGAAGAAAGAGAAGTTTTATGTCGACACAGAGTTGCAAGAGGTGAGAGAGGAGAATCGAGCCGAGAGCGAAGCCGGCGAGACGCGGAGCAGACGGGGTTTGTCTTGAAGGCATTGCAGCTGATTGATAGAATGAGAGCTTGTCTGGCAATCCAAGGCAGGGTGTCATGTCACTGAAGGGGAACAGAAGACTGGAGAGGGAGGATGAAGAATGCTACTCAAACAGAGGAGGTGTGCATGCCTACCTTTCTTTATTTGTCCAGTAGCCTGTCAGTGCACGCAGCCTCCCTCTCCGGCTCGTTTTTCAGGGATTCTAAAAGATGAATGGAAGTAGGGCTGTTAGGAACACTTACAGTTCTGTATTTACTTTATGTGTCTTTCCATGGGTCTGAGTGGCTACGACAATTTATATTGATGGTAACTGTCACAGCTTTTTACTGCACTCGTGGCTCACAGCACTTTCTGGCTTTCAAATAAAACATATTTGTGGGATCCCTTCTCACAGCATTCAGATGTTATATCAGAGATTATTTTGCCCAGTCTGCCCACCCACAGGTAATCAGGCCACAGCTTGTCCACAGGCATTCACTTTGATCTTGTTGATGGATCTCTTCATGCACGGTCATGCAATGCAGGGAGCTCCAAGGCTCTGTATAGAGACAGGCTAGTGAAGATGTTGCAGTCAGGCCCAGATTTTGCATGCCGTCAGTGGCTTTGGCGCCCAGTTTTCTTGCTTTTAGGGATTTAATCTCCATATGGCCTTGATATCTGGCTCTGGAATCCAACAGGACTTCTTCCTTGCTAATTCTGATATCAGTGATCAATGAAAATATTCTTGCACTACCTATGGCATGCACCCCTCAGCTGCTGGTCCTGCCTGGCAGCAAAAACATCTACGTAATTATCTGGATCTGTTTTTCTTTCTCGTCAAAAAGAAAAACCTAACACTAAATAATCAATTTCCTCCCCTTAAAATCTGGCCCTCAAGAAGAAAATAAGTTTCAGAGATTGTTGCCCTTTTCTGGTAACCGTCTATAAATCAGCTGGATTTAGAGCTTGATCTGTACAAGCTTTCCAGAAATATGCCCAAGTAATGGTTGCAGTCGGTGGATTGCCTTGCATCCTGCTGCTACATCCCCACCATCCCAATCACATGATTAGGACCTCGATCTGGAAAAGCCTTTCAGTCATCTGAGCAAGGAGGCTGGATTCTGAGCAAGGGGGGGAGCAAAAAAGAAAAAACAACATAAAAAGCTTTCCTTTAACTAATAATGTGAGGGCCAGCTAAGGCCTCAGTCACACTACAGTAAATAATAAATCGGATGCAAGGAAACTGCACAGGTCACCTGGTGGGAGGCAACCTGTCTCGGTTCAACTCAGATTGACTCTCAGCGTACCTGGCATGGCTAGATGGCTCAAAGCTGTGAGTGAGCTGTGAGCTGAGCCCCACCTGCTCCACAATAATACTGAAATTCTATTGAAACAGTTGAGAACCAAACTGTCTGTCTGATGACAATCCTGATGCAAGGATCATACAGGGACACAGCTTGTTCTCTTTTTAAAGGGAGCAGGAGAGGTTCCAGGCTTTTAGTCACATTTCTACGCAGAGATCAGCACACAATGAAACCCCCCCCCTGTATGTCTTCTCTCAGCAGTGCGCACACAGAACACATTCATGTTTCCTTACTTCTTTTAGTTTCCTCACTTTTATAAAATGTCTGTACCTGATTCCGAGTGATCGTGGATCTGATCCAGGTCTTTTGAAATAACAGTTTCAAAGACAAGGAAATCACAAGTTGATTGCACATTGTGCTTTCGCAGCAGGCACCAACTACTGTTTTCCCCGGTGTGCCTGTGGCCTAAGCCACCACTGACAAGAAATAGTTTTTTGTCAGTGTTGGTAATGTGTGGCTCTTCACAGTTAAATGGAGTAAAACGACTCATGATAAGCTCACGATGCACTGAAAAGATATGCGAGACATCCTTACCCTCGCCGGTTTGACTTCAGCGTTGGGTTTTCACAGAAACAACACTGCAAAAATCACTGAAGCACTTTAACTGTCTTCTGTCATGAAGGAAAACATTCAAGTATCATATTTAATGGAACATTACATCGAAGTCTCCAATTTCATGGTTTCTTGTTTTATTTCATCAAACGTTTTAGAAGGGCCTGAATGATTGAAAAGGAAATAATGTGATACGTAAATTGGTGGGGGCCAATCTTTCCTTTGTCCTTGCATCTCACCAGGTAATGCATGATAAACAAGTGGTTTACAAAACCGTCAAACACAGCGGTGCTTATTTGTTCGTTCAGGCACAGCTGGGTACAACAGACAGCGAGTCAGGACATTGTTAAGAAAAAACGCTGCGTAAGCGTCCACGAGTAGAAGGTAGCAGCAGTGGGTAGATGTCTGCTCCGCAGCGATGCTGGTAAAGTGATGACAGCCAGAATGTCACTATCATCCAAAAGCCATTATAGGGAGACGAGTTAATCAGCTCCGACAGAGTGTTTTCAGAGCTGTGTTTCTTCTCTGAGGATGCAGCAGTCACAGCAGGTAAACACCTGAGCAGCAGGATCCCATTTTCCACTTCATTGAAGAGTCCTTTTGTTGTGTAGATGCACAAAAGCATAAAAACTCCAGTTTCACAAACCCCGCAGAGCCTTTCAGGTTGGGTAAGGACACCCAGCATCCTCAGCTGTAAGTATAAAAATGGCTGTTGCCTAACCTGATCTCAGACCTTCCTTAGACAGCACTGCTCCCCTCACACTGTCTGTGGGGCTGGGATGGTCCAGCTGTAGCTGCCACTCACGTTGTTGTCAGGTTTCAAGTTAAAAATGAACCGCCTTCTTGACAGAATGAGCTGATATTTTTCTGCACATCCAAATATTAAATGTTCTATGGTGCACACCATTTAAACTCTTTCAGCGCATCCATCTGCTCTGTTCTGTGTGCTGCCAAACATTACTTGGATCGTCTTTGTGACTCAAAGTCAACTCAACAGTTTTCACTGGATACAAAAACTTAGCCCTGATGGCTTTTATAAGACTTGTTCTTGTCTGTCTTACTATTCCTAATGCACCACCGCTGCATCCTGGCAGAATGTAGAATGCTTTGAAAATGCGCTGCAATTACTTGACCTTAGTTTTGTAATGCAATAATTTGTAAATGTAGGATTTTACGAGACAGACGATGAACAAAATGTAATATTCCAACAATTTAGCAACAATTTAACTATAATAATGATAAATGTGGAATTATTTCAGGGGAAATGTCACAGCTAACCGTCTAAATAACTGGAATTCTGCTGCAACAGTTTCCTTATTGATTTGTAGCTTGGTTTTTTTGACTAATAGCTGAGTTCTCTGCAGAACATGTTTTAAAGCCCCGGAGCCTCCATCAGGCTGAGCTCATGTAAATATGAAGCCCTTTCAGAGTCAACAGATGTGGTGAGAGGCAGAGGCTTTATGGGTCAGGGAGGATTACAGCTCCCGCTCTCTTTCACTGTCCTCTCATCCCTTCATCTCCTTTTCAGTTTTTCATCATCTCTCCACCACCTCCTTCCCCCGCAGTCTTTGGCGTGCTGCCATGTTCATGCCACTGGCAGGTCATGGCTGACAGATGGCTGGACGGTGAGGGCCAAGGCTATAAGACACTGGGCTGCATGAAACAGGACGGGCCCCATACATTATCGAGACTCGAGGCTGTTTCTCATTTTTAACCTTTCGTTGCCCGGGGGCGGACTGAGGGAGAGGGCTGTCGACATTTGAACAAAAACCCTATTTGCTTTAGACGTACTGTGACATTTTGAATTCTCGTGTGCTGTTTAGCTTTTCTGAGGGGCTCTTGTCACATTCTGTGAAAGCGAAGTACCTTCCAGAATCAGACGAACTTGTATGCCCCACCTCCCCTGCAGTTTGACAAGTGTCTGCTGAAACAGACCCTAATTCAAAATGTCACCATACCTTATAGAAGAAAAGTTGGCTATGATGTGGGCCCAGTTCTTATTATATACAATCCCTGTAACTCCAAGAACCCCTCTATTAGCAGGAAATGTCCACACTTCTAACACAAAAACAAGAAGTTCAAGAAGCACAACTAATTTGAGTTTTCACGTGTTCTTCTCCAATTTAGAAAATCTTGTGCACAAGCTCGACACTCTTCAAGGAAACCCAATAACATTTAGATTGAGATCTGGTGAAAGTTGCTGCCCGACTCCCTGTCTCTAAGATTAATGGCACCACAGCCTCGAGTCCCCATCTCCACTACTGCTTTGTTCTACAGTAGAGCTTTTATTTAAATGCTTACCTTGCATTATTGAGCGCATTGGCAAATGCAAATAACACCAAGTCTCGTTGTTGTCATGATTGGCTCTTAACTTTGAATCCTCACAGTTTAACTTGCAACCCTAATTATCACGCACTGCTCCATGGCCCTGCTCTTGGCTCTGTCTTCCATTAACATTACCCTACCCATCAGCCACTCACAGCTGTAGGAAAAGGGATGCAGTCAGGCAATCATAATCCACTCCAAACACCAGCTCGAGTCTTTGCCCCCTCTAACCCAATCTGCTCGTTCCAGGCACAACACCAGCAGCTATGTGTTGTTTACATGCACAGCAGCCTCGTTAAACAATGACACAGAAAATAACACAATATCTTAAAAATAGAAAGTTGAATTCGCAGGCAATAACACTCAACCTTTGTCAGTTCATTACTCTTAGGGGTTTTGCCATTACAGCTGTACTATGACCGTACTGACTGTGAGTCGTATTCATGAGCTGCGTAATTACCAATTTCCCAGTTGTGAATAGAGTTTGGGTCATACCACCCTGTTACTGTTTCAAGTTAGGAATGAAATTCTTCTGACTCTCTAATACATCGAAATAATCTTAATAATATACCGGCAAGAACCTCGAACCAACATGTGAATGACAAATGTTTATTGATAATTCAGAGACAAGCTAGGCCAGAACCTGTGGTTGAGAGAAGGTCTCACTGAGGATTGGTGGCAGCTCCTGGCAGGAGGCTGACGATGTCGAGATTTCACTAACAGTTAGGAAAAATGGTCCTCAGTGCCTCATTGATGTAGCAACTATTACTGGGAGCAGCAATGTAGGCAGATGATGAAATGAGATAAGCAACGTGTTCATTTGGCAGCTTGTACTGAGAAAGTTGATGAAGTTCAGTTAGTAATGAGTAAACATCACTTGCCAACATATAAAAACCAAATAGTGAAGCTGACGAGAGAGAAGCGCAGAAGATTTTTAAAAGGGAGCGTGGAGATTTAAAAAAGAGGGCATCCCGGTGCCAGAAATGAGAGCAGGAACATTTTCAAATGGTTTCTGGCTGGAATGGCGTAATTCCTTAAAACAGCATGTAATGTGTTTGAAAAGTGTCAAAAGTTTAAACTAATCACCACGGGGTGCTAAATCCTGCTGATTAAAAAAGAAGCAGTAGTAGGTGAATGCTTGAGTAAAAATATATAAATATGTTTAATCTGAAGGAAAACAGAATATCTCTTGGTGCAGAAGACTTCTCCAATGTCCACGTAGAGTTGAGAAAAATGACAACAGTTCAGTTTCTGCCATTTATTTATTTTCCAACAGTGACTGAGAGATAGAAGAGAAGGTCCCGGCCTGTAAATACACTGGCTTTACTGAAAGCCGTGAAGATTGGATTTTACAATCAAGCGCCAGATCAGGAGGTGAGCTGAGGGGACTCCAGATTCAACCTAGTCTGCTAGACTTGATTGGTTTGAAGATGAGTTTACAATTTCCTACAGAAACCATATTGTAAGACGGTGCACACCTTGGACCATCTGTCATCCCATCCATGGGAACACATGTATACAACTTTTGGTTGCCATCTTTAATAAAAATTAAATACTCGGTTTTGGAGATGGCTGAAGATTTGGCAACCTGGTGACAGATGTGGGAGCAGACACAACTAAGAAGTAGAACAGAAAAAGTCCATCCAGCAACCCACGGCCTGAAATGTTAGATGAATTATGTTGAAAAAAGTGAAAATGAAGAGAAATGTATCTGGCAACCTGATACCAGACATGGGAATAATATTTAACCAGTAGAAGTGAGAAAAGATTCTGGCAACAAAGTGTTTTGAATGTTGCTGGAACAGTTTTTAAAGTGAATCTGGCATCGTGGGGCCAGTACTGGGAACCAAATGTTGAAAAAATAGGATAGAAAAAGTGAAAACTGGCAAGGAAGAGGTAGTTGAAGAAGTACCATGTGTGCTCTTAGCAGAAATGATGGAAGTTGGAGGCTCTATCGGATGGCAGGTGTATTGGATCGTGAGGGGTCTCGCCTTGTGATCACTCTCTGTTTGAGGGCTGTTTGCGGACTGACTACAACGACGTGGGGAGACCCAGTTAGTAGTGGTCACTTGAGGTGAGCTGGCATTCCCAGGAACCTATTTCTGAATCACAGGTGAAGAAGCAGGAGGGAGCTTGAAATCTCGATAGCAGTAGAGAGAAAGTTTGGCTGGCAGATGTAACTGAATGGGTTGTTGGACTGTGGGATAATTTGGCTGCCCGATGGTTCCTATCCTCCCGTGGTGTGTCAGATGTTGGCAGGAAATTCTTCAGGTCCTTAATTTAGTCTGAGTGCTCGGTCTGTGCCGCTGAATCTTTGTCTTGGTGCTTGGAGTTGAGCAGATTGTGTGGTCTGGTCCACTTTCCTGCTGTGGGAGGCTGCTGCCACATTAATGTTGTGGCTACTCTGTGTGTGATTTTTAACTTGTTGTTACTGTTGTCTTCTGGTGTTCGGATTGGTCAGGTATCATACTACTTGTAGTAAAGACAGCTGTATCCCATCAGCAGGCAAATAACGTCGAAAGCTGGGTTGAGCAGCCCCGATTCTTACTACAAGCTAGCAGTCCTCCTCTGTGGATAAGCAATGATACATGGTTTTAATTGATAGGAACAAATTTCCTGATCTTACAGACAATTATAATTTTCTGTCTAATGAATCCTGGACATGAGGAGCATTAGGCAGTAGCTGCTGGAAATGTGCTGATGGTGCCAGGACTGGGATCATAAATATACCAGCAGGCCTGTCAGGACTGCTGGGAGAGCGAAGTCGTGTTTGAGTTTACAGATGTAGAAGGTTTGGATGTCCCCCGCCTCATTTGCCATGATGTGCAGCATCACGGAGCCTGTAATGCAATCCCACTCCTTACACACACACACACACACACTGTTCTGTACATCACTTGCTATGAGAGTTACACTTGTTAATTAAGTCCGGGAGATGCAGGGGGGGCTGCTTGTCAGTGCCAGCCAATTCATAACGCTGTGTGAGTGTGAAGCTCTGCAGATGGTGGGAAGCAAAAGAGATAACAGTACAGTATGTTTCCATGCCACAGTTAGATATGGACGTGAGCCAGACTTTTTTAAGCAGGTTTCTCTTAATTGGAGTGTAAGCTTAGCAAGTTTGTCTCCTGATCCAGGTTCCATAAGTAATTGTTGTAAGAAGCGACGTTTTTGTGGATGTTAACTGGAAGCTCCTGATAGCAACTGAAGTACGCACAACCGACATTTATAGATTTCTGTGTGTGTGTATGTGTGTGTGTGTGTTATGTCAAGTTGGGTGTTTTCAACCCAAGTTAATAACTGTCCAAGGGTTAAGTATGTCACAGCAGCTAACACTGCCCTGTTGTAGAAAGACAAACCAAGCTTTTTTTAAAATAGTTTTTCTATCAGTACCTTTAGTGGCTCCATATTGCAGTGACTTACAAGTAGGGGTGCAACGATACACAAAATTCACGGTTCGGTTCGGTTCGATACTTTGGTGTCACGGTTCGATATTTTTTCGATACAAAAAAAAGGTTCATGCCTTTTTAATTTGTCATTTATTAAAATTATAAATATATATTTTAACTCAAAAGTACAGTTTTTAAATTTAACCCTAACCCTTGTGCGTGTTTTTTATTTTGACAGCGAATGCGCACCTGCGGACCTCTTATGTGCAGCCCTGGTTATTTAGCTCGTCATATTGCAGCCACAGAAATAATTTTGTCCATGAAACCATAAAGCTGCACTTTCTTTTTGCCTTATAGTCTGATTTGTCATAACTTTTCCGTTTTGTGGTAAGCTTTTCTTTGGCTGTCACTTCTTCACCCTGACCTGTCTTATTTGGCTCAGCAGAACTAAAATATATATCTGTCTGTGAAGGTTCTCAGTCATCCAGGTCATCGTAGTCAAATATATATCCTGCCGCACTCACATAAGCTCAGCGATTCTCTGCGCGATCAACCTCTCACATGTTTAAGCTGCGGGAGATTTCACTTGTCATGTTTGCATAGTAAGCTACCAATTAATAAGACGATGTCAGAGGAATTGGTGCACAAATTATCATCACTCACAGATCAGTGCTGTCGCTCTCTATACACAGTTCGCGCGGTTGCAAAGTCAAAGCAAAAAACAAGCGCAAATTCAAACGCGATTTCAATATGTCACATATTGACAGTGGCTCACCGATGCCAATGACATAATTACCCAGCTACATTTCTGAAAGAATGCAAAAGCATTGACATATATTTTTCCTTCCTACAATAGCCCGACGGGCAGGGAAGAGATAGATTTTGGTAGCCCGACTGGAAAAAATCGCTAGCCCCAGGACGTCGGGCTAGCGATATTGCGAGCCCTGTATCTGATTGAGGAATCACTCATCTTTGGAAAAGAGAGTTTATTACAGAGAAATGTCTCTTTCCAAAATAAAAGCTATACTATCCGCTTCTTCTGGGCTATATTCTCAGCAGC
Source organism: Rhamphochromis sp. 'chilingali' (assembly GCF_963969265.1). Lineage (NCBI taxonomy): Eukaryota > Metazoa > Chordata > Actinopteri > Cichliformes > Cichlidae > Rhamphochromis > Rhamphochromis sp. 'chilingali'. The sequence goes on from NC_137930.1 coordinate 3,098,527, forward strand.
ATAAAGAGAATCATGTGCTAACAGCTGTCTAAATGACTCGGCTAAAGTTAGTAGCATGCTTGCTTGTTTTTTTTCTGCTTCCACTTGTCTTTGCACTAGGATGATGTCGGCGTAAATGTGCAGTCATATTCGTTGTGTTCCCACTAGTGCTTTCAGGTTAATCTCGTTGAAATGACCTTAACGCCACAACACGGCAAATCTCCGTTAACGAGCTACCGCCGATCGCCCTGTGCATGGGGCTAGACGGCCAACACGTTAACGAGCTAACTGCGCTAACACACTAGCTCCCACCCATGTAATTGAGCATTGCATGGCACATCCAACATACTGTTTTACTTTAGTCCATGACTCGCTTACCTTCAGGGTCATACGTCACATGAAAACCAAAATAAAGGCCAGATCTGAATGAGGTTCAATTTGCCTGTTGCAAGCAGAGCTTAACTTCTGTCTTGCTAGCTTGCCCTGCGCTCTTCCTTCTGACGATGCTGTCTGTGTTGAGCGCTCAGTGAATCTGCGTTCGACTACTCCGCCTAGGCTGCACTGTCAACCCTAGGCGGAGTAGTCGAACGCAGATTCACTGAGCGCTCAACACAGACAGCATCGTCAGAAGGAAAGTTGATAAAATAAATTACAAATTTTGTATTGTTCGATACATATGCGTACCGAACCGAAAGCACTGTATCGAACAGTTCAATATCGATACGAATATCGTTGCACCCCTACTTACAAGGTTGTTGGTTTGATTCCAGCTGGAGACACAAGTCCCTTTGGATAGCATCAGGAAATGTATCCACTGTGAAACTACTAAAACATGCAGAGCTTCCTGCACACCTTAATTTAATTATTGTATTGTTCACACACATTACAAACACATTCTGTTGTGGTGAGGTTGGACCCTGAGCAATATTAACAAGTGCTCATGTCACTTCAGCAGTTTCTTATCATTCACGTCATTCAACAGGCATCTCCGAAAACGTTAGAGCACTTTTGCAAATATGTGATGTCTTGATGAATCGAGCAGATATTTGAAGTTTACACAGAAACATTCTTTGAGAAAATATCTTAAAAGTTTATTTTGTGATCAGAAAGAGTAATATTTCAAACTCCGCCACTCTGTGTTCCTCCGCCACTGCCTCGTTTGAGTTTTGGACGAAATGCATTCTGGGATATTGCATTTCGTCATTTCGAGCTGATTGGAGACCAGAACAGCCAATCAGATTTTTTTTTGCATCCAAGTCTGTGATTGGCTGGTTTTGTGGCACAAATATAACGGTGTAGAGAAAGAGTTGAACGCGCACGGGCAGAAATGTTGAGAGCGCGAGCAACACATCGTGAGCGAGCGCAAATACAAAAACTGAGCGAGAGGGGCTGCTGTTGTGTGTGTGTGTGTGTGTGTGTGTGTGTGTGTGTGTGTGTGTAACAGCAAACACTGAAATACAGTTTTTGCAGGCAGCAATGAATTTTGTTCACTCAAATTTAGCTTTTTTTTGCTCAAAATAAATTTCTCCTCAAAATGCAACACTTGCACCTGCAAATTGTTTTTACGTGCGCTCAGAATAGTGGCACAAAAATAACGCCATAAGATTTTAAAAGAAATCTGATTTTGACTGCATGATATTTTTAGTAAGTTACTTGGTGTATTTGGGAGGTCACAGATATGCTGATTCTGTGTCTTTAGAATAACCAAGTTTTTACAGCACGTTATTTGCTTGTGGTGAACACAACATTGTAAAAAATCTATGCAAAGACTCCTGTCTCTCTGTTTTAATAGCCAAAGCTCACAGTGAGTCAACATGCATCCATAGAACCAAAGAGAATCTCCTCCTAACCTTCACCAAGTGTGTGAATTTAACCCACAAGTTGCTTTCGCACTCTGTAACATGTAAGTATAATACTGTGCAGTGTTAGATGTGGTTTGTAAGAGAGGAGATTGAGTGGAGCAGAATGTCAGTGACTGGAATTCAATTTCCTAGAATCATGTATCTTCGGGATCCTCCCGCAGTCTCAAACTCTGCATCATTAATTCAATTCTCACATTTGAAAATCTGTGTTTGTATTTCAGCAACAGTTTTTCAGTAGTTGTGGCCAAAAGCATGTGGCCTGCCTGCTCCTAAACACACTGACCTGTCCCAGGTGAGACCTCTTTCCCCCCGGTGATGAGCAGTAAATGTGTCCCAGCGCCACAAATGAATAATATATGAATCCCTCTGGAACGTCTGAGGAGGCTGCCTGATTAAACGAGTCTCTGAGTGTACTGTGCGTGCACGTGTGTGTGTGCACGGTGTGTATTGACTAACCAGTCACATCTTTCCTTGCTGCTATCGGTGCAGCTGAGGTCATCTGTGTCTGTGCTCCCCCCAGGTCAGCACATTATCTAAATGATTTAATATCACTGCAGCTGCTACGACCCTCTCCTGTCATTGTGCAGTGGAGCAGGCAGACTAAGCACTCTAGGATGAATTCTGAATACTTAATCGAATTTTTTATTGCTTTTGTAACAAAGTTTTGTATTACACAGATCATGAACTTTCCCTCTGTGCTATATATGTAGCTTTGCCATGATAATAGAAACAAAACTATGTTGTAACAATACTGTAACAACATCTGGTTTTCACTGTTTGACTGTCACAGCTGGAATACTTCATGATATTGTTAAATTCTTCATGTTAGCGTCAAACTGTGAGTGATTCGCTTCTTGCACATCACTTTGTAGCTGATAGTTGGTCGCTTGCAGGCCTTCCAGGCTCTGGTTGCCTTAGTAAACCACTGCTGCATCAAGCACTAGCAACCAGCTGGCAGTCCTGTTTGGATTCCCCTTAACCCGGAGACTGCTGACTTTGTGCCGCCAGCAGTTATTTTAGTTAAGGGAAAGAAAATAAAAAATTGCAAATAAAATAAGGCCTTCTGTCACTTCCTGTGTGGATGTCTTTGCACCACTACCAAAGATTTGAGAAAAGTCAAAGGTGGAGCTGCCAGGAACCCATTATCCTCCAGTGCTGTCCGACCACCACTGAACTGGACACATGAGCTGAAACGTCAAGACTGGGTCAAGAAACATTAGAAGAGGGACTTTTCAAAGGTTTTATACAGTGATGAAATGAGAGCGACACTTGGTAGACCAGATGGACGGGCACGTGGCTGGATGAGTGACAGGCACAGAGCTCCAATCAGATGTCAGCAAGGTGGAGGCGGTGCATGGGCATGGGATGGTGTTAATAAAGATGAGCTAGCTGGAATGCTGCTGAAGATGGACTGAAAACCAGCTTCCAGAGACGCACCTTAGAACAGTGGTTCCCAAACCTTTTGTTTTTGTGCGCGGACAAACACTTCCTCCAACCACACACACGCCCATATTTTGCTCCATTGCGGTTTCTTTCACACCTCAAACATTTAGTGAACAATTAAGCAAATACAAGTAATCTGCAATAAATTACAGGTAGTAATAAAATAAACTACTAACTCTTTTACACTACGTCCGCACCTACACGGGTATTTTTGAGAACGCAGCTGTTTCGTCCACGTAAACGGCGTTTCAAATCACCGAAAACTGAGATTTTTTCAAAACTCCTTTTTTGCGTTTACGTGTGGACGAGGAATACAGAGTTGGTCACGCAACATCAAAGGTATGTGTCTTTTTTCACGTCACGCTGCGCGCCACGTTGTTTACATGAGATGAATTGCAGAATGGCAGATAGAGACGAAATACTGTTAATCTGATTATCTGCAGGTTTTACACACAGTTACTGTCCCTCCATTTACAAAGGCAGAGGCGTCACGATGTGATTATTTTATGTGTAGTTGTTTTTTCCTGTGTAATAATATTCAACATTGCTATCAATGCATTTATCAAAAAATATCTCTCTGTACAAAATGGGTTCAAAAACATAAACAGCTGTGGGATCCTGTTTGTCGGTGATTTGGACAGGGGGAACAAATCGTGGCAGGATCAGCCTGATATTATTCGTATCCCGCTGTAACTTTACTGTATAAAGAGCAAACATCTCCAACATGTCAGGAGTAGTTAGTCATTACAAGAAGTGTTTGTGAACTAAAGATCAAGAATGTGGGATCCTGTTTGTCTGTGATTTACACAGCCCAGCGCTGCTCCCGATGCAGGGAAAACCAATCCTGCAGGGAGACCTACCTCAGCACTTGTGCAGGTGAAGATTTGCTTCACCATGTTTTCTAGTCTTTGGCTTAGAATGAATTTGGTTTGGAAACATGTTCAGCGATGCTTCATCTCCTGCTTTGCGTTTGTGTGGGCGCCCCGTGCTAGCAGTGTCCAAGCGTTGTTTTTTTTTTTCCCCTTTTCATACCGCGCCCCCCCTGCAATGGCTCTGCACCCCCCCCCCCCCCCCCCCCCCCCCAGAGTAGCGCCTAAAGGACTTAAAGATGAAAGAATAATGGCATGCCCCCACCCCCCCTTCTCATCTGTTGTACCTTCTGAAACAGGTAAATCACTGTGAAGGAAAACTTCTCTGTAGGTTTAGAGTAGGTTGGAGGTAGGTTACATCAAACACAACCCGAGTAACTTGGCAATCAGTATAATGTGATGAACACAGTAAAAGGTAGTAATGCATTAACATTAGCTTTGCTAATAAGGACCGGCTCATGTTGATGCTTTCCTGTTAATACATTAGTCCATCGCTGCTGTGTTGGACATGATATAGAGTCACAGGAGGATGAGAGAGCGTCTGGGTTTCTTTCTCTTTTTTATGCTTTAAAGGCAAGGCAAGGCAAGTTTATTTGTATAACACAATTCAACAACAAGGTGATTCAAAGTGCTTTACAGAGACATTAGAAACAAGAACAAATAAAAAGCATGATTTAAAATTGAATAAAACAAGCAAATAAACTAACTAACTAGTTAACAAACAAACAAACAAACAACAGTATATAAAATCAAAACAGATAAAATCAAAACAGATAAAATCAGAACAGATAAAATCAGAACAGTAGATAAAATCAGTAGTTAAATGTAAGTTTTGAAATTTAAGCTTAAAGTGTGGATTTGGTGCTTTATTCAAATGCAGCTGAGAACAGGTGAGTCTTCAACCTGGATTTAAATAAACTGAGTGTTTCAGCTGATCTGAGGCTTTCTGGGAGTTTGTTCCAGATATAAGGAGCATAAAAGCTGAATGCAGCTTCTCCGTGTCTGGTTCTGACTCTGGGAACTGATAAAAGACCGGATCCAGATGACCTGAGGGATCTGGATGGTTCATACTGGGTCAGGAGGTCATTGATGTATTTTGGTCCTAAACCATTCAGAGCTTTATAGGCCAGCATCAGAACTTTAAAGTCTATCCTCTGACGGACAGGCAGCCAGTGTAAAGACCTCAGAGCTGGACTGATGTGGTCCACTTTTTTGGTCTTAGTGAGGACTCGAGCAGCAGAGTTCTGAATGAGCTGTAGTTGTCTGACTGATTTTTTAGGTAGACCTGTAAAGATGCTGTTACAATAATCAAGCCTACTAAAGATGAATGCATGGACTAGTTTTTCCAGGTCCTGTTGAGACATCAGATCTTTTATCCTTGATATATTCTTGAGGTGATAGTAAGCTGACTTTGTTATTGTCTTAATGTGTTTTTCTAAGTTTAGGTCTGCATCCATCACTACACCCAAATTTCTCGCCTGGTTTGTGGTTTTTAGATGTATAGATTGAAGTTCTCTGGTGACCTGTAATCGTTTTTCTTTGGCGCCAAAGACTATTACCTCAGTTTTGTTTTTGTTTAGCTGGAGAAAATTGTGGCACAACCAGTCATTGATTTCCTCAATGCATTTACCAAGAGCCTGTACAGGGCCTCGGGCTCCTGGTGACATTGTGATATATATTTGTGTGTCATCTGCATAGCTGTGATAGTTTATTTTGTTGTTGTTTATAATCTGTGCCAGTGGGAGCATGTAGATGTTAAACAGAAGGGGTCCCAAGATGGAACCTTGGGGAACTCCACATGTGATACTTGTCTGCTCAGATGTGAAGTTACCTATTGATACAAAGTATTTCCTGTTTTCTACGTATGTTTTGAACCAGTTTAGTACAGTTCCTGAAAGACCTGTCCAGTTCTCCAGTCGTTTGAGTAATATGTTGTGGTCAACTGTATCAAATGCTGCACTGAGATCCAGTAAAACTAGGACTGACATTTTTCCACTGTCTGTATTCAGACATATGTCATTGAACACTTTGGTCAGAGCGGTTTCAGTGCTGTGGTTCTGTCTAAAACCTGACTGGAAGGCATCGTAGCAGTTATTCTGTGTTAAGAAGTAACTGAGCTGTTGAGAAACTGCTTTTTCAATGATCTTACTTAAAAACGGGAGATTTGAGATCGGCCTGTAGTTGTTCATTTGTGTCTTGTCAAGATTGTCCTTTTTCAGTATAGGTTTGATTACAGCAGTTTTTAGTGATTCTGGAAACACACCTGATAATAAAGAAAAGTTGACGATCTGTAACAGGTCTGACTCTAAAGTCTTTGAGACCTTTTTGAAAAAACTTGTTGGCAGGACATCTAAACAGCAGGAGGAGGAGTTCAGTTGACCTAGGATGTCCTCCAGGTCTTTGCTGTTAATAGGTTGAAACTGTTTCATGGTGTTTAAACAGTTTTTTGGTGGACACAGTACATATCCTGGATCTGCTGTTGATGTACCAATTGCTTGTCTAATTTTTTGGATTTTTTCAGTGAAGAATTTGGCAAAGTCATTGCAGGCCATGGTCGAATGAAGTTCAGCTGCCACTGACACAGGAGGGTTTGTTAGCCTGTCAACTGTGGAAAATAAGACCCGAGCATTATGGCTGTTTTTAGTGATGATGTCAGAGAAGTAGGACCTCCTTGCACTCCTCAGTTGTAAATTATAATTGTGAAGTTTCTCTTTATAGATGTCATAATGAACCTGGAGGTTTGTTTTTCTCCATCTGCGCTCAGCTTTCCTACACTCTCTTTTTTCATTTTTCACCAGTGTGGAGTTTCTCCATGGAGACTTTTTCCTTCCAGAGATAACCTTCACCTTAATGGGAGCAATAGTGTCCATTACATTTAACATGTTAGCATTGAAGCTATTGACGAGCTCATTGACTGACCCTCTGGGCATGTCAGGTGTTAATGGGAAGACCTGGTTAAAAATTGCACTACTGTGTTCAGTTATACACTGTTTTGTGATCACTGTTGTTGATATATTTGTGTGGGCTGAGATTTTACTTTCAAAGAAAACACAGTAATGATCAGACACGCCCACATCAGACACAGTAACCTTTGAAATGCTCAGGCCTTTGGAGATCAGTAGGTCAAGAGTGTGTCCTCTATTATGTGTGGCCTCTGTTACATGCTGAGTCAGCCCAAAGTTGCCCAGAGTGTTACTCAGGTCTTTAGTCCCTTTGTCCTGAGGGTTGTCCACATGAATGTTAAAATCCCCAGCAATAATTACACAGTCAAAATCAACACAGATCACAGACAGCAGTTCACTGAGGTCATTAAAAAAGTCTGTGCAGTATTTGGGAGGCCTGTAAACATTAAGAAACACAACTTTGGATGGGGCCTTCAGCTGTAAAGCCACATATTCAAAAGACTGAAAACTTCCAGGAGATAGCTGCTTACATTGAAATGATTCATTAAATAAGACAGCAACCCCTCCTCCTCTCCTGCTCGCCCTGACCTCACTGATAAAACTGTAGTTAGGAGAACAAAGTTTGCGAGTGTGTTCCAGACTGGAGGGAATAACTGTGACACTCTGTCTTCTCTTCCCTCTGTTTTTATTCATTATATTCTGCTTTGTATTGATTCACCGTCACAGAGCAGCACCTGGGGAAAACTTGTTTGCTGCTGGCTTTCCAGGATTCTGCAAACTCAGGTTTATGATTAAATATACAGTGAAACAGGGACTGTAACTGTTTAAATACTGAAAGATTAACTATGGGCTCAGCCAGAACAACATTTCCTGCCTACAGATATGTGCTTTGCTGCTCCGGCTGCGGCGTCCATCCAGGGAACAGCGCTGTAGTGCACAGAGAGTCTTTTAACACAGAGTTCATTTATTTTGTACACTTCTTTTCTTCCACCTGCTTGGAACTCTGGTATAAATCTGCAGATTAGAGAATAATGATCTGGCGACTCGGGTGTGCCTGTTTGTAAACCTCCGTTTGTTTAAATGGTCAGCAGGGGGCGACTCGTCGTATAGAAGCCTTTGGCTCATTTGGTACCTCAGTAATTACTTTCCCAGTGACCTTATAGACTCACTACGTCCAATATTAATGAATCTGGTGGGTATGCTTTTGGATGGTCACTACCATATGAGGTGTTCCGCAGATACTGGTAAGGATGTAAGGCTTCACCTCAGTTCAAGGACATCCGCTGCAAAAAGATAATTAATGCTTCTTTTTCTTTTGGCGTCTCCCTTTAGGGATCGCCATCTTCCTCCATCTCACCCTATGCCTAACATCCTCCTCTGTCACACCAGCCCTCATCATGTCCTCCTCTGAGGTCTTCCTCTTTTCCTCCTGCCTGGCAGCTCCATCTTCATCATCCTCTGTCCAATCTATCCACCCTCCCTCCTCTCCACATGTCCAAACCATCTCAGCCTCTCTGACTCTGAGCTGTCCCTCTGATGGACTCATTTCTAATCCTGTCCACCCTGCTCTCCCCTCAACAAAGATCTTAATATCCTCAGCTTTGCCACAGTATGCAAATTTTGTTCTTTATGATTCACAAGATTTTAAGCCGGATGCCCTTCCTGATGCAACCCTCCCCGTTCGTCCAGCCTCAGGACTGGCTCAAAGGGCACAGCGGCTCATAGCCCCCCTGTGGAGGGTTAATTTATATAAGTGAATATTTGTCAATTTAGTGGATAACCTTAACAGGATAACTGTTATTAATGGCAAACAAAACATTTCACGTATTCAGAGGCAAGGCAGGGCATGTGCAGTGTAGTTTTAAATGAATCTCGTGTTTTTTGAAGCATTGTCTGTGAAATAGTTTTGCATTCATAGTGAATTCAATAAGGACACCACGTCTTGCAGCTCTGACTTTAAGAGTGAAGCCGGGTCTGCTGCTTTCTGGCTGTTTCCACCAAGGACACTGAGATGCCCCGGGTGTCTCCCCCCCCAAGCAACCCCACCACCACCACAAACCCACAGCTCCCCCCCTCCTTCTGTCTCCCACACACAATCACAAACACAACAAACTCATGCTCACAGAGCAGAGAACCGGTCCACTGACCCGCAGTAGCTGTCAGATATTCCTTGCTGTCTCTCATGCAGATGAATCAGACCGCGAGAGAATGAGGAAGGACAGGGACAAGTGACAAGACTATCTGAGTAGACAAGACTTTGTGTTTTTCTTTTTAGAACAAAAACTGCTGTGGGCACGAAGGGGGAAATGTAGGATGATTGATTGAAGAAGAGCCTGGAGGATGACTGTGAGAAGGAAGACATGAGAAGAACTGCCCCGTTCAGTCACAGAAGTAATAAAATGTGCGTCGTAATGAGGAGGTTTTGTTTTCTGAAGGCCAGTAGCAGTCACCTTGTCATTGTGCATTATAGTGGTGCCCAGCATTACCCTTTTAGCAATCACTTACAGCACCGAGGGACACGGCGCAAGCAAAGAGAATGTCCTTCAGACTCTGTCATGCATTCAGCTCTAAGAAATAACACCATGATTCAGCACCAGCCAAATGAGACAGCGTGTGTTACAACTGAATGTAACAATGAGGAGTTTCTGCATTTTTGAAAAGCTTCTCCAGGACTTGTTTGGATGGCCCCGGCAGCTAACGTCACAGCTTGTGTGTGAAAGAAAACTGAAGCAGCTGCCGTCAGGACCACATGAGAAAAATCACTCCAAACAGAAGATGTCCAGTGATATTCACGTCGCAGCAGGCACACATCGCTTTGATGTTACAATGCCCACAACCCACTGTGGCATTTTCTCTGAAAAACACAAAAACAAGGCACCGCAAATGTCAGAGGGTCACAGAGTGCACTTTGACCTTTATCCAACTTTGTCTGCAAACACTAACACTATTTCCTCTTGCACTTATCTTGACCTGCAGCAGCAGGAAGTCACATGTAGACCTGGTCCTGGAAGAAACGCCTAATGAAAGCAGAACACTCACAGGAACACGGTCGTTTCATCTGGTCTGAGCTTCCAAGTTTGCAGATGCATTCTGTTGCTCTGTTAAGACTCTATCAAAGCTGAATTCATTATAAATGCAACGTCTGGAGCCGTGCATCAAATCTGTTTCACTTTAACGTAAATCTGAGAGACTAAGGCCAGGATAAGAGTCAAAGTCTAAGCTCTGGTTCTCTGAAATAATAAAGTGCACTCTACTTTTATTGTTATTTATGCATGCATTAGAATATTACTAACACTGAACAAATGTCCTACTTTTTAAGTACTTTTTAGTGCCGTTATAGGTCAACAGTTTCCCCGAGGCCCTTTTATATTGTAAGATGAAGACTGACCCGCAGGGTAAAAATAACATGAAAGCGTGATTTACACTTATAATAATATTTTTTTAGTTTTAACAGCAGCGCATACCTGAGGTTGACCCAAGCTGGCAACAGTTCATGGTGCATTAGTCACTGCTGTTCACTGCAAGCAGCACATCACGATTCCAAGCAGGCGCTGCTATAAACGACAGAGTTGGAAATGAACGTTTTGCTGTGTGTGACGGAGTAAGGAACGATTGCTGCTGTGATGCTGGATTCGTAAAATGGTTTCAATAGTTTGCGCTTTTCGAAAGTGACTCATCGTATTTTGACTAATATGTTAAAAGCCAAAATCCAGTCAGAAAACCAGAGATTAATGCACTTGAAGTAATAACCGAGCCCTGCGTATCGTTCGGCCCCCTATAATTTTAATATAGTTTGTACCAATGGGAAATGAGTGGCGTGCCTTTTATTAGCTTCCATGAATCATTCCGTGTACTACCTTTAATTTATGTGCTGGTGCTTGTGTGGCAGCTGAAATGAAAGTGTGTGACTCACGTTGGCACCTTATCAGTGAGATTAGCTTGACTGTGAAACACTGTGATGGATATTAGCGCTCAGTGCTGAACATACAAAGCTCTTCAGCTCACACAGAGAGCTCCGCTCAACATTAGTGTGATTGATCTGCAGAGTCAAAGGAGAAGTATTTTCATTTAGCACCAAATGGCATGCATGTTTGGGCGAGGGATATTAATCTCATAGAGTCCGACTCCTGATTGTGCATTGTGCCCACCCGAGAGGAGAAGCGAGCGTATGAGCTTATTTCATCCAAAGAAGGCTGAAATGCTGCCAGTTGGTTGCTGGTCACACTAAATGCTCGCAAATCAATGAAACAGCTCTTGGACACATTTCTAACAAAATCACAGAGCCTGATGTGCAAATCAACCAGGAATAAGCCCATTGTGGGCTTAATAAACCAGGACATGTGGTAGATTGAAAAGACAGCCTGGTGCTTAAAGCTGAAATGAATTTGGCAGATTCTTAGGACAACAGGGCAACTTAAGTGCTGCTTTGGCTCCAGTGTCAATAATGTGCAGAGGTATTCTGAACTAGTGGCAGCTGCTGAAGTGGAGGGAATACCTCTCTAATAAAGGAAGGAAGTGCTCTTCTTGTCCATCTTTCTCCAAGCTTGGCACATATACTGCTGCTGACACAAGTGCACCGAGGCTGTTTGGAGGCAATCACTGTGTTAAACCTACTACCTTTGTTGCTAGGCATCGTATTCAAAAGGGTGATTTGGGTTGCCCTTCTCTCTGGGTGCCCTTAGGGCTGGTTGACGTATACTAGATGTCCGTGGTAGCTTTGGACACTGATGCAGACTTTCTATGTTCTTCTTTTCTTTCTCTGTAACAGTATTTAAGCTTTTAGACTGGCACCAGAGGCATTATATGAGGAGGGTCATGCCAGTCACAGAATCCTGAATCTAAGGGACAGTTCTGAAATGCTAATGGTTGTGGGCGTCCTGTTCCTGCCCCAGAGAGCCAATCAGCAGCTGAAACAGATTATCCAATCATGCTAAACTGATGAAATCGCCCAGTAGAGATTCACACCGGTTTATGCTTTACGGAGACCGAAGCATGATCACACAACTATTGCAAACATAAGCAATCAACTTGTGATCTTGTTGCCTCTAGAAATGGATGCAGTGAAATAATAATGTGAAATCTGTTTGTGGCGATTAACTCCGATAAATCTGCAAAAATTGCAAATCTTCTTCCGTCTGTTGCAAATCTGTTACCGTCTACATACATACACAGAAATTCACATTAAACAAAAATTCACTTGCTCACATTCAGAGTCCGACCAGAGCCTTATATGTTCGTCTGGCTGCAAGTGTTTGGAGACAGGTTGCATTTTTAGTGGAAATTGATCACCCGTAGATTGAGGATGTTGCATTTTCAAACTCCGGGAGATCAGTTGGTTGCAATCGGATTCTGATGGCAAAAAAATCCCAAGAACACAAACACAATGACTGCGCAACCACAGTGGTGTCCTGTTTTTACTGAAGTGGGACCGAGCTATTAGCTGCGTGGTAACAGTGAAAGAACAAAGTATACGAGGGAGATGTACAGTGCAACTACCAGGGGAAAAGAAGCTTATTCAAACCTTATTTGGGGACACAGTCATAATTATTTTAACCATATTTTACTGGTGAGTCCATACACGTGTACTGGTGACAATAGAAATAAAAGCTAACTTAGATAATGCTTTAAAATCAGTAAGAAGATATTTTTAAAGGGCTGCTGAGCTGCTTCTAGAAGGATTTTGTATATGCTTCATGCTGCAGGAGTCAAACTAACCACTGTTTCAATAAACAGAGGTTCCCAACTCAACAAATAAATACCTGTTGCTATAGGCTGCACATTGCTGGACACCATATCTGCTGGCTTGATATCTCCGTTAAGCTTGATCGCCTTAAGATATTTAACAGAGAGACTGCATAGAAATAACTTTCCTTTAACCGCTTAACATCCACCAGGCCGCCAGTGACCTGTTACAGCTGGGTTGTAGTTATCTGGAATAGCGAAGGGGAAACCAGCTGAACTGCAGTGCTAAAATAAATATAAGGGAGCTGAACTGACAGGTAACATTTTGTAGTCTCTGAAACGGTGTCTGTTTAGCATGTAGCTAAATGAAACCTATTCCTAAGACTAGTTCATTGTAGAGCTGGGCGATAGAACGATAACGATATGTATTGCGAAATAACCTTTTCTCGACAGAAAAATTAAACTATTGCGATAGGCCTCATCTCTCTTGTACTCTTAAATAAAAAAAAGAACAGCCAATCCAAATTAAGTAGCGCAGAGCCGATCCAACCAATCACAGCCGCAGCGTCACGTGACTTGTTACGTACAGCACATGTGTATTTGTTTGGGAAGCAGCCAGCCGCCGTGCCGCCCGGGTAACGGAGGAAATGAGTGTGCTGACTACAGAAAAATCAACCGAGAGCGTGACCGAAGGTTACCGAAGAGAAAACAGATGATGGTTCCAATGCCGGAGAGATTGTCGAGCGGAAGAGCCATAGAAGTTCCGTAGTGTGAAGGTATTTCGGCTGTTTCAAGTCTGACAAAAACAGAGTAGCGTGCACTGTAAATTGTGCCGAAAGCAAGTCTGGAAATACAATAAAGCGGTGCAGCTCAGTCTCTGACTGGAAGCACTAATTCGTCATTCGGCTTTTGTCAGACTAAAGTAACTGTTAAAACTGTTTGAAAAGCTCAGCTATACAACAAGGAGAGATTGAGAATTTCCTTTTAGTTCTCAGTTTATTTGATATTGACAAAAGTTAGTCAGTTTTGTCTGTTATTCTGTAAAACAAACTAAGATTTATTTTTAGAATTAATATTTTAATATCTTCCTCTTTGGTCCTTCTTTAAGTTCAGTTAAAAGCTAAATGAATTTGAGGCCTTTTGCCTGGAATCAATACTGTCATGTGTGTTTCTGTGTAATATCTGTCTGTGTAAGCCTACATTATAACCACTACTTCTAGAAATCAAAAGAAATCAAACCTGTTCTCCTCCTTCAACCCTCACTAATTTTCCCTCTAAGAATTATTCACAGCTTTGAAAAACCGGCATTGTATCTTCTAAACAGGATTCAGTTCACTTTAATCCTTTAACCTTAACATAAAAATAACAGTTTCAGTTTTACCATATCCAAATGATCAAAAACCCCAAAAGTCCTAAAATGATCCTAAATTATTAAACAATTAAATTAATACACCCTAAACCCCCCTTTATTTTGATACATGAAATGTGTCAAAATACTATACAAAACTAAAAATGCTCAGTTTTCCCCACTCATGTTCCAATCTATATCATAAAATAAACTTAAAACAGAACAATTATCAGTCATGTGTTTCTTCAATTAATGGTAACATGAGTTATATCAAAAAATGTGTCCCCTTTAACATTTGGCATTCTCCCCACAATATACTATAATCCCATAATCTAACCCCAGTCAACAAAACAAAACAGAAATTTTCTCTGGTAAAAACAAATTGTTTGTCCACATTTATTCATCCTCACATTCACTCACACATTCACTCCATATTTTTGCTAATAGTGGAGCTTCCCGCGTCAGATTCTCCACCCTCAGCAAAATGAGCTCAGTCCTTTTTTATTTTCCATAGGAAAATATTTCTTTATGCTTTTGGACTGGATTGACTCGCATAAAATCCTTTTTACAGGGACTTACGACCTGAATAGTCCCCACAGGTAGCTTTCTCCTCAGCCAATTGTAATCTGGAAAGCCCCCTTATATTTGCTCTCCCCGAGAATTTGTCAGCGCTGTTGCAGGCCTGCTTAAAACAAAAATGAGAACAAATAGAGCTGATTATTAGCTCATGAGAACACAAAACAAAATCACCTGACAGGTTTTCTTTAAGTGCACTGTTACAAAATAATGGGCCCAATTCTAGACATGTCCATGTTTAATCAAACTCCCTTTATTAAAAACAAAAACAACAACAACTTCAACAACCTTAAGCACACAAAAGTTTTGCCATCACATAATTTCACCTCCTCAATACACCGAAAGTCTCATTAAAACCACACAATTTGCACACAAAAATCACCCCCTTATGCTCTTTAACATACTTAAATTCAGCATAAGACCCCCTTACAACAACATATCACTAAACTATAAATTTCCTACCCCAACCTGTACTCTTGTCTGCTATGCTTCCTCTTCTGAAAGTCACTTCCTCAGTCACACACACACACACAGGAAGTTCCTTCGTCACCACTCACTCCAACTAATTTGCATACTGAGTCATCTCTCAATGAGTTGCTGTAACAACAGAAACATATGTTTAAACATTACCAACTCATTAAATCATTTTATTTCTTTCTACAGTGATCACTACTTGATCACTCAGTACGAGAGAGCACTCCTAAGTCACTCTTTTTAAAACTACTTTAATCACCGTTTGTTTTCATAACTCACTCCCTTCGTCATATAACTTCTTTGAGTTATTCCTCAGCTTCAAACTCAAGTTTATTTCATTAACCATTCACACCATTCTACCACTCATACAAGTAGCAAACTGATCTTCATTGCGTATCTTTGTGTTCTAAGCCAGGTTTAATCAGTATCTATACAAATAATCATCATGAGCTTGTCTTGTCTTTATAAGGTTAATGCATTTTCTGTTTGTGTATGTTGCTTTTGCAGTGTGTCAGACTCCTTCATAATTCTCCACTTAAGCCGTCAGTTTCTTCCCCAAATTTACTAACCCTCATTTTGATTTCCCCTTAAATAACAGCATTCCTTGTCCTCAGCCAGAAGTTAGGGCTCCACTTGCCACTTACCCCCTCCGCCTTAGCCCAGCGGCTTTACCCTTGAGGTCCCGTCTTCTTCACTTCATCTCACCAGTGAGTCTGAGCTCACAGGGACTGAGTGAGGCCGAGTAATCATGACTGTGCCTGCCTTAGGTTGTCCCAGGGTTTCGAGGTGGGATCTTACCCGTCATGGGCTATCCAGCCTTCCATACTCGCCTGATACGGGGCCCAAGTGGGCAGGGGAGGGAACACACTGGCTCTGGAAATTAAAGGAGTGTAAGCTGCTTCCTTCATTGCATCTTATATTAAACTATCTCACTTCTGATTCCTTCCTAGAATAATTTCACATATGGCACTTTGTGTATGTGTGTTTTCTATTCATTAATGTAATTGTCAGTTATTTTCTCTCTTCATTTTACCTTCTTTTGTTTGTTTGTGACGTTCTACTTTAGTTCTACTAAATCTTGATGTAAAAACAATACACCCTTATTTCACGCACACACTCTGCATTTTGCCTACGCACACACTTCTCTCTCAGACTTCCTCTGTTCACACACCGCCTTGCACTCACTCTACTATCAACTTTCATAGTGTTATTATTATTTAGTATTTTGTACACCTCACACCCAATCCCTCAAAGCCTACTACTCACAGCATTCACACACTTAGAATCACTCAAAATATGCTTTCCTAAAAGTATTTTAGACATGCTTGTCATAATCAGAAAGAGCAAGTAAAAAACAAAAAACAATTGAAACCCCTATTAATTCTCACAGCACACACAAGAAATTGAAAAAATAAAACACACCAGCAACTATTGCTTGAGAGAAGGTACTGAAAGTAACCTGTTAATCTTAAATATACACAGTGCACTCTATATTTATCTATCTACATTCAAACTCAGTCAATTACTATACATCCACCACGGCAACTCAAAACTTTATTTATAACCCTCTAATGAACATAAATGGCATTTGAAACACACACTCAACAATGTTTGCAGCAGTATTTGTAAAACCAACTGTGACTTAAACAGTTCACTGCTTACTCATTTGCATTTTCACTCTCACACACACCATCTAAAAATAGCAGCAGGCAGTCAGTGCATTGCTGACTCGACACACAGAGATCTCTCACACCAAATTTTCTTATTCTATATTACAACGACGTCTTATATTTACAACCACTGTCAGATCTGTCAGCTTTAGCGCCTACACAATTTCGACAAATTTAAAATAACCGCCCAGCGGATAAACTCCCTGAGTTTTTTGCGACCAATTAACCAGTATCAGACTTTAACTGTTTCTGGCCTCATCTCTAAAATCCCTAACTCAATTTAAAAGCGTCAACCAACCCAAACTTTGCCTGAAGCTCTATTTTTGGCATTACACAGCCAAGGCTTACCCCGAAGTTTTAAGTTAAAGTTACACGCCCGAAGTCCAACTTCTTCTGACCAAAAAAGCGCAGACTACCGTTCCAAACGGTAAGGAGACTCTAACTCCTAGCTATTTTGGAGGTTCCCAAGTTCTCCCCGGTTGCCGACCGTACTAACCCTATTCGCCGATAGGTCAGGGCCAAGCGTCCTTGGCCGGGAGGGAGCGTTACCTCCGAGAACTGCACTTCCTAGCAGACTCTAACTGCCGTCCTAGAATAATTTATAATACTTTGAAACAACAATCAACACCCAACACAAGTGTATGACTGAGGCAGATCTACCCTGATGGACAATGGGGACTCTAACCCACAAAATGACCAACCAAGGTCTGACCTAATGACCAACCGGGACTTTAACCCACAAAATGACCAAATACCCTACCAAACTACTTGAGACTCTAACTCAATTTCTTTGGGACTTCAACCCAGTATTTAAACTTTTCCTGGCAGACTCTAACTGCTCTCGCAGACTCTAACTGCTTTCATTTCTTCTTAGCAGAACTCTAACTGCTTCAACTCATGAGATTTTTCATCAAAATCAAAACAGACATCCACCAGTAATTTCAGTGAGTAGACTTAAATTTTATCATATCCAATTTGGCACACTTTGGAAATAATTCAACAGGTAGTGCCTTACCTTTTGGATAAGCCGGCTTATGCCCACTCACTTCGACCACTGGAATTCATGTCTGCCCGTCAGACCACCTAAGACCAAATTTCTCCATCTACACCTCCAATTCTCCCTCCTCAACCACCGGACGAGCCCCCAAATGTTAAGGTTCAAAATTGAGGAGGGAGAGTACAAACCACCCTTGGTCCAGAAGCTCTTGGTCAAACAATGATTTTAATGACTACACACGTGTGGGAAGACACTCTGTACGCAGACAGCAAGTAGTCTTCGACTTAATCAAAGCATAAACAGATATTTTATAGCATCAGGGTTTGATTTACTGACGCCCCTTCATGCGTCACAGATACATTTTATACATAGATCAGATCAACACCACAATGACTTTTAACCCAGAAGATCATCTTCTATTTTCATGGCCGATTCCTCCGGTCAACCTTTCAATTCCTCTTTCTTGCCGAGAAGACAAGGACGGTTCCTCTTTTACCGAGACATGACTAATCTCTCTCTCCTCTAAATAAATCTAACTCGTGTGTGTGTGTGTGTCACGACCTCACATGCTCTTTCTCAATTCACCTGTTGCACTTCTGACCTTTCACTAGACCAGAGGCTCACTGAGACTATGTGTATGTCTTCTACTAAATAAATGTTTTAACCAAGAACCTCTACTTAAAACCTTAATATAAAATGACCTGATATATAAGTGTTTTGTAAGCATGTATTGCAATTCCTTCTATGTTCTAGTTTTCCCTCAGCATGTATCACCTGAACAGTCACGTCAGTGAAGCTTAAGACCTTTAAAGAACCTGAACATCAACTCAAATAAGCACAGATATGCAATGTGTACAAAATAGCCATAACTGCACCTGGAATACAAAGTTAACATCATCATAAACATCTTAAGGCCATCTTAAAGCTATCTGTTACATTGTTAAAGCAATGATCATACTGCAGATTATATTATTAATGCAATGGTAATAATGATGATTATTTAACAATAGCAGTAAAATAATTTCCCTGCTCCACAGTTTCTAAGTGGAATTGACAGTTTAGTCTGTTTTGTTTGTTCTATTTTGAAACTTAAATGCTTTAGCGGCTGCCTTTTGTGTAGTTTGCAATATTTGCCTTTATTTATCTGAAAAAGTCTCATGTTCCTTAAGTACATCTACCCTGTTGAACTTATTATGGGAAATAAATATTTAAATAAAAACAAGCTGCTGATTATTTCACATTTTACTTGTGAGCAACGGCACATTTAAATCTTACAAATATAGTTATTTGGCTTATATCGTGATAGATATCGTTATCGCCTGAAATGAAAAAAACATATCGTGATATGAAAAAATCTTATATCGCCCAGCTCTAGTTCATTTTCATGTTCGGGTTTCATGAAGGACAGTTAATTGCTTTGTGTTTGTAGGAATCTGCTCTTGTGTTTTTGGCACAGAGGCTTTGTCACAGCGTGTGAGGTTGTTGCACAAATTCAATATAAATATATACACGGGCAGAGTAAGTACACAGCTGAGGGTTAAACCCAATTATGTCCCCATTTGTTTTGTCACAGGGACTAGTCACAAGTACATAATTGCATCTAATCTAAGCATCATCGTGGCATAAAACATGATACGCCGAGGCCTCCTTGTTCACTGACAAGGCCAGACGCTCAAAGACCACAAAGGGACTCTTCAAAACACATTTTCTCTTTATTACACGATAGTCACAAAACTAATCAGCAGGAGTCTAAAAGTGGAAATATACCCGAATTCAAATGAAAATCAGCCCATGAAACTATTTGGTTCGTGGTGCCGAGTGTGGACTCCAGATGGTAATTCATTTCTGGGCCATATCGGCAGCTGTCTGTGGGCAACATTTGGTTTTGCCTGACAGCGGTGATTCACAGTGAGCACGGCTGCCTTGACTCAGCCAGATGCCAGGTGTGCTGTGACATTTGGCCCACGTCTAACCCAGAAAGCACTCGCTCTATGTCAAGCCTCTGCAGCTCGCATTGACTTTAGGCCTGTGTCTACATCTGCCCGCAGTGCCAAACCTGAGCATCAGGGTTAGGCCCAGATGTGTTCTACCTCTGGGATTTTCCTTTGGCTCAAATTTCTAACTTTACCTCCTTCTGTAGGCACCGTGACGCCATCGATCCTACAAGATTTTAGTGAAGAGGCAGAACGATGGTGTGCTTCAGCATACGCTTCTCCCAGTTTATTAATGTAAGCTGTTTTTCATCGTTGACTCCAAAGTCTGTGATACGATTTCTGAGTACTGTTGAATTCAAGTCTCCCCAAAGCCGTTTATTGTGTTTGTTTTGTTTTTAACCTTTTTCAGATTTGTTGCTGAATGTATTTGAGAGGCATATCTTTCTCCTCACACTTACTGGTGTCACGGTCAGCTCTGACAGCGTGAATGATTTCAGGGGCTCGGGTTGTGACGGTGAAACGGCTCCTCCGATTCCACCACCTGGCTTTTGTAGCTGTTTGCCTTTGAGTTTTGTCACTTTCTCCAGGCTACAATTACCTCTTTAATCTTTATGAACCTCTCTCTGTTTGTCTGGGTAAATGAGCTAAACCTCAGACTGATTTGAATGTCTGTATTTCAAGCAACAGTTTAACTCTTTACCGTACAGAGAACACAAAAGTCTGACATGTTTTAAATCCTCTCCTCTTCGTCTCTCTTCTTCCCTCCTTACAACAAACCTGCTGTTCTGCTGCTGTGTGCTAATTGGCTTCCCGAAGCGCCAGTAACAGAGTTTTTTCTCTCTCAGTGTCTCCAGGGTCTCTTCTTTTAGAGAACATGCATGCCCTTCTGTTCCTCTGATTATGCCCCCAGAACTCAAGCATATTGCACTCTTAAAGCAAACACACTGCTGCAAATGCAAATGTCTTGTTCAGACGAAGGAAAAAAACAAAACAAAAAACCTTCCCAATCTGTTTTTGTTGAATATTTTAAACGCAGCAAATGCTGATGTGTGCTAGGAGGGGGGGCTGCTGGACGGTATTGTTTTGGGGGTAGCAATTCATTTGCATAAAGATGACATTTCTCTGGATCTAATTTGTTTATTTCTTTCAACCAGGAATATGCCGAGGGTCACAGAGGAGGAAATGCCACTTGTTATTTTGTTTGCCTGTTTATCCCACAGCAGTTTTTACTGCCTGTTTAACATGATTTTAACTCGCATAAATCTAAAAACTCTTTGTTTTTGTGTGTGTGTTTGTCCAACCATATGTTCTGCACTTCAAACAGGTCATGTATTTTGCTTATTGATGATGATTCTCATAATGGCTGTGTAGCTAATCGGCTATAAAAAAAAAAGTCTTTTCTTTTCTCTAGTTATTATCTATTTTTTCCAGATTAAATAAAACTGACAACCACGAAAGTTTGCAGATCTTTCGTTCAGGAAGGCCGTAAGTCAAGCTAGGTTGAAACTTGAGGCTGGAGATTCATGAACACGTTTGTTTAGCATGGCTTTGTTCTACTATGTCTTTTGCCATAGATTTATATCAAATTGTGTTTGTTGTGTTCAGCTCTCACATTAGTGACTCTACTCTTTCTAATGGCTGCAATGATGCAACCTTGTGGCTGCAAAAAACACCTCAGCTGACCTCGATGAACCCACGTGAGTTCATGGACTCAGTCACTGCTTTCATTTTCTTACAGATTTACAAATTCAAAAACGCAGAAATATTGTGTTTTACATCTGATTGCCTCGAGCCCTTATGACATCATCCCCACTGTGCACTTGAACATATAAAAGTGATGAGCACCTCTTTCGTTGAATTTTGAGTGTTTTAATCAACTTTGTTGCATCTGTGGTGTTCCCGGTCAAGAGTGATAGGAAATGAATGGGCACCCACCCCCCACCCCCCCTCACCTTTGGCCGCTGACCCCCTGAATGGCCCACTGAATGACAAAATGAAAGGCCCACTTTTACGACTTACTGAACAACCCACTGAACTGAATTTGGTGGTGAAAAATGTTTCTTATGTTAATTTAAGAGCTGTTAAAACTGGTCACTTGTGACCAGGAATACTAAAGTAAGGTGGTGGGGGTGCACACAACAAGAGGGTTGTAAGTAAATTATTAAGTTCAGTTGCGAATAATGGTCACTATAAGGGTCATAAAGGAGGATTGTTCAGGTCAGTGAGTGTATGTTTCACAGGGAGAACCAACTCCCTTTACAGAAATAGACTGAACTACTG
Source organism: Rhamphochromis sp. 'chilingali' (assembly GCF_963969265.1). Classification (NCBI taxonomy): domain Eukaryota; kingdom Metazoa; phylum Chordata; class Actinopteri; order Cichliformes; family Cichlidae; genus Rhamphochromis; species Rhamphochromis sp. 'chilingali'. The sequence goes on from NC_137930.1 coordinate 3,120,544, forward strand.
CTTGTTTGGATAAGTTTGGCCATAATGCAAGGTTGATGTGGGCTTGTTTTGCAGTCACATGATCTGGGACGTGACTTTGGGTTCAGTGAGTTGACCGTGAACTCCTCTGTACACCAAAATATTCTAGAGTCAAGGTGCTGCAATGGCTCAAACTCCGCTGTAACGGTAAAGAAGTGGGGCTACAATTCCTCCATAATGCTGCGATAGATTCCTTATGAAGTCATATAGAAAATGTTTACTTCAGGTTATTCCTGCTAAAGGAGACTCTACAGCCTGTTCTCCTGTGCAACTTTCTTCATGATGATCTATGGAGTAGTTATTGTTATTGATAAACATAAGCTGGCCATTAAATCATTAAATTATGGCATCCTGCTTCTTTAATCTCTTTTTGAACTTTGTTAAATTTTTTCAAACTCTTTTAGAATTAGAATAGAATAGAATTCAACTTTATTGTCATTGCACATGCACAGGTACAGGGCAACGAAATGCAGTTTGCATCCATCCAGAAGTGCTTTAGTGATATAGATATATTACAATATATATTAGCAATAATATAGATATGTGAGTATATTACAGAAATGGGTCTATTATGGTATGTTATAATGTACACGGTATGAAGTATGTTGTGAATATTCTATAACTATAAGTATGTACAGGCTGTAGTGAGTACAAGCTATGGACAGGATATGGACAGGATATAAATATGAAAAACTATACAGAATATGAAATAAATAACTTTACAGAATCTGAGATATACAGCTATACAGAAATGGGAACTATGCAAGTTGTAAACAGTTGTAGGATTAAAGATTATCGAATGTACAGAATGATTATTTACACAGAGCTATACAGTAGTGCAGTTAAGATAAGTGAGGGTGTAGATAGTTTCTACAGAGGCTATAAAGTGCTGGTGGTTGTGAGTGGTGGTTCACTCCATGTTATTATTGTGTGTTTGAGGGTACAGTTGTCCATTGTGGGTGTTTGTATGTTCAGTCCATGAGTTTAACGTGGGTCAGATGTCAGGAGGCAGAGTTCAGGAGTCTGACAGCTGTGGGGAAGAAGCTGTTCCGGTACCTGGTGGTCTTAGTCCGGAGGCTCCTGTGGCGCCTCCCAGAGGGCAGGAGGGTGAAGAGTCCATGTGATGGGTGACTGGGGTCTTTGATGATTTTCCCAGCCCTTTTCAGACACCGCTTCCTGTAGATGTCTTTTATGGCAGGAAGTGGTGCTCCGGCGATGCGCTGGGCAGTTTTCACGACCCTCTGCAACGCCTTCCGGTCCGAGGCAGAGCAGTTCCCGTACCAGACTGTTATACAGTTGGTCAGGATGCTCTCGATGGTGCAGCGATAGAAGTTCACCAGGATGTCTGAGGACAGGTGGTTCTTCCTCAGAGTCCTCAAGAAGAAGAGGCGCTGGTGAGCCTTCTTGACCAGCTTGGAGCAGTTGGTCGTCCAGGTGAGATCCTCGGAGATGTGGACTCCCAGGAACTTGAAGCTGCTCACACGCTCCACAGCCGTCCCCTTAATGTGGATGGGTGGATGTGGGTCAGCATTCCTCCTGTAGTCCACGATGAGCTCCTTGGTCTTCTCGGTGTTAAGCAGCAGGTTGTTTCTGTCGCACCACTCAGCCAGACGATCCACCTCCTCCCTGTAGGCGGCCTCATCGTTGTCACTGATGAGGCCAATCACCGTGGTGTCATCTGCAAACTTAATGATGGTGTTGGAACCATCAGCAGGTCTGCAGTCGTGGGTGAAGAGGGAGTAGAGGAAAGGGCTCATCACACAGCCTTGTGGTACACCGGTGTTCATTGTGATGGTAGATGAGCAGTGGTTATCCAGCCGGACATGTTGGGGGCGGTTGGTCAGGAAGTCCAGTAACCATTTGCAGATGAGGGAACTGATACCCAGGTCTGTCAGTTTCCTGATGAGTTGTGAGGGGTGGATTGTGTTGAATGCTGAACTGAAGTCTATAAACAGCATTCTGGCGTAGGTGTTGTTGTTGTCCAGGTGTGAGAGGACAGAGTGCATTGCGATGGAGACTTAAAGTTTAAAGTGTAACAATGGTCGACAGGAAGAGTAGCTAAACTTGTAGCTTTTGCTTTCCCTAATAACAGAATCATTTCCCCGAGCATACAGTAAGTGTTTAGCTTACCTTGGCAAACTGTGCTCACACTACACTGGTGGAAAGTGAATTTAGAAGAACAAGGAACATAACGACTGACAAAACACTGCATAATCAAGCAGGTGTTGTGTCTGATTGGTGTTATCGCGTGACTTTCAACTTGATGCCAGCGGTTTTCATCTGTTCTTGGACGGCTGTTTGCACGCTTTGATTTATCGTCTGTTTTTGAATTGTTCCTTTCATTTGCTGTTTTAACAAGTGGGGGTGTGAGGGTGGGGGTACGTTCAAGCAGGCACGTGTATGTTCTGAAGCGGCCAACGTTCTCTCATCTCACCATGAAACAGATCCAGCTGTTTTCAGAGTAGAACGAGCACATTCGAGAACACAGTATCATCTGTGTATGATAAGAAAATCTCTCCTCGTCTTGCGTCTCGTTTATTTTAAGAAAACTTTTCCGAGAAATGTCTTTTACAGCAATCATATTGTCCCGATCATCCTCTCGTATGAGACAATGAAACCTTATCAGTGCTGCTGTAATGTAATTAGTGGAGCAGTGGAGCCGTCTGTTGCAGCAGGGAGCCATATGGATTTACAGGAAGACCCACTCAATCTGTATTGATTTCTGAAAGTGAGCGATTGGAGAAACCAGACTTCAGTCGAGCTTCGATCAAAACGTAGAATTCCCTCTTGTCACGAACAATTCCCGTGGTGTGTTTTTTAAGGACACACTTGTTCCCGTGTGTGTTGGCATCACAGTATGTGCGTCTCCCCTGAGAGCCATTATGGATAATGTTTGTGACTGAGCTGAAGAGAGAAACGAGATCTGCTATCTTTGCACGCCCGCACAGACACAGTATGTAGACTGTGAGACAGACAGGAAGAAGGGATGGAAGTCATTTGTAGCGGCCATCGCACTATGAAGACAGCGTGATGGGGAGAAAATGATGGCAGATGGTTTTAAAAGGTTGTTAGCATGGTAAAGGAGGGAAATGGCTTCATAATGGAATCTGCCTCTCTGATCTTTAATCTGCAGTCTGTCAGATTTTGAGTCAGAGAGACGGCGCAGAGAGGGAGAAAATAAACACACACTGGATTATTCCACAGTAATATATATATATATATATATATATATATATATATATATATACCAGAGGCCTGGGAGCTTGAGGGTCCTGCGCAGTATCTTAGCTGTTCTCTGTCCAGAAGAGCGCAGTCCTGGGAACAGCTAAGATACTGCGCAGGACCCTCAAGCTCCCAGGCCTCTGGTAGAGGACCCGAGCTTGAAGGATAAACCGCCCGCAGGGGCGTGCTGGGTGTTTTTTATATATATATATATATATATATATATATATATATGATTATACCTGCAAATGACAGAAAATGAGCATTAGGGTGAACAGCAATAAAGCCAGTGGGAAAGTGTCAAAACTCCTAATATTAAATATTAAGTGAAAAAATATTTTCAGCCTCTTTCTAGAAAGCTGTATGGCAGTGAATTTTATATAAATCACCCTTTTAAACTGGCGTTGACCTCCTAGCGCTCTGCTAGACCACGACTCTGTTAATTCGAGGACTGAACTTCATCTCACGATTTTCTTTGGAGTTTTGGGACCTGAAAGAAAACAATGAAGTGAATTATTTGCTTGTTCTGCATACAGACCTTCCAAATGATTTTTAGAGTTAGAAGTAGCTGATTGCATGAAATAAGTGTATGACTGAAATGTGCACCATATATAAAGACTGACACCCAGGTTTCAGCATGCAGTGACAGCGAGCACATGCTCAGCCAACCGCTCATAATGACTGCAACACATCTGTTTTTCAAGTAGCAGCTCCAGCAACACTTCCAACTCGTCTTTTTAGGCTCTGTGGTAGTTGGGGTGATTTCTGTTGTTTTTTCTAATTCTCTGGACATATATGTGTGCTGTCTCCTTCCCCCCGCATTCTTTATGCTAAGCTAGACTGAACACTATCCCAGCTTTCGCTCTGTACTACACATGAGATTACTATTGATCTTCTTATCTCACTTGAGGAAATAAAGCAATCAGGTATTTCCCAGAATGTTGAACTACTGTTGTTCCTGAAATCCATCTGCGCTTGAGAGACTGCTGTTCTCCTCCAGTGCCGGGCTGCTCCTCCTCGCGCAGGAAGTGCCAGATATCGTGCGGCGTATCGTTCTGTCTGCGACACCTCCCTCTCCTCTGGAGACAGAGGTTTGATTGCTAAAAATGCCCCGATCTAAACAGATGTACGAAGCCAGCAATGCAACAAAATCCACTTGTAAAAATGGCTAACGCGTCTGCGCCCTCTCACTCTGCTGTAGTTCGCTGTAAGTACAGATCTGACTTGTCCAGGTGTGATCCATTAAACACATTATTCATACCTGAGGGGAGAGGAGGAAGACAGAGATCACCATCTGCTCACAGCTTGATTAAATTAATCATGTGTGAACTCTGGCACAAAGGCCCCCATCCCTCCCTCTCTCGCTCTCTCTGTGAGACATCACGCTCTCTCTCTGTCAGTATGTGTCGTTGTATAATAAGCAGCGAGAAACTTCGGGGGAAAAGCTAGTTGCCCTTTACTTTGGGGATCTGCAGATGGGCTCCCGTTTTGCCCCAGCTGGGGACCACACAACATTTTGCAAATGACTCTTGTGCGAGCATGCTCTTGGCAACACAATCAAACGCATAGCAAGCTATGGAAAAAGCACTTTTTATGAGTCATCTCTCGCTGTGATACGAAAAAGAAGCCGTCGTGTGGTTTGAAGGGGACTTGGAGTCAATACAAAAGGCAAATGAATTGCCTGTGTTTTCCCTTATGCCTCTTTAAATATTGGAACACAAAAAGCTTTCGCGGGGAGACAATGTTGCGGGGCTTGCAGAGCAAATGAGATTCTCTCCACGAAAACAAATTCTTTCAAATCCTCGGGTGTGTGTGGGCGCATGTTTGTGTTACAAGCGCAAAGCCTGCTGGGATAGGTTCCTGCAAAACAGCAGTGTTTCGGAGCAGAGCTGATGAGCAACTTGAAAGTACACAGAGGATGTGCGGAGGACTAATTGAGTGTTTTTTGGGGGGGTTTACATCCACGCATGGTGTTTTGCAAATCGGGCTCATGTCCCATTTAAGGTCTTCGTCGGTTTAAGCTGTTTGTATCCCACACAGTCAATGGGGTTGAATGAACACAAGGCTGCTGATTTTACACTGAGATTTAACGCAGAGAATGAAAAACAAGCATTCCAAGCATTTCATTCCCTCAAAATAACAGCTGATTGCTAATAGGATGCAATCTGCAAATCCTGAATCTCCTTTTTGTCGTGACATCATTCAATTATTCCTCCCTAAATAAGATCCAGCTCTGAATCATCATCACAACCCTCCAGCAGTTCCACTCCGCGCTAACGGCCCCGTACTTGTGTGCTAATAATAGCGACTCTGTCCTCAAAGACGTCTCCATCACTTTAGTTATGAGCATTCTTCTTCTGTGTCTGGATTATTTTATTCTCCGTTCTTCAGTGGATGTTTGCGAGTCGGCGTTTGGTTGGAAGATTGACAGCCAAAGGCACAAACAGATCCAGACCCAGACTTTGTGCAGCTGTGATATTCCTGGATTTTGTTCGCAGTTCAGTTTAGACTTTAAAATCGTTTTAGTAACTCTTTAGCCCTTTTACTGAATTCCACTTCCCTCTAAAAAACTGCCATCCAGCACTTCATCTCCTCATCTACCAGCCGACTGTCAATCAAACCTCAACTGACAGCCCAGCTGGTGAGCTCTCACGGATCGTGCTGTTACCCAACCGGTGTTTGAGCGACAGCAGCGTGCTGGAGGTGGCCGCGTTTTCCATCATGCCGAACGAACACCGCATTTTTACATGACATGATCATCGAAACAGAATAGTGCTTTGGAGTTGTTATGTTTTGTATTTTCAGAAATGATGCCGGTAGCAGCTTTGGTGATGAAGAAACTGTCAGAATGTGTCTGAAGCAGCTTTTAGGAGGAGTTCAGCAGCAGTAATGGGTTGTTGTTGTATTTCTTCCGAACTCTATAGACTGTTTATACAAGATAGATGCAGCCACGCTGGTATCCTCCAGTTTCGTGGCCCTGTTGTGAAGCCTCATGCTGTCTGTTTTGCTATTATCGTGTTGGTTTTGTTTTGTTAAATGTGACGCAGTGAGGAAGAAGGATGGTTGGTAATGACCTTCTTTATCATTCAGGACATCATGCTGTATTGTTTTAAGACTTCAAACTAGCACTAGAGCCCATAAACCGATGCAGAAAGTGTTTACTGAGGTCATAAAGTAAGGGAACTGAGCCTGGCGTTCCCACAGACTTCTTTTTCACCTGTAGGTACGTCAGTGTTTGGCTGTCACGGATCTACGAGGCATCCGATTCCCCGACTATAAACTCTTGCACAGTTTTACATTGGGGCCTACAGCTTGTCTTTTATTCTGATTAGAGGCAGTTAGAGCGGTTAAGTCAAGGGAATACCCTTCAGGAGGAAATATTCTGATTAGTTTTAGACCACCGTTATTTTTTTGACCTGACGACAGTTGATGCTGCAGACACTCAGCTAAACAAATGTGTTTTTCTAATTATTTTATGTAATAACAGGTTTCTAAATATGTTTTCTAATAACCAAGTAGCCTTTTAAAATGATGATTAGCATTAGGTAACACAGTGTGCCATTGAAACACACTCGTGAAAAAGCTTCTACATAGGTTCAAATATTCAGTGATTTACTAATAATGATGTCGTTTTGTCATATTTGATTAATTTAATGTAATTTTTCTGTTACTTTACTTTAAATAAAGGAACATTTCTTAGAGACCGCCGCTATATATATATATTCACGTTGTTCGTTCGAGCTTCAGTAAAAGTGGATAACAATAGATTTCACATCCAAAATATACAAAATCAAACATTTGCAACCCCTTGTCCAAATAAAAGTGTTTATAGAAGAGAGATTCTATATTTTTGGTAGTCATTCGCACATTGTTTACAGTGATTCTAATCTGGAATAGTCCTGCTCTCAGTCCTGATTGAGGCTGATCTCAGCTCTGATTGCAGAGGTTGTGCTGAGGCTGGAGAGCCGGTTGCAGCATGCAGCCTGCTGAGCCAATCGTATGTCAATTTTGCATAAAGTGACTGGAGGACAAGGTGAGCCACTTTGTCACCCAGCAGTGCGTCTCATTTCTAATCCATTAGGTTGTAGGGAGTCCAGCTCTGATGCCCTCAGGTTTGCAGGAAGTGTGTGTGTGTGTGTGTGTCATGGTGTCTGTCTGAGCTAATAAAAGTGTGTCTCTCCACAATCTGGAGAGACAAAGCTCAGGGTTTCCTAGTTTACAGATGCCTGGGGATGAATACCTTCTGTCACATCCCTTTTATCCTTGTTCTCCTCATCACTTTCTCTGCCTCTCGCCCTCTCCATCACTCTCTCGTACCTCACTCAGCATCCTGTCAGCACTTCTTTGTCCTTTGTGTTTTGTGCTCTTGTCATCATTATTTTTTGTTCCTCCTGTCTGTTTCTTTCTAGATTCCATTTTATTAGATTAGTAGATGACATTTTCCTCCTTTGCATCACCAAAGCTTCTTTTTAAGGCCATAAATGCTGATTTTCTTTTCAAATTGTGTTACCTCACTCTCATTCTTTTCTGGATTTGTGCATTGTGTTGTGTGTAGCTGAGCAGATATTGATGTGGCGCCAAGTTCCTACGCCCCACAAGGGTACGACTGGACAAAGTTGCACTGTTTGCTGCAGCAGTGCAGACGTATTTTTAAATTCGGTTGAATTTTAAAGCATATTTCTCGTCCCAGCCCAGGTCCAACGGTTTCATCCTGATACCTAATGGCAGCCAGGGTGGCGTTGCCAAACCTGAATAGGCCTGTGTATCCCTCCGCGGATATGCAATCACTGATCCATCACTAAAGCCGTCACACTTACAGACAGCACAATGTTCTCCACACACATGCTCAGGGTGAACCTGCTCTCATTTGTGGAAATCACAGGGTGGCAATGGTGGAACTGCTAGTTCTGGTATTCTATGGCAGATGAGCTCAGGGCCCACTAGATGGCGTTGGGCTCTCTGCCACCTTCATTGACTTTGTTTATAATTTTGGTGGCTTAAGGGCCCTCTACGGCCCTGTCTATCTCCTGGAATCTCCTCCATGCTCGTGAGACTCTGTAAACATGAGGAGGAGAAAATGTCAGTGGCCTCCACCAGTAAAACCATTCCTGCTTTGGGGGTTGTGACATTGTTGCCCCTCTAGAGCTCCTGTTGTTAATTTCACGAACACCAAAGCAGCTGATACCGATTAACACCCCCTCTGTTACTGACCAGATCAATACCCCAGAACTTTACCTGACTTGATGCTGTTCTCTGATTAAAAAGTGTTCCATTGATGTTTATCAGTCATGTTTAAACAGCATATTTGGCCCTCAGATTTTCCTGTGGAAATCCACAGTAAATGACACACACACACATTCCCACACTTGTAGTACGCTAAATTTGACTTTAATATTACACTGTCACACGCCGTCAGCACTGTGTCCCTGTTGCACCTACATCATTTGTACAAATATTACACTTGGTACTGTATAATACGCACACGGACACAACCTCAGCATTGTCCCACTTTATTCTCCCTGACGTCTTGTACAGAGCTATGATGTGCCCTCCAGCTGTGCTGTAAAGGGTAGCTTGGTCCAACTGAATTAGTAATGAGGTTTGTCTAACACAGTGCAGTGCAGGTCACAGCACACTCCCTCTGCTCATCTGTTCTCAACCCGAGCACAGAGTACACACACACGGGTTCAATCTGCCATCCATCTTTCTTTTCCCCTCTCCAGCTTTTACTTTTTTTGTCTGTTCTGAAAAGCACAATGCATTAACTAAATGCATCAGTGAATATAAATGGCTGCAAATGAGGTGACTTAAAACTCTTAAAAACTTTGCATGACTCAGAATGCATTTGTGGCCAAGAAAAATGGAACACCGAATCATTTGTAGTGCTTTTAGGGTGCTTATTATGAGGCTATGAGTGGACTTGGAGGGAGGTGCCATTTCACCCACGAGGGCACTGAGTATGTTATTACCAAAGGGGGAAGTACTGCTGTTCAAAGTAATAAAAAAAAAGCCATTTGCTGCAGGAAGGAGGCACTTCACAGTCCTCCACTGAGGGCTGAAAATAGAAGTAGAGATAGTCGGCTGGTTGGAGTCAAAATCTTAAAGTCAAACTGCAGAAACCAAAATTAAACCTGTGGAGTATGTTACTGTGATGTGCCATAATTACCCGTGATAAAAGCATCCCAGTCTGGAGAAAACTCCTGTATTTAAAAAAAAAACCCCCATCAGAACATGAGCCAGTCACGATCACGTGATGGAGTTTGTGTTTTGTTAGTCATCTCCTCTAAAGAAAAAGTGACTAAAGAGCTCAAATGAGTTCTTGGACAATTTTTGCACCTCTGCTTTTTTCACGAACATAGAAGTGAATAATTTATCACCTTTCAGGTGTTTGAAAATGTATCACCATTTCTTGTTGGACATTTGTTTTTCCCTTTTCTTTTTACCTCCACAGAGAAGGTTGTGTTTTTGATGCGATAAATGTGAGAGCTCGAAATGTTTTAGTCAATTCTGATGAAACTTAGTAGGGGTGCAGAGCGGGGTGATGTTAGCAATCCTTCAAAATTCAGCTTACATCCACTGACGTCTTCAATGTCACCTTAATAACAAATCACTACATATTGCCCATCACTCCTACATAGTATTCTTGTAATCCCAATAAACCTGTCATGCTATCCTGATCTTGATCAATGCAGTTTTGTTTGTTTTTTTTTAAATATGAGGAGCAGAGTGTGACCCTCCTCTTTTTCAGGCTTTTTTACATTTGTCTTTGGTTGGACATCATGTTCGGTCATGTGTTGATAACTTGCCCAATATGTGACTTCAGTTCAGTACAAAATTATCCCATACATAAAGGATATTGTCTTATTAAATATTTAATGCAGACCAGTGCAGTTGGCAATGTCGCACATAGTTTGGGGGGCAAAGAGACAGTGCAACACAATATCTATAAAAGATGTGCAGGCTTCAAATGAGCACGCTCAAAGCTCAGACTTTCACTTGAATTCACTTTCTGCTTGAAACTTAAAAAAGTGGAAAACATTCACCTTCAAAGTAACATTTAAAAAGGAGCTTTTACTTTTACTAAATGATCTGTTTCTGGTTTGTGTCACACTTTTTCACTCTTGCCGTGAGTAGTTTGCAGACGAGTCACTGTCTTCCACGCAAACCAAGGACGACCCCGTCAATTTGCCGGCAACCACTTCCACAGGTCCAAGAATACACGTGCCGATGCTAAAAAACGATTAGGATCGGGGGATTTTGGCGAGGGCCACCAGGTTTTAATTAGTTTAAAATTGGTTTAAAACAAATTTAATTAAAACCACCAGGTTTTAATGCGGCGGCAGACTGGTGCACCCTGAATCCTCAATCATAACAAGCTCTTGGGTGATGAGTTGCAGTCGTGATGATGTTTAGTGTTCAGTTGGAAGTTGTAGATGAGAACTTTAAGCTTACCAACTTTCCCTTGTTGAGCAGGAGGTACTAAACGTTGTCACCTTGTGTGAAATACAAACCTGGCACAGCACAGTGGGTCCTGCCAAATGTCAAATGTCTTACAGCGTGACAGCCCAACGCTACAGTACGTGGGCTCCATGAAAAGGGGTTTAAAAAAGTGAGTAGCAGGTTATAAAAGTTGACAGCGCTTTGAGCAACTGTCAACCGCTGTCATGGGAAAAGAAAACAAATACTTTTTGATCTTTTTGGAAAATTGAATTAATTCATATTTCTGTTTTTTATTTTGTTTGAGTTTAACTTCAAGCATTCAAACCACTGTGGTGTATATTACACATTCAAGATCGTGACTTCCATGCTGGAGTCTCGTGGCTCGGTGTTGAGTTCGTTTTTATGGATTGAAAAAAGTTTTTGCTTATATACTTTCTGTGTTTTCAACACCTTCACACCTGAGTGAGGAGTTCCAGCCGGCCTCAGTTCATGAATATTTCATTCTCTCAGAGGATCCCCATCTTTTGGTGATTCGGACAAACAACAGACTGCTGCATCCAAATTCTGCAGCCTGCACAGTGAAAAGCGGAATACATTAAAGCCTCTTTGCATGCTATATATTTTTTAAATCGATCATTTCAAACCACCAAATATGCCTACAGCATGTTTTTGGTTGTTACTGTTTTCCACCATGTGCATGTGTGGCGCAGAGGTCCGAGCTGATCTGAAAACCAAATAGTGTCACATTGGGGCACGTTAGAGGATTTGTTTCCACTTCTGCAGAAACGGATCTGTGCAGCTGCCTGATGGTGTTATTTGGAATGACAATAAAAATCCCTGTTTCTTCAATCGCATTTGAGTTCCATCCTTTTTCCCGATGCTGCAGAAATGATTCTTTCAGCCCTCAGTCAACAGGTTTTGTTTGATAACCACATGGAGCGCTTAGACTTGGTCATAGTCATTTCTCCTGAGAAAGCGTAACTCTGTTCCCGTTGGTACTAGAGACAAAAATTCAAATGGTTTCTGAAAATAAAGAAGATTTTCGCTCATATTCGGTTTATTACAGAAGCACAAAGCATTCACAAGGTACAAAACAAGTCCAGGCAGCCTGTGTGATACCTGGGTGATAAAGGGTTAACTGTATAATCCTAGTCATCGACCGCTCCCTCTCTCTGTCCACAGAAACTCCTCTGAAGGATGGGGAAGATGCGGCATCCTCGTCAGACGCAGCCTCAGACCCCGCCTCCTCACTCTTCAACCACTGGGGTCACGACCTTGGCCCGGAAAGCCGAAGGGTTGCCCTCAAGAAGTTCAAGTACTATGGCTACAACGGTTACCTTAGCGACCGCATCTCCCTCACCCGCCCGATTCCAGATTTACGGCCTGACGGGTGAGTGTCGGTGTGGTGGTGTTCTCCTGTAAGGATTTAACAGGATGTGATTTTGGCTCACAAAGCTTCTGAATGTTGGCGTTTCCCCTCAGATGCAGAAACATGTCCTACTCATCAGACCTTCCCCAGCTCAGTGTCATCTTCATCTTTGTCAACGAGGCCTTGTCGGTGTTGCTGCGCTCCATCCACACGGCCATCCAGAGGACTCCTTCCCACCTGCTCAAAGAGGTCATACTGGTGGATGACCACAGCAACAGCTGTAAGAACCTTAAACCTTCCTCAGCATTTCTTTTTTCATGTCTAGTTCTACTTGCACATCTTCTTCTGCTTCCTTAAGGGGTCACCGCATTAGATCATCTTCCTCCATCTTACCCTATCCCTAAGATTTCCCCCCTCTTACTCCGACTCTCTGCATGTCCTCCCTCACTACATCCATGAACCTCCCTAGAGGTCGTCCGTTCCTCCTCCTGCCTGACATCTTCAGCATTTCCACTCACCCTCCTCTGCGCATGTCCAAACCATCTCAGCCTCGTGTCTTTAACTTTGTATCCAAACCGCTGAACCGGAGCTGTCCCTCTGATGTACGCGCTTCTAATCCCAGTGGAAATCTTAGCTCCTCCAGCTCGGCCTCCTGTCTTTTTGTCAGTGCCATCATCTCCAAACCAGACCTCAGAGCGGGTCTCACTACAACCTTGTAAACCTTCCTTTTCACTCTTGCTGCGATCCTTCTGTCACAAATCACCCCTGACATTCATCTCCACCCACTCCACCCTGCCTGGACTCTCTTCTTCACCTCTCTTGTGCACTCTCTCTTGGATGGTTGACTCCAGATATTTAAACTCATCCATCTTCCCTACCTCTGCTCCTTGCAGCTTCGCCTTTACACCCGTCTCCGTCTCATTCACACACATGTGCTCTTTTGCTTCTACTCTTGCTACAGATCACAGTGTCATCTGTAGATGTCGTGATCCATGCCAAGTTGTATTTCTTCTAATGCTATAACGATGCTTTTTTTTCCGGGGGGGGGGGGGGGTTTCTAATCAAAGTCTTCTTGATCTTTTACTTCATGTAGAACTGGAATTTATTTGGTGTAAAACTGCAGAAACTCGGTCAGTGAGGAAATCCATATTCAGAAAGCTGCAACGTGTCATTTGCAAACCAATACAGTTCTTGCTTTTAAGAAAAATATATTGCTGCCTCTAGGGATCTGCAAATAAAACACATCTTCTGAGTATAAATTAGTGTGTCTGTATTTATATGTACGTTTCAGAAACAAAGGTCTTCACAGGCCTCTTCTCTGTATGTAGATTAAGATTTTATATGCATTAAATTATTGATTTTTCAGTTCTTCAAAGCAGCTCTTTGGCTGGTTGTAACAGCATCATAAGATAAGATAGAACTTTATTAATCCCTCGGGTGGGTTCCTCTGGGAAATTCGACTTGTTTTTTTTTTTTTTTTTTAAGATAAGATGTGTAAGATGTGTAAGATCAAAGATGCTCAGTCGCAGGGTTATTCTGTGTAAACAGACTCCAATGATAAATCATTAGTTTTCAAGAGGTCTCACATCTGGTGGAAGAGAATAATGCACAGATAGAAATAAAACAGTATATTTAAAGCTAAAGCCACACTGAAGGCTTACATCATTACACCGTGGGCACAGAAATGAAAAGTCTAAACAGAAGAAGACAGAAAACAGTAGAAATGAAGTGGCGTGGTAGACGGCCGTCGTGAATGTCTACAGCTTACAGGAAATAGTATTAAAGGCTGCTAAAAATATATAAACTACATAAAATAAAACAAACCACTGTTCTGCTGTCAGTGTGAGAGGAGTGGACTGTTAATGTTTTCAGCTCTCACGCATCCAGCGTGTGGCATTAGCCCGGCCTTTTGTGGACAAAACAGTCATTAAGCTTCTTTTTTAGCTTTAACATTAACCTCCTAGGACCTGCGCCCACATATGTGGACATCACATTTTGGGTTATTTAGACCAAAATACCCAATTTTGCTCTACAAGGACCTGATATCCACTTACGAGGACATTATACTGCTACTGTTCTATCAAATTTTTAAATGAATATCCTCATGTAGCTCTTATTTTTCTTAAAAACAAAAATAAGGGAAAAAAAAATCTGGTAATTTTGAATGTTTTTACATTCATCGGGCCCTAATCAGCCCAAATATCAAAGAGAAATTAAAAATGCATGCTGTCGAAGAGTTCGGGTCTTAGGAGGTTAAGCTTGTTTCACGTTTCAGCGGAGGCAGACAGACCTGTGAGGCTAATCATGATTGAATCTCTGATTCACCCCAACCAATCACAGCAGATGGTCCCGCCCCTCCCTGAGCCTGGTTCTGCTGGAGGTTTCTTCCTGTTAAAAGGGAGTTTTTCCTTCCCGCTGTCGCCAAAGTGCTGCTCATAGGGGGTCATATGATTGTTGGGTTTTTCTCTGTATTATTGAAGGGTCTACTTTACAATATAAAGAGCCTTGAGGCGACCGTTGTTGTGATTTGTTGCTGTATAAGTAAAATTGAACTGAACCTGATGCACTTCAGATTTGATGTGACGCGAGCTGAAGTTGTGTTTGTGGCTTCCAGCTGTTTGACTTTCATAAAACCCTCAAGCTTCCTCAGAGCCAGCCTGCACTTACACAGCTGGCACAGCAGCAGTTGTTCTTAATGTCTTGCTTAGCAGTGTCCCCTCACAGGGAGAAGGCTCCTGGTTAAAACCTGTGTGGAGTAAGCATGTCCTCCCTGTGCCTGTGTGGGCTTCTTCCAGGGAAATTTCAAACGAATGTGTGCCGACACATCTAAATAAATTCTTTACTTACTGATGATGTCTGAAGGATATGAAACCTTTGGGGATTTTTCGCTTTGGATGAAGACGTGTGATACAGTTCAGCACTGCGGACTATCAGCTTATTCCATTATTCAAACTGTTCGATAAATACTAAATAAAGTAAAGAAAATAAAGTAAAAAATTATAGTGCTTCACAACCGAGGTGCTAAAAAAATGAAGATAAGAAGCTGAATTTTTTGAAAGAGACCATTGAGTAGCTGATAGGCAGAGAGCTGCTGAGTCTGGATCCACTGCTGCAAAAGCTCCGTCTGCTTCCCCTCTCAGCCTTGTGTGCTGCACAGCTAGCTGATGTCTAGATGCAAAAGTTCACTGATGTCCACAGGTGCTTGTCCATGCACGGCTCTAAAAGCAAAAACCAGAATCTTAAAATGGACTTTGAAGCTAGCTGGGTGCCAGTGCAACTGTTTTAGCAACAGTGTGATATAGGAGTAGTTAGAAGTCTCAATCAGCTGCAGCTTTCTGAACAACCTGCAGACGTTTCAGGGAGGTTTTGGTAAATCCAATGAACACAGATACACAAATCCAAACATAATTAAGTAGAGCCAGGAATAACAATCTCCAGTTCAGAGCGTGGCACGCTGGTAAATCGACTGGATCTTATTTAGTGCTTTTCAACTCAAGCACTTTACGAGCCTCATTCACCCATTCATACAAGCACTTTTTTCTGTGCCTGAGGTGCTTTCTATCCAACATTAGCACTTCAATGAACACATCAGAGAGCAACTCAGGCTTCACTATCTTGCACAGTGATAGCTTTGCGCACAGACTGGAGCAAATGGGAACTGAACCACCAACCTCCCAACTGCACAGCCTCCTGAGCCACAGGAGATGTATATTGTCTGCAAGCATTCATGTGAACATGACAGCTTATATCCCTCATGTGCTGAGTATTAGCTTAATTACCAACTTGAAATAAGATCAAAAGGAAATCTGCTGATTTTCTGACTGACAGGGGCTCAAACACATCTACTAATCCTCTGACCACAGAAGTGCTGTGTATGCAATATGGTCGCTCCACGGATGGTTTGTGTAACATTAAATTAACCCAAAGGTTAAATTTCAAAACTAGTTCAGAATAAAACCATAAATGCCTTCTAGTGGAGGAAGGAGATGATGGCTAACATCCCATTAGTTAGAAGACCGGTTCCAGCATTAAGCCAAAACATCGTTCCCTATTTTATTGTTTACAATATAGCTGCTTCTTCCTTCGGCTTCACCAGAGTCTGCAGAGACTCCTGCCTGACCTCATCTGTCAGTCTGTCCATCACCACTGCAAACAAGAAGGGGCTCAGAGCCAATCACTGATGTAATCCCACCCCCACCGCCATCCCATCTATCAGCTACTCACAGCTCACCGCCGTGACACGGTCCTCATACGTCCTGCACCACCTGCCTCACATACTTCACTCCTGACTTCCTGATGCAGGACCACAGTTCCTCTCTTGGCACCCAATCATATGCCTTCTGTAGATTCACAAAGAGCTTGTCTATACTTCTCCATCAGCACTGAATCCAAACATTAGTGCTGTTTCTCAGCATGAGCTCACTCTGCAGCTCACTGATCATCACTTTTCTTCTTAACCTTGCTTCAGCAACTCGTTCTCATATCTTAATGATATTTCTCATGAGCTTTATTCTTCTGTAGTTCCTACAGCTCTGCACATCAGTACCAGCACACTTCTCCATTCCTCAGCCATCCTTTCACTCTCCAAGACTGTGTTAAACAGACTGGTTAAAAAGTCCACTGCCCTCTCTCTTAAACATCTCTGTACCTGCACAGGTATGCAGTCTGAGCCTGCCACTTTTCCAGTTTTCATCCCTTTCATAACAGCTCTCTCTTCCTCCTCACTGATACTCTGCACTTGTTTATATTATGGCTAAATATGTCCAAATTGAAATGTCCATCAAATATTTTAGTGTTGGACTTCACTACAAGTCTTTTTTTCTCTTTTTTTGTTTTTACATCCTTTTATGCTGCGGTATGTTCCAAAGACACAACTTTAACTCTAAGACAAACTGTATCAGTTTCCAGTTTTTGTTGTGTTTGTTCAGTTTTCACATCGGTTAATAGAACGAGCGGATGCTTCAGTGCACTGAATTCTATTCTGTGCAAGTTCATCCAAAGCAACAATAAGACAGACAAAGTTTTTGACACGGTTTAGACTCTATCAGCATTTAAAGAATGAATTCACATTAATGTCATTTACACCAGGGGTAGGTGAAATGCATCCTTCTGTTATATGAGTTACTGACGATTAAAAAAATGTGAATCTGTCAGGGTGCCAGGAGCAGCAGCATTGTTCTGTAGCAGTAGAGCCACAGCAGGGTACACAGGGTCAAATGCAAGCAGTGTTTTTAATGGAGGTGTTAAATAAAAGTACAACATAGCTGTTTAACTCTTCAACAACTTTAATAACTAAAGTGACTTATCCTTGTAACAGGAGCTGCACAATATTGTCCCATAATAAAGGTGAAAAATCATTTCTACCTGGGATGTATCTCACTCTCTTTCTATCACATGGAGTGCAGCTGGCACATTCTGCAGCAGAGTCATTTGTTTAATTTTGGGTCGCACATCAACAGCTGCTCGTATCACCTCTAGCGTGTCTATAGTTGTACTCGACAGTGTTTTTCCCTCAAGTTTGTTGTTTCCACCTTTAGCAGTTTAATTTTCCTGATGAAACTTGACACAAAATTTCTGTCATGCAGAAATTTTTTACAGGATGTTATCGTGGGTGGTAAAAAACAACAAAAAGCTGTAGCAATATGTAGTTATTTATTTTTTTATTTGTTTGTTTTTATGTGTATTTTATTTTTAAAGTGTAAATTTGCTAAAAGGATTAATAGAGTGACAGGATATATTAGCTAATATGTAGCTGTTGTGTTTCCGAAAACTAAAAAACCAAAACCAAAAATAAGAGTGAGGACTGATGAGGGGTCGGTTAGCTTAGCTTGTAATAGACTGATGGAAACCTTAAGAGCAATATGCAAGTTTTCTAATGAAACTTCAACCTCATCTTAGGCTGAGGCTAATTTTAGCCACGTGAAGCTGCAGATTTCATCTTTGGTCCCAAGTGGCAGCAAAATTTCAGCTCAACCAACTTGTTGGAATGTTTAATGGTTCAAACACAGAGTGAAATGAAAAGAGCCAGCCAAATGAAGAGCTAGTTAAAGTCACTCCAGTTTGATGAAGAGCTTATCTTCACATTATAGGACAGAGATCCAGAGTTGAATAACTGCAGCATGCACTGGCACCTTTAGTTGAGCTACAGCCTCGACTGGTCCACGTTTTATGTCCCACGTATATTCTGCCTCGGATGGTGCACGAAATCAGGACACGTGTAGGCATTAGCTGCATCACTGGTGCATGAACACAAAGTCAGACTTATTGCAGCAGTCACAGGCAAAGCCTGGATGTGGCTTGTCTATTAGACTTCCAGTGTTAATAATTGCATCACGTACAATGAAACATATTTCACTGCTGCCAAATCTATAATTACCATTATGAGAAATCTGTCCGTGCATCCAACGCCTGCAGATTTTATGGGTCTGCCACTGCTCCTCTGTTCTTCAATAATACAATATATCAGAGTTTAGTTATGGTTGCTGCACGGGGTTGAATGCTGATTAGTGGAGCAAGCAAGGGAATGAATACGTTTAACATTTACCTCAAATTATTCTCTCCCAATGCGTTACAAACGTTCAACTTAGCAATTCTTTGGGAAGTAGCTCATGATTTAATGTTTTTGCTTTGGAATGAGTTACAGCTGCGTGGAGGTAATTTATAATGAAGGCAAGTGATGAAAGATAACTGAGTAAAAGTGCAAGATCATTAATGCTGCTTATTGATCATGCAGGGTGTAATTATGACAAATGAGGGTCAACTGAGGCCAGATGAAGGCAAAAGTGGAAATGCAGGCAAGTGTTGCCACCAGAATACTAAATTAGACTTGAGAGGCTGTGTTCATATCACTTCAGGGGGCTTATCAAAGATCACTGAGCCATGCAAACCTCCATTAATGGCACAATGACAATACTTTGAATCTTTTTGAAAGCTTTATATGAATTCCATTATAAATACAGTGCTGGGAAAAAGTCTTCAGCCATCCTTCTTTGTGTTTTGCTTGGAAAACTGGGAAATAGGTGCAATAATGCATTGAAACATATGAACATACATGGAAATACAGTATAAAAGGCATAAATGGAGCAAAATTATACCAGAGGGCCAGCTCCTGATTGATAGAGCAGTACACCAGAACTCTACGATCGGGCAGACACGAGAACTGTCTGGATTGACCACAGGAAAGCCTGTAAGTCAATGCTCCACACATGGTTACTGGAGTGCTTTTCACTGCACTGATGACATTTGTCTAGAAGTGACTGGAGGCCAACTTTTAACACACGAGTGCAGACTACACAAAGATGATGACTGTTCCTGCTGCTGCTCTGCATATCGCTCAGCTCAACACTAAAAGTAGATGTGAATATAGATTATGGAGTGGAGTGACCATCAGTCACCTCCGGTGCATGGATGACATCAAGCTGTATGCCACGAATGAGTGAGACATCGACTCGCTGATCGTTTACCATCTGCAAATACGTCAGGAAGATTGCCCCCTGGGATGAGCTACTCCAAGAATCCCCCAGGCAGCTGAAGACAGATGGTGATGAGGGACAGGACAACGATCATGGACAACTAAGTATCCGTATGAGATGTACCATCGACAGACAGAGGAAATGACTGGCATCCAGAAATCGTACCAGTGTCTAGAAAAGGCTGGCTTAAAGGACAGATCATGGCAGCACCACAACAGGACCGAATACGCAGGTCCATAGAGGCAGGAGTCTACCACAGCTGACAGGATCTAAGTTGCAGACTATGCACAGGTCCCCCATTTAGAATAAATGAAGAATATAAGCTGCAATCTGAGACTGTGTAAGCTGAGGGGGACAACACAGTGTGGAGAAACGACAACATATGGACTAGAAATCTGAAAGTCTTGATAGCAGCCGACCAAAGGTGGTCGAGAACAACACAGCTAAGGTCTTGTGGAACTGTGATTTCTAAAAAGGACAAGCAGCTGCTGGCTAATCAGCAAGACGTGGTGGCTGACAAGGAACAGAAGACTGCAGTTCTGATAGATGTGACAGGAACAGCAGGAAGAAGGGGAACGAAAAAATCAAGAACTACCAGAGGCTGAAGAAACAACTCGAGGAGATCTGGACGAGTCCAAAGTGGTCTTGGTGGTAACAGGAGCTTTCCGATCTATAACCATGAAACCAGGAGAGTGGCTTGAACAGATTCCAGACGCAACTTTTGATGCTCTCGCCGATCCACGGCATGGCTCGCATTTGTGTCCTCAATCCAGCATCATACACAGTGGTTGGTATGTAATGCACTCTGCAGAAGTACGACAGTGATCTCCTAAACATACTGGCCTTGCACATCTAATATATTAAAAAAAATGTTTTTGACATAAGAAGTGTTTTTGTTAATCGGACTTTAAGAAGATTAAGATTAATCTTCATTAATCTTATATTATTCAAATATAATGTTAGCAAACCACAAATCAGCCACAGATGATCTGATTTCACTGCCAGCTTACATCAGCTGATACGCTACACGTCCAACTGGCAAAGCTCATGGAAAGTTGCTGCACTTGTTCAAGCTGCTTTGCAACCCCCCTCCAATGAAAGCGTCCTGACTGAAACATAATTTTCCTTACAATGAGCGTTCAAAGGAGCTTGGAAAGAAAAGAGACTGGATGAGCATCAGACTCGTGGGAATTGATAGGATGAGTTGATTTAGTAAGTATATAATTAAATTAGTCAACAGTAATTTAGGTATCAGGTTAAACTGTCTATATAATTATCATCCAACATTTATAAGCCACATTATTCTAAATATTACAGCTTTTTCTGCTGTTCAGTCAAAACTTTTTTTCTTTCTCTTTGTGATATTGTATAGTCTTGAATATAAACACATGTTGATTGATTTTCTGTTGGGCAATCATCAATCCATCATTCATTTTGATCTCAAAATTCTCAGTTCAATCACATAATTGATTTTTTTTTTAACAGCGTAAAGTAAATCAGGGCTCTTCCTCTTCACTTGGCTATATTTTATATGAAAACAGGTTGCATGGTGTGGGCCGGGCTAATTGGGCTTGGTGGGCTTGATTTAATGATTTCATTTTTTTTCTTTTTTTTGAGTGCTTAGAAGTCATCGCATATGTACATATAGCACAGTAAGGTGCTTTTCAGATCCTCCCAACTCCTGTTGTAAATGACCCCATCTTTCTTCCAGGTCAGCAGCAAACTGTGGCTCATTAAAAGGAAACAGAGAGACTAGAGAATCCAGGCTGATGGTAATAATGAATAGAAAAAGAAAAGCAGCAGCCGTAGCCTCCAGGCAGGATTACAACACAGAAAAATCACAACCAGGAAATGAAGACGTCTGCTGTTCCACTGCGGGCAGATGGCATATACGTGTGCCGTAAATATTCTGTGCATGTTTCTGTCTGTGTGAATCAAGGTCTGTGTGAAGTCACTCAGGAAGAAAAAGGGAGGCAAGAAAAAATGAAAATGGCTCCAGGGCTGGAAAAGTGAACATAATGTGAAAGAGCCTTAACTCACTTACCAATCACAGTGAACGCACGATGGATAGCCCTCGACCTAGAAACACAGTCAGACCAAGAATCATAAAATACAACGAATTTATTTTTCAGTAAGATCCAGAATGACTGACTGAGTCCATAAACAGCAGAAACGTCATTAAAGAGACCCAGACGAAAAATGATATTCTTATAGGCTACAGGACCAGAAGGTTTTTGAGGTCCAACTCTGATGTTGAATAGTCAGGCCTGGCTAGCCGTCAGTTCTTCTAAAGAAAAATGTTGGATTGTTCCTTCTGTACAAAACTGAGGTAACTATTTCCCTTTGGCACAGAGGCCTTTTGTTTCTTCAGATTATTGCCACAGAGTTACAAGCATGCGATTGTCTAAAAATCACCTCATTCAAAGATGGTAGGCTTGCAAGATGCACATCAAGGGTGCTGCTATACTCGCTACTGGACTACATTTGAGGTGCGTTTGGATCAGCAGCCATTGTCAACTCCAGAAACTCAGCCACACCACCAGGATCGACTGTCTCGGTCACAGCTGCTGTAAATATTTCAGATAGGAGAGGCTCCACTCTCCGACCATAAACTACACCTGTGACGAAATATCATCATTTCTTTTTGTTCTCATCTTTTTCCTTGAGAAATACTCAAGTCTCAATTTTATAACTTTAGGCGCAAATGAAATGCTTGGACTGAGCTCCAACATCATCACCATCCTGCTGTTTTGCATACTAACAACTGCTGCTCATCAGTTTAACTCAGCCGGTGTCTTCCTGCACTGCCTTTCCTAGCATGTGTCAATACAGCATGTGTGAGCTTTTGTGGAGTATTGTCGATTAGATCAGTCACACAACAGATGTCAGAGATCCTACTTCTGCTAACAATATGCTTAAATCTGTGTGTGTCTCTCTCCAGTGGAGCTAAAGGAGCATCTGCAGAACTTTGTGGATGAGACCAATGCTCAGCACGGCCCGGGGTTCATCAAGGTGGTCCGCCATGATAAGCAGGAAGGACTGATCAGGTCCAGAGTGAGCGGCTGGAGGGCAGCTTCTGCCCCTGTTGTCGCTTTGTTCGACGCACACGTGGAGTTCAACACTGGATGGTGAGCAGCTTTTTTCACTTAAAGCAAGCTCCGTGCAGCTGCTGGCTCACGCTGGCAGCGAGTGTAGTTTTAAGGACATTTGCAGCCAAAGACATTGTGAGGTCCACAAGAGAACCAGATTGTCTCAGCATATAGCACAGGGCCGATGCTAATGGCATATAAATAGCAATAACAACTTTTCAGAATCTCCTCTAAAGAAAGGGATCATGCAGGTGCATTTGCAACACCAGATTTGCACCAATTCAAGCTGAAAATAGTTCCCAACAAATGGACAGTTTACTCCTGCTTTCAAAACTCCACAATGGCTACAAGCTGAAGAAAACAATACGAGTATATAACCATAAGGCATATGGATTTGAAAAATAACGCCACTGAGAAAGGTGGAGACTGCACTCCCTTGATTTGTAGCTTTACTGCAGAAATCAACATGTTCACAGGTTTTATGTCTCCACAGCTAATTTAACCCTTCATAACAGTGTAAACTGGTGTAAACCATAAGTGTATTACAAGCCCAGCCACCCAGCATCATGAACCCTGTTCATTTCAGGTGTTGTCAGGATGGTGTACAAAAGGGTGGCACCTGAAGCTGGAGAAAGAACCCGACACCACCACTGCAGGCCCCGCTAACACCTATAAAGCCTCAAGTCATAATGAGACTCAAATGACTTCTCTTAAAATGTTAATAGGTCCACTCATCGCTTTAATCACACTCTCAGTCCTGATATATGGTGCATGGAGAAACTGAACACTTAATAGATCCTCCTTTTCTTAACAACGTTTAAATTTAGAACACCGGACCACACAACACTGGGGACATCAATCTAAAAGTACTGTAGCAAAATTTAAATAATTATTGCCTTCAGTAACATATGACCAGCTACTCGTACTCCATGCTTTGCTTCCACAGTGAAGTGTGTTAGTTAGTGGTGCTGCAGGCTTAAAGCAATCAATCAGACAGGTTTGTCTCTCTGATAGAATTCACAAAGGTAACACGTGAACTGGAAACGGCGTTTTACGTAGTTTCTTACTGTATCAAAGAAGCCCACTGTGAAGCCGAGACATCTTATAATGCGTCATCGACGGAGGAAAACAGGATTAACCTCTGAGCCCTGGATTTCTCCATGAATTTCTTTAAAATTTAATGTGAAACATTAGAGAAAAAGAAATCATAGCTTCCCCACACATGTCACAGATATGTCACTGCTCGATTCTCTCCACCTTCATCCAACATGTCCATTAGACCCTCTCCCTACAAGTCTCAGCATTAAATAATGCTTTGATTTTAAATATCATCAACTTATCACTGTTAAGATTATTCAGACCACGGGCCTGTACCTGTGAGGAACCCCTTAACACACAGATGAAGCAAATATCCCAGACTGCCTTCTTTCATGTCGGATCATTAGTTAGAGTTGTCTCTGTAATATCGTAGAGTCTTTACTTTGCAATGTAAAGCACCTTGAGGCAACTCTTACTGTGAATTGGTGCTATATAAAAACAATTAAACTGCACTGATTGCACCAGTGTAAACTAAAGAGAATATTATAGGTAATTCCCAGAAAGAAGGCATATTTTTCCTTCTTTTATTGCAGCAGCGGTTGAAGAATTTCAGCACACAATGGAAGAAATAATCTATTTATAAGCTGATTCATGACGGGATCGCTGCATTCCTCCGTCACTCTGACTGCTATAACAAACCTGTGGTGCTGTAACCCATTTTCTCACATATTCATCAGTCAGACAGGTGCAAACCTTCAGTTCCAGAGAGCCACAGAGGCTCTGACATATTTATTTGAATTTTAGGCCACAAAGTTAATCGTGTGAAAGGCTGGCAGTGAGGTGATTTAATTCCAAAGACCCGGGTGGATAAAAGAGATGAAGTGGTTGAGGTATTCTGCTAAATAAAGGGGTGCTTAATTAAACCTGCAGCGCTCTGGTTACGCACTTTGTCTTTGCTCCGATCAACAAAGAAACACATCTACAGTGACTACATCACAGAATCACTTAATCCAAGTAGAAATAAGAATCTGCTCAGTGAAACCTGAACTAAATTCTGCTGCGTGAATGTTAACGATAATATCTTTGCTGTGAATATCGACACAACAACGCGCCAGAAAACAAAATAAATAAAGTTAGATTTTTAGCATTTCATACTTTCTTCTTGTAGGCTTTAATAAAAGGTCATTGTGAAAGGAATAATCCTCATGCAGGCTGACATTAAACCAAGACACCTTAAAAGGAATTATAGCAACAACCACAAAGTAAAGGCGTCTGAGGTAGTGGCTCGTCTGCGTGCTCATTCTTGGAAACGTGTTTTTTCTGACAGTGTCGAAGGAAACAAATATTTGCCACAATCATCTTCGTGATAAAAAGGAGAGATCGGTATTTGCATTGTGAAATCTGATTGGTCACATCCCTTCAAAGGAACTCTGAGTCTGAATGCATGTGCAGCTTTTTATGCCTCAGTCTGAAGGCTGACGGGGGGGTTGTTGTCACGGAGAGTGGGCGGGCATCTGTGAACACGATAACGCGAGAAAAAAGGCAACCTAGGATTGTCGAAATGGTACCGCACAGACGTTTTGCACCTTACTGTCAAGTTCAGACGTCACGTTTACTGAATGCAGGTTAATCACATGAATACTATCGTGACAGGACATGTTGTGATTAAGAGATTGTAAAGGTTGTCCTGCAGATTAACTTTAACTTCAGCAATTAGGATCTGATGCTTTTTAGAAAACAAACAGTTGTCTTACTTTGTGTCAGTTTAGAAACATAAAATCCTTTAACTTGTGAGCAGCGTTTGTTGTTTACACTGAAACACCATCTGACCGGCGACATCGAGTGCTGAGACATCTCTGTTCAGTCGTTTCAGTTTGAACCCGAGCGTAACAACATTACAGACATTACTCAAACTGTACATCAAAGAGAAGATCATCACATGAGAGAGTGATGTGTGTGTGTGTGTGTGTGTGTGTGTGTGTGTGTGTGTGTGTGTGTGTGTGTGTGTGTGTGTGTGTGTGTGTGTGTGTGTGTGTGTGTGTGTGTGTGTGTGTGTGGAGGAGGGGTCTAATTGGCTTATAGACTGCTGAGCTGAGTGACCCGACACTCCTCTGTGATCAGGAAGCTCAGGATGTGACAACTGCTTGGCTTTCAGGGCTACATTACTCGTAATATTCCTTCTTTCATGTTTCTTAAAGTGATTAAACTCGCTATCTAAGGACATTAAGACTTCTTGAGGGTCAGAATTGCTGGCATAGCATTGGGTTTTAGTCGTTGCTAATATCCAGCAGTATTCGTGAGCTCGGTTTGCCACCTTAGCACATCAAATGCTTCGGAAAAGAAGGAGCGTAGGTGCACGTCTCTTCAAGGTTCTCTTCATCCACAAACTTTAAAATGTTTTATCAAAACAAAATCAATATAAAAGTTATTATTGACATGTTGTTTCTTTTATTATTTAGAATATCAGAACAGATCACAGTCTTCATTTTATTCATACATACATACTTTCCCAGTTGCTCCATAAGAGACACTTCTGAGACACTTCTGGGCCAAATAAGAGTTTATAAATATGTTTCCATAGTGATGACCACTGATGCAGACATCACCTCAGATGCCCAAACCACCTCCATGTGGAGGAGCTGCTCTTCTCTCAAATTATCTGTAAAGCTGAGCTCAGCCGCCCTGCAGAGGAAACTCATTTTGGCCACATTCTTTCGGTCACCAGTCAGAGCTGATGACGATAGGTGAGGGTTACAGCACAGAATGACTGCTAAATTGGAAGCTTTGCCAGTGCTGAGCTCTCTCTTCACCCCAATAGCCTGATACGAGGCCCGCATTAAAGCTGATGCCGCACCAATCCGACTTTTCATCTCCTGCTCCACGTTCCCATCACTTGGGAACAAGATCATGAGGTAATCCTTCACTTGCAGCAACAGAGAGAGAGATTCATTGTTTATCTGGCTGTAAATACTAACAGCATGATAAAAATGCGTTCTGGAAATGTGAAAAAAAAAGAACACAAACGTCTCCGCTTTGCTATCACAAGTACTTAGTCAGTAGCCCAGAATAACCCAATATAAACAAAGGCGATGGTTAAAAATCATTCTCTGTTTGAACACATTTAAACCTAATGTCAAGAGAGAGCCTGAGTCCTCACACAGTTCCTTTCCATTTCCATTCAGCGGTGTCACTTTCTTAGTGATGTCGTATATAAATCATTGATAAACTTTAACTCATGAGGACAACTTTGACCTACGGAGCTTACACCTCAGTGCTCCAGTTATGGCTGCATGACTTGGAAACATGTTTAATTCAGCGGCTAAAATGCAACACTGCGCTGCGCGCTTTGAAGATCGGTCCAAAGCCTTTGAAGCTGCTTTCTGAGGGTTTTGATGTTTCTGTGTACAACTGGTTCAAGCTGGAACTTTCATATGCAGCTCACACTGTTGTTGCCAATAGTTTCAAATCAGGCCTCAGATAAAGGATTGATAGAGGAGTCCCTCGGCAGTGAGATGCTCTCGAGGTTCACTGGAGGTTGAGTCTTTCAGAAGCAGAGATGTGGACATGTTACCACTATGTGAATGACTGTGTGAGCAAATAGTTTAGCAACAATATGCTTCAGAGTATTTGTGTGAGGAACTTGGGGATTTCTTCATCTACAGAACCAAATATCACAGAAAGATTCTCACAATCTGCAGAAATCGTGAGACGCTTCAGTCAAACCGTCTCAGGAAATGTGAGAAATGTTGATCGGAATAATTCAGCAAAGAAATTAAATGGGTCTGGCATTGTTTGTGTTTTTTCATGTGTTTAATCACCATCCAGTTGGTTACTAAATGGTTGTGAAAAGACAGCCACATGTCATCTTCACATACACAGACTAGTAACAGACTAGCATTACTAGAACTTCTGCTTTTCTAAGTAGAAAGAACACTTTTAAGCCATTTTCATGTTAATTCTTCATGTCAATATGCTGGACTGTCACAGCCGTCACCTCTCGGCCCTTACTGTCAGCACAGTAAACTGTAGTCTGTTAGCTGAGCAGGATAAGAAGCGTGCTCCATCCTTAGCATTAAAAGAAGAAACGATATCTTTTATTATCAGCACACACATTAGCTTATACACCTGTGAACGCCACAGCAGATCTGCATTCATCTCAGCTCGTCCTCACCAAACCTTCCAGCTTTACATACAAGTCTCTGTAACCCTTTTCCTTTGCCACCTCTCTCCTTCCTGTACACCTAACCTTCCAGTACTCCTGTCTGCCTGGTTATCCCACTTTGTCTTTGCTAAACTCTTCCTTTAAATATTTTCCTGCACTTCTTCATTCCAGCACCGAGTCTACTTGTGTGTCCTTTTTGCCGGACGGCAGCCTGCAGTAATTTGTTGTCGTTCTCAGCAAGTCTCACACACGCCTCCTGAGCAATCCCATCCCATTCTTCTATGTTGAGTCTCTCATCTCTTCCAGATTTGATGTTCCTCTGACATGGACCGTGGTCCCCTGTTCTCTCTACAGATTTTCAATGGGATCCTAGTCAGGGCTTCATGCAGGCCAGTACATAACGTTCACTTGGTGTCTGACGCATGCTTAAATGTCCAGATAAGAAAATCCCAAAAAGTCTTTTCATCTTAATGTAGCATCCAGATAAACAGAATCAGCTTGTGGAGGGAGTTCTTCACCAGCACCAGCGTATGTTTTTAGTCGTCGTATTGAACAGGACAAGAAGAAGAACGACCCAGACCCAGTTTTGCTGCTGACTGCTTGAAGTTTTCATTTAAAGTTGTCACATATCTTTCTTTCTTCCACCGTCACTAGTTCCAAGTTCCAGAAGCACTGACGCATCCACAGCATAATACTTCCACTATTGTGTTTCACTGTGGGGACTGTGGTGCCTCTCCCTTGTCTAAACATAAGTAGCATCTCTGTGGCCAAAGACCTTTAGTTTTATCTACAGAAGTGGACTTTTTCTTGGTGTGCAGCCGCACAGTCTATTCCTCTGCAGGGTCTGGGGTAGTTAAACACATCTCTCCCTAGTTTTCTTCCTAAAGTCTTTGAAGTCTTTCTCTTTCTACCTCTGTCAGGCTTGTTCTGTACTTGTGGCTCTCTTTGAATTTCTTGATGATGCTCCTCACTCAGTTCTTGACACTTGGTGGTGATAGATTTGTATATCCATCTCGTGCTTTGTGAGCAACAGCAAATCTTTTTTCTAATCTAAATTGATTTCTTTGCATGAGGCTTTCAAGTGACAGCTCAAAGACTTGCTGAAGTTTTTATACTGTGTTTACATTTGAAGGTGACCCTCAGCTTTAACTTGTCTCTGGCCATCAGTGCAGAACTAGTGCTAATTGCTGAGTTGAGTTAGAAAGTGCACCTGAATCAGGGTGAGGGCAGCGGGCAGTCCTGCATGTAATGGTAACAAATCAGACAAATAAGCTTTCCGGTTTACTAAATATGTTTTCCAGGTCTCATCTGCTTTCTTTCCCTTTCTCAGGATTTCAGCTTATTTGGCTTGAGTGGTCTCAGGTGTGTTTCACTGTTATTCTGATATTCACAAAATTTACTCAAGAAGTAAAACAAGAGATTAAAGTCCATCATTCTTACCGGCTTAAGAGACGCATTTTCTGTGACTTTCTTCGTTGTGTGTGCCACAGTCGTTGTTGTCTGACAGTATTTGCAGAATTGAGTGAATGACTTTCAGTAACTTTTGCATTTTGTCAAAAACTGCCGGTTTTATCAGAGTTAATGTGCTGGTTGGAACAGGCTGCCATCATTTTTAATGGATTCACTGTTTAGCTGCACACTGATGAGTAAATCACTTCTGACAGTTCAATCTGCTGTACAGTACGACTCTGCAACGGCGACAGTTTAACATCTCTTACAGTCCCTGTGAGAAATGACTCTCTCACTCTGATAACTGTGAGAATATCCTCAAAATATTAACCGGTTTATGAAGCTGAAGAGGGCTTTTAATATGAAACCGATACAGAAAATACTTGTATAAAAAATATAATCCAGTGTACGTAGCAGGCGCACGGGGGAAAGACGGTCATCTTAAGCAGCTGAGGTGAATAAGTCAGTCAGTATGAGATGAAGTGGCATCATAATGATAACTAGCAACGTCGCTCCCAGTTATAGCCATTCCAGAAATATGAAAGGACATTTACTAGTTATTGAGGTTTTACATTTTCTGCTTCATTTGAAGCCAAGTGGCAGCTGCATGTAATTTTTAAGGTTGAATGTTTTAACACTGACTCCCTCACCGTCCACTTTGTCTTCTTGGCTCCGTTTCATGAAGTAAGCTCTAGTTTTGATTAAATTCCACCTTGATTACATCAAATCCAGATCTGAGTGTTGGACGTGTGGAGCAGCATTACCTGAACGTCACCCATGAGATGATCTGAAAAAACAAAATCACAAATTCATCCTGCAAAATTACGCAGTTGGTGTGAACGGCTGCGTTAAGAAAAGAATATATTTACACGTGCGGTGTGCAAAGGTGCCAGGCAGCATAGGCAGTATACACTGTGGAAGCCAGCACAGGTGAGACTAATCAGGGCGGGGCAAACAACTAACCAGGATGGAAAATGAGCAAAGCGAGGAATAAAAATTGACAGGAACAGAAACCAATGTTTTCAAAATAAAACAGGAAAAGGTGAACAAAAACAGAACGATCCAACACCATCACACTGTGAGCAGCTGATGTGAAACTCATCGCTGTCAAGCTGCTAAAGGTGAGTCCTCCTTCCTGCTTACGAGCACAGAGTGCCGTTCATCTTATGGGCTGAACTATAATCAGTGATGTAAATGTGCTGTATTGTTTGAATATCGGACAAAAGTAAAGTCTTTCCCTGTTTTTCAGGAAAGGTAACTGTAATTACTGAAATGCTATACATTACTGGAGCAGTAGTGACCTTCTTTACTTGTCTATATATTAAAATGATGCTAATAAACATCATGTTCATAACAGAGTATGAACTCATAGTATCACATCTGGTTATGTAAAATTAAAAATGATGTCATGCCTACTTAGAAATGCTCACAGTTCTGGTTTGGACTAATAAACAGTTTGAGATTTGACATATTCAGAGCACTTCCTTATTACAAAAGCTACTCTCGTACTGCTGTCTTGATTTTATTTTATTTACTTTCTCGTGATCGTAACACTGACAGAAATTCGTGTTCTACATCGATTTCCCGACAGTTCCAGTTTCCTTACTCCGGCTTCAAATTCCCGTGGACACTCGCTAACCGACACTTCCACAACAATTCGCAGCAGTGCATGCTCACAAATATCCCACTTGTCACACAGTTTAGGAGCAATTCTTTGAACTAGAAGGCTTATCAATGTGCCACCTGAGGTATAGACTGACTATAGGTTAAAGATTCGTTATTCCAACTATTTGGGATATTTTGGCCTGCCTGCATTTCCTGCTGAAAGTTTAAATATTTAAACCTTGCTTCCTAGTTACAGCAGGTAATCTGATAAGTCGCATGTATTTGCATTTTAATGAGGACACTTTTATTTCCTGGAAATAACCCACTCTTAAGGCTGGAGTTTAAATAATTGCAAGCACGCGTGATGCCAGAGACGAGCATGTTGACACACAGTTGAAATACTTCCTAATGCATCCATTAAGCACCTTAAGTAATGAGAGCAGTAGTTAATTACTGACCCCATTAGCATAACTGGTTGTGTGTAACACGTGACAGTCTTGGGGCAGCTGAGCTCCGTAACACGTCAGCTCTTCTGTCAAGTGCTGTTTTGCTTCCTAGCAGCCTCTTTGAGCCGAGGACACTTTGCGACCTCGGGGTCCTTTCTTAAAAACACTGCTTTGCACCCGTTAATCATTCTGACAGCCGCCAGAATGTCTCACACACGCACACACACGAGTTCAACATCGATTTGCAGGTAACACGTTTGTGTGTGCTGCCTTGCTTTTTGCTCTTCAGCGTGCTTCATCTTACTGTCTGGGTTGGATCCAAAATAACATTTGCTGCTGCTGTGTGCTTCACATTCGACGAGAGACACTTACAAGGGTCCTAACCCTCCACTCGTCCACCCACTCCAGTCCTCCCTCCCTCCCTGTACGAAGCTCTGACACAAACCTCCTACGTATTGCCACAGTGGGGGTATTTGTCTGTGGCTAATAACATCACTCTTGGCTGAGACACAAAAGAGCTCAGCCAGCGAACGAGGCTTCTTCCGTCCACTTTCCCCTCTCTTTAAGCACACTTTGTTGACAATGTGTTTTTGTGTTTAAATGTTTCTTGTTGTGCCGCTCGTCACTGCCATAATAGCCGCTGTTGTATTTGTGCCAGTGTTATTAACGCTCCCAGTAACGCATGTGATTTCACTTGTAGTAATGACAAAGCAGCGGGCACGCCTCTGCTCTTCTGTGTTACTTTCTTCTCCGTCTCTTTCATTTGTCTTCCTCTGCTGACACCTTCCTCCTAAACCTTTATTTTCCACGCTCCTTCCTGTGCTCCGACTCTCGGCCACCCTCTGGAAGATTCTACATTTCTTTTTGCAGAAATTGAGAAATTGCTGTATAATTACCCACAAAGCACTGACTGCTCGATCTGCATAATTGCCTCTACCATCCATTGCAATTATCGGCAGTGTTGTCTATTTTGAATCAAAGTCCAGTAATTATAGGGTGTTTTATGTTAGAGAGACTGTCTGGCTGTTATCACAGTAATCCTCTATAATCTCATATTCTCTATATGGGCTCCTAGTCATCGCCAAATATGGTGGCAAAACATAATTACATGATGAGGTGCACGTATGTTGGCATGTATGTACAGAAATAGCCTGTTGTATAGACTGCACTCCAACAGAATTGTTGAAAGCAGAATCTAAAAATACATTTTCTCACAATATAATAAGTTTCCACTCCAAACAGCAACTCATGGAAAGTGATTGATCTGTCTATTGTAGAAGACCCTGTAGTATTCTGCAGAAACCCCAACAATCAACTGACCCTATGAACTAGCACAAAGAAAAACTCCCTTTTAACAGAAAGAGCCAGGCTAAGGGAGGGCCAGCCATCTGCCACGATTGGTTTAGAGGTGACAAGAAAAGGAGACCATAGAAAGACAGTACACACAGACAAATCCGATGTTTTCAAATCTGATCTGGGTCACTTTCGTATGTGGTGCTGAATCCCATACATATCCGATGTTTTAGAAAGCGACTGCTGTTTGATGGTCACTTCGCATTAAATCCGTCTTTTACGTCACCGACACAAGACAGACGCCAATTATCAGCGCCGGAGAAGACATCGCGAACGCTTCCTGGCCATCCCGTGTAGATGTCAGTGAAACTGTTGAGAAGACAACGTTGGAGAAACGTGAACATTTTCTTTGTTCTGTATAATCTGCAGATTCTGACAGAAATCTGCAGCTATCCTTTGAAGCAGCGCTCCTCTGAAACAGCAATAAGGATCATTATTAGGTTATTTACATTATTATGTAAATAACAAAATAACTTAAAGCAAAAATTGGGAAACGGCAAGTCCGAAGTATTTATATTAAGGGCCATCAGTCAAACAATGCTGTTGCTCTGGGTCTAAACAGAGCGCGTTGTGTGTGACGTCTTCTTTTGCGCATGCGGGCCGCTTTGAGCGTTCACACTAGAGCGCGTTTGCTGTCGCATTTTATTTGTAGTGTGAACGAGCAGACAAAACAATCGGATTTGATCAAAAAATCGGAATTGAGCTTTAAGACCTGCAGAGTGAACGTAGCCTGAATGCTTTAGCAAAAAGGAAAGTTTGAAGCCTAATCTTAAAAGTAGAGATAGTGTCTGTCTCCTGAATCCAAACTGGAAGCTGGTTCCACAGAAGAGGGGCCTGAAAACTGAAGGCTCTGCCTCCCGTTCAGATACGACCTATTATTCAAGAATTTGTATGTAAAAAGGATTTTAAGATAAATTCTGAATTTAACAATTTATGTCCAATACGGGAAGACTACAGGGAGTGCAGAATTATTAGGCAAGTTGTATTTTTGAGGAATAATTTTATTATTGAACAACAACCATGTTCTCAATGAACCCAAAAAACTCATTAATATCAAAGCTGAATGTTTTTGGAAGTAGTTTTTAGTTTGTTTTTAGTTTTAGCTATTTTAGGGGGATATCTGTGTGTGCAGGTGACTATTACTGTGCAGAATTATTAGGCAACTTAACAAAAAACAAATATATACCCATTTCAATTATTTATTTTTACCAGTGACACCAATATAACATCTCCACATTCACAAATATACATTTCTGACATTCAAAAACAAAAACAAATCAGCGACCAATATAGCCACCTTTCTTTGCAAGGACACTCAAAAGCCTGCCATCCATGGATTCTGTCAGTGTTTTGATCTGTTCACCATCAACATTGCGTGCAGCAGCAACCACAGCCTCCCAGACACTGTTCAGAGAGGTGTACTGTTTTCCCTCCTTGTAAATCTCACATTTGATGATGGACCACAGGTTCTCAATGGGGTTCAGATCAGGTGAACAAGGAGGCCATGTCATTAGTTTTTCTTCTTTTATACCCTTTCTTGCCAGCCACGCTGTGGAGTACTTGGACGCGTGTGATGGAGCATTGTCCTGCATGAAAATCATGTTTTTCTTGAAGGATGCAGACTTCTTCCTGTACCACTGCTTGAAGAAGGTGTCTTCCAGAAACTGGCAGTAGGACTGGGAGTTGAGCTTGACTCCATCCTCAACCCGAAAAGGCCCCACAAGCTCATCTTTGATGATACCAGCCCAAACCAGTACTCCACCTCCACCTTGCTGGCGTCTGAGTGGGACTGGAGCTCTCTGCCCTTTACCAATCCAGCCACGGGCCCATCCATCTGGCCCATCAAGACTCACTCTCATTTCATCAGTCCATAAAACCTTAGAAAAACCAGTCTTGAGATATTTCTTGGCCCAGTCTTGACGTTTCAGCTTGTGTGTCTTGTTCAGTGGTGGTCGTCTTTCAGCCTTTCTTACCTTGGCCATGTCTCTGAGTATTGCACACCTTGTGCTTTTGGGCACTCCAGTGATGTTGCAGCTCTGAAATATGGCCAAACTGGTGGCAAGTGGCATCTTGGCAGCTGCACGCTTGACTTTTCTCAGTTCATGGGCAGTTATTTTGCGCCTTGGTTTTTCCACACGCTTCTTGCGACCCTGTTGACTATTTTGAATGAAACGCTTGATTGTTTGATGATCACGCTTCAGAAGCTTTGCAATTTTGAGACTGCTGCATCCCTCTGCAAGATATCTCACTATTTTTGACTTTTCTGAGCCTGTCAAGTCCTTCTTTTGACCCATTTTGCCAAAGGAAAGGACGTTGCCTAATAATTATGCACACCTGATATAGGGTGTTGATGTCATTAGACCACACCCCTTCTCATTACAGAGATGCACATCACCTAATATGCTTAGTTGGTAGTAGGCTTTCGAGCCTGTACAGCTTGGAGTAAGACAACATGCATGAAGAGGATGATGTGGACAAAATACTCATTTGCCTAATAATTCTGCACTCCCTGTATCTCTTTCTCATCCCTGTTAGTACTGTAGTTCAAAGCTCAGTCTATGCTGAGAGATGACGTAATGGCACACCTGCTGCTCCATTAACATAAGATGGAACTTCATCTTCATTTGACAACACAAAAAAAGTTATTTTCTGAATTTTTATTGTTTACAAAAAATTAAATGAAGTTAAAAATGTCAAACACAGAAAGTGAAGTTATTTTATTAGACACTTCTTTTTTTTCTAAAACGGATCTTTTTAAATCACTTGCTCCTGGCTAATATGTTGTTCAAATATAACTAATTTATTTGCCATAAATTTGTAGATATATTAACTAATTGCAGTTCACGGAGGCTGGGGTTAATCTATCTGGAGATCTGCAGCTAAATGAATGAGTTGCATGAAGAGGATGATGCACCTTACATGTTTTAATATTCAGCTGTGAGAGAATAATTTTCTCTCGGCTGACGTGGCGCTTCCCCGTGTGAACACTCCAGCCTTTACCTTTCTTTGATGTGAAGGTCTCACTAATTAGGTGGATCCCAGATTTCCCCCTATATCAAGATTCCAGGCTTATCTGTGTGGGCTCGCTGTGTTTATATGTGCGAGCGGATGAAAAAAAAACTCAGCCATAGGCGAGGTTTACCGCCCAAGAACAATCAGAGTGCAGGATGAAAGAGCCCCCCACCCCCCCCTTCTCTAATGCTGGGAATTTCTGATGTTATTATCGTATACATCTGTGGGCCTGAACTGATCAAACATGCATGACTGTGAGCCACAGTGCCAGGTTTATGTTTTCTCCCTCGTGGAACTGCCAGTGGTAGTTTGCATTTAGATGACAGCCTCTAGCAGTCCACAAATTGAAGAGGCAAGGCTCTGATTTTTCTCATTCCACTCAGCCTTTGTCTTCTTCACATCAATAATAACACAAAAGGATCAGTAAGGTTCTGCCTCATTAGCATTAACCGAGTGCCCAGCTTTGTTAGATAAGACAGAGATACAGCAAGCACACAATTTTGCAAAGATCTCATTTTGAGTCAGAAAACAGTTCTTCTCAGATTTTGCTGGTGACACAGTGATCGTGAAATTAAAGCTAATATTGATAATGCTTAAACTTTAAGAACTTTCGATAAGACTATTAAAAACTTTTTTTCAAACATCTGTTTTCTAGATTTTTGGAAAGAAAGGTAGAGATATACAAAAATATGTACAGTGGATGCAAAAGTATTCGGCCCCCTTGAACTTTTCCACATTTTGTCACATTACAGCCACAAACATGAATCAATTTTATTGGAATTCCACATGAAAGACCAACACAAAGTGGTGTACATGTGAGAAGTGCAACGAAAATCATACATGATACCAAACATTTTTTACAAATAAATAACTGCAAATCAATAAAATTGATTCATGTTTGTGGCTGTAATGTGACAAAATGTGGAAAAGTTCAAGGGGGCCGAATACTTTTGCAAACCACTGTAAATTAAAAGAAAATCTAACATTTAAGAACGCTGGTGTTTTCTGACATTAAGGAGAAATTACTGTATTACATCATATTTGAAAGGTATTACCTTAGAATACTGTTGCTCGATTAGACCATTAACCAATCATTTTAACTTTGTTGTCATTGTCAGGTAAATGGCTTGACTCATTGTATCTGCTTTTTTTCTGATTGTGGTATATTTCTTAAATCCTTGAGCCTCGTGACAAACGTTTGGGCTGCCCCATGTTCCTGGAGTGTAGCAGACTTCTTCATTGTGGATAGGGAGACAACCTGAGCTTCATATTAATCCTTCACTTTAACCTCAGAAAGTCTGTAATCTATTAAACTAAAAGAGTTCCTGCCTTCGTCAAACATTTTATGCACAGAGGTGAAATCCCTTTGAATATTTTATGTAATCTAGTGGCAGAGAAGTGCAATCAGTGGACGACTCAGAATATGCCTAGCATTTTAAGAGACTCTGTTTTCCAAACATTTTTCACACACTTCATCAGAAATGTCAGTGCTGAATTCTTCCTGCCTGTCTGCTCTGAATGAGTTTGAAGATGGACCATCCAGTTATGCAGGGTGTTTTAAACTGACACAGCTCACACCTTTAAGCGGCAGTCCGGGGTTCTGCTCATACAGTCGAACATGACTCCTTAAAAAGTGTCTCAGGTTTAAAAACAAGAGAACGTTGGAACCCTAAAGGTCCACCTTAATGGCTGAAAAGAGACAACAAGTACAGATACCTGCTAAAAAAAATTATGCCCTGCTTTTGAGTGAAGGACTATGTTTTTCTGCAAGCTGCTTTGCAACCCACTTTGATTTAAATCCTGTTTCACTAAATATGAATAAAAATCGTCTTTTAAAACAGGAACATTTTTAAATGTCTGCTTTGCAATCTTTCAACTTTTCTTTTTTATATCACAAACCTACTCTGTTTCCTGGAAGAACCACATAATTAACAAAGAAATGTCACAAAATGTCCGAGGTTTGAATGCCGAAGAGTTAAAAATAGACAAACAGCATCTCTGCTTGGGGACAGACGTTATCTGCAGCAGGACATCTTGTGATCTGCTCAGCTTTTCAACAGCAGTGCTCTTTCCCTCTGTGTGTGATCACTGCCCAGGCTGCCAACATCCCCCCATGAATCTTAAGAGCTGTCCCACTTGCCAAAGTTATCATCCCACCACAGCCCCGTAGCCTTGTGGTCAACATCCGCTGAATTGCATATTACTTGATCAAGGACTTCATTTGTAGTCCTGGCTCTGGTTGGACTCTTTGGACTCTCTTCAGCCCCCCAACGCTGAATTTTCCAGCCACTTCCTGTACTCACTCTCCGATTCAATTCTCAGCTCTGGAATGGCTTACAAGGCTAAGTAGGATGGAATCGGATCTCTCAAGGACTTCATATTCCAGACACCACCTTACTGCTTCCACTGATTCTGCTGTCTCTGATGAGCCTTCAGCTGCACTCCTTCAGTCCTTGATTCAGCTCTGTGCTCGCTGCTCTCCAGCGGGATGACCTTCCTGATCCAGTCAAGACGGCCGTCTCATTTCCCAGCTTGAACTGACAATTCCCCAGATTGTTTTATCACATTCTTTTTTCCCAGACAGACTCATTCGTGTGATATTTAATACATGTTTGACTTTTTTAGGCTTCAAATTCAGTTTAAAGAACTTTTTATTTCTCTACTGTTAAAATGCAAATTTCAAAAACAAACAAACCCGAACACGCAGCCGGGTTATAAAGTTCTTAAGGGCAAAGAATCTTCAGCTGACAGCAGGCAGCATCAGTAATATTCATGACAAATATAAGATAGAAGAGGAATAATTTAGGCTGTTTCCTCTGCCAGTGTCTGGGGCCTTTTGACTTTTCTGTTTTCTTTTGACTTCTTCATTTGCATTTTGGTACTTGGAGATAATGACACTGCTGAAACAGAGCTTTGAACTAAATAAAAGCTGGATAAAATTACTTGGTTGCTCCGCCCAATCGGAGCAGAATCAGGAACATAAACTGTGAAAATACACCAATGAGATTTAGGCTCAATAAAGACAAAAAGGACCACAAAAACTGTCTTTTATATTTATTTAATCAAAACAAAGCAAAGAGGCAAATAAGGCTCAAAAATTCAAACATGATTCAAGGTGAACATTTTGTGTCTTGTGCTGTTTGTTTTTCCATCCTTTAGGGACATTTAGAGCAGTCAGAATTTTTAGGGTCCAGTCTTGGATGTTAGATCAGTTACCTGAAGTTTATTATCCTGTCTTTGAGATGACTGTATTTGTACATGACAAAAAGATGCATAATGAAGCGACTGTGACCAAATTAATAGCACACAAATTAGTTCTGAACCACATGTATCGGCTTTAAGATGATTGCTCAACAAAAGCTTTCTGTCTTTTTTAATAAAAAGGCTGCTACAGAGTATGTGCACACCAAAAGAATCAACACCCGCACAGAAGTAAAAGCAAAGTGAAATAATGAATGAGTAAAACAAATATCTACTGGAACAAAATGTAATTTCTTCACTAAACGTCTCTTTAGAGGAAAAGAATCAAAGCTTATTAGAAAGCTTGCTCACTCCTCCTCGCTCAACAGAAAGCTGCACAGGAATATTAGAAAAAACAAGGTAACACTATCACATGATCCTCCAGGGGGAGTAGTTGATAAAGCAGCACAGCAGCAGGCTCTTCCTTCTTGTCCTGCAGTCAATCAGAAAAGACAAAGAAAGGTCGCCAATCAGTCGCAGGTCTTACAAATACAGCCGGACAAGCATTTTGTGCCCCCAGGTTCCACTACACACCTCTCTTAGCATCGCTTTGTGCAGTTAACTCAAGACCCACCACAGCTTTGTGGGGTATTCACAGACAACCTTTGGGCCCCTAACGTCCCTGCCTGGGAGCCGGGCAGCAGTGCTTCCCTGTCAAATCTGCACAAATGGATGTGTCTGCTGGTGGGCACACCGACCCCATTATGCGTGTGCCAATCGCTCCAGCTGGTGGTTTAGCTGGTGCCACCAGTCGCCCCCTCACTGCATCGGGAAGCACGCCAATACACATGAGCCTCTCACCCCTCTCAGGAGCCACAAACACCCTGCCTGTCCTGCCTTGCTACTCGGTTCTTTCTAATATGACCTCAGATCAGAAGAAACTTCCCCCGTTAGCAGTGAACGACGAGAGCAGTGCCCAGTGCCACATCCTGTGCGGTACAGAACTCAGTGAGGTTGTGCACACCACAGGAGATGTGTGCATTGGGTGGGGAAGACATAGGTTCGGACAGGCTTAGCACAGCTCTGCTTGTAGCTGATGCAGAGTCAAAATGTGATGAAACCACATCTACAAAGACTGTTTTTCCAGTAATCTATACTTTATGGTGTTGATTCTTCTCACAACATGATGTGAGATGATGGGAGAGACCACGTTAATCCCTGCAGCTCGCAGCGTAAGACCGATCTCTTCAATAATTTGCTTTTGTCTTTATAAACACATTCCTATCTGTACTTTATCATCCTGCAGGGCGGAGCCTATTCTGCAGCGAATAAAGGAGGACCGGACCCGGGTGGTCTCGCCTTCATTTGACAACATCAAGTATGACACCTTTGAGATCGAGGAATACCCTCTGTCTGCTCAGGGCTTCGACTGGGAGCTGTGGTGCAGATACCTCAACCCGCCAAAGTCCTGGTGGACGCAGCACAACAACACGGCGCCTATCAGGTAAACGGGAGATGAGCTCTGAGGCTCGATAATGTAAAAAAAAATATGAGGGGGAAAAAGAAATGGTTTTATTTTATTAAAAGGAACCTCTTTATGTGAAAGAAGTCCAAGAATGTATTAATTATTAATCATTTGACTTGAAGCAAGTAGGGTTGATAAGATCACTTACTAAGCTCATTATTTTTACATTATAATTTCTCCAACACTAATCCCCATGAATAATTATGCATGTAAATTCTGCTTAGTGTAGTGTCAGTATTGTAACCCGTATAAAACCCGCGGGAAGCAATACAGCTACAGAGCAAATTAAGTGTAAGACATAAAAACGGTCTCGGTGGGCCGTTACAGTTAACATTTAAGAAGGAGAGCAGGTGCATTTTATGTCTGCTTATTTGATGTCCTGAACACCACGCACAGTCACCACGCATACCCACAAAGAATGATCTTCAGTGGCCAGGAAAGTGTTGCCAATATAACGGAGAAAGATTGCTTACGCACACCAGAGACCAGTACAGACAAACAGCCCAGTAATGACAGCAGAATTGCCTGCTCACCAATACGTGCAAAGAGGATAACATGTCTGTTGTTGAGGTTTATGGCAAGTAAATCAATAATACAGTGTTTATAGATTTGGAGAAAAACAAGAGGACGTATCCTGCTCAATATTGTAATGGAGGAAGATAAATGGGCCCAATTATTTATTTCTCTATCTTCTTAAGCACTTTTGTTCAAGTGCAGATTGCTGCT
The DNA here is from genome assembly GCF_963969265.1 of Rhamphochromis sp. 'chilingali'. NCBI lineage: Eukaryota > Metazoa > Chordata > Actinopteri > Cichliformes > Cichlidae > Rhamphochromis > Rhamphochromis sp. 'chilingali'. The sequence goes on from NC_137930.1 coordinate 3,161,650, forward strand.
GGATTTGCTCGGGAGGACCGCTTGAGAGTATTGTTACCGCTTAATGGCTTTCAGAGCAGTTTTGTTAAATCGGTATCTAATTTCTTAAGTAAACATGCGTATTGTGCTCTTCCTAGTTATCAGAAGATGATGAGTTATGGTCTGTGAGAGGCAGTGTTCGGACGCACATTGTTCCGCTGAGCTTCAGAAAATCCACCTTTGAATGCGATAATGGATACTACTACTAAAATGCAGTGAAATACAGAACAGTGCAGACATGTCTCTGGAGTGACCAATCGCGCTCCTTCGTCTGGCAGTTCGACGGACCAGTCTGGATCTGGCGGTTGCCAGGGCAACGGTACTTTTCTGACTGCACAAGTGTAAAGTTTGGTGGAGGGGGGATTACGGTGCGGGGGCTCAGCTCTTAGTTCCAGTGAAAGGAACTCTTAATGCTTCAGCACACCTGGAAGTGTTTCCTCTGCACCTCACATTTAGCACCACTGCAGATTGATAATGAGAACTCCATAGCTCAGTATTTGCTGTACGCTATAGGCTGCAAAATAAAAACAACTCTTTAACTGAATGTTGTATGAAAAAGAATGTGTTGAAAGCCGGGGGGGGGGTCTTTTTTTGGTTTCTGGCTGTTTGCCACTGTGTGTATCCACTGGGATGCAAAATTCACCCAAACAAGCTGTTTTTGCTGCGCTGCTGTATTTCATGTTGATAAGAAGAGATGTGTGCGACTGACAGCATGAATACTAATAGGAGTTATTTTTCACCCCTGTTGGTTCAGTTTGATGTTGATGAAAGATTTGTGTACTCTTCCCGCCTGAATTTCCACAAAATGTCCTGAAGTAGTTGTGTTAGGTGAAGGCATCATTTTGACAGCTGCATCATTTGTGAGTATAATGCACTGCTTGGGTTTTCATGCAAGACTAAGGACTATGTTTAGAGCAGCGAATGTGCAGTGTACTTGAAAAATAGATCTGCAGGGGGCTTGATCCCCACAATTAGCCCCAGTATGAGGCTAATTGTGGATTAGGACATAGCTGTTGTATGTGGGTAGAGGAGAAGGCTTTGCATTATATTTTTTAAAGGGCCTAATGACAGTGCATTCACTTTAATATAAAGCAAGCTTCATTTTTCTGTGACCTTTTCTCTTTCCTCTCATTCTAGGAGCCCTGCTCTGATTGGCTGCTTTGTGGTCGACAGGAAATACTTTGAAGAGATTGGCCTGCTTGATGAGGGCATGGAAATTTATGGTGGAGAAAATGTGGAGCTTGGAATCAGGGTGAGACGGTCTTTATAAACTTTTTTTTATAACCAAACTGATTAATTTCTGAATACTCAAGAACTCCTTTTTGTCCAGCTTCATGGAGACCCTTACGATACAGTCCAGAATGAAACAGATGGTTTTGATTATAGTAAAAATTCGTTTTTTTAATGTATTGGGGTCAAAACTTTTGCCACACTCGCCATTTTGATGTAATCAGCAGCAGCTGCCTGACAGCTTGGTTTAACCAGACTTCTAAAAACTAGTTACTGGTGAAACATGGAGCAATGATAACCGTTATCAATCTTAAACTGACCCGTCAATTCAGTTCTGTTTTCTTTATATAGCACCAAATCACAACAAGTCACCTCAAGGTGCTTTATATTATAATGTAAAGTCCTTACAAGGATACAGCCAGCGTGCATTAATAGAAAACTGTCATTTTATGAGGAAAAAGTGTCAGTTTATTTCAAAATATATTTATTTACACCTGCATAAAGTTAGGGCTGGATCAGGTGATGCTGAATTCTCCGTTAGTTATGCTACAATAGGTCTAGGCTGCTGGGGGCATCCCATGATGCACTGGGTGTTTCTTCTTCACTCAAATGTTTCTCTCTGTGTCTTTATAAAGCCTTATTAAGCTCAGGCTTTCTTCCACACTGTGTCTTTGGTGGCCCTCCCTCCCCGAGCCTGGTTTTAACAGGTTGCTTCCTGTTAAAAGGGTGTTTTTCTTGCTCATAAGGAGCTGTTAATTTTTGGACCTTTATCTTAAAATTCAAGAACAGTTGCATATACCAGTAAAACTGATTTGAATTATATCGATTGAGATCTCTGCCAGCACTTTCCATACAGTAACCTACAAACACATGTAGCGTGGGCCGCCTAACAACAGCATCAGCTGCTGTCACCATCCAACCTGAACTGTGCTAAAAGGACGGCTCGCCTAGCATACAGAAAAAAGAATGACCTTTCCTTTGATAGAGCAGCATCTTTATCGGTGACTCACCCAAACTGGCTAATTACTAATGATGTAACAACTACAAATTGTAACTTAATATGATAAAATTATATGAATATATCACATTATGGTGACAGTAACTTCCACATCTTCCAGTTTTCTTGTAGTTTCTGGCAAATTTGAGCAGCAACACATTTTATTTCATTTTCAGGCAGCCTAACTCCATCAGAACATTAAGTTACCAGAGGGACTCTATCTCTAATCGGATCTCTAGAGGCCTTGGGCTCTGCACAAGCACAGTCATCCTGAGGCTGCCAATCAGCCCCGGGAGGATGACACAGCGTTGAGGCTGAATGTATCCGGGAGCCATCGAGAGAAACTGTTGACTCAGGCTCGGTGTGGAGTGATTTACTGCAACCGTGTCTGTGTCGGGCAGGTTTGATTATCAGGCCGGGCTGGCTGATGCTGATCTGAACCACCAAGTCTAGAAAAGAATAGATAAATAAATGAAACACAGAGAGAAGTTTCTGGTTGTTACTGTACTGTGCCCTCTAAAACAGACATACAGCCCAGTTATCATTAACTTTGTCTGACTGCATCCATTTGTGATGCATTAATAGACGTTTTAAATGCCACCTTCCCCCTGGCTCCATTCTTCTAAAACAGCAGTAAAAGAAACCCACATCGGCAGCCTTCAATGAACCGTAAAAAGCTAAAGAAGGCATGCTTGGAGCTAAATGATCAGAATCGAGGGAGAAGAACTGAAAGCTGATTTGAGTTATGGTGGGACAAGCCAGCAGCAACTATGGTTTCAGAAACTGGCCCGAAATAAACTGAAATCTGTCGATTTAAATGTGTCCAATCTCCCCTTCAGAGTAATCACCTCATGCATGTTTGGACTGATTACAGCACTGCCACTATTTTTGGATCCCTCCTTGCAATCTTAACCTTTTCAGTGCTTTATTCAGTATCTATGTTTCAACAGATGAACAAAGACCTTCAGTAAAAGATCTGCTCTGCTGCCCCTGGTGGAAAAATAAGGTATTGCTTAGGTTATGGAGCTAAAGAGCTGAACAAGCAGACCTGCCAGCATCCAAGCTGACTGATGCTCCCTGTATTTGCTCGGGAATGGTGGATGTTTCCCCAGTAATTATACCCCTCCATCTGTAAACAAGAACGCAGGCGAACTGCTGTGAGTGCGACGCTACCTGTAAAGGAATGTTGGCTGGATGTTGACTACAGGAGCTGTGTTATCTCAGTCTAAACTCCAATAGGAAGAGTGCACTTATAGGAAATATTGCACCAGATTTATTAAAGGTCACAAACACAGGTGCTTCTGCAGCTCGCAGAAGTGCATTGCATATTTGTAGGTGTTGAAAAGTTAGAGAGAAAATGAAGGAACCACTCGGACAGGATTTTTTTTTTACGTTTGCAAGAGCAATTTTCAAACTTTTCAAATAATGATATTTTATGCACCTTATGTGGTTGTTAAAGTTGCTGCTTTGATAATTTGGAATGAGGAGGGAATACATGCCTAACCTTTGGCTCCTGTAGTTGCTCAGCCAGATGTTTCGAGCTGAGACGCGTCTATTTCTGCTCCTTAATACTTCTGTTTAATGTAAGAGAGCAGAGCTTAACATGGAGGACCGAGAGAGGGGGGAGTGGCTCATTACACATGCATAAAGTTACAGGGAGCAGCAGAGTTGGCAGTGTTTCAGGGTATTAGTTACATTGCTACGCAGACATTGGTTCATAATGAAAACTTCAGGCAGCAGACGTCTGTGTCTTCACACAGCAGGGCGCATGTAGAGATCTGCAGCCTCACAAATCAGCTCTCATGTAGTCTTTTCTTCTTTTTCAGGTGTGAAGTGTGTTCAAAGAATGTCGTTCAGGGGTCACTGGATTTAAGTCAGAATAAAGGGGAGTGATGCATGCATGGATCAGGATCTGGTGGCAAATCATCTTTTGGTTTCTTCTATTTGTTCCTTCAACCTTCAGATTTTAACAGTTTCCCTTTTATCAGAACCTGCTGCTGCTTCTTCAGCTGCTTCCTGAAGTGTTATTCTGAGACATGTGCATGAACCCCACAGTTACACTGCTGTGCTGGTTAGTGGATCCTCCCTCCTGAGGTCTGATTGATGGTGCAGGGCATCTTTGAAAAGAACTGGCTGACGATTTGTTTCACAGATTATTCACCCGACAAACTTTCCAGTCCAGCACACAGCGTTTTGCAGTCAGGCTTATTAGTTCCACTTAGTATATTTGGCTCTGTGCATTTTTAGAACAGCTACAACCTTATGTCATAAACACACTATGATGTCATGAATATAAATGTGTCTGGTCACTGGCTGTGTTGTGCCTTCCTTTGTCTCACGGAAGCTTTTGTGGAGGACTCGGATGTGACTCCATATGAAGCATGAATGTCAAGCCTGCTACAGGTCTGATAATGCCTTTCTCCTTAGCTCCTCACAGTGCAGAGAGCAAGAGTGCTGCTGCATCATGCAGTGAGGTTATTCTCTATTATAGAGCTCTTTTGCCATATAATTACTCTGCATAAGCCCACACTGCAGAGACAAATTGAACACCTGTTGACATTAGCACAGCGGAGAGTTGGATGGTTTATTCAGTGAAGCAGAAGTAGTGAGGGTCCCTCTGTGGGGGGATGAGCTCACTGTCGCCACCACGACCGCAGTGCACGTCTTTCTGACCCAGATCAGATGCTCCCCTCAGCCGTCGGCCGCTCTGCCCACATTACTTGTTGGCCTGTGTGCTGAAACGGGGCCAAGAGTCAGTTGCCCTCTGCAGGGTTGACAGCAACAGTGAAGCAAAATGGAGCGGTTTCAGCGTAGAAGCACTTCAAAGGGGCTGTGGAGCATTTTGTGTGGATGTGGACAGGTTACAACTCCGTGTGTGGAGTTTTTTGGAACAGCTGAAAGAGCAACCAAAGGTTAGCCAGAGTATTGACATTTTATTTCTGTAGCAAACACTTCCAGTGCCACAGGACCATCTGAAGCCTGAACTCAGCAGCACGTGGAATTCTATAGAGCCCCCGCCTCGACACGCACATCATTATTCTGATGAGTTTTTTACTTCGTGGTTTTCTATAAAAACATCAGGAATGACAGGGAACGTCAATGTTTCAGCACACAGAGCTGTAGAAGCCCCTTTTTCAGATCAATGATTATGTAAATCGGCGGTGATATTTTGACAGAATCAGTTCTGCACACATGTCCCAGGGGCATTGCTCCTAATCTAACTATTTCATCATGTGTTGGTTTTGGCCCTGGGTTTAACTCAGAAAACACTCCGTTTGTTCTATTTCTATCTTCATACCAAACACAGACTACTTTTTCTTTTTTATCAGCGATTTGTTCGTGCGCTCCCTCGGTTTCTGCAGAAGCTCTCCGTATCTCTGGCCTGCATGCTCCTTTTAGTGATAAAGATTGCTTTCATGAAGCCTGATCTGCGCCGTGCTGGCGTAATATTGTGCATATTTAACACTCATTGTCTTTTTTTTTTTCTCGCTCCATCACGACGGGTGGTTGTCTTCGCTCAATGCGATTTATAATTCACAACTTGTTTATGCCTTTTGCTGCTCATTTTCTCATTAAAAACTTTTAAAAACACAAGTCTGACAGCAAGATTTGTTCCACATTTCACCAAAGGAGACAGGCCGGGAGACAATTAGGGATGTAAATGTGCTGCGTTTTGTCTGGGTGACACCCGTACAAGTCAGCCAGACACAACTTCCCAGACAGCGGATGCACACGCACCCAAACTGCGAGTTCTCAAAGTCATAATGATGCTCTGTGATGTTTGCTGTGTAGTATTTGGCACATGACCCTGTGTTCACCCGTGAACAAAAATAACAAAGCCAAAAAAAGAAAAGACTTCTCGAAAAGATCACTGAAGACCAGATTTCTCTCCCCTTTATTTCACTCTCTTTATCTCCTCTCTTTATTCCCGCTTTATCTCCCTGTGTGTTTATCCCAGCACCTCCTCTTTTTATATCCTTTTTTGAATCTCTCCTTCTTTCATTTCCCCTTTTTCCTGATGCCATTCTCTATCTCACGCTGCACACCCACATGCTCAGAGGTAGATTGTTATACTCGAAGAATAGCTCCTTATACTCTAACCCCATGTTGTAAATCCTTTATAGAAAGTGTTGAGGTATTTCTGAAAGAAGCATGTATTATCTCTGAATTTGGCCCTGCCTGGGCGTCAGGCCAGCGCTACAGTTTCTGCTGTTGTTCTGCAGCAGCGCTTTGCTTTGGTAGGATAGAGGGAAGGAGGCTGGCCGGCAGGAGGGATTAGAACACAAATGCACAGGAGTGCAGGATTGCAATAGAGGGAACAGGAGTTTCTATTCAAATCAGCATTTCCCAGCATTTGTTTGTGAAATCCTAAGGTGCCTGCAGCTCAGTGTTGAGCAGCGCTATTGTGGAAACAATGGTACAATAATCTTCTGACCAAACGTGGCGAATTCTAGAATATTTCTGGAGAAGTGTTGCTATTTCCTGAAAGTTGGTCCACATTTGAAGCAGCTTGATTGTTGCACTTTGCTTTGTAGCTGACAGGTGGTCACTAGTGGACACTCCAAGTTCCGTTGTCTAGGTAACCCTGCGATGTATTTGCTGCCTCGCTCATACATCAGTCAATGATGTCCTTCGCTGTTATTGGCAGTGGTTTGAATTGGACCCCTGAAAAAAAGTTAATATGAGTGGAGTTGATGTTGAGAAGGAAGAGCTCAAAGTAGCTAAAGTACCAGCAGAGATGGCCTTTGCATCTCTCCTACTGACCCGTGATCCATGTAATTCCTTCACCTTTGAGACGGTGCACATCGCATCATACTCTGAAACTCACCGGAGGGCAAAGTAGTAAACATTTAGATATGCAGCTGTGGGCCGAAACACTAATAAAATACCTGTAGCTGGTGAAAGATGTTCGATTATTCCACATCAAAGCATTGTTTGAGTACTGTATCGACTTCGTTGTCAGGAAGGTTTTGTTTAGCACTGACAGTCAGTGTTTAACCGCTGCAAGATGTTAACAACAGCCGTGCAGAAGTTCTAGCTGCAGTAACATTTTGTCAACGTGCATATTTTTGCTTGGTGTAACAGGCCAGTGGGGTTAGCCTTTAAACATGACTTATTATGATCCTTTCTAACACCAGGTTTTTATTTTCACGATCAAGAGCAAAAATACTAAAGTCTGCAATAAACAACACATTTAGAATAAAAGTGCTGCAGGCGCCTGATGAAGACCTTGCACGATGAGGTGAGGAACTTTATATATTTACGACAGTGATGAAAAAAGAAGTTGGATTAAAACAGTACAAGACTCACATTGTGTAAGAGAAAATTGCAAGTTGCATTAATAAATCATAAATACTCTCTAAATATGAGAATAACAGCTGCATGGAGGTATGATACAAATATGTTTGGGGTCTGACAGAACGAAGAGTTATTATGCAGCTTTGAAGAGAATGGTAGTGTTCTTTATGGCAGCGAGGTGGAGTCTGAGGGAGAACAGAGACTAGATGCACTCGCTACCACAGACATAAACATCTCTGACATCTTGCTGCACATATTAAAGGCTCTGAGCTTCCTTAGTTACTTTAGTTCAGTGAGTTTTGCAGCATGCATGTATGCACAGCTCTCTGAAGCTCCCACCACAGCATCTCAGTCAGGCTGAGGTCTGTACTCTGGACCACTGCAGCACCTGGATACTTTTCTGTTGGACACTTGATGATGTGCTTGGGATCTTTGTCCTGTTGACCCAGTTTGGTCCAACCTTTAGCTTTTGGACAGATGGCCTCACATCTGACTCTAGAAGAATCCTCATGCCTCCACCACGCTGCTGACAGCTGGTATGAGATGTGCTGTGTTTCTTTTTCTCCAAATGTGCTGCTGTGCATGATGGACTAACATCTCCACTTTGGTCTCTGTCCAAAGGACATTGTTGCAGGAGTCTTGTGGTTTGTTCAGATGCAGCTTTCCAGGCCTAAGCTGTGCTGCTGTGTTCTTTTTAAAGAGAAGAGGCCCTGATAGCCCTTCCAAACCAGCCATGTCTGTCATGAACTTGAGCCTTTAACATGTTAACTGTGGCTTGTCTGAATCGTGAGTAGTGGAAGCAGGAAGATAGTGCTTAGCTTTTCAGGCACTGCTTCTGCATTTTTAGTTTTTATTCTGATAAATAATAATACGGTATAATATCCCACGTGTAGCTGTACTTCTGAGGTTGTATTTACCTAATTTTAGAACCTGCTGAGGGTGTGAAGTTTGTATTTATTATCTCCTCACACAGAAAACCTTTGAATCCAAAGACACTTTTTTCCATTACCGTATATGGCACAAAAGAAGGAAGAATCCAAACATGAGTTTTCTATGATGTGCTACCTCACACACACACCAAATATTGTTTTACTAAAACATGTATGACTTGAAATAACATTTGCCACATGTGTCATGAGCCTGGCTAGTCCTACATAGGCATGTAGGACAGCTTCCACTGTCAAACAAGTGCAGACAGATGAAAATAGCAGCATCTGGGTAGGCATCACCACTGTGTGCCTGTGATACCTTTCTATTCATGCTAATTCCATCAGCCAGGCTCAGTTTCAGCAGGTTTTAATCCCCTATTCAGAGGACACAGGTTTAACTGGCAGTAACCTGGCAGGTGCTGAAAATATCTCTACCTTTTTTGGGAGTCCCCACAGTCCTCACATGTCAGAATTTACATTTGTGTGTGTGTGTGTGTGTGTGTGTGTGTGTGTGTGTGTGTGTGTGCGTGTGCGTGTGTGTGTGTAACAAAGGTGTGGCAGTGCGGTGGCAGTGTAGAGGTCCTGCCCTGCTCTCGGATCGCCCACATCGAGCGTGCCCACAAACCCTACACGGAGAACCTGACGGCTCACGTCCGCCGCAATGCTCTGAGGGTGGCTGAGGTCTGGATGGACCAGTACAAGAGTCACGTCTACATGGCCTGGAACGTTCCACTGCAGGTAAACACACTGCACTCACTGTGTGTGTGTGTGTGTGTGTGTGTGTGTGTGTGTGTGTGTGTGTGTGTGTGTGTGTGTGTGTGTGTGTGTGTGTGTGTGTGTGTGGTGCTTCTTCTCCCTGTGCGGGGGTGTTATTGTGGACATGTTTATTTGTGTTCAGGGGTTGTGTTACAGATTTTCTAGCAGCCATGAATGCCACCATGGAGATCCACTAGAAAGTCAGTGGCACATAAATAACAAGCAAATGCATCTCTGAAGGATTGTTGTTGTGCAAGGATATACTGTATATAAAAGATGGAGCTACATTTTCGCTGTGGATTTTGGACAATTCTTAGCATGTTAGTTGTATGTGTGATGAAAGTTAGATAAAATAATTGAGCGTTAACTTACCAGATGACACTAGAGAGCTTGGTTATTTATTCTGTGTCAAGCTCCATCATACCGTTTCATGTCGTAACGTTGCACGTTTTAGCATTGAGATCGATTTGCTTTTGGACCCACCCTCAAGCGGTCATTAGAGGTACTACCGTTTTTGTCACTTCCTGTTTGTTTACATTTTCAGATGACAAGTCATTTGAATACTGTATAACAAAGATCTACAGTGTGTTTCTTAACCAGGTTTAGCTGACCTATCAAAACCTAACCAAACCCTCATAATCCCAAAAAGTTCACACTAGTTCAGCCTTTTAGTATCCATGTTTCAACCACGTGTGTTCAGGTCTAATGCGAAGTCAGACTCATATCTGAGTGATCGCACATATACCTAACTCACCCAAAGTAGTCCTTCAGTTCATAGCTAGTTTCATTATAAGCCTGTAGATCGCTCTTGTCTTCCAGTTTGCTCGAGCCCGGCAATAACTCTTCTCTGATATTGTTTTTTGTATGAGCACAGTGTTGCAGACCAGATTTACAGTGATTCAATGCAGATCAACCAGTATATGCTCAAATTTGTAGGACCAAGAACAATTTATGTCTGTAGGGTAAATTTCCTCTTGGCAGGAAAACAATCTTTCGGGAACATTTCACATACTTTTTATGTAGATTCTGCTTTAACATCTCTGTTTAATTTCAGCCGTTCCTCACTGAGTATCGCACTCTGTGAGGCTCCTTTTTAAACATTCCTTGCTGTTCTTCTGCTCAGTTATCATTTCCGACTCTTTCATTGCCATTCCAAGGATGTAGTAGTGCTCAAAGGACGCAGACGCCTGAATTCTGCACGTGTTTTTATTTATTGCTACGTCGAATGTAAGAAAATTGAAGCTCTTTTTGTATTTATCGTGTTGCTCGAGGTCATTGGGTGGCAGTAAAATGCTCAGCATGTAAAACTTGGATCTGTGTGTGTTTATTTCCTTGCCTAGAACTCAGGAATAGACATCGGGGACATTTCAAAGAGGAAGGCCCTGCGGTCAAGACTCCGCTGTCGACCGTTCAGCTGGTTCCTCTCCAACATCTACCCTGAGCTCCGATCCTACAGCGACACAGTTGCGTATGGCGTGGTGAGTTCCTGTGATCGACCTGCATTTCCGTCTTTGCCTATGTTGACATCCAGAATTAAGGGTTTATTCATTAATGAGTTCCCACTGGTTTCTGAATAATTCCCAAATCAGAACGTTATGTATTCCTGGGTATTTGTAGTCTTTGTGAAACAGTTGGCCCTGCAGTCGACTGGCAGCCTGTTGAACCCCACACAGCCCATGAGAGCTGTAGACATTTTCTTTCTGTTCTAGTTTAAAACCTCTGTTTCTTGTACATTTATAGCTTTCCAAACATTTCCTGATGCTCCAGTGCTTCTGTTTTTTCTTTTGTTCCTCACTGATGTCCTCATGTATGACCCTGGGGCTGTTTCATGGACTTTTGCCTTCTTATGCACGACCACTACCAGTTTAGGATTTGGGATTCGCATCCAATACGATTGATACTTCTCTTCATGTTTTGGTGTAAAATAAAGATATTAGAGTGATTAAAGTCTGGATTTGAGTTGCTAGAAGTGATGGGGGGTTTCTCACCACGTGGTTTGTATATCAGTGCCTCTGCTAAATTACCGTATTTCCCGGACTACAAAGCGCACCTGAATATTAGCCGCACAAGCTAAAATCAGGGGAAAATCCTGTTTTGTACATACATTAGCCGCACCTGACTAAAAGCCGCAGGTGTTTCAATATTGACTTATCATATGTAAGAGAATATGCACAAAGCGAATTGTCAGGAAAGAGATGGCTGTTTGGAGACACACCCCTTTTATTAATATTTTGAAAAACAAGTTATGGGTACATATTTGCACATGTGCTGTGCTTCATAAATGAGTAACAAATGTAGTACATAACAGTAACCTACAGCACACCAGAAAAATAGATTCAGCCTACCTTTTAGGTTCAGGTGCAGTGACACGGCTTTAACAAGAAGAAAAGTCAGTCATTCACCATCTTTCTCTTCTTCCTGCACACTAAAACCACCAAAGTCCTCTTCTCCAGTGTCGGATACAAACAGGCTCAGGATGGCTTCGTCATCCACTCTCAGCTTCTCTCCTTCGTTGTCACTTTCAAAACCAAAGATAATCCTCATTGTCATTGTCAGTGTCAGAGTCGAACACCCTCTGAAGGGCCGTGGCGGTGTCCTCCTCTTCATCATGCAGCAGTCCAGCCCTTCGAAATCCGTTGGTGATCGTGGATGTTTGCACACTTTTCCACGCTGTCAGAATCCACCGGTAGAGTTGAGCACAACTTGCTTTTCGCAAGTTTATCGCCGCTGGTCATCCACGCCTCCCGCTGAATGCGTAGCGCTACTTTGAAGTTTGTTTTTCGCGCTACTTGTACGGCACTACGTTGCCTGGCGGATGGACATGTGACCAACATACCACTCTTGAACCCCAATCCTTCCGCCAGGCAACGTAGTGCCGTACAACAGCAGAACAAACAAAACAAATCGTCTTACGATATCACAAAAATCATGGACAATCTATAGAAAAGCCACACCTGACTAAAAGCCGCAGGGTTCAAAGCTTGTGCAAAAAGTAGCGGCTTATAGCCCGACAATTACGGTATTTTGATTCCCTGTGGTGACAAAATATACCCTCTACCCAAAATGATTCATCTGGAAATGGTCACAAATGGACTTTCACAGTTAGGTCTTGTGCTCCTGCGAGTGTGCGCCTCTTATTTTGTTTTGTTCAGATTCTTCATGTCGATGCTTTTTAGAAATAACCTAAAAAAGAAACAATACCCACCCTGTTATAGTCGTATCATAAACACCTCTTCATGACTTCCTGTAACTTTCCAGCTGCAAAAACACAACTTTTCTGTTAACCCTCAGTGCAATTGCACACGCACACTCACTTTAAATCACAGCAGCAGGTATGGAGAAGGTGAACTTTTTTTCTACCACTTAACTTCTGCATGACTATAACTCTCATCATCTAACGTCCGTGGGAGGATTTTGCATAATTGAAAAATGACAGTAATCTGTTGAAAGCGGAGCAGAATTATCCCCCTGCTCTGACTGCTCCTGCTGATAGAGGAAGAAAATGACTAATTTGGGACCAATTCCACTTACTAACCATTTAATGTCATTTTTAATTGAGATCTCAGTCACCCTTTAACCCATAAAATCTTTAAAACTTATAACTGGATTCTAGCTTGGGTAGACATCCAGTTTCTGCATTGATGAAAAAACCAAAACTTTTGCCACATTGTAACTTAAGTGTACCGAGGCATGGACTTCACTAGACCCCTGAAGGTGTGCTGTGGTATCTGGCACCAAGATGTTAGCAGCAGATCCTTTAAGTCCTCCGTGGATCGGACTTGTTTGGACTGAGATCTGGTGAAACCCCTCAAACCCGTTTTTGTGCTCCTCAAACCGTTCCTGAACCATCTTTGCTTCGTGGCAGATGGCATCCTGACTGGTGCCAACAAACTGTGATGCTCTGTGTATTCTGACACCTTTACATTTTTCAGCAGTTTCAGTTTTAGTAGCTTGTCTGCTGGGTCAAACCAGAGGGAACAGCTGTCACTTCCACATGCATGAAAGAGCCTTTGCCACCCATGACCCTGTCGCTGGTTCACCCCTGTTCCTTCCTTGGACCGCTTTTCATGACCCCTGCAGATGGAAACACCCCACAAATCTGCAGTTTTAGAGATTTGTCCCTTTTTCAAACCTCCTCAGATCCTCATGTTTGCCCATTTTTCCTCCATAAAAACAACTTTGAGGACAGAATGTTCACTTGCTCCCTAATATACATATCCAACCCACTAACAGGTCCTGTGCTGAAGAGATAATCAGTGGTATTCACTTCACCTGTCAGTGGCCACAGTGTTACACCTGATTGGTGTCGTGTAGAACAAAGAGCAAGACAGCCCATTTAGGAACAGATTCTCAGACATGAGATGGAAACATGACACTTGTAAGGGTTAAAAAAAAAGATACAGCTAGATGATGAACCTGGTAACAAAATGTGGGTACAAAGTAACCCGCATAACCTCCAGGTTATTTTGACCGTATCCCACCAGGTGATATGATTATTCAAGCTTTGCCCAAAATTCACTTTCTTGAGTTTTTCTGAATGATAGGAAATCAGATAAAATGTCCACAGTATCAGTGCATGCTTCTGTTACTCTGAAATAATAATAACTCGTAAACTGAAATGAGGTTTGGTCTTCAGATTGTGGGCCCTATTCGAGGAAGCAGGTAAAACAATCTTTGAGTTTAAAAATCAACTCAGAGCCGCCAGAACAGCTGATCAGAGTTGCTCCAATCAGCTCTGGGAATGTTCACCCTGAATATGAACACGTGCCAGTGCTGACTGTTTATATTAAAAAACAGGAAGTTTAAAAAGGTTCATTTCGATTAGCTCCGTTGTCATGACAGACAGAATAAAACTTTGATACTAAATATATAATTTGTTAGAACATTTGCTGTCATTTATCCAAATGTAATTTTGATTAAATGAAGCTGGAATCTTATTTTTCTTCTTGATTTTTAATCTAATTACTCAGCTGTGACCCGACAGGAGAGACGGTCTGTGACGTTATTATCCTCAAGACAGTGTTTAATGAATAAAAACTGTTTTTTCTATAGTTAATGATCATTTCTATGTTTCAATAATTTTTTAGTAAAAGCTTAATCTACTGATGAAATGTAACAACCTCACTTTTTTTGCTATTACTGGATAAAACCTCTGATCTAATGTTCTCCAGTTCAGTCATGGTTTCAGATTCCTGAAAAAAAACAAAGCAGGGCAACTTTCCAGGTTTTTTTCATCTAAAGTTTTATCATTAAAAAGAAGCACATTATAAGAACTGCTTCATTTTTTATATATATTGCATAAATTAGTATAGCTTAGATCAAAGGAGCCTTTTTAAACAAAGGAACAAATCACGTCAGGGAAATGAAGCCATTATGATTCAGACGGGATGAGCTGGGAAACGACCAGAGCTGAACCGGATCTGGTCTGAATCCGTGATCCGTATTCATTTTGGATCCCTCCTGCTGGGCCAGTGGACTCAGGTTTGCAGAGTGCATGACTGAACTTCAATCTGTGAACAAATATTACTACACTGTTCAGGACAGACTATGTTTAGCCGCATGCAAAAAGTCACTTTAAATATTTTTAGTTCAGTTTCATTGATCAGTTTCATCGATGATGCTGGTGTGAAACTGATTTGGTTCCAGGTTTGTGGAAGAGCCTGGACGTGATTTTCAGGCCAGGAAATTTCAAGTGGATATCCATTTGCACCTATGAAGTGTACTACATGAATACTATAATTGCTGTATAAACAAATAGCTGATTTGGAGGGGGTCAGGTGGGAGGCACTCACTGATTTTCTGTGGAATCACCCAAAAAGGAAACCACCAGGTTGAAGCCTCTTATTTTCAGGCATATGGGACATGCTTGTTCTCATCTCGTGGGAAAGCTACAGGTGTAAGTTCTCTCTTTTATTTTATTTTTCAAATAACTTTGATTGTCTGCAAGCTGGATGCAAACAATTTTTGTTTTCCCACCTGTAGTTAAATAAAACCTTTCAGTTTTATTCCGTCTCTGTGGAACATCAATTCTGTCGCTGAATAGAAGAAAAGAGTTATGTGTTGATAGATGTGTGGGTGGTGGGGTGGGGTGGAGGGGCGGCTGGGTGGGGGGCAGACATTAGCGGCAGCAATTGAATCTCCAGTTCTGAAAGCAGCCTCCGCATCACCTCTTGTGCTGTTGTTCGATAAACACTTCAATCACAATGTGGGCCGGATGGAGTTATTTGTTGACACTACTGAGCACGTGCGGGGCTTGGCTTCGAGCGTGTCAGAGGAAAGCGTTGCCACGGTGACATGTGAGAGATGTAGATAGGAAGGTTTCATATTTGCCAAAAAAAAACAATAGCTTGCGGGAGGTAGCAGTCGGAGAGAGCGCGACATGCGTTCTGATGTGACAACCATCTGTTTACACACTCATCTCTTATTTAGCATGAAGTCAAAGCTACAAGAACACACAGCTCACACAAGGCAAGCACTGAACACAGCACAGACAGTGCTTTGTCAAGAAGCCGTGCTTAAAGAAGGGAAACGGAGAGAAATTCAATTGGAAATGAATCTGGAAGAAGTCAGGCGAGAGCCACAACAGAGGAGTTACAGCCATCTGTTAAACACGGTGGAGCATCTGTTATGGTTCGGGCTGCGTTTCAGCCGGTGGTGTCGCATGTCTTTGTTCAAATCAATGGAATTATGAAGAAAAATGCATGACAGCGATCCCAAACACACTGCAGGTGCAGTAAGAGCACACCTGGAGATAAAAACACAGAGTGGAACAGCATCAGCCGTGGATCGGACCGCGACATTATTGAAGCAGTGTGGGAACATCTTGCAGGAGAAATGTTAGCCAACATCCAAAGAAGGGCTTTGAATGTTCTTCAAGAAGCCTGGAGAACTTTTCCTGAAGACCACTCAGAGAAATGAAGGAAAGGCCACCTCAGACTGTGCTGAAGAAAAAAGGTGATCGCACCAAAGCTTGACTTTTAAGCTCTTTGTTGCCTTATTTACTTAATTTCCATTCATGTTGACATGTTTTACCAAATCGCTGCTTCTATTTCCCACTCATGAAATATAAAGAATGGTTTTCTCTGACTTCTACACTGTATTATATGTTAGAGACCTTTAACCTCTGAAAATAACGTAAACTAAACTAAAATTTTAGATGTTATGGAGTGCAAAGGGGCATAGCATGGGAATACAAGTGCATCAAAAATTGCCTTCATGAGTGAAATGGCCCCTGATGTGATGCCTCCTGGACTCGAGAGCACGGCCTGATTGATGGAAGAGTTATCAGCTGGTGGAGTCCAGACTGATGTATCTCAACAACTATTAAATCCTCCTGCTTCCTTACCTCCACTGAGCAAAACACTGAATCATCCGGTGTCATCGCAGCCACCGGCTGTGTAATCGAGCCTGACCTCTGACCCTCTATGAAATGGGACAAAAGTAAAAACGAAATTCCCTCAGGGGATTGATAAAAAATCAAATTATTGCAGCGCTGTGATACGTCCGAAAGCAGCGTGAGATATTGGGAAACAGAAAGCTTCACTCAGCCTCCAATAATGGATCAAAAACACACTGAAACCTCCACAGGACTGTCTCTGACGTGATGCAGAGGAGCGCAGAGAGGCGATGGGTTGCATTAAGTAAACCAAGGCAGAGATGCGATCCATGATCCCGATGAACGGCGGGTTCTGTAGGTTGGCTGAGGCCAGCTGTGCTGCAAGTGGAGAAAATAAACTGTCGGAAATGAAAGTTTTGCCTGTCTGTCATTCATCATAAACTCCAAATGCTTCAGCTTTGAGACTCGGTTTGGTGTGAATGTGGACCCATCGAGCCGTTTCATTCAACTTTCAAAAGTAATGTTTGTATTTTGCCAACGTTAATGATGAATAAACCTGGAGCCGACCAAACTCAGACCAGAGCTTGAATACATACAGAGACATTTCTATTCAAATCCGCTCTTTTTAGAGGTCGTTTTTTACCGAAGCTCATCAGTTCAGTGTCAGCTATTAACAGCCAGGTTTCCTCAACGTGTGCATTCGTATCACATCAGTCCTCATGACGCTGCGGTTATCGCTGTTATCAGAGCTCTGCTGGTGAATATTTTACTTCAGATAATAAACAGTTTGTTGTGTGGAATGTGCAGGAATGGAAAATTTAGATAAACGTCACCCAAACTGAAGATGTTATCAAAAAAAGGTAAAAAACATCTCAGAAAACATGGAGAACTTAGAGACCTGAGTTATTAGCTTATGTTTTAAGAAACATCGTTTTTGGTAAAAATTAAGAAACTTAACTTCATTGACCACTTTTTCTATAATTTCATCAATTTTAGCCTAAATTAAGGAAAAACTATAGACTGTATAAAAAGACTACGAATATTTTCATGGTTTTTCAATTTTTAAAATCTTTACTTTAATATAAATGAATCATTTATTCTTGTGTTATCCACGGCTTTGTGACCGTTGATATCACATGGAATCTAAGCCATGACTAATTCAATTCTATTGATTTTTATTTACATAGCGCCAAATCACAACAACAGTCGCCTAAAGGTGCTTTATATTGTAAGGTAGACCCTACAATAATACATACAGAGAAAAACCCAACAATCATATGACCCCCTATGAGCAGCACTTTGGTGACAGTGGGAAGGAAAAACTCCCTTTTAACAGGAAGAAACCTCCAGCAGAACCAGGCTCAGGGAGGGGCGGGGCCATCTGCTGTGATTGGTTGGGGTGAGAGAAGGATAAAGACATGCTGTGGAAGAGAGACAGAGGAAAATAATGCATGTGTGAGCGCATCAGTCATCGCACAAAGATTCATGACACGTCATGAATCACGAAGCAGCTTAACAGATTGTTATTATCCGTAAAGTGTTCAAGCGAACATGGTCAAAGTACAAAAATCTCTGCTGTATATTACCAAAGCTGGATTTTTTTATACAAATTAAACAGTTTGATTTCACGCTATGATATCGATACTGTAGTTTCAGGCATCTGGCTAATAGTTAATATTAGTTAATACTGATTACCAGAGTGAAATGAATACGCTGACTGGGATTCAAACTGTTGACCCTTCACTGCTAGCTCCTCTGCTGGCATCAGATTTGACTAAGTCATCAAAGTTTACTAACCTCAGCTCTATACTTAAGTTGCCCTTTGAGAGAATAACATAAAGAAGTGATGGCATGAAATGGAAATGCAGCAGAAACTAACACGATTGACTGATCAACAATTACAGACGGTCCAGATTATTATTCTGCATTTTGACTTATAGTTCCCTTCTAGATTTAATGACCACACCAAAGACTTTTAAGCAGCAAGCCACTGTATTTATAAAATGCTAGGGCTCATGTGTGCACACAGCCGCTGTTTTTCTGTGCACATGCTGCAGATGTATCGGAGGACTCGGGGGTTGAGTGTCTTGCCCAAGGTATATCTAACGTAACAGTATCCTACAGACACCAGGGTAAGTTATTCACTTTAGGTCAAAACCCTTCCATGGGTAGCGTGGACTCGGATATTGGCTACAACATGGGCTCGATGCACAGCAATATTGGCCCTCTGGAGGATCCTCCCTCTCTGAGGGTTAGGGATTAATAGCACTGTACTCAGTGCGATAATTGCTAAGATCAGAAAACAAGCCATGAAGCAGAACAGACGGAGCAAGGACAACCTGAAGTTCTTTTTAGTTTTTCTCTTGCCTACTTTGAACAATTAGTTCATAATCTTTTGTGGAACGTGGCCAAACTGAGGAAATAACCTGTGACCCAAAAAGCAAAGATGCTCTTTCTTTTTGAAATATGACTCTGCAGCTGCCAAAAAAGGTGAATGTTAGTGTAAAGTGTTTGCATAACTCTCCTGGCGAGCAGTAATTAGCCCGCTGTGGTTCCATTTGTCTTCACTTTAGCCACGCAGCTAAAGCTGTGTAGTGCACCACTCTGTCATAATGGAGTAATTAATAATGTAGAGAGACAGCCAGATAGAGAGGGAGAAGGAGACTGCTTCACTCGTCTTCCACTTATGAGAGGAATACAAAGACGCATCCATAAGGAAAACCAGACACACGTCGTTTAAACAGAGCGTCTTCTTTCTTTAACTTCATTTTCTTGGTTGTGGTGAAAGGACCACATCATCGCTGTCTTAGCTGGTTTCTTTATTATACTCCCAAAACACTTTCAAGCGACAGTAAAATAATGAATTTGGGTTTAAAGCGCACTCTCTCGGATGTAATTTGAGGGGATTAACAGCCCATTAAAAAGGAAGGGTTAAGGAATTACAGCTCTTTAATAAGTTGTCCCTCCAAAATATCAAAGGATCAAAAACAGTGGACTCAAAGGACGGGGCATTTCTCTTAAATTAGAGGGGAAAAAACATAAAATAACGTATAAAAATGTTTCAATGAAAAATGTCCTCTTAAAAGCACAACGTTTGACTTTTGTAAAGAGATTTCTTTTACAAAAACAGTTAATTTTTTGTTCTTAATTTCAGACCTTGTCCTGGTCGTCTGGGTCCTGTGTTTGTTTAGACTTGTGGAATATTGAGATTCTGATCTTCAGTTTAGGAGATCCTCTGATTTTATTGCATGTCTAGTTCTTAGTTCTTCTTTAGTTTTGTTTCTTTGGTGTCCAGTCTCCAGTCTTTCCTCGGTGTGTCCTCCTCTCTTGGCCCTGTCCTGTGTGGTTCTTGTGTTCTAGTTTGGCTGTTGCTTGCTTTGTTTTGTCTCCCCGCTGTGTCGTGTGTTTCCATGCCTGTTATTCCCCGTGCGAGTGTCAAGCTCACGTGTCTTTGCCTGAGTCTCAGTGTTCTTATCGCTTCCTATTTTATTTTGACAGTCCCTCATCTCATGTGCGTTATGTTTAGTTTTGCTTCCCTGTTTCGTTAGTTGGATTTGTTCCGGCTGTGTTTTCCACCTGTCGCCCATCGTCTTATGTATTTAGGTCCTTAGTTTTCCTCTGTTCCCCTTCACGTTGTCATTCCCTCCTCCTGTGTCCTGTTTGCTCTGTTATGAAATCGATTTAGACGGCAGTCTTGTCATTTTGTATTCCTGAGCTTCACTGCCTATAATGTCAGTTTTAGGTAGAGAAGCATCCCGTCTTCATTTTGACCTTCACTCTGTTTTCCAGTTGAAGAACAGCTTGAGAGACGACCTGTGTCTGGACCAAGGACCTGACACTGACAACGTCCCCATCATGTACCTGTGCCATGGTATGACGCCTCAGGTGAGTAAGTCGGCTCAGGTTTTCATTCTGCTCTCGTCCGCTCTGTCCTATCGCTTCGAATCCACGAGACACCGATAAATACTGATCGCACAGAGAAATCCCCCAAGGCAGGCTGTCAGTAGCAGATAATTAGAGTCCTCTGCAGTCTTTGTTAGTTTAAATGGGGGATTTGGAGAGAGTAGCCCTTGCATAAAGTTGCATTATGCAGCAGGGATGAGTGAGTGTTATCTTTTTCCACATCATAACAGAAAGAAGGCACAGTTAGCACGTTGTCCAATTCTAAACAGAAACATTTTGTCATTATGCACAGCTTTTTAAAGCATGGTTTGATGTTTTGCTGTTGCTGATTGCTTTGTTTCTTTGGGGGCAGAAAAAACCCT
The DNA here is from genome assembly GCF_963969265.1 of Rhamphochromis sp. 'chilingali'. NCBI lineage: Eukaryota > Metazoa > Chordata > Actinopteri > Cichliformes > Cichlidae > Rhamphochromis > Rhamphochromis sp. 'chilingali'. The sequence continues at coordinate 3,182,479 of NC_137930.1, forward strand.
GAAAGCAGCAGACAGACGTGTTATCGCTGTGTAAAGTTTCTCTGGCGCTTCGATTGAGTTCAGCTGTGAGTTGCCTATTGTTGGGTCCATGCAGCCTGGGTGTGTGTTGCTGTCACTTAACGCTGAAAACAATGCTAATGAGAGCGGAGGTGCGTACCAGAAAACTAAAACAAAAGCTTTAAGGTGGTCAGTTTGTTTTGTGGATTCAGTGCTGCAAGCAGCTGCTTTCAGATAACGAGTAATCTGATGCGTTGTTGGACTCGGTCGGGTAGCTTTGTATGATTCACAATGCAGTATAATTTAGTAACACCTGTGATAAAGGGCGTAACCCTTTAAAGCCGGTCGGAGCGGGCTACTTTTAAATCCTTGTAGCTCTGCAACCGCGTAAGCTAGCGCAATAATTTTTTTTTGCATATGAAACCGGAGGAGTTGTACTTACATCTTATGCCATCAGCTTGTCCTCGGTCACAGTTTCCTTCCACATAAAGCTTTGCAAAAATTGCATAAAAACCACTTGCAGCAACAAAAACATAATATTCCAGAAACACGCTTTGCCGATTCGATCAGCTGTTCATAACACTTCCTACGTTGGAATAGACGTCAGCGCGAACTTTCGCTTGTCCACCATGACCTGCCCGAAACCGGAAGTAACGTCATTTTTGTGGAAATGTAGTTTTTTTACTATCAGGGCCTCATGAGCCTATACTGGTGTTTTTAAAAGTTATGTTTGACTTTATGACTTTCTGTTTCGTTTCTGGGATGCTTAGGACTCATATTGCACTGCTGGAAATAGTTTATTGTGATGCACATGCTGTTTTTTGCAAATCTGCATTATAATATTTATTTTCATTTTTCCTGCAGTATATAAAAATTGGTGTATTTCAAAAATAAAACTATGAAGACACTCAAAATAAATTTCCTGTGGTGGGAAACTATTTTGTTTTGAGGGATAAACCTCTTAAATTTCTCTAACTAGAAATATATGTTAAAAAAACAAAAACAATTTTCAATTTTTTTGTAGTTTATTGCACTTTTTTGCAATTTGTGTAATTACTATGCACTTAATGCAGACATGTTATTAAAATTTGGGCTATAATGGTTGTATTGATGTATATCAACTTGAAATGCTCCCAAAAATGGCTCCACAGCATGTACAAATATAATACAAGCTCTGGCGGACTTGGTTCTATGGTAGGTCTTAAAGGGTTAATTCCCCTGTAATGGGAAAAATGGAAAATTGAATTTCATGGTATTTTATTTCAAATTAAGTAATTATATTTCCCTACAAATACTTAAAGGTAGGTACATTAGAGGAAGGAAACACTCATTTAGAAAGTGTTTAAAGAGTAACTGTGAAAGAGAACAACTGAAGTCACACAGACCTGATAGTTAAGTACAGCCCGTCTCTAATGTTAGATGGAGAAACATTGTTTTTCAGCAGAATTACCATAGATACTGCACACTACGTGTAATTACTTGCAGTACCTACATCTACTTACAGTATAATTATTTCTTTCTTTCCTGTTAAACCTGACTGGTCACCCCCTCATTCTCATGTGTCTTCCTGTGTAAATATTAATAACTATAGTTAAATTTAAATGTAAATAAAATACCTTGAATTGCCATGTAGTTACAGGGGATCCACTCTTAGTCATGGGGCGTATTATAAAGTGCTACCCATAATTCTTTATATCTTCTGCCGGGCCCTGGTTAATCCTCAGGTGGGGGACGTGTGTGCAGTCAGAGCCCAGCGTGTGAGATCTAAACACGGGCGCAGTCAGCTTATCAAATCTGGCAAGAAACTATGAGATGATATTCAACTTTGGGTAATTTACCAACAGGACAGAGGCAGCTTGTTAATTGTATTCAGAAAAGCATATAAATATATGCTGCAGGTCAAATATAGGTCATAGGTCACACAAGTGTAGACCTAGAGCAGCAGTCTGGCAGGCAGACACCATACAGGGAGTGCAGAATTATTAGGCAAATGAGTATTTTGTCCACATCATCCTCTTCATACATGTTGTCTTACTCCAAGCTGTATAGGCTCGAAAGCCTACTACCAATTAAGCATATTAGGTGATGTGCATCTCTGTAATGAGAAGGGGTGTGGTCTAATGACATCAACACCCTATATCAGGTGTGCATAATTATTAGGCAACGTCCTTTCCTTTGGCAAAATGGGTCAAAAGAAGGACTTGACAGGCTCAGAAAAGTCAAAAATAGTGAGATATCTTGCAGAGGGATGCAGCAGTCTCAAAATTGCAAAGCTTCTGAAGCGTGATCATCAAACAATCAAGCGTTTCATTCAAAATAGTCAACAGGGTCGCAAGAAGCGTGTGGAAAAACCAAGGCGCAAAATAACTGCCCATGAACTGAGAAAAGTCAAGCGTGCAGCTGCCAAGATGCCACTTGCCACCAGTTTGGCCATATTTCAGAGCTGCAACATCACTGGAGTGCCCAAAAGCACAAGGTGTGCAATACTCAGAGACATGGCCAAGGTAAGAAAGGCTGAAAGACGACCACCACTGAACAAGACACACAAGCTGAAACGTCAAGACTGGGCCAAGAAATATCTCAAGACTGGTTTTTCTAAGGTTTTATGGACTGATGAAATGAGAGTGAGTCTTGATGGGCCAGATGGATGGGCCCGTGGCTGGATTGGTAAAGGGCAGAGAGCTCCAGTCCCACTCAGACGCCAGCAAGGTGGAGGTGGAGTACTGGTTTGGGCTGGTATCATCAAAGATGAGCTTGTGGGGCCTTTTCGGGTTGAGGATGGAGTCAAGCTCAACTCCCAGTCCTACTGCCAGTTTCTGGAAGACACCTTCTTCAAGCAGTGGTACAGGAAGAAGTCTGCATCCTTCAAGAAAAACATGATTTTCATGCAAGACAATGCTCCATCACACGCGTCCAAGTACTCCACAGCGTGGCTGGCAAGAAAGGGTATAAAAGAAGACAAACTAATGACATGGCCTCCTTGTTCACCTGATCTGAACCCCATTGAGAACCTGTGGTCCATCATCAAATGTGAGATTTACAAGGAGGGAAAACAGTACACCTCTCTGAACAGTGTCTGGGAGGCTGTGGTTGCTGCTGCACGCAATGTTGATGGTGAACAGATCAAAACACTGACAGAATCCATGGATGGCAGGCTTTTGAGGGTCCTTGCAAAGATAGGTGGCTATATTGGTCGCTGATTTGTTTTTGTTTTGTTTTTGAATGTCAGAAATGTATATTTGTGAATGTGGAGATGTTATATTGGTTTCACTGGTAAAAGTCAATAATTGAAATGGGTATATATTTGTTTTTTGTTAAGTTGCCTAATAATTATGCACAGTAATAGTCACCTGCACACACAGATATCCCCCTAAAATAGCTAAAACTAAAAACAAACTAAAAACTACTTCCAAAAACATTCAGCTTTGATATTAATGAGGTTTTTGGGTTCATTGAGAACATGGTTGTTGTTCAATAATAAAATTATTCCTCAAAAATACAACTTGCCTAATAATTCTGCACTCCCTGTAATGGAAACAGGGTTTGGTAGTTAACAGCCTCCAAAGACTGTAAGCTGTGCAACAATATTGTGGCGTTGCTTTCTGTAGCATGAAACAAACTCCATCCGTGTGTGTGTGTGTGCGTGCGTGCGTGCGTGCGTGTGTGCGTGTGTGTGTGTGTGTATTTTTATAATGCAGCTGAGTTTGTGTGGGTCTCTATGAAAACCTTGTGCGCTGTCCATGGTCCTGAAACTATAATAGTTTAATGTGAGCGTCACAAAACTTCGTTGAGGACAAATGTTGTTTGTAAAGTGTATTAACATAAATCCACAGATCAGACTGACACCCATCAAAGAGTCATTGCTGGTGTTGCATGACTCCTTTTAACTTTTTTATCACGTTTATCTGGTATTGCAAATAAATTTAGACGATTGGAGAAACGTCTCTCTTCAAACACTCGCTCTAAAATCTGTGCGAGGCCTCCTCCGTGCAGCAGTAACTGCAACCATATCAAGTGCAAAAAGTTAAGATGCTTTTTCTGCGTTAAATATCACCTCAGTTATCGCCAAACTGCACGTCAAAAACGTTAGCAAATCAGCTGGCACACGTGGTTTAAATGTTCTCTTATTTTCTTGCTTGAGAAAGGATCTCCCAGAAATGCATATGCAAGAGGCTGCTGCAAAAATCTGAGCTGTCGCTTCTCACATGCAGTCTTCTCACTGCGCTCTCTTTGTAAATAACAACAGTTTGTTTTGTTTGTTTTATGCCAAAACCCAGTCTGCACTAGCACAACACGTTAATGCTTGAATCTGTTTCTTAGGACAGTCTAAAGTTCACAAGTACATAAACTCTGGGCATGTATAATATGAGCACTCACCACTGGAATTATATATATGACAGGTAATAAGAAAAATCATAACAGGTCTCCTTTAAACACTCTAGTCAGAAGGAAGTCCAGCTGAGTCCATCAAGCTAAGAACTTAAAACGGAGGTGACTGCATAGTCACAACATCAGTTATTTTGAGCTATGGACGCCTGCCGTCACGAGTTAGACGTCTAATTACACCATAGGTTTAAAATGAAATGCAAGGAGACCCACCACCCAATAATAAGGTTCACGTTCTGCGTGCTGTTTTAGTTGCGACGGGAAACTTTTTAGCCTCTGCAGCTGAAAAGTTCTGCTCGAGTCACCGAGGCCAATCAACAACTCTATCAGCTCGCTGCAGATTTAAGGTCATTGAATTCTGAGGGGCGGTAAAGTCTTCTTAAGTCTGCCTTCTTAATGCAGACCGGAGAAAACAATTTAAAAACTGAGCGAGCGGGACTGTGCATTGCCGCTCTTCTCTGCTTTGAACAGCTCTGCAGCCTCACAAAATTAAAAATTCATATTAAATTGTCAGTATTGTGTAAAGAGGCTCACATAATCAGAAGTAGACGCCTACGTAGTGCGCTGCATCGAGGGAAGCTTTCTGACACTCCAAACCTCGCCTCCATTGTCACTAAAGTTAATAGCTTTGACCGGCGCCTTGATGTCGGAAACATCCAACTTTCTTTCTGGGTCACACTCGGTAATACAGCATCAGCTGCTGAAACAGCTGTGTTTGCATTTCCTCCCTCACCCTCCGTCTTTTTGCCTTCCATATATTCTCTCCATTGGGGGAAAGCATAATCAGCAGGTGCTGATAAAGAAATTGAGTGGTGCCTTTTTTTTTATCTCTTACTGGCTTTTTTTAAATCTATTTTTTAAATGCAAGAAAATGAGACGGGCAAAGCCACCGTGAAGGTTTTTGAGCGTCTTCTCATCACAATAAAAAGCTTCATTCTAAGTGTGCTGGTTTTGCTAAAATTAGGTTTGGCAGGTTGATGCTTTATGAAAAGTTGTAACATTTGCAGCATGAGTTTGGCTCAGGCTAATCACAGATAGGACAGGTAAATGTATTCAGCCTCTGGCAAAGCAGAGTGCCCTCAGTCCCAGTCAGCAGTGCCTAAAGTGGAGGCCTGTGAGCCAAACCTGGTCCCTCTGGGATGCAGCATGATGCTGTATTATTCATGCACCTTATATGATGTTAACGCGGCTCTTCTAACAAAACTCACTTTTCCCGGTTAGCCTTGGTGAACAGATATTTAGGTGTTAAAATACACAGTGATTTAAAATAAAATTCTTTCAAGAAATTTCAGCTTCCTCAAAAGAAAAATGACTTGAAGCAAGCCATAATTTACCTACTGCTCTGTGCAGTGTCTTCAGATAACAGGGATATTTAGGGGCTGTGCTGGGATAACTGAAGATAGGAGCAGAATATCGTTACACAGTACAGAATCAGCAAAGGGGAACTAATCACTTTATAGACCCCGGATATTTAGGCTTTCAGAATCAGAGGTGCGAGTGCGTACTGCACAGAAAATGAAATGGAAGTTATTATCTATCCTGTACCTGCTGTGCTAATCATCATGGGATTAGAGAATGTTAGTATATAATGGATAAATCCATAATCTCTTATGTTAATGGATATTTTTATACACATTCATGCATGAGCTGCCACTCCTCGAATTAAACTAATGAAATTTTAGGCCTCTGTGAGTAACTCTGCTCATACAGACGCTTGGTAAAACTGCGCCGGCACCGTCCTCACTCGGGCTCGCTGGTTGGAGCCAAAAAGATGCCACGTTTATTAGACATCAGCGAGACGCAGCCCGAGGAGGCAGAGCAAAAAGCAGCAGGAAGCGTTTCATAGCAGACATCAAAGTCTTCAGTATTCCTCTGGTCTTCTGTCATGCCTTCGATACTTTTCCTTCTTTATTCTTTATTCATGCAGAATATCTTTTGTAATGTTATTCCCTGCAGTGCTTTTTATTCCCAGTTCAGATCCTTTTATTCTGATTCGTCCAGTCCTTTAGATTAGGTGTGTGGCTTTGAATACCTGATGAACTGCTGAGTGCCAATGATGCATAACGTTCCTCAATTTCCTTTCTGAGCTTTCCGACACGGAGGAGGGGAGGGAGGAAGAGAAGGATAGACGGGCAGAGGTGGGATAGAGAGGCCATTTAAGACACAGAGGAGGAGAGTGATCTCAGAGAGCGGAATTCACTGGCAAGTGTTCAGTAAAGCACTTATATGAATGTGTCTGACCACAGCTATCGACTTCATGTTGCATTCAGGTCCAGTCGGCTCGACTGTAAACAAAACCTGACTGCAGGAAAAATGTTGAGGTGAGCGGCCTTTTGGAGATTACACTTCGAGTCTGGCACAAACCAGCTGAAGCAAACCACACAAATAGTGCATTGCTGTCTTTCCCAGCTCTCAGGTGTTGTTCCTGAGATCTGCTGGAGCCACTCGGCTAGCTTGGGAGTCACTGCACCGAGTGTTCCGACTACCACTGGGACCACTGTTACCTTCACCCTCCACATCCTGTTAATGTGGATGTTGGGTATCAAAGATGCCATAGGTTCCTCATCCTATTCATGTAACCCCTTCCGCTGGGGTTACTTGTGTAGTAGCATTCCAACAGCATCCTATTTTTATCTCTTGCCCATCGATGCCATCTTGTTCCAGTAGACCACTTCTCATCAGGGTGCCCTGGTTCCTCAACACCTGACACGGACCTTGTTGATCCAGGCGACGTCTGAGCCGACATGACTTCATAGTTTTATATATATATACACATACATGCATACATATGAGAGAAATGAGGGATAGTGGAAACAGAGGGGTAGCAAGATTGAGACACAAAGAACAGAGAAGAAAAGTTAAACTAGATAAAAGGCAAGGGAGACAAATGACTACCAAAATAAAACAGGAAGTTAGAAACAATAACTAAACACAGGGGAAAAGAAACAGGAGGGTGAGATGGGACATATTGAGGGAACAAAATAAACTCTACAAACAGAAACTGGAACCAAGAACTGACGAGTGCAAAAACTACAGCAATACATGAATATCAAATCTACATAATAACTGAACCAAGAAACAGAGGAAAGCTCACAATAAACAAAAATTAATTACAATTAAACTCCAAAAACCCAAAGAACAAATCATGGATAGCAACTGTGTGTGTGTCTGTGTGTGGTTGTGTGTCTGAGTGAGAGGGAGCACAATGTGAAGCTACATCGGAGCAGTTATTTAGTTTCAACTTGTTATCACTCGTGCAGTCCAATTTTCCATTATGATTGCTTCTCCCAAAGCCAATATGCTATACAAATACACTTTAATAAAAAAAAAAGTTACATTGTTTTCAAGCAAGCTGTTATTTCTAAAGGGTGAAAAAAACTGTTTCCAGCCTGTCTGCACACACACACGCTCAAGTGTTTCTAAACATGAAACCCATCTCTGTGTCTCATTTGCTAAAGTTGGGAAATGAATGCTGTTGTTGGATCGAGGGCTAATTTCAGTCGTGTGCAGGAGGTGCTGATGACAATATTCCTTCGACAGAATAGCGAGAAATTGCAGTGGAAATTAAGCAGGTAATAGAAATCTGATGTGAGCCTCAATATTGTGTAGCCTTGCTAAGAAGATTGGTTTGTGGCTGGATCAATGAAGTCTGAAAATTAGACCTTTGAGGCTGTTTACCCGGTGTGTGTGTGTGTGTGTGTGTGTGTGTGTGTGTGTGTGTGTGTGTGTGTGTGTGTGTGTGTGTGTGTGTGTGTGTGGCTTTCTTGCAGTGTGAACGTACTAACTAGCTGGCACTCAATTGAGTGCTTATTGTTGGACTTTGCCAGTAAGACGTCTTTTGTGGATATGTTATCACAGCTGTGGTTTACACGCCACAAAGAAGTGTAAATTATGACTGTGTGCTGGCATTCCTGTGTGTTTCTGTGGATCCACACAGTGATACTACCAGGATATTGGAGCTGTGTGTCCAGGCGGAAATGAACGAGCTGCAGGAAATCTTGGAGCAGAACTTGATGTTTGCAAGTGTCCATAAGGCAAAAACAGACATTTACAAAGAGAAACCAAGTGGTGGGACACATCGAAGCCGAGGAAGGAGGAAATTGTTTCCTCCAGCCATCACGTTTCTTTTATAACGAGACTGTGATTTAGGCGACACTGATTTATCATTTTGTGGAAAGTTGTTTGTGCGTTAAAGATTTAAGATGGAGGTATTTCACCAGGGAGTCTGTTTAACACAAAGGAACGCAAACTAATTACCAAACTTTAAAAACTCTCAGCTAATAGCATGTGGACGTGGGTGTTTGTCTGCCAGAGAAACCCAATTACTGGACTTGAGAACATTTTTAACCTTTGCCCAAATCGATGTGTAAAAACATGTTTTCTTTGTTCGTGTATCTGTGGACCAGACATGCAGCCCTCCTATATGTAACTTTCTTTATTTACAAAAAACAAAAATAAGTCGCATATAGACAAGTTTGTTTTGTGGGTCATTAAAAAGCTGCGTTTATGAAATGGAGATATGGAATGATTCTCATCACTGATCTGTTTTTAAATGACTGTAAGCCTATTAAAAGTGGGATCAATCTGATCGGTGCTGAGACCGTAATGAGCGCTCAGAGTGTGTGTGTGTGTGTGTGTGTGTGTGTGTGTGTGTGTGTGTGTGTGTGTGTGTGTGTGTGTGGGGGGGTGGGAGGGGCATATAGTATGTTTCGTCGTAGGTGTCTTTAGAGAAAAACAGCCAGTGTTTAGAGTCAGCCTCATTGTTTGCGCTCTCTCTTAAACTCCCTCCTCTTCCTCCTTCTGCTCCACTCATCCAGATGAACCTCTTCATTATGTTCTGAGACAACTTTGCAGCTGTTGCGTTTGCGTCGTCTCTCCACCACCGCAGCAGATGGCTGAGGGAAACACCAGTGATTAGCCTGCCTAACTACATCCCTAACTGTCAGTAATAAGCTCACCAGGAGTCTCAGATAAAGCAAAGTCACTTTCACACTTATGTGGCTCTGCCTGCTCAGTATCATTAAGGCTGTGTCTGTGTCGTTATCTCTGGACGACCAATTAAGAAATGGACAGAGAAGTGAGTGCTTTTTTTTCAGCGTAATGATTCTAGAGATGTGCCAGTTGCACTTTTCTTGATTGATTCAGACTTTCTGAGTGCTGTACATCGTTTCCCTGCTCTCTCGCTGAGTTCACCTCCTCAAACATGTGCAGAGGGGAGCTGACAAGAGAAGCTTAATTCAAGTTTCAATCCTGTTCTAGTTATAGAGCACCAAATCACAACAACAGTCACCTCAAGGTGTTTTTTATTGTAAGGTAAAGACTCTATTCTAATACAGAGAGAACTCCATTATTAAATGACAACCTGTGAGCAAGCGCTTTGGTAACGGTGGAGAAGAAAAACTCCCTTTTGACAGGAATAAACCAGGCTCGGGGAGGGGAGAGAGGGCAAAACACACACTGTTGAAGAGAGCCAGAGATTAAATGCAGAGAGGAGAAGAAACACCCAATGCATCATGGGAATCCCCGGCAGCCTACGTCTATTGCAGCATAACTAAGGGAGGATTCAGGGTCACCTGGTCCAGCCCTAACTATATGCTTTAGCAAAAAGGAAAGTTTGAAGCCTAATCTTGAAAGTAGAGATAGTGTCTGTCTCCTGAATCCAAACTGGAAGCTGGTTCCACAGAAGAGGGGCCTGAAAACTGAAGGCTCTGCCTCCCATTCTACTTTTAAATACTCTAGGAACAACAAGTAGAGCTTGTTTGAATGAGCTTTTTATTCCACAACAGTTTGCAGTTCAGTCAAAAACGATTACAAACCTACAAAGAAAAGTTGTTGGCGTAACGTAGAGCTGATGGAATAGATCAGTCCCACAGCCTTTTGAATCAGGATCAGACAGATTTGTGAGTTACAGCTTCCCTATTTGTTAGACGAATGAAATCCAGCAGAAATATAAACATCTTGTACGTGTCTGTGTCACACCCACTAATCTAGACTCTGATAATCCAGGATGAATAGGGCTGTATGGTGCTGTAGCTCAAGCATTACAACGTCAATGTCAGCGTTTTCTATGTATCGATGAAAGTTTAGGGTTTTTTATAGTAAAATATATTTTTGTAAGGGGAGATGTGACACCATACAGCACCCAAATCTTCACTCCTACTTTTAACTCCTTCCTGTTGGATTTTTGCTTGTCAGAAAGTTTTATGTGACCTGTCCTCAGACTACAGATGTAAATTAGCAGTTTTGCTACCATCTGTCATGTTTACACTTCATATGTTTGGTATATTAATGATCATTAACATGTGTTGTCCTTGTTGAAGGAAAGTGTGATGGATGCATGCAACCACACAACTGAGATACTTAGGTAATATTCATTTGGTCTTTTGTCTTATGTTTACGTTATGCGCTAAAGCTTCTGTGATCATAAGTTAACTAATTTGATATTTTGAGTTTACCTGTAATGCATGACAGCACTGAGCTATAGCCCAAATGGTGGCATAGACTTTGCATTGTTTGTTATTTTATATAGGTATATGTTATATTGATTGTATTTCTGCTCTTTCTGAGTTACCTGACCTCCGCTCCAGTACTTCCTGGTTTGGCTGAAAAAGGAAGCTGAGGGTGGAGCTGGTTTAAATGCAGAAGCCAATAAAATGGACTGGACCATCTATTGTGATCATGCAGGGGGAATGGGGTTCTTTGTGAATGATGGTTAGCTGTTATCTCTTTAGTTTTCACCTTTGGTGTATATAATGGTTTATTCATTTGCTATATAACTGGAGCTGTTTCTCATTTGGGCAGGTCAGTTTGTTGAGTTATGTTTTTGTTAAGTGACTTTTGAGTAGCGGTCTGTTAAGTTAACCTCTTTTATGGGCCCACTTGGTTCTTAAAAACGTTATTTTTGTTATTTTGAATTTTTGTAATCATCTTGTCCTTTTTGGGGGGTATAATAAAACCCATTTTTTTGAAGATTACATTTGTGCCTGTGTGTTCCTGGCTGCTTGGATCATGACAGAAAGGAATAGATAGGAATGAGGATAAGAAAGGGAAAAGAAAAAAACACGAACATGAGCAGCGGTTCAAAATTTCTAGCAGCAGCTCGTTGATAGCATCACCTCCATCCTCATACTCACAGACATTTCTGAGGTCATTTAACTGCAGCTTTAATGAAATTTGGTGCCATCAACAGATTACATCATGGTAGAAGTTCTTGACCAACCAATTAGCATTAATTTGCAGAATGAGCATCGATATCTTTAAAGTTCTGACACATTAATAATGTTTGTGCAAAAAAAGAGAAATAAACAGAAGCAGGTGCAAACAACTATTTTAGCTGTTAGGAGAGCAGAGCTGTTTACACTACCACAGTGTGCGCTGTCCGTGAAAGCAGCCATGCGACGCATTCTGGCAGCGGCGCAGCGATGAGCTGACGACTCCACGCGTATCCCAAAAAACCAAAACAAAACCAGAGGACAGAGCAGCTTTCTCAGCTTAGATGAACTGTTTGTGTGATATCAGAGAAACTTAGGGAACGAGTCGGCATGCACAGAGAAAAGTTTCACCTGATCGGGTAATCCTCGCTGTTTTAGGAGAATGAGGAGACGAAGAGCCCCTGTCAGTGAATCACCCATCCAATGCTGAGCACCGAGTCAGTCCTTATGGACACAAGCTGACGATGAGTGACTTGCACGAGGATGGAAAAACAGAGAGAGACAGATGGATGGTGCTTTCAGTGTGTGGGCACGCTGTTGTTCTAAAACGATGGGACGCTGTAGTCTGGTTCGCTGATTTGGCCACTTCTCATCAGTCAGTGGTTTTGACATACAGCTTATGGAAGCAATTAAAATAATTAGCTACCCAAATTCACAGCCCCTCCTCACAGTGATGACCGAGTTGAATCAGAACACGGCTTTGAAGGAGTTGACACATTTTTCCCCAGACAGGAACTGGTGAGAAAGAAGTCGTCATACTTTAAACCCCGCCTTCCTGGTGCCCTGCTCTGTTATGCTTCTCCCTATTCTCCCCTGAATAGATATGCAATGAGGCGAGAGATGGAGCTTGCAAACACATACTGTAACATGCAAACTTCAGCTCCAGCCGGCTGCGTCTGCTAGATGAATTATGTACATGTGTCTGCGGATGACAATGAAGCGCATCTGTGCCTAGAAAAACACAAATTTTACACAATTCCTAAAGTCCTTCAAATTAAAACAGCAACAAAGAAAAATTTGCCGGTCCGCACTTTAGACCATGACTAAGAACACATTTTTTGAGGCCCAATGATATATTTAAGGATTAGCATGATCTGATTGCAGTCATAACATGTTCCTGGTCACAAGAAGTCCTCACTAAGGGTCGGGGCTGAGTGGAGGCAGAAGGTTTTGTCCTCAACCTAAATCTTGAAAGTATATACAGTGCAAGCACAAAACATTATTCCAGTTGAAATAAATTTATTTTTATTTCTAATAAGGGAAAGTGGCTAAAGGGCGTTTGTGGTTAGAAACCAGTCTGAGAAAAATCACCTGGCTTTAAATGGCCATCCACCTGTCACGCTGCTCTTGCACGAGTCATAATTCTTCTGGTTACCAATAGATGGCCTTTTCACTTGAAAATATAATATCTGACTGCATCCATGAATCATCTCTGAGGTCTTCCTCTTTTCCTCCTTCCTGGTAGCTCCAGCTTCACCATCCTTTCACCAACATATCCACTCTCCCTCCTCTGCACATCCAAACCATCTCGCCTTGCTTCTCAATCCCTAACCCTCGTCCCAAACTGCTCAAGCTGTCCCTCTCATGGACTCATTTCTAATCCTGTCCATCCTTCTCACTCGCAAGGAAAACCTTTACATTGTCAGCTCTGCCCCCTCCTGTCTTTTTGTCAGTGTCTCCAAACCCTACATCAAAGCAGCTCTTATTCTCTGATTGTGTCAAACGATCTGATCAAAGAGTCCCGCCCTGTCTCCCAGATATCTCCATGCTTCCACAGCTACATCATCTGGACCAGCTGCCTCTCCACTCCTCATTTTTATATATTTGATGTTTGTCACAAACAGTTTTTTAATGAATTCAAAATGATTTTCTTTCTTAAAATCTCATCTGCTGAAAGTAAACATTAAAGACTAAAAATAATCCCCCAGCTTTCTCCTGTCCACGCTTGTTACTGTGTGCATCTGTCAGGAGAGACTGCTGTGTGTCTACAGAAGCACCGTGCTAATCCTTCTGTTCCTGCTCTTCCATAGCTGTGACAGGCAGGAGAAAGTATTAAGGCCCCACCGTTGGAGACTGAGCATCAATCTACTGACGGATGCAAATGTAATCACTCTTATTAGTGCACGTGCACAGAAAAAAAACGAGCTTTCCCTCCGCAGCACAGACATGCACATGCACGCACACATCAGTGTGTGCCATTGTCTGTCTCGGGGAGTTTTTAAACAGCAGCTTAAAAGCCCTGTGGCTGGTTCACAGTGTGATAATGGCTCCTATCTAGAAATGTCCTGTTCCTGTAAGGCGGTCATCATTCTCATCAATTACCTCCTCTGAGCTCTCACACACTCCTGTGGAAACACATACACTGTGAGTCGGAGCGCTCAGCCGGTGTATCCGTTTGTTCTCAGCAGTGCCGCGTCTGTGCCTGCTATTCCACGGCTCCTTGATCTCAACTTTTTCCGCTTGTTTGGATTTCGTGTCGACCTTGATCCTTCTCATTTGCTTTACTCATGTCAAGTTGTCTGTGATTCTTTGTCTCATCTTTTTCTGTTCCGTCAGACTTGAAGGGGGGGGATGCATGCCTCGCTACACGGTTTGAATTTTCAACCTACTTAAGGTTTGTGTTTGATTTACCTCACTAGACATTTTGTGGGCTTCAGAACTGGACCAACTATTGCATTCATTACCATGTCCTCATGCTTTTGCATACCTGGAAAGGGAAAGAAAACTTCCTGAGCTAGTATTCAACTGGCACCTAATATCATCCCCTGACCTCTCTTCTCCTACCTTCCACTAAATATTTCCCCCTCTCTCCTTTCTGTTTTCTTCCTAATTAGTTCAGTTACAGGTGGCTTGTTTATTTTTCACAGCAGTAAAAGTGAAAATGTTGTTAAAAGACATGGAAAATGTTGCAGGTGAGAGTAAAAAAAAAACACTTAGTATTCAGAAATTAGCCTACTTACAGTCCTCCCTGCAGCTAACCTCTAATAACAGAAACCCTCAGTGAATACAGGCTACAGCAGAGCTGCTTCGTTATAAAACTGAGGTATATCTGCTGTCCTAGTTCAGTTTATTTCACAGAGAGGACAGAGCTCTGTTGATCAAGAAAAACATATTTATGCCCAAGATGCAATTTACTAAAAAAAAACAGAACCATCGGGTCATCGGGGATCTATTCTTGTTTTTCTGTTGTCTACAGAAAAACAAGAATTGCAATGAAATGATTAAATCCAGTTTTATAGCATGATAACAAATACTATATTACATTATTTATCACTATGATTTCCCCCTGCTTGGTACATATTAGAAATGGAAAAACTTACATCCCAACTGGGACCAAACACAAGCTACAGGAGTGAGCAGACAAAAGTGAATGATGGGAAAATCACACACAGTCATCACTTATGTAGAAATACTGATGTTTGTGTTAAAAATACTCTGATGAAGTATGGATTTAACTTCTTTGTTAAAGTAATAGTGAAAAAGGCCTCGAAGTAAAAACCGTCTCTTTGCAGGACGTTTCTACCAGCTGTTTTATTTAGAAGCTGACTGGACCTCATTATTATCACAACGCTCAGTCTTTTGCACAGCCCACTGTCATTGTTGCACTTTTCTATTGCACTGCCTTGTGTCTGTGTCGTTCTGTTCTGGCTGGTGTTGAACTGTCTTTGTTTTGCTTTTTTGCAATTTTTGCAAAGTTCTGCACACTTGCACTTGATGTGGTCCTGTGTCGATTGTCTGTTTTGTTTTTAATTTTCAGAAGAAGTGGAGTACAGTAAACATAGTACATCAAAAACAAAATATCCAGATATGGCCGACCTCGATTGTCTGTAGCGCTATGGTCTTGGAGGAACGTTGTCTCGCTGCACTGTGTACTGTACCACTGCACATGATGGGAATGACAATAAAGCCACTTGACTTGATTATTAATTATTTAAAAAGGGAACATATTCCAACTTAACTTCTATTCCTAATGAATGTACTCAGCCCAAATAACAAAAATGTGTTGAGGTCACGTTTTCAGGTTTTTCCACAGAATTCTGTAAGAGCAGAAGTCTTTATGCAAACACAGGTGTCGCCCCCTGGTGGCCATTCGAAAGAATATGAGCTTAACCCCTTAACACCTGCCTATCATATATGATGCATACATTCTTATGAGTATTTGAGACTTCTAAAGGCCAAAAGAAATAAGAAAAAACCTAAATAACTAATGATGTCGGTCTCCAGTGCGCTGCACTTTCAATACACCTTAAAGATACAGACAACTTTTATACTGTTCAGCTGGTCTGTCTTGATTTGTCAAACGTTTTATTACACTGTAGTCTAGTATTGCCATGACTGTTACTCTGAAGCTCCTACGGGTGTTTTGCCTCATCACTGCACGCCTCTGTTTCCCAGCAGAACGTGTACTACACCAGCTCCCAGCAGCTTCACCTGGGAGTGCTGAGCCCGACGATCGACGACGACGACAACAAGTGTCTGGTTGACGTGAACAGCAAACCCAGGCTTCTGGAGTGCAGCTACGGCACTACTAAGCACATGAAGCTCACCTGGACGTTCACTCAGGTGAGCTTTGAGCACGTATAAACAAAGATGGCCGACTGCAGCCAAACGAACGCTACGTGGTTGTAACAAACCCCAGATGTGCACGCGTTCTGCCCGTTTCAGGGGCATCCTCTGAATGTTTCCAGGCTTTGATCTCCTTCCTTTGCTTTTTTGATATTCTGTATGTTGCTGTAACTTCCTGCTGCTTTTTGTCTGCTGGACCAAATCTCTGTGGATCCTATGCTCTTTCTTTTTTATTCAATAATTGAGTGAGATTCGTGCTTCTTCCTCTCCACTTTGTCTCCGGCTCTTTAGAAGCACCCGTCCTGGTTTTGTTAGAGCACGGATCATTTTTCCTCTATTCTGTGCGATTTTAAAAGCACATCTACTTCCGTTGCATAATGAGCTTTCACACGTCCACAATTTCTGACTTTTAACAAGCCTCTTTTATTTTTATCTTCACACTTTTAATGTTGTCTTAAAATGTGACAGATAAGTAGAAGGAGCTGGATAATTAGTAAAAAGAAGACACTACCGCATTCACGCCGTTGGCATCTGGTCTGTGTGTGCATTTGTAAGCTTCGTCTGTGTGTACGTGGACTGTTTTCATCCCAAACATCAGACTGAAGGTGGGGCGTATTTATCCATCATTCAGACCCGTCCTTTCCTCGATTCTCATCCAGTCTTCTGAAAGGCACAGTACCACCTCACCATCCAGTTTCCTGACTATCTGTAGTTTTACTACCAGGCACTCTGGCAGGGGAATCAGCCCCTAATTAGCATCGGCCAGATTCAGAACTCTCACTCCCAACTTAAGTCAGAAGTCAAAGAGATGAAGCCCATTAGGCACAACCCCGTGGGGGGGGTTTCAAAAGAGAACTTGGATTTCTTCATAAAAAGTATGGTGGGGAAGTCAAATAAGGTCCCCAGAAATGTTAGGAAGTATAAAAACTTCAGAAGAGACGGAGAGGGCGAAACCTTAAACGTTCACTTCACCAGCTGATCACGTTTTTCAGGCCAGATTTTCCATCTCACTGAAAAAAGAGTTAAAAGTTAGCGTAACAACAACTGTTACATCGTCTGATCCTCTTTCCATTAGCAGTAATGCACTCATTTGTTTACCAGTGATGAACTGGATATGGATTTGCACCAGTAATGGCCTCATTAAGAGTCGATAATATATTTGCAACTATAATAATTCTCAGTCCCACAAAGTTGAATTGCATAAAGTTATACATTTCTTGTACAAACAAATTTGCAGAAGAGAAAAGAGCTTTCCAGTTATCCTTAAAAAGTAACTTCCTTCTCCTTATTTGCTCCAAATAGAGAAATTATTCTATTGTCATTTCTTATGGAGATTTTACACTGAAAAACAATAAGTAATGTATATGTAATTACACTGGATCAGTAGTCATTGTCAGAAAACACCAAGCACCACGTTTTAAATCCTGCAGTTCTTCTGGTGGCCTCGGTCACATCATCCTGGTTTCTAAACCATTTCAGCCTTTATGGTTAAATTTCCTCTTTATGAGCTAATCAGAAGCTCATAACTGGATGTTTCGATGTGTCCAAGTAGTTTGAGCTTCAGTTTTGATGAGTAAAATTCTACTTTTCAGGCTTTACTCGCCCCAATCAAATGGCCCCGCCCCTCCCTGAGCCTGGTTCTGCTGGAGATTTCTTCCTATTAAAAGGGAGTTTTTCCTTCCTGCTGTCGCCAGATCACTTGCTTATAGGGGGTCATATGATTGTTGGGTTTTCTCTGTTTTCTCTGTAGGGTCTTTACCTTACGATATAAAGTGCCCTGAGACAACTGTTGTTGTGATTTTGCTGCTGATTTTAAATTTACTTAATACTAATATATCTGTGTCTGTGGATTGCACTCATATAGTATATTGATATAATATGCTGTGAAGTTAGCAAGCTTTACCTGATGAGCTGCCTTTCTATTTCTATTTACTTTCTAAAAGGAGTAATCTGATTGTAATGAAACTTTGAAGCTTCAAAATATTCACAAACCTGGTATGTCCATCTTTTGTATACAGTCTCTGGATAAAGCATGAGATGTGTGTTTCTCTTCTCATAACTCCAGAAGTCATTCACAAAGTGACCAAATTTAACGCATCTGATAGGACAAAATGATACATAACACCATTTTACATCCAAAAGTAAAGTCTGGACAGACATGGATCTAAACCAACTGTACTAAATTCATGAAACTGAGACGCAGTAATTCTAATAACAGAACGATAGCCTTGTGCTACAGCTGGGAGTCAGATTAATAATAGATTGATTGTGTCTGAAAAATCAAAGCACTGAGCTACACTTAAAACAAAAAAAATCTCTATTGAGGTAGCCTCAAAGTTTGATCAAAGATTTGTCCCATGACACGTAGTCAGAAAGCTACTTGTTAGAAATATTATTTTATTGCAGCTTTAGCTTCGAGCCATAACACATGCATGTTTTAGCTGTTTTTAAAAAAGTAATTAGAAAAACATGAGCAACATGTGCAAGTTACTGAAGAAGGTGCCCATCATGATTTATGCTTATCAGCTCATGCTAGCAACCTAAGCTCAAGCTTGGATTATCCCACCATGTGTTTCACATCATTTTCATTTTCATGTTAGAAACCACACTGTTGTTCTCGCCTCAGGGTAGACACTAATGCCCATTAGCTTTCAAAGTGAACTAACAGCTGTGGTTTCAGGATGTTTTTATTAGCAAAGAGGCTGCTGACACTTAGTCAGCATCAGAGCAGCACAGATACACGTTTATATGCATTTGTTATGTATTTTTGGTCTCTGAAATTGACAGTGTTGTTGCAGGAAAAGCTTAAAGAGTGTAGATTGTGCAGCTGACAAAGGGCTCTGGTTTGTGAAGTCTCCCCTGCTCAGAAGTACATGTTTAGACAAAGAGTGAGCAAGAGGAGGTATACAGAGAATCTCACAAGTGAACAAGTGCAAAATGAAGAAAAGAGATGAAAGAAAGAGACGAGGCGGGGCGAGAAAATAAAAGGAAAGAACGGCAGAGGCTTGTGGCAATGCTGGAAAGAAGCGAGGCGATGAAGCGAAGCAGAGACGGAGGGAGGCAGCAATTCATGTGAAGCGGCCAGTCAGTATTTGTGAATTATTGATAAGTAGATCTTTTACAATATTGAACTGAGCTTAACCCCAAGGCAGCAGCCATCAATACAGTGAAACAGAGCAAGAAGGTCTGGAAGAAAATCAAAAACTTATGTCCAACAGCAGCCAGTGTTTTGTGATAAGGGTGAATTTTCTTACATCAGCTTTTTATTTTGTTGCTCTGCTTTTATTTGTCCCTTTATGGGCACCATTTACCTTAGGCTAACCCAGTAAAAAGTTTCATTTGGCAAAAGCTGAGCTGCTGGCCAACGTTCTTTAGGCTGA